>NC_072791.1:165360810-165985810 GCF_028583425.1 Eublepharis macularius | reverse complement strand
GAGCTGTTGCTTGGAAGGGGGTGAAACATTTGCATGCACATTTCTTTGCTGTTTGCTTGAAGGGTAAAGCAAAAATCCAAAAGAGAATACACTCACAGGAGCATACAATTTATAAATTTATAAGTCAATTAATCAAGTGCAATTGCTACATATTACTCATAAAGAGTGACCTCATTCATTTAAGTCCATTAGAATCAGGATGAAAAAGTTCAAAAAGTTCATTAAGTGTTGTTCCCTTGTGGTTTCTTCTGTATCAAATTAAAGCAACAGTGTCCCAAACGAAATTTTTCCCTTTCCTCTTCTCCGGAAAGGTTTCCAGTATATTACGCCGCGGTAGTATTCCAAATGATGGTTAATGCCCAATCTGACTGCCGGCTGTATAAGCTCAGATTTCGTTCATTTGCTTCCTCAGGGGCATTATATACCGCTGTAATACATACATATATTCATACATAACCTTTGTATTATCAATACAGCAAATTAAAAAATAATAAAAAATAAACTCCTCATCATTTTACCCATACAGACCTGTTGCTTTCTTGTATTTTCTGAATTTCCCTTGGAGAGGGAGGACACCGGTGGCTGCATGTGGATTCGCGCAGCCTCCCTATTGTCCATCGGTATCTCTTATGCAAATTCTTTAGAATCAACCATTTCATTTAAAGGGACCGTTTCTAATTCTCAAGTAAAACCCTTGTTACAATAATTGTGGATTCATTTATCAGAAAACCCTTTACAAAAAACAATTCAAAGAAAGTTCGTTATTCAAGCCTGAAGGTTTAACTGTTTGTAATTCATGAATCCAAAAAGCCTCCCTCCGTAAAAGAACAGTTTGATCTGTTACCTCAAGGACCGCAACTTTAAAACATCTCTCATCGTGAGTTCTTTCCACAAAATGCTGAACTAGAGGCGCTTCCAATATTCTATTCCGGATTCAAGACGTGTTCCAGTATACGTACTTTAAGGGGTCTAGTAGTACATCCAACATAAAATAATTTACATGGGCATTCAATTATATAAACCGTATTGTAAGTTTGACAGGTAGCAAATTGTTTCAGTATCAGTTTCCTGTCTCCAATCTGTATCTCCTGCCCCTCCCAAATAAGTCTGCACACACTACAGTGACCACATTTAAAGGTACCTGACGGGAGTTTGGAATCAACTCGCGGTTTTCCCAGCTTAGCATGGACAAGCCTATCCCTTAGGCTACCTGTTCTGCGTAATCCACAGACGGGGCGCTGTTCACATCCTTCAATACCCTCAACAATATGCCAATGCTTATTTACAATCTTGATAATCTGATTTGTCAAAGGGGTAAAGTCAAGAGCCCATTTAATTCTCTGTGTTGGTTGCTGGAGCTGTGTCTCAAACAGGCGTGATCTATCAGTGGCCCTAGCACGATTTAGGGCCGCCCGAACAACCCTCCAGGGATAATTCCTATTAAGGAAATCCCTGCACATATTTTCACTGTCCCTTTCAAAATCACACATTGTCGATGAATTACGTTTGATACGCAATAATTGGCCATAGGGAATATTCCTTTTTAAATGCTGTGGGTGAAACGACCCATATTCCAAGTATGAGTTCCGGTCAGTGCTCTTTGTATATGTCCTGATCTTAACCTTATTAGTTTGGTCCCTATAAGTAATCACATCTAAAAAATTAATTTCCTGTCCATCATAAGTCCAAGTATACTGAACATTATTATCTCTGGTATTCAGCCAATTGCAAAAGGGTTCCACTTCCTCCTTTCCCTTGAATACGAAAAATAAATCATCCAAAAATCTAGCAAAAAAATATATACACGTTCTATATGGATTAGATAAGTTCATGATATGTTGTTTTTCCCAGCGTGACATAAATAAATTGGCGATGCTCGGCGCTGCCGAGCACCCCATTGCTACACCCTTAATCTGAAAATAAAATTTATCCTCAAAGCAAAAATAATTTTTCTCTAGAAATAAATCCACCAACTGCATAATAAATGTCGAAGGGCAAGAGACCACTTGTTGATCATAAATAATTTCTTCCACTACTGATCTAGCCTCCTCGTGTGGGATTATAGTATAAAGTGATTTAACATCCATAGTTAAAAAAATCATATCCTCCTCAAGGACAAAGTTCTCTACCTTATTAATAAAGTCCCTGGTATCCCTAATGAGATATTCTATGCGGGATACTGCAGGTTGAAGAATCCAATCAACAAAAATCGCTAATAGTTCCAAAACAGAACCACAGCCCGAAATTATTGGTCTTCCCGGGGGAGGAAAGATTCCCTTGTGTATTTTTGGAAGAACATAAGGGTATTCTGGGAGATTTCACTTGTAACGCCTGATATAAGGTGTCTCCTATTTCTCCCATCTCCCTAGCTTCATCCAGGACTACCTTAATAAGACCACAGATATGGTCTGTAGGATCTGAGGGAATATGTAAATAACTGGTGGTATCCTGTAGTTGTTTATATATTTCCTGCACATATGTGCTCCTATCTAAGACCACCACCACCCCACCTTTATCTGCTGGCTTAATAACCAGGTTCACGTCCTGTTGTAAATTCTTTAAAGTCTGTTTCTCCCCAAAAGTTAAATTATACCAAGCAGAGTGTGGATTACTTTCCAATGCCTTAATCTCTTTCAAAACTAAAAATTCAAAGGTTTCCAGTCAAAAATCTGTACTAGGTGGAACAAAGGAGGAAGTGCCCCTGAGGCGTTTAGGTAATAGATATTCCTTAGTAGATGGAGGTAAGGACTTGAAAAACAATTTCAATTTTACCTGACGGATCAGTTTGAAAATATCTATGCGAGTTTGCAATGATCTATATTTGGGTGTAGGGACAAAACCTAGTCCTTTATTGAGTACCGAGAGTTCTAAGTTATTTAGAGAGCGAGAGGATAAATTAAATACCAAATTTACGTCTTCTTTCTTTGAAAGGGTTTCTTTCCCCTGTCTAAAAAAGATCTCTGATTGGGATATATAATCCTAGTACGCAAGTTCCGACCACTAGGACCCTCGTCCCCTGAGCTATCTGATACCCCTGAAGTCTCCAAATCAGAAAAGGTGCTAAGCAGTTTAGCCCATGAGACTTTACGTTGGCCCATTTTGTTACTTCCAGGTCTATCCCACCAGAGATAAACTCTGTTATTTGAATAGTCCAACGTGTCTCGTTTATATTTCTTAATTTTAACCTCCTTAATACGGGCAGAAAACTGCTGCACCTGCTGTTCCACCTGTTTCAGTTTCTCCTCGTACACCGTATCCGTTAACGGAACCTTGAGTGATTCAGTTAAGGTCTGAATCTCCTCCTTTAGATTATTACTCTCCTTTTTACACCGTTTAATGATTAATAACATCAAATCAAAACTGCACTTATTTAGGATCGATGCCCAATCTGATTTAAAGTCTTCATCATCCCCAAACATTCCAGGGGGTTTCTGGACCCTAAGTCCCCGCGGGATACGTTGGGTAGTATGATAATCATAAAGGGTGGAGGCATGCAAGTCAAACTTAACCTTTTTAGATTTGAGAAAAGAAAGAGTGTCCCATTCATCCTTAATTGCATTGCTGGACTCATTCATAAGCGAGGTCATACCAGACAAGATTTCATGCTGTTCTTCTGCCGTGAAGGCTAATGTTTCCTTAAAGGTAGCCATACGTAACAATGAAATTAAACAAAAATGGCTGTTCCTGTACCAAATAGACAAAATCCAAAAGAGAATACACTCACAGGAGCATACAATTTATAAATTTATAAGTCAATTAATCAAGTGCAATTGCTACATATTACTCATAAAGAGTGACCTCATTCATTTAAGTCCATTAGAATCAGGATGAAAAAGTTCAAAAAGTTCATTAAGTGTTGTTCCCTTGTGGTTTCTTCTGTATCAAATTAAAGCAACAGTGTCCCAAACGAAATTTTTCCCTTTCCTCTTCTCCGGAAAGGTTCCCAGTATATTACGCCGCGGTAGTATTCCAAATGATGGTTAATGCCCAATCTGACTGCCGGCTGTATAAGCTCAGATTTCGTTCATTTGCTTCCTCAGGGGCATTATATACCGCTGTAATACATACATATATTCATACATAACCTTTGTATTATCAATACAGCAAATTAAAAAATAATAAAAAATAAACTCCTCATCATTTTACCCATACAGACCTGTTGCTTTCTTGTATTTTCTGAATTTCCCTTGGAGAGGGAGGACACCGGTGGCTGCATGTGGATTCGCGCAGCCTCCCTATTGTCCATCGGTATCTCTTATGCAAATTCTTTAGAATCAACCATTTCATTTAAAGGGACCGTTTCTAATTCTCAAGTAAAACCCTTGTTACAATAATTGTGGATTCATTTATCAGAAAACCCTTTACAAAAAACAATTCAAAGAAAGTTCGTTATTCAAGCCTGAAGGTTTAACTGTTTGTAATTCATGAATCCAAAAAGCCTCCCTCCGTAAAAGAACAGTTTGATCTGTTACCTCAAGGACCGCAACTTTAAAACATCTCTCATCGTGAGTTCTTTCCACAAAATGCTGAACTAGAGGCGCTTCCAATATTCTATTCCGGATTCAAGACGTGTTCCAGTATACGTACTTTAAGGGGTCTAGTAGTACATCCAACATAAAATAATTTACATGGGCATTCAATTATATAAACCGTATTGTAAGTTTGACAGGTAGCAAATTGTTTCAGTATCAGTTTCCTGTCTCCAATCTGTATCTCCTGCCCCTCCCAAATAAGTCTGCACACACTACAGTGACCACATTTAAAGGTACCTGACGGGAGTTTGGAATCAACTCGCGGTTTTCCCAGCTTAGCATGGACAAGCCTATCCCTTAGGCTACCTGTTCTGCGTAATCCACAGACGGGGCGCTGTTCACATCCTTCAATACCCTCAACAATATGCCAATGCTTATTTACAATCTTGATAATCTGATTTGTCAAAGGGGTAAAGTCAAGAGCCCATTTAATTCTCTGTGTTGGTTGCTGGAGCTGTGTCTCAAACAGGCGTGATCTATCAGTGGCCCTAGCACGATTTAGGGCCGCCCGAACAACCCTCCAGGGATAATTCCTATTAAGGAAATCCCTGCACATATTTTCACTGTCCCTTTCAAAATCACACATTGTCGATGAATTACGTTTGATACGCAATAATTGGCCATAGGGAATATTCCTTTTTAAATGCTGTGGGTGAAACGACCCATATTCCAAGTATGAGTTGGAATATGCTTTTTCTGCGTCCACGAAAAAGAAACTAACTTCCCTATCACAGTGCTTGTCATAATATTCAATAGCGTTTATTACTGTCCTTAAATTGTCTTTGCAGGATTTTTACCTAATAGACAAATCAAAGACAATTTAAGGACAGTAATAAACGCTATTGAATATTATGACAAGCACTGTGATAGGGAAGTTAGTTTCTTTTTCGTGGACGCAGAAAAAGCATTTGACAATCTGAACTGGGATTTTATGTTTGCCACTATGGAAAAGCTGCAAATGGGAGAAAGGTTCATACAAGCGGTCAGAGAAATTTATAGAGACCAAAGTGCAGCGATTGTAGTGAATGAGGACTTAACTAAAAAATTGAAAATAAGTAAAGGAACAAGACAGGGTTGCCCTCTGTCTCCATTGTTGTTTATTCTGGTTTTGGAAATATTGATGGTTCAAATACGAGAGGATGACACAATCCGAGGTATAAAAATAAAGGAATTTTCCTACAAGGTCAGAGCATTTGCGGATGACAATGTTAATAGTAGAAGATCCAATTGAAAACATGCCAAAGGTAATAGAGAAAATAAAGCAGTTTGGAGATCTAGCCGGATTCTATGTGAACAAAAAGAAGTCAAAAATACTATGTAAGAATATGACTAAACAGAAGCAGCAAGAACTAATGGAGATAACGGACTGTGAGGTAACTAATAAAGTAAAATATCTTGGTATTGAACTGACTGCGAAAAATATAGATCTATTTAAAAACAACTATGAGAAATTGTGGATACAAATAGAGAGAGACTTGATAAAATGGAATAAATTGAATTTATCATGGTTGGGAAGAATAGCAGGAGTAAAGATGAACGTTTTACCACGAGTGATGTTCTTGCTGCAAACAATTCCAATTATTTGAGATTCAAAAGAGTTTGATAAATGGCAAAGGAAAATTTCAGACTTTGTGTGGGCAGGCAAGAAACCACGCGTGAAAATGAAAGTATTACAGGATGCGAAGGAAAGAGGTGGCTTGCAACTGCCCAATATAAGACTATATTATGATGCAATATGTCTCGTATGGTTAAAAGATTGGATAACGTTAAAAAATCGGAAATTGCTGACCTTGGAGGGACATAAAAAAATATTTGGATGGCATGCATACATGTGGTATGATAAAGTAAAAGCGGACTCGATGTTTTTGCACCATTATATTCGGAGAAGCCTCTTCACAGTCTGGAAAAAATATAAGGTTTACATGGAAGAAGGAATTCCTTCATGGGTGGTTCCGTATGAAGTAATAGATCCGAGAACTGTCGACAATGAGCAGCAATGTCTAACCTACAAGGAGATAACACAAGTACAACATTCAATGCTAAGAATAAAAACAGAAGAAGAGTTGTCTCCTTGTTATGGATGGTTTCAATATAGACAGATCAGAGATCTTTATAACTCGGACTGCCTAAAAGGAGGTATAAGAATGGAAAATTCTGAACTAGAAGAAGTGATGTTACAAGAAGGCAAGAAAGAAATATCTAAGATTTATAAATTACTTCTGAAATGGTATACGGAGGATGAAACAGTTAAAACCCAGATGGTGAAGTGGGCAATAAACTTTCACAAAGAAATAACAATGGAGGCGTGGGAACACCTGTGGAAAAATACATTGAAGATTTCAACTTGTATGAATATTAAAGAGAATGTATACAAAATGATTTATAGATGGTACTTAACACCAAAGAAAATTGCGCTAGGGAATACGAATATGTCAGACAAATGCTGGAAATGCAAAAAGCATGAAGGATCATTGTACCATATGTGGTGGACTTGTGAAGTAGCTAAGCAATATTGGGGAGATATAACTGAAGTAATTAGATTTTACAAATTCAAATAAATAAGAACCCAGAATTGTTGCTACTGAACTTGGGGATGGAAGATGTTCCAATGCAGTATAGAACATTGCTATTTTACATGACTACAGCGGCAAGACTTTTGTATGCGCAGAAGTGGAAAGTACAAGAAATACCAACCATAGAAGACTGGATTTACAAACTGCTGTACATAGCAGAAATGGACAAAATGACAAGAAAGCTTAAAGATCTTGACCTAGGACAATATATTGCTGATTGGGGGGAATTGAAACAATATTTAGAGAAAAAATGGGATGTGAAAGGAGAACTGTGGCAGTTTGAGAATTTCTAAAGGGCAGTGTTGTAAATGGAGGAGAGAAGTGACTTTACCATTAAGGGGGAAATTTAATTATAATAATCTAAGCTAATTTTATGGATATATTAAACAATTTATACTATACACTATAGATAATATACTATGTTGTATGGTGTTAGTATATTATACTAAATATTATATTGGGATGTTATGATATGTTATATTATAATGCATGCTATGTTATATTGTATGAAATAGTATATAACAAATACTATATTGATAGTATATTTGACAGAGAATATGTATAAAAGAACCAGAATATGTTTAGAGTAAGAGATATTATGATCTAGGTGTTGTAGATAAATATATGTTATGTTATATTATAATGCATGCTATGCCATATTGTATGGTATAGTATATAATAGATACTATATTGATAGTATATTTGATAGAGTATATGTACAAAAGAATTAGAATATGCTTAGAGTAAGAGATATTATGATCTATGTGTTGTAGAAAAATATGAGTGAAATAGAATTAAGTAATAATAGGGGGTAAGGGTTGGCAAGCTGTTGGAAGTCAATAGGGAGGGGGGAGGAAAAGGGTGGGGAACAGAACTAATTAGATATGAAGGGAATGTATGTATTAAATTTGAAAATTCAAACTCACCAATAAAAAATTTTATTAAAAAAAAGAACTATTAAAAATAATCTGGTATATACTGATGGCCACTTATCAAGTATTACCTTATCATGATGTCCACATAACTGCTTGATAAAGTGGTCGTCTATATGTCTTACAAATTGGCTCACAGAAACATACAACACTTTGGCTCATTCCAGGGAAGCTAAGGAATGGTAGGAATCTCATCACCTGACCAGCTGGAACCGAAATTCAGTTTACCAGGTCACTACCAGTAGGTATGATTAAATATTCAAAATGCATGTGTTAAAAATCAAACTAAGTGACATGATCATTTAATGTCAAGTTCAGCGTTCTACCAGTTCACATTGAACAATTAAGATTTCAGTTCAAATCCAACACTATTTTGGACAACTTTGTGCTTGCATCATTGGAGGCATCCATCATGACACCAGTTCAGGTAGCCATTTGTACTGGCTTGCTTGCTTTATGTCGGCTGCAAGCTTGAGGGTAGGTTGTGTGTCTGTTAAATTACATACATTTTAACGTATGTGTGGTGCTAGCTTTTGTGCTTAAGCTGTTGGGAAACAGGACTTTTTGGCTTGCCAATGAAGGCATGTCAACCAATCAAGCTCCCCGACAACTATATCTGCATAATATATGAGTCTGCAAATTAATTTGATAACTGGCGTTCAGATCGTACTGGCTTCTGTTTTGTGAGAGATTAAGCTATGCCTCCATGGTGCCTGGCTCCTGTAGAGTCTCCTCAGGCACAAAGGAGCCTAGCTTAAGTGTTTTATCCAAGGTCATCCAGAATGCATATAGCAGAGCAAGGAATTTTAGAAAACACTCATTTCCTCTGAAAGGATGGCCCTTGCATCTAAAATTTAATTGCATACGCCACTTTAGAATATAATTTAAATTAAGGAAACATTGAGAGGGGGAAATGCTTCAAAGCAATTGTCTTGGAACTCAAAAAAGATGTTTTTCTCACCAGAAAGGGACTGCAAGCCCATTTATTCTTTCTCAAAACCCTCTCTTTCCAAATGGTTAAAATTAAAACTGAATTATCCAAGAGGGCTTTTCTACAAAGATAATAGGGTTGTACCGTACAGAATGCTTCAGAAACATAGAGCTGAAAGGGATCCCAGGGGTCATCTAGTCCAACCCCCTGCACAATGCAGGAAATTCAGAGCTACCTCCTCCCCTCACTCCCCAAGTGACCATTGCTCTATGCCCAGAGGAAGGCAAAAAACCTCCAGGATCCCTGGCCAATCTGGCCTGGAGGGAAATTCCATCCCGATGCCAAAGTGGCGATCAGCATTACTCTGGGCATATAAGAAAGGGCCACAAGAGCCTAGTACCAGCTCATCCCTTCATGCCCTCCCTCTCCCGATCTGCCTAAATTCATATTGAATTTAGAAAGCTACTTGAGTAAAGATTTAGGGACTGTGGTCTATACATTACTGAAAATAGGACCCTACTATGTAATTTTCTGCATTGTTTAACATATCATCTTAATACTTATGTTTCTTTTCATTTCTGTTTTCAGATTTCTGGTTGATTCCATGTTTCTACAATACATATCCTATTGTATTGTTTATTGGATGTCTCATCCTGATGATTGTATTGACTTACTCTGTGTAATCTGCCTTGAGTTCCAATGAGAAAATGGGACTATAAATAATGTAAATAACAAAAATAAATAAACTCACCTCTTGGGAATTCTTTGCTTCTTAACTTTTGTATCCATGCATCAAAATTGCAAATATACACTAAATAGGCTTAATTATTATTCTAATTATTATTCTAATATCTATAAAGGTTATGAGTTTTATACTCTGTATTTTAATAATCCTTGTAGTGCACAGCTTTATATTTGTCTTGCTTTCCCCCTTTCTTTCCCTTTCTTTTTCTGTATTCCCTTTTTGTTTTAGTAAAATAAAATATACATACCAAAAAAATCGTTGCAAGTGTTGGGAGGGAGGCAATCTCTTTGTCTAATAAATCTGATAGGTTAGTGCAGGGCTTTTTTTCTGGGAAAAGAGGTGGTGGAACTCAGTGGTCTTGGAGAAAATGGTCACATGGCTTGTGGCCCCGCCCCCTGATCTCCAGACAGAGGGGAGTTTAGATTGCCCTCCATGCTGCTTGGTGGCGCTCGGAGGCGCAGAGGGCAATCTAAACTCCCCTCTGTCTGGAGATCAGGGGGCGGGGCCACCAGCCATGTGACCATTTTCAAGAGGTGCCAGAACTCTGTTCCACCACGTTCCAGCTGAAAAAAAGCCCTGGGTTAGTGTAAAATCCATGAGAGGTGGCCCCATTTGTGAGGTGTCTTTGGGCATCTGGCTGGTATCTGTTAGTGGCGGAATGCTGGGCAAGGAGAACCTAAGCTGTGATACAGAAAAGTGCTTCTTAGGTCTTTCTTTGCCACTGGAGGAAATCCATTAAGTAGATTCATAAGAAAACCAAAGGAGATCGTGAAGAGCTATACGAGGATCTCTTTAAACGACGACAATGTGGATAAAGAAGTTTGATGTTGGTAAGTGTAAGGTGATGCACAATGAAACAAAAAAATTCCTAAATTTAAATATATTCTGATGGGGTCTGAACTGGCGAAAACTGAGCTCTTGGGGTTGTAGTGGATAGCTCAGTGAAAATGTACTTTTGGAATGATAATTGAAGTATTTCACTCCTGAATCATTTACACTATGCATCTTCTCAGTGAAGAAAGCACCCGACCCTGCAGGTAGCTTTGGTAGGGTTAGGGTTAGATCAAACCTCTCTCATTCCTCCTCTGTACTTGTGGGATTTCAAAGCAGGCAATCATAGATGACTGATGTTTGATTGCTGAGAATATGTCTGTGTTTATACTGAGAATCAGCCCTTATATTGCACTGATATATTGCTTAGATTGATCTTGTCTACGCTGATGACACCCAGCTATACCTGTTGATGGACGGTTGGCCTGGATCGGCCCCAGATGTCCTGGAGCATGCTTTTGAAACCGTGGCTGGATGGTTGAGGCAGAGTCGGCTGAAGTTAAACCCCTCGAAGACGGAGATCCTGTACTTGAATCGCAGGAGTGTGGATTTGGGGCCCAAGCTTCCTACACTCGATGGGACGGTGCTTACACCAGCTCCAAGAGTTAGGAGCCTGGGGGTGATCCTGGATGCCTCCTTGAAAATGGAGGCCCAGGTCATGGCGGTTGCTAGGTCGTCGTTCTTCCATCTCCGACAGACCAGACAACTCGCCCCCTATCTTTTGACCCGCGACTTAACCACAGTGGTCCAAGCAATGGTCACTTTTAGGTTAGACTACTGTAACGTGCACTACGCAGGGCTTCCCTTGAACTTGATCTGGCAGTTATAACTGGTCCAAAATGCGGCGGCGCATGTCATCACCTTCTAATGCACACGTGTGCCTTCTAATGCACACATTACACCGGTATTGTGCCAGCTGCATTGGTTACCGGTTGAATACCGGATCAGATTCAAGGTTTTGGTATTAACCTATAAAGCTCTATGCGAACTGGGACTGGCGTATCTGTGGGACCGCCTCTCCCTATATGAGCCCCAGAGGATGCTTCAATCCAGTGACAAATAGCTGTTAATGGTCCCTGGCTCCAGGGAGGCTTGCCTAGCATTGACCAAGGCCAGGGCCTTTTCGGTCCTGGCTCCAATCTGGTGGAACGCTCTGTCTAAAGAGACTAGGACCTGGCCGGATTTGTTATCCTTCCGCCGGGCCTGCAAGATGGAGCTGTTCCGCCAGGCGTATGGTTGATGCTGGTTGGGCCTCCCCCCCTCCCGGCCAACTAGAGGAAAACATACCCACCCACCCACCCACCCACCCTGTTAAATATTTGGAGATGGTTGGGTTGTGGTTATTGGAGAAGTCTGCTGCTGTGTGTTTTAAATATTTATGTGGTTTTATTGGTTTTAAAGTTATATGTATTTTAAATTACTATACCGATTGTAATCCGCCCTGAGCCTGCTGATGTGGGGAGGGCGGAATATAAATTGAATTAAATAAATAAATACATAAGAGCTGTACCAGTGCAAGCATCCCTGTGTTGTTCTGGGTGCCAGAGTCATTCCCCCACATCTGAAATTCCATTTCCCAAAAAAGTATAACAAGCACTTGAAAGACTTACTTAGTATACACATGTTCTATATTTGAGCCCTCCCAGCATTACTGCATGGGTGGTGTGGGTTCATCTCAGGCATACAAAGCTCGTACTAATTAAATTATCTGTCCTTTGCATAATTAAATTGAATCACTCCATTATTATGTGTTGCTGGTACTATAAAAGGCACAATGGCAAAGCTCTTCTGTGACTTTAATAAATCTGAATGTACAATGGCCTCCCTTCTAAGTTCCTCATATTGACCCAGTGCTAACAAAGAACATTAAGACAAATGACAGTAGCTTTTATTATTTTTAAATACAAAAATGGAAACAAAGACAACCTGTAGATGCTCAGGTGACAAGGTGACAGTTTTTCTTTCCAAAAGCTAAAGTGTTAAACCTGCAAAATAGGGTGCAGCTGTTTAGTAATGGTTTGAAGGAACATGATTGACTTCTACTACTGAAGCTAAACAGGTCTGGCTCTGAAAGCTGCCTGAACGGAAGACCAGGTAGACCCACGCATCAGCTTCTCTGAGCATCCTACTATATAAAAGGGTAACTTTGTTCCCAATGACACATTTGGCGCAGGCGCAGTCATGCCCTCGCCAACTGGTCAGCCAAGAAAAGGAGGGACTGCTGAGCACACAGCCTCCCCCGATGAGCTGATTAGCGGGCAAGGGTCACCAAAACGCTGCCTTCAACTTGCCCAGCTGATCCATGGGCAAGGGGGGGGGCTGCGGAGTCCGCTGCTCAGCTGGGCAGAAGGTGGGTGAAGCCGCCTTCTCTCTGCCCAGCAGATCCGTGGGCAAGGGGGGCTGCAGAGTCCACCACTCAGTTGGACAGGGAGAAGGCTGGCGAACCCACCTTCTCCCTGCCCAGCTGATCCATGCGCAAGGGCGGGGGTGCGGCAGAGCCTGCTAGTGGCTTGCTGCTGCCCCGGGCGGCCTGGCCCGCTGCAGAGTCCACCACTCAGTTGGACAGGGAGAAGGCTGGCGAACCCACCTTCTCCCTGCCCAGCTGATCCATGCGCAAGGGCGGGGGTACGGCAGAGCCTGCTAGGGGCTTGCTGCTGCCCCGGGAGGCCATGGCTAGCTGCTGGGTAGCTGGCCCAGCAGCCCTCTCTGATGCGGGCTGGCTGACCAGCGCCCTGCTAAAGCCCATTGTATTATGGCACAACGGGCTCTGCTGCTAGTCTTGTAAATAATATGTAAAATCCACCTTGATTCAGTGTAGTATAAGAAACCTTGTAATTGACAGTGCATTTAGACACCAGGTCAAAGCAGTGTTCTTTAGGGGAAATTTGGGAGATCAGAACTAGATTTGCTGCTTGGCTTCTGGTTTTGGTCTTAGTGCTATCCCTTATTATTTGACTGGCTGCTTCTACTGATTTTGCTTCTGCATTTTGTTTTGTATAAACTGGTTTTTAATTGCCACAAGTTGTGTTAATTTGGTTAGCCTCTTTGAGGAATGTACCAGTCAAAAGATATCATATCGACAAGTACCCGAGATCTGGTTCTGTATGTACTCAGGAGGATACTGTGTTAGCTAAACGCCCATCATATTTAATAGGAGGGTTGAAAATTCTAGTCCTCACTTTTTCCACTTTCCTCCTCCATCCTCATTAGTATTACCATTTCCAAGATGATAAACAAGTAAGGGGCTGCTGTCTATACATCCAGGTTGACTACTTTAAATTTCCAATCAAATTTCCATTATGACAAGGATATCAGCAGCTTAGAAGTGCTGTACAGGAAAAGGAGACCCATGCTGGAAATGGATCACTCATCACACAGAGTGGGACTAAATTTCCCTTTAATTAAATACATTTCCTTGGAATAAAGGGCGCTACAAAATAAGGAGAGCCTACCAACATTTCTGTCCATTCTGTGAAGAAACAGAGAGAGCTCCGACTAATATAAATGTCCCGATATCACATAGTGACAAGGCAACTTTATGGTTAGGTGGTTTGAGAAATTCATGTGACCTGTATATTTGTAGAATGAACCACTCTACATTTTCTTCCCTTGAGCAAATATAGGCCCAGTCATGGGCTAGGTTTTTCAGCCTTTGAAACAGAAGAGTTGCCTGGATCTTTACTTGTAGGAAGAAAGCACAATGACAGTGCTTATATCTGAAAGGGGAAGCTTTTTCCTTTCCATCCATCCATGCAGCAGAAACAAAAGAACAATTAGCTCCCAGACTGTAGACGTTCATTGTGGCTTTCCCCACCTCTGCCTAGTTCCACCATCCATGAGTTCCTTCCCCACTGGCTGTGTCCGTAACTGCATTAATTGGTGAGAACCACAGACTTTTATTACCAGAAAAATTAAGTTGGAACTTGCCAATGATGACTTCATCTCTTGGGACTGCTCTGAATTACAGGCTTTGGTGCACGTTTTGGCCAATTGCTCACTGTGCGTTAGACAAGCAATTCTTTTCAACTGGTTACTCCACAATTACATGAAAAATGAAGGAATTCAGTTTTCCCATTGGAGGCATTATTATGCAGTCTATTAGCTTTGGAAGATCTCCCTTCCTTTCCTCGTCTGTTATGTGCAAATATAATTTACCTCCTATTTATAGTTTCATGACCCATTTCATTTTAAGCCAAGATGTCTTCTGAGTTAGTGATTTTGAACAAGGTGAACAATTAACTTTACAAAAACTTTAACCACTACAAACCAACGGCATCAACTTGAACTCTTAAACTGTTTAATTAGAGAAGGCAGGGCCAAAATCTGATGTGAAGTTCAGTTAGGAAGGGGAAGCTGATTGAAAAGAGTTTGGGCTACAACATTTGATCTATATTATGTTCCCAAACAGAAATCTAGCTTTTTTAAAAAAAGAGCAATAAATGAATATTTATTTTCACATAAGGGGTTTTCCTGGAAAATTCTTGTTTTCAAAGGTTCAGGCTTTGCAAGCTGCCTTGAAACATGGTCAGAGTGCTTTGTTTGGCGGTGGAGAGTTTTCAGAGACAGGATTCAGAGAAAGATTTTAAAGAAAATCAATAAGGACATAGTGGTTCCAAGCATATACAGAGTCCTTCCTCCCTATGGAATTATAGAGGAAGTAGGAACTACATGAAAACAAGAATATGAAATTTAGTCAGTTAGGAAGACCCAATGGACCTCAAATGCTTGCTGTGATCCCATGGAGCATCATGCTTACATCTGCTTTCCTGGAATCATGGAACTCCCTTCTAAAAGCGTGTCAAAATTCAACCCAAAATTGCTCAAAATGTGGCTTATGTGTGATACTTTTTATCAGCTGAGAAGAGGAAATAGACTAAATGTTGAATCAATTCTGGTATCAGGTTGGATCCTACAGACCTTCCATGAACTGAAGAGGGTGGAGAGGTGAGTTTGCCTGTCTCTTCCCCACTGTAGCCCCTGCACATCTATGACTTTGTCTGTGAGAGCAGCAATGCCTTCATATGAGGAAGGCAGGGAAATAGCATATTCTATTACAAGAAGATCAGTAGGATCCAACCATTGTGTTTTAATTTTGGTGCGTTAATGCCATTGTATGGGCTTTATTGAATTCACGTTTTAGTATTATCAACTCTGAGACTAACACATGGGATGGAAGAAGAAGCCCAACTAAAGTTTTGATGCAGAAGTATAGTCTAACATTTGCATGATCGACATTTCACAGCTGCTCAAAATGTTGCACTAAGGCCCCCCTCCCAGTATTCAATGACAGTGATGCCTGAAAATTCTATTCATCGTAAGATTATTTGTACGATGAATCTGGAATGGGGGAAAATCTACCCAAAATGGCAGAACTAAGGATGTTCCCATACATAAGTTGACATCCTCTGCAAATTTACTTGCCTGTGCCTTAGGCGGATTAGATCGCTGTAGTGCTTCGTCTGTATAATAGTACTCTATACTTAAGATGCAGAGACTTGCTGTTCTTTTAAAACTGCAATTTTAAAAAAAGAGTTGTCTGCTCTAGAGTCAGTGGCTGGTTGTTGACTAATCCTTGGGCTGAAACAACCTCCATCTTAGTTCTAAAGGTGTCACAAGAAAGTCTGTATGGTTTGGGGGGGGGGAGATGTAAAAAAAAGTGTGAAGGTGTCCTGGAAGAGTATGAAAAAAAACAAAGACTGAACAACTACTCCAACCCACCATCTTGTGTCTAACTAATGAGCCAGCATTTCATGTCTGATTCTTGATAGGGAATCTCTGGGTTCTATTTTTTAAAAAGACCTGTCAAGTCCTATCTACCTATCCTGGTATTTATGAGTTCAAATTCCTGTTTGCAAAGAATAAAAACCAAGCTTAAAGTTTTATTTTTTTTTTTTACTATTGTAAGGATGAATTAGTACAAAGATGGTATTACTGTTGCATATAGTATTGTGGTACACCATTGTGAAGTCCACAGAAGCAGGAGAGGGATAAAATTTTAATTAGGGCTTACCAGTTTTTAAAACTATCCGCTTCTTCTGTGAGGTCTGTTTTATGGATAGTTTTTATGCTGTTTATGTCCAACTGCTTGTTTTTAATGGTGTATTGTTTTATATTGTTACATTATTTTAATTGTAGAGTACTGTGAGTAGAAAAGAATGATTTGCATTCCAATTCCAATGACCCTCATAGGTGTCATATAAATATTTAATAAGAATTTGGTTACAAGTCAAAAGTTAACAATATAGAATCTTTGCAAAAGGCAGAAATTACGAAAGCAAGCTTTAATGTGAACAATTTTCTAAGTTCTTTAAATCTTTTTTAAAAGGTTTTCTATTTTGGATTTTTTCCCTAACACTTCAATATATAATGAGTTTTACCACATACTGTAAATCCACACAACAAAAGGTTCTCAGACATAGGATAATACAGCAGTGACGTTATTAGAATAGAATAAAAAAGCAAAGTTGAGTCAGAGACCTTTAGGATGCTATATTTTGTATCGCTTGAGTTATATACAGTCAGTAGCTTTTCTTAAACTTGGAGACATCATTGTAGAACTATTACTTGATGGATGTCTATATTTTTATGGCCTACTGTAATCTCCCCTCCACAGGTTTTCATACTACTTTAAGCGAAAGCCACACCCTCAGATGGATAACTAGGCATTGCTCCAATGGATGCATGACTGCAATGGCATGACTATGTCAGGTACCAATTGGATAGTGCCTGTGCTGAGTTAGACACTTCCAGACAAACATGCACTTTCCCTCCCCCAAAACCAAAGGTACTTGGAATGTTTTTTTAATTATATTTTTAGTATAGGGATAAAAGTATGAATGTATTTGAAAAGGACAATATTTGCAGTTTCTTTCAGAAATTCAGTTGGTTAAATCAGGTGCTGCTTGCAGTCAGATCTAACCAATTTCATATCTTTTGAGTGTTTCAGGACTAGGAGAAATGACCTGAATTAGGAAAAAAGAAGCACATACATCTCCTGCCCTCTGTGAATATCTCCCACACTCTACCATTAGGTCTGTAGAGTTGTACTCATGTTGTATTAGGGACTCGACAGAGCTAAGTGAGAAGTTGTTCCTGGTGGTGAAGTAGTTATTTATTCATTCCTTAATTGTGTTTCATAAAACAAGTGATACAACACAGCCTTGCCTATAGCTTAACATACAGACAAAAATCTCCAGCTAAATATGCTTGAAAAGTTAAGATAGTACTAAGTGGTTCAGACTGGTTACATCCAGTGAAAGAAAAACCATTTGTTTTCCAGACAGCTAATTGTCTAGCTAATGAGAAAGTTCATGCAGAGTCTAATAAAAGAAACTGTTTGGCATGGTACCATTGCTTAGATTTATGTTATGGTTAACAAGCTAGCTACCACACAAGGCAAATCAGGCTATCATCATTCACTGATTACGTAGTAGGGGCTCCAGCAGATTAACAAGTGCCAAATGCACAGAAGCATTAATTGGGCCAAGGAAAAGGAGGAAGTGCATTGAGAATGGAAAGCAGAGTGGGAACTCCTGTGAGCTCTCCTCCCACAGTCCCCCTGGCAGCACAGAAGTACACTATTGCTGTTAGTGTTTCATAACTGGAGCAAGGGCTGGAACATCAGAACATGCAATGTTATATGTCTGGCAAAACACAAGACACATTGGGTACAACCAGCCAAAGTTAAGCATTTTTACATTCCATGTACTCACTGGGGAGGGATTCAAGTATGTGCTTAACACTCCCCTTAAAGTCACTGAGACTTCAAAGTACCTAAGGCTGGCCGGATTGTATCCATGAATTGGGTACAATGACCCACTGTCATTTCTGGCAACCACCCTTTTTTCCTTAGTGCTGCTAAAGATGTTGGGAAAGACCATTCGGCTTTAACAACTGTTCTGATTGCTAAACTTCATCCCAAGGAACATATGGACAGGAACTAAAAACGCCAAAACATTCTGCCAGAAGCAAGATCAAGCTAGTCGTGGGTAAAAATGGCACCTCCACGGAGGAGGTTTCTTCCCAGCTTCATGTGCAACCACAGAAGAGTGCAACTAGCCAACATTTGCAGCTGCACCATCACCTCTTCTTTCTCATGCATATTAATAGCACAGCCTCACATAAGGGACACTCCAGAACTATGGTGTAAAGCAAGCCACATTGACTGTTTGATGGTACCAAAACTAAGCATGTTCCACCTTTTATAAGAGGTTTGATACTCTGCAGCTGAATCCATCCCCAGCAGCTTCTCCCAGTGTCCTACAATGCCTCTGCTGATACTGGGCATTAGAGGGGCTTCTATACCTTCTACTACTGTTTAGAGCATCAAAATGTAGCTACCTACCCAACATGCTCTACCATCTCCTATCTTCCAGATCATGTATATGTGCACTCCCTCTCTGAAGCACTGACAAGAAGTAGTCCCTAGAAGACTGTGGTAGTGCTGAACTTTTTTTTTTTAAACAGAGTTGCATGATTACTTGGCATCCTCCACCAGATGGAGCTGAGGAGTCAGAAAAACCACCGTCCTCCTTTCCCATAGAGGAATAGGCAAGATAGTAATAACCTGAAAAAAGGCAAGACAACTAAATTCTTTCCCACTGGGACTTGGAAAAGCCAGATAACACAGATCCTGGACCTATGCAGAATGGCACCATTGGCTAAATGCAAGAGTAGGATTTTCTACTTTCCCGTACAGCTTCAGATAATCTGGTGTAAAGGTGGCTAAAGAATACAAGGAGCAATGAGAAGTCTTTTCAGTAGTTTATTCTTTTTGATCAAACTGGAAAAATCACAAAAAATATAACAAACCCCATGAAGATACAATGTCCAAATCACTCTCACCTCACAGAACCAGCACACTGTTACGCACTTGTAAAAGCTAGTCCTAGTAAAGCTGTATTTTCTTACACAGCTGACTTGGCTAAACAATTATTTTCAAAAGCACAACCTGCTTCTATAGAACTCTAAAAAAAAGTATATCTTCTTTGTATTTAACACGTAGAGACAAGCCTTTGGAACGTAAACAAGTATTGTTGCATGATGTTTTCTTTATATCAAAAATATCAATGCCTTTGTCAAACATACGGTCAAACAGCGTGCTTAGCAAAAAGGCATTTTTCATATGATCTGATCATAAATTAAGAAACAGAACCTTGCATTACCCAACCCTATGTTTACAGGAGCGATTGACAACATGAACGCAAACACATACACTGAGATTCATTCGGTGCTTGATAAGTGCCGGCCTTAAAAGACATTTGTTTGAAATAACCCATACATTCTATAAAGATATGTAAACAGTTCAGGTACGGCAGATTAAAAAAAAGACACCACTACAGTCAATTAAGATCTGAAATGGCCAATGCGTCTTCATTAACTATTTCCCTATTATCCCTGAGCACCTTAAAATTAGTTCCCAAATCTTTCTAGAAATTAAAAAGGTGCAACTCTTTTGCAAGACTGTAGAGGGCATGTCCTTGTTGCTATTACTCATGTTCCCAGTGTGATCCTCATGAGTACTACTGGAAGCACATGCCCTGTTTTTGTGGGGGAAAGCAAGTTCCTACTGCTCCCAGATGACATGTGCTGATGGTGCGGAGTCTGCCATTCAGACTGCCCTTGCTTCTCTATCTCTGCAGGTTTCCATTAATCTCGCAGAGTCAAGGCAGGGGAGGGGGGGCACATTGCAGACTGGCACCTGCCCTTGCATGTGGACTACACAGATCAAAGGTGCGTTTCATAAGCACATCTGGTTCCAGAAAGAAGCACTGTGCAATTGTGCCCTATAGCTGCACCTGAAGAGGCTCCGAGTGGAGTCCACAGGGACCATAAATGCTCTTTCACAATGGTACATTAATTTAAGTGGAACTTGCCCCCGGTGGACAGTGTCCTTTGCATTTTCCTTTGAAAGTCCCCTTTATTTTCTTCTCCAAAATCATTTCACATATAATACTCTTCAAAAATTCAAAATGCAGAAACTACCTTGTCAACAGAAATCACTATTAAACCTACAGATTACAAAAAGATTGCATAGGAGAATCAATGGGCATAGGTGCATAAAATGGAGAGGAAATGCTCTTTTTTTGTTCCCCATAACAGAATATAGCAACAATGGTGTTATTTGTTTTTCTTTAAAAATCAAATGATTTCATTTTATTTCAAAACTGTAGAAAATGGCAATGGCTGTATATAAAAAAGTCTGTTTTTAAAAGTTGTGAAATCTCAGGCAATGTACCAGTGGCCCTGAGACCATTCACAGTGCAGTGGAAATTATCTTTTGAGGCAGAAATTATAATTCATCTTTCCTCTTGCCTATCCTTTCATGGTCTTTTTCTCTGAGCATTCGCATGAAAGTGGAAAATCCAGACTCCTAGAATATAACAGAAAAAGAAAAGCATTGGTTATATACTGAAGAACATATGATTCTACATTTTGGTACAAGGGACAATGCATTTTGAAACAGTGAGGCAGGAATAAAAAGAGCAGGGAATGAAGACCCTTTAACTCAGTTGGAAAGAGTCCTAGCTTAGGGGCACTGTGGCTGTTCTGGGTAAAGGAGGGGTCATAATGAGAGGTGAGTAATTCATTCCTATTCCCCCTGATCCCAGGTGGGCATGGACATGAGCATGACGAAGTTTGCTGACTACAGTTGTTATCTCACTTCCTTAGGTTACTCAGTCTCACCACCTCACTTCCCTAAATCCTCCTCTGCTGTCATACACCTAGTTTCCAGCTCCCTCCTCAGTTTTCAGTCCAGAACAAACTGGGAGATCCAGGATTCAACTCACCTTTAGCTTTGGCTCTCTCCGCATGCCAAAACTCCTTATTTCCTTTGCTGCACACTGTATCCCCCCTCCCCCCTTTCAAGGGAGCACAGTATTATTCCTCAGTTCACGGCCTCATTCCTTGATTAAATCCCCTCACATGCACACTTCCTCCCGATTCTTCTGCTGGATCCAAGATGGTGGATGAAATTTGGAGACGAAAGGATAATTCAAAATAAGTATTATCAGAGCTCTACCATATGGTAAGCTGGAAAGTTACTACATCTTAAGGGCATGCTACATAATACTCTGAATCTGGCATATCTGCAGCAAAGAACAGTGCCCATAATCAGCAGTCCACTCTCTTTTCAAGCGATCAAAATCATGAGGCCATGCCCCCAAACACCAAGAGCTGCAGCCAAACCACCTCAGAAGCCTGTGAGCTTTTCCATTAATTTCTGAGAGCTTCAGATTAGACCTGACAACTCATCCGATCTATTTGGACACACAATGTAGTGGGAATGAAGCCACCGTTATTTCGTTTTCTGCATCTGTCAATTTTAATTCAGAACGTTACGCATCACTAGTTGTGAAATTTGAGATTCCAGTAAACACCCCGAAGAACTAGCTTTTGATTAGCAGTGTACCTGCTCTTACAAGTGTTATCCAAAATGTATTATCCAGCTCAATGAAGCTTTTGGTGATGTTTCTTTCTCCACTTTCAGAAAATATCTAATACCTAAGCAACTGCATTCTACAACTGCCAAGGATGATACACCCACAATTTAATGAGCTTTTTAAAGGGCTCTACTTGCAGAATGTATTCAGCAGGCTCTATTTTCATTCACAGTGATTCTGCTCTGATCTGGCAGCCTGGTTTTGTCCATTCTTACTACAGGATGACTGAGAGACTGGGAGCCAAAGATTCAGCTCTGTACACCTAAGACTTTCTTCAACAACCACCCCATTGCCACACCACATGGCAAGCTACATCTGAAATCAATGGGGCTTTCAAAACCTATATAGTACAGGGGACTTATTATTCAAAAACAGAAAAGTCCCATTAGGCAAGGATCCCAGCCAGGCAGTATTTCATTCATTCATTCATTCATTCCTCCCCCTTTCTCCCCATGGGACCCAAAGTGGCTCACATCATTCTTCTCACCTCCATTTTACCCACACGCAAACCCTGCGTAAGGTGAGTTAGGCTGAGAGTGTGTAACTGGCTCAAGGTCACCCAGTGAGCTTCCATGGCAGAGTGGGGATTTGAACTTGGGTCCAACAATCTAACCACTTTGCTGCGCTGGTGTAGCTGAAGTGGCCACTGGAAAAAGAGGGGGGGGGGGTTTCACAGAGTCCTCCAAGGGAATGTTTCTTACCCTAGTAAAATATATTATATCTTATTTATGTCATAAACACAATCCCAAGCAATAGGACAGCATCACAATAAAACACAGAGTTTCTACTATACAGAAGAAACACTTCCAGATTTTTTAACAAATTGTGAACAAGGCTAATTCTAGATGCTGACCTAGTAGAAGGAAATAGGCAGGAGGGCAAGTTGGGTCATGACAAATGGGAAAATTCTGAACACATGAAGCTGCCTTATAATGAATCAGACCATTGCTCCATCAAGGTACGTCCTGTTTACTTTAACGGGCAGCAGCTCTCCAGGGTCATAGACAAAAGGGTCTCTCACATCACTGACTACTGACTCTTTTAACTGAAGATGTCAGGGATTGAAGCTGAGGTCTTCAGCATACAGATGCTCTACCACGGAGCAAGGGGCCCTCTCCCAAACTAAGGGAAGAATTAAAATGGACTCAGTGACTAGCAGGCAATGCTATTCTCCTCTGCACACACCTGTTTCAATGACATGGGGACACAAACAGCTCTCTGTTAGTAAGTGGAAGAGCAAAGAATGAGCAGCGCAGTGTACTAATTCATATATCAACAAAGGAAAAGCTGCCCATTCGGACAATCAACTCGACTTAAGCTCCAAAATGAGGTTTTGAAAGAGCCTGTGTACACTTGATTATCTTCCCACTGAAACAACCCTAATCTGTTATTTTCATAAGTCCCTCCTCCCCCTCCCCCATACCTTTGTAAATGCCTTTATAAAGCCAAAGTGATGCTATGCCTGAAGAGGTTTACCATTTAGGCCAAAAAAGACACATTCAGAAGAAGCCCTCAGGCTCTATGCCCTGTTGTTGGCCCTCTGGAGTAACTGGTTGGCTACCACATGAGACAAGATGCTGAGTTAGATGGACCACTGGTCCATTCCAGCAGGGCTCTTCCTCTGTTCTGATTTGTTGTCTTCTCTACTTTTTTCTATGTATCTATGAATTCTTGTATACTGGAAGCAATAAGCTTCCAACAAAATAGTTCTTGAAAACCATCACAGGCTGCAACAAGCTGTCCAATAAGACTTCATTCTATTCAGAGAGTCAAACAATTGTCACCCTAGAGTCACGGGGGGCAGGAGGGCTATCAACAGGACATACCAAGCAGGAGTGACCTTCTGTCAATTTCGATACCTAAGCAAAGGAGCAGGCTTGTTTTTATAAAGTCTTTAGGGTGCTTAATCAAAATAGCCTGAGCAGGAAGGAGACTTCAAGGGTGCAAGTGAAGAAAACACAATTAGACAGAGAACGAGCTCTTAGGTTCCAGAGTCCCAACTTCTGAAGCACTGAAAGCATGTCATTTGGTTCCTGCTTCTCCTCTCCGGAGGGCTGCAGCATGAAAAAACAGTGTTGCACTTACCTGTAACTGTTGTTCATCGAGGTCTTCCGTGCAGGCTCACATGGGACTGGGCTTGCACGGGCCTGCCAAATGTGGAGATTTTTTTAGCTCAAGATCATCGGGGTGCCCTTGCCTCCCAGTGCGCATGTGCAGCCGTCTTCCTGCTGAAACAGCACCCTAGGAGGCGGGGCACCCCCAGCTCACCCTCAGTCCTCTTTCGCCGCCATACTCACAGGTAAGTAATATGAACATTAGCGAGGAAGGGGGGAGGGTATGTGCACCTGCATGTAAGACCTCAATGAACAACAGTTTACAGGTAAGTGCAACACTGTTTTTCATCGTCGGTCTTCCAGTGCAGTCCCACATGGGAGATTAACAAGCTTAATTACCTAGGGGGTGGAGCTGATGATGTATCATAAGAAGATGGACTGCAGAACTGCTGTTGCTACCGTTGTCTCCTTTCTGTCCAGGATATCCAAGGCATAATGCTTAATGAAAGTGTCAGCTGATGCCCATGTAGCAGCTTTACAGATGTCTTGGACTGGAACGCCTTTCATCAACGCAGCCGAGGAAGCCTGGGACCTGGTGGAATAAGCATGGACCTCCAACGGACACAGTAAGGTAGCTGCTTTATAACACAACAATATTGCTTGTACCACCCACCGAGCCAATGTCAGGGGACTTGCCTTCTTCCCTTTCTTGGGGCCTGAGAAACAGACAAAAAGTTGAGAATCTGACCTAAAAGGTTTGGTGCAGTCTAAATACAAGAGAAGCGCCCTTCGAACATCTAATGTATGAAGGGCCTTTTCAGCCTCAGCAGACTGATTACGAAAAAGACAGGCAAGACTGTTTCTTGGGATAAATGAAACTTAGAAACTACCCTGGGTAGGAAATCAATTTTGGTTCTGGGGACTACCTTTTCGGAATGGATCTTCAAATAGGGAGGTTCGCTGCATAAGGCAGCCAATTCCTCAATCCTCCGAGCAGAGGTGACCGCAACTAGTAAAGCCACCTTCATGGATAAAAACCTCAAGTGGCAAGTGGCCAGGGGCTCAAACGGTTTAGACATGAGCTTAGTTAAGACAAGCGGTAAGGACCACTGAGGAACTATAGTAGAGATCGGAGGAAAAAGGTTGTTTAAGCCTCTCAAAAATAACCTGGAAGTATAGTGGGAAAAAACTGTTTTCCTATCTATAGGGGGATGAAAGGTGGATATCACTGCCAAGTACACTTTAACAGAAGAATTAGATAAACCCTTCTGTTTGAGATCTAAGAGAAATTCTAATATCTCCGGAAGGGAGCATTCCAGTGGATCCAGTCCCTTCACCTGACATCAGGGCCGATTCCAGACGACTAATCTGAAGGCGCTGCATGCCGCCATGTTCCGGATTGCGACGGGGAAAACACAAAATATCGCGTTTTCTCGCACGAGAAAACGCGATATTTCGCGTTTTCCCCGCCGCGATCCGGAACATGGCAGCATGCAGCGCCTTCAGGTTAGTCGTCTGGAATCGGCCCAGGTTCTGAACTTCTCCCCCTTAAAACTATACGATTGGCGTGTTGATAACAGTCTGGCATTCTGTAAAACATGAATTACACCCTCTGAGAAGGATCTTACTGGCGTATCAACCAGGCTGCCAGTTTGAGTCTGTCTATTCCGTGGTGTAAGATCCCCCTCCACAACAACAGGTCTGGGTACGGTGGTAGATGGTAAATCTGAGTTTGCAACCTCATCAGTCTGTGAAACCACAGTTGCCTTGGCCAGTAAGGAGCTATTAGGATTGCTGATGTTTTGTCCGCTTGAATTTTGCTGACCACTCTAGTCAAGAGAGGGAAGGGTGGAAAAATGTAACAAGGGTGGACTGACCACTGTAGTTGAAATGCACCTCCGAGTGATCCTTGGCCTCGCAAGCAGAAATGGTCTGTTTCGTGATTTTTTTCTGAGGTAAATAAATCTATGTTAGGGAGACTCCAACTGGCAAAAATGGGGTCTAAGTAAGAGTCTTTCAACAACCATTTGTGATTGTCTCCCTCTAGTCTGCTTAGATGATCTACTAGTGTGTTGTCCGCACCAGGGATATGGACTGCTTGAAGACACACAGAGTTCTCCGTGGCCGAAGTCCAAATCTGTATGGCCTCTCTGCAGAGGATATCTCATGCCGTGCCCCCCTGTTTGTTTAGGAAAAACATATTGGTCATATTATCCATGAGAATCAAGATGGTCTTGGTTCTTACTGCATCTGCAAATGAAGTTTAACACATATAAGACTGCTCTAATCTATAACAAGTTAATATGAGAGTTCCTTTCAGTAGCATCCCATAAACCGTGTGTGTAAGACCCGTCACAATGAGCCCCCCAACCAAAGTTGGACGCATCTGTAGTGATTGTGACATCAGTTTTCTGTGGCCAAAATGAACCCCCTTAAGGAGATTATTGTCTTCCAACCACCAAACTAGGGATTCGAGCACACCCCGTGGGATGCTAAACTTCCTATCTTGGGAGTCTCTGACAGCTTGGAAGACAGAAATAAACCAAAGCTGTAAAGGCCGCATATGTAGTCTTGCCAGAGGCACTACAGGAGTAGTAGAGGCCATAAAACCCAGTAGGGTCTGGATATGTTTAGCAGATTGAAATCTACAGTGTTTAAATTGTCTAATTAATTTCTTGATTTTTGTTACTCTTTCCAAGGGGAGGAAGCCCTTGTCCCAATCTCCATCAAGGACAGCTTCTATGAATTGCACTGATCTAGTAGGTGCAAGTTTCGATTTATTTTGGTTGATAAACAGTCCAAGGTCTAGACAAGTAGCAAGTATATCCTTTGCTTGAATGGCCTGTGATGAGCCAGTCATATAGATAAGGATACACACAACAGCCTTTAGTTCTGAGAAAGGCTATAACCACAGCAATGCATTTAGTAAAAACTCTAGGAGCAGTAGAGAGACCAAATGGGAAGACTCTGTATTGAAAAATGTGATTGCCCCAGGTAAAGCACAGGAATATTTTATGTTCTGGCAAAACAGAAATATGAAAATGAGGTCCAAGATCGCAAACCAAGACTGTGGGGGAGTAAGTCTTAGAACCATTTGTAGGGTGATCATATGGAATCTGCATACCCCTAACAGATTTATTCAGATCACAGAGATCAAGGATGGGTCTTAAACCCCCATCCTTTTTCTCTACTACAAAAAGCCTGGAGTAGAAACCCCAACGATCGGAATAATCCATCACTTCCTCAATGGCCCCTTTTTCTAGAAGGGCTTCCAACTCTGGCTGTATCCCCAGATGAGACACTGAGTCAGAAAAATCAGAGTCTTAGACTGGGCAAATTCACAAACTCAACTTTATAACCAGAGCGGATAATTTCAAGAACCCAAGAATCAGACATAGTCTTACAACACTCAGGGTAGAAAGAACTCAGCCTGTCCCAAACTTGGGATCTTGGCCCTGTAATTGTCAGAATTGCTTCTGAGTGTAGGGTTGCTCTTTAGTCTGTTGTTGGTGAGATCCTTGCTTATTCCTGTGATTAGGTTTCCTCTTAGAGAAAGAGGATTGTGGGCTTTGAAAGGAGCACTGCGATTGATAAGCGTACCCTTGATAGGGCTGGAAACGCTGTGAGCGGCTCCTAGGAAAGGATTTATATAGGGTTCTTCCAGATGATTGTTGTTGAGGGAATACTCCATATGATCTGGCAGTAAGTCTGTATTTCCTCATCTGGGATAAGAAATCATCCATTTTCTCCGAAAACAGTGTGTTCCCTTCGAATGGGAGATCTTCAACTTTGTTCTTGGTCTCAGTCAGTAAGACTGTAGCTTGGAGCCACGCATAGCAGCGAAGGACCACATCCAACAAGAGTGTTCCAGCAGAAGTGTCCGCAACATTACGGCCTGCATTAATTTGGTGCCGAGCCAGGCAAACAGCTTCCTTTTGGATAACCTTCAGGTTGATCCTCTGGTACCTTAGGAATGAATGTGGCCACTTTGTTCCACAGCAGCAATTGATAAGCTGCCATCTTGGCCAAATAATTATTGATTTTGATGTTAAATGCTGCTGAAGTGTAAATTTTTCTGCCCGTAGAGTCCAACCTTCTCCCCTCTTTATCAGAAGGGGCCGAGTGCGAACCTTGTCTAGGCTTGCTCTGCATTTCTTCTGTGACAAGGGAAGATGGTTGAGGGTGCAGAGAAAGGTAAGGGCATAGCTCATCCCGTGTCTTGTACATGCTTTCAAACTTTTTGTTTGTAGCCAGAGTGGAGGCTGGTTTCGGATTCATGGTCTTGAACATGTCAACAGAACCCTCAATTACAGGAAAAGCAACACTGGATGTGGATTCAGAGTAAATATGCTGTAAGATCTTATCTTTAGATCTGGGCTCTGAAGATGTGATGTTGATTTCTAGAGCCTTAGCCATGTGTTGGAGTAGCTCAGTGTAGGCTCGGAAGTCATCTGTAGACGAAGCTTCCTCTGTAACCTCAATAGTATCATCAGGAGAAGGATCCAGTGGAGGAGTGTCACAGGGTCTGTGGTAAGTTTCTCTCTCCAAGTCATGTTCAGAAAAGGCAAGACGTCATTCTGGAGACAGAGACAGAGCGTGCCCTTTTAGGGGGTAACAAGGAGCGATATCTGGAGCGAACATCAGAGTAGTAGATTCTTCTCTGTTCAAGGCGTTGGGGGGGGGTATCCCCTTGTTGCCAAAGCTCTCTCAGGTAGGGACTCTCCTCACAATATTCGTGAAGTGTTGACTGTCTTCTAGGTAGCTCACCCTCCTCCCATGAGGATTGTGATGTCCATGATCTATAAGATGGAGATCTGGAACGTCCTGTAAGTGTGGGAGGCTTATCTAGTATTATAACTTTCTCCTCCACTTAGCCTCTGGAAGAAATGGATACACTCCGTTCCGAGGATCGACAGTTAGATCCTTTTCTCCTCTTACTGGGAGGCTTGGAACTGACTCCTTGGTCTCGATCGCTTTTGGGTGGACAGGGAGACAGCACTAAGTGCATCCTTATCTTTTTTAGAGACATGATGTCTCTTCTTTTTAGCATCAGAATCGGTTGAAGGTCTCCGTTCCGAAGTTGCCTTTCATTCTTTTGGAGTTGAAGGCTGGTCTGGTCGGATCCGAGGTGATGGAGTAGGTGGCTGGTGTTGCATTGGAGTGGATGGAACTGTGATCGATGTCGAGGGGGTTCGGCTCTGAGGAGTCAAAGAACCCGATGGAATCGGATTCGGTGGAGTGGTAAGTATCACCAGTTCCGAGGTGCTCCGACCCTTCAGATATGAGATTGATGGTCCTGACGGCAGTCTCAACTCTGAGTGCAATGGAGAGGGTCGGGTGCATGGAGTTCCCGATCCGACCTGCTTTGGGTCGGAGTCTTTGGGGGTGCCAGACGAGGCAGGTAGAGTTGACTGAGCCGGTGGATCTGTGGCTACCATGGCTCTTTACCAGAAGGAAGTCTGCAATCTGCCCATTCTTTCCACTTTAGCCTTGGTGTGAAGACACAGCATTGCTTACATGCCTGGGTATTATGGGTCTTACCTAGGCAGAAGAGGCAGTTGGAATGCCCATTGGAATGAGTCATCTTCCTATTGCAAGAAACGCACCGTTTAAAGAGTGCCTTTTCAGACATCTTATTTCTTTTTTGAACAATCATTGTAGAAAGTGTCTTCTGAGCTAGAACCTCCTGCAACGGTGGCGAAAGAGGAACTGAGGGTGAACGGAGGCGCCCCACCTCCTAGGGTGCCGTTTCAGCAGGAAGATGGCCACGCATGTGTGCTGGGAGGCTAAAAAAATCTGATGGTTTTGAGCTAAAAAAATCTGAATTCGGCAGGCCTGCACAAGTGCAGTCCCATGTGGGACTGCACTGAAAGACCAACTATGAACCAACAATCTGTCATCATTTGGCTGACTGGAACAAATTTCAAATATGCATAGAGTAACTGAAGGCCTAGATTCTGAATGAATATGCAGAGCTCACTGGAACAGCTTTCATGCTATCTGAAGTAAGACAACCTATAGAACTGGCAGATGTTCAATGTTCTCATTTTCATTAGTGCTATATTTATTCAGATATTTAAAAGGCTCTATCATCTACAGATTTTGTTTGATAAAAAGCACTTATGTGTGAATTGACAATCAGCAGAACTGTCTACTGGAGGCATGGTCACTGGGTACACACCTCCAGGTCTGGATTTGTTTTATTAAAAGCAGTTACATCCTGTTTTCTCCCCAAAGTCACTAACAATATGATCAAAAGCAAATAATTAAAAACAATGAAAAAACAATTACATCATGTAAGGTACTGAGTACTGGTTCTTTCACATACACTTGCCCTTCCTTCAAAAAGCTCCAGGTTGTCTACTTGGTTTTCTCATCCTCATTTTATCCTCACAACAAACACTGTGAGATAGGTTAAGCTGAAAGCAAGCGACTGGCCCAAGTTCTCCCAAGTGAACTTCATGTCTGAGAATTAAGAACAGAAGTTAGTCAATCAACTCTAACTGCATAATGGGTTAGATCCAGACTAAATTTTCTATCAGTGGAATGGAACTTTCCTGCCTTCCCCTTCCTACTGCATCAGTACATTTCCATGAAATGTCACTCCTGGGAGCTCAGGGACAGATGACCTGAAGAACAACATGAAAGGGCAGGGAGAGGGTTTGCAGTGGGAAGGGAGAAATCAGTGGAAATTTCCATTAATGGAAAATTTAGTTTGGACTGAACCCAAAATGCTGCCTAAAGCGTTTTGCCATCTAGAACTTCATAATCTGGGTGGCCTACTGAAGCCACAAAGAGCATTCCAAAGTCTGAGTGCAACCACATAAAAGGTCCTATCTTCTGTGGCTACAAAGAGGAGGGCACATGGGTCGGGCCTCAGTATGTTAAACCTATGAACACATTTGGTATGGGAGCAGATGTCTTCCAGATTCCTGCTGCTACTTTTTATCTTATTTGGTTGCTACTGAGCATTCTTAAAAGGATGAGACTCTCCTCATATCAACAGCCATTTTAGAACCCCACCATGTGCTTACCGCTCTGTCTCCATCATATTTTTCTATAAATCTCCCAAAGTTGTAGTAGTTAAAGGTTGGGTAACCATCCACACCTTCCTGTTTACACAGGTCATGGTTCTGTTCTTTGGCACAGTCCACTGCAGCATAGGCAATCTGTAACATAGGAAAGAAAAGCAGATCAGCCATCACTGAGCCTGGTTCATTACATATCAAATGAAGTTCAGGGTTTAAAACTGAAAGGTTGTGATATTATACAAGCCCAAATCACAAAAAACATTTTGGGCAGCTAAGCATCAGCTGCCATTAGGATTTTAAATTCTAGCCTTGGACAGGCTGAGTAAATTAGTTAAATTATTGGGAACAAGCTCTATGGATGAGATCCAAATCCTGTTGCACATGAACAGAAAGCCCTTCCTTGCGTGCAGGGAGAAGGTCGCAGATTCTTCAACCAGCCAGTTATTATTATTATTATTTATTATATTTGTAGTTGGCTCTCCCTGCAAGCAGGCTCAGAGTGGAGTACAACAAAACAGCATAACAATTTAGTTTAAAACCAACTAAAAACATCAATAAAACCAGCAATTTCTAAAAGACAGCAGCGGTACACATATTGCATGTCCCAGCAGTATCAACAAACCATGGGGGTGGGTGGCTAACTGCTAGATGTTAGCAAAACAGGAGGTAGTCTGCCTCTGAAAGTGAAGGTTAGAAACACTGTGTAGGAGTGGTGCACCCTGACATGCTGGTTTGGCATATTAGTTTATGGATTCCCAATATTATATTCAATTTTGACCTGGCAGATACATACTGTCCTACCATCCAGGGCTGTTTTACAGGTTACTGAGATCATATAAAAACCTGTTGAGTATTTGAAACATATATAAATGCCAAGCATGATTACATTCCTTGGCAAACCTCACTATGTTCACCGCACCACAACTCTGGAAAAGCCTGCTAGGTTCTAGGAATTATCCGTAGCACATAGTCACCCTTCTCATTGCAACACAACTTTCTGAAACTATTCAATCTATTAGACATTTACCTCTCTGTATTGCCAGGCTCATTCATAAAGAAAAATCATTTGCACAGAAAAGTCATTTGCACAGTTTAAGGTTTGCTTAAATACAGAGATGGGTGCTAGCTGCTTTAATTTTATTGTGACTGCTGGCTAGAATGTATTGAATGGAAATTTAATGCCATTTAAAATTTAAGATTCCATTATATAGCTTCTTTTAAAACAATATGCTCATAATATGCTTCTCTTGCCTTCTGGGCTCCCATTGAGCTGCACTCCCATAATTAAATGTCATTTAATATTCAATTATGACCTCTAGCTTCCTGATGACACACAGTAAAAACTATACTAACCCCCACAACCCCAATGGCAGCATTCTTGCCAGTTATTAACCGGATAGGCTTTTCCCTCCCCTCCAGTTCTGTTCATTAGCTTTGTTCTCCCTCTAATTATTAAATTGTCACTGACGCCCATACACAGTTCTAAGGGATGCATTCCTCTTTCACTTTAAAGCCTTCTATGACTGGGCAGCAAGAAAGCATTGCTTACCCTTTTAATGAAACTTCCAGGCCAGGTTATGCAAACTCCCCTGTATTTGGGAATGCTATTTTGTTGCTTTCACTAATTCAACTGAAGCAAAAACAGCTCAGCTCTTTAGAGATCAGATTGATGCACAGCAGTGATTTAGAATTCCAGATATAACTATTTTCATTTGAAATCTGGGTTTCCAACAGGTTAGGTAGCAGTCCCGAAACAGCTGTAACCTCTAGACAGCAGGCCATAAGGCAACACTTGCTAAAGTGTTCAAACATCTAAATGTCATTGGAGGTTTTCACTTAATACTTAGGCTAGCTCATGGTACACCCAAGGTTTAAGTGGAGTTGTTTACATGAGGAAGGTAAGTGGCTATCACTCAGGCTGAGTTTGTTTAAGCAAGCACCCAAGGGCTCAAAAGCAACCTGCAATTGCCATCACTTTTAAATAGCAACCTCTCTCAACGAACCTCCTCAGGGAAGGCAGCTGCTTATACAATTAACACTGTGGCTTTAGAATGGAGTAGAAGATACACAGCTATAGTAAGGCCCTGCCTGGTTTCTTGTTTTGAGCAAAAGTAAGGGCCCAAGTTTTTTTTTTTAAAAAAAAATAAGGGATGAGTATATTCTCTAAGATTACTGTGGTTACAATACAGTTTGAGTTCCACGCTGGTTACCTTCCAGAAAGAAAGGAGAAGGAAAAAGTTTATTCCTTTGATATTTATAATTTTTTTAAATCTTAAATTCAGGATGTCCCCAAAAGAAAAATATTTGCTTCTCTTCCTTCATCAACTAAACAACACTACTCCTGGCAACATAAAAACAAAACCCTTCAAAACTAATCCCCTGCATGCTGGAAAATGCACCTTGTTTTTCAATACCTAGAGACAGGCTTTAATGACATTTTAGATGTCGTAATAACAAAAAAGCAAATAAAAAGAACTCCTTCAAAATTGCCTTTTATATGCCAAAATAGATCAGACAAAGTTTATTTATTTACTTCTTTCACACCCTGCCTTTCTCCCCAAGGGGAACCAAAAGCATCTTACATTATTCTCCTCTCCTTCCTTTACCCTCACAACACCTTTCGGATGTAGCTTAGTCTGGACCAAGGTCACTCAGCAAGCTTTCATGGCCAAGTGTGGATTTGAACCTGGGGCTCCCAGATCCTAGTCTAACTCTCCAACCAGTATACCACACTGGCTCCATAAAAGGGGTCAGTTTATATGTACATTGTTTGAAATGCAATGCTGGAGGAACTAGCACAATCAGTTTCACTCAGATAAATACTTGTGGTAATGCAGAATGCAATCCCAGAGAGAAATTTTGTAAAGAAGGATTTCACAGACTACTGTTTGACCCTTGGGGGCAGGGCTGGATCTAGGGTTGCCAGCACCCAAGGCAACCCAAGAGCGGCATTTACCCCCGCATGCAATCCTGGCACTGTGTAATGATGTCACTTCCGTGACATCATCACGCAGGGGCCCAGAGGCGCGCCCCGCCTGCGCGGCAAGCTGGCTGCCCCAGCACACGGTGCGCCGCAGAGCTGGCGGCAGCAGCACAGGCGGCTGATCAGAGGACTGGAAGGCCGCCTGTGCTGTTCGCCTGCCCCGCTGATGGAGCGGCCGGCTTGCCGCACACTCCCTGTCCTGCGCACGTGGCAAGCCAGCCGCCCCATCGGTAGGGCAGGCAAATGGCGCGGGCAGCCTCCCAGCCCTCCGCTCAGCCGCCTGTGCTGCCGCCACCAGCTCCAGCACACTCCCGGTTGGTGGCAGCTGCGCCCGGCGCCCCTCTTTGGCGGCGCCAGGGGCAGACTGCCCCCCCTGCTGATCCGGCCGTGCTTGGGGGAAGGTCAGGGCTCTTTTTTATATGCTCAGGATTACTATATTTGAAACTATTATAAAGTTAGATTCCATTTCAGAAAAGCAGTTCTACGTCATCCTGTCCCTAATTGTGAGTTTCAAATGCCTCAGATCTTCAAGTGCAGTTAGAGTCACTGAAAGAAAATTTATTCATACCCTACTCTTCCCACTGCCCATGGAGGCTCAAGGTGGTTCATAGAACAGATTTAACCAATACTCCTTTGTTTCCTTTGTTATTTCACACACAGTGCAATCCTTAGAAGAGTTACTTTAGTCTAAGCCCAGACAGTACCTTAGTGTGGATCTGGAAAAGCACTTAACTACACAGGAGCTGCTTTGCAACTTTCTAGGTGGAGAGGCAGCCTTTGAGCCTCCAGCTACATGGCAAATCCAGTTTCCCTATCCTCCTTCAGTATGGAGAAGAGGCAGTGATGTTGGGCTTACCATGTAGCCAGAGGCTACCATGAACTGATAACTTGAACATAGCCTTTAGCTACCACTAGCAACACTTTAATTTCTCATATGAGACGTGCAAGCAACAGCAAATCTAGAACACCGAAGAAAAAATATAACAATTTATTGCAAAAATGAGTGAATCCTTAAAATCTTCTAATAAAAATGCCAATTGCTTCCTCAAAACAGTTGTTCGTTTCACTTTGCTATGTTAATTCTGTGCATTCTGCCCTCTCTTACTTGGACACATATTTGGAGGCTACTGTTTATTTAGTTCAGTTTCTCTCCTTCCCAAGGGGATGGGGGGCTTGGGTCATAGAAATACATGCACAATAAAAACAAAACACCTATGTGAATTAAAATTGTAAGACATGTGCTTAAAATCTGGCTGCTGAATCCTAGCTCCAAGAGGTAAGTTTTACATCTTCTGGAAAAAAATCTGGTTTGGACTTTGACAAACCTCTGAGGAAAGGATATTCTTTGTGTGCTCTTCAGCCTTGGCATATAGGATGGTACAATCAAGAATGCTGATCTCTCAACTGGTGTTAACAGGTAAGATGGTTCAAAGGAGAGAGAATGGCTTAAGCAATGTAGACATGAATCAAGCATTCAGTATAATCTATGAATTTAGCATATAGATTTAAGTATATTTGATTCATTCTGTCCTATTTCTTTACAAGCACAAAATATTTTAATTCATGTTTTAAGGACCTATAATAATCACATTCAAATCTCATTTTTTTTACAATATTCTACTTGCCAACTTTATGCATGAACAGCTTTTCACAAAGGCCATTATAAACAAGGTACAAGGTTTTGTAGAAATTTAATAAGCTTTTATTATGATCTCAAGGTATGTCTAAAAAAGAACAGATTTGAAATGTGTTAGAGGTTTTAAAATAAGGGGGGATCGTTTGAGATTATTATATGATTAAAACTTTTGCAGTAAGTCTTACCTACACTGCCTACAGCTTTTGCTCTCTAAGACGGCTTCCTCATTCCCTACACATTAACATTAGGAAGCCTCCCACAGTAAAGGAATTGTCTAGATGCCTTCATACCCAATCTGGGCACAACTTAGAATCACAGGGTTGGAAGGGAACTCTAGTGTCATCTAGTTCAACCCCCTGCACAATGCAGGAACTTCACGACCCCACCAACTGCTCCAGTGACACTTGCTCCATGCCCAAAAGATGGTGAAACACCTCCAAGCCCCCTTGTCTGGCTCCTGCTCCCCCCCCTTTACTCTGCAGAAAATCTAAACCTCCAAAGTAAAGGGGAAACTGTGGGGCAGGGCTGCTGGTGGAGCACCTGCTTGGCTGGGGGAAAAAAAAGGAAAAATGCCCTTTAGAAAGCCTTAAGGAAGGGGTGCAGGCTGGGGAGGGGGACCCCACATATTGCACAGGCAGAACAGAGAGCAGAGGAGATTGGGGGCAGGAGTACATCAAGTGGTACGTGAACAGGATGTGTGGACAGTGTTCCTATTGTTACCAGAACTGCTCTTTATTATAAGGGGGAAATTAGCTTAGCAGTCTGTAACTTAATATTAAGCGCGGATCATAACCTATGTATACGGAGGTCCCGATCCCAGACACTCTAGTGAAAAAGAGGCAGACTACAAATAAGTTCCAAACACGTGTATTCAGTGTGGCGTAAGCCTAGCTTGCACAATCATACAAGAAACACACAAGATCTAGGAAATACAGAGTATGAAATACAGAGACGTTCGCATTAGCTGGTTCCCAACGATGATAGGGGGGAATACTCACTTATCCTGAAGCGAAGCAGAGACCCAACAGCGAGGGGGGTGGCCCAATGCCAGCACTGGAACCACAGACGGGCAGCAAGGAGGTCTGGATAGGGAATGGCCTGAGCACCGAGTGGTCTGGGAGACCAGCTTAAATACCCCAAAACGTACCCTGGGGCTGGTGCTGTACTTGGTGGTTCTCACAGATTAAAACAAAGGTTCTAATGGGCTACTGAATGGCTTGGATGGGCCACTTTGGTAATCAGATTGTGATAAGTGACACCTCAGGAAGAGGGGACAAAAGAGGGAGGGGGAAATCCAAGTGGGCTGAAAGGATGTTCCAGCGGACAGGGCTTGTCCTGATGTCATCAGCTTCTGGAATGCGGAGGTTTCTTTGAGATGCATTCTCTAAGTGCTTGGGATGGTCGGCACTTAGTTCCTTCTCCGGGGCGGCTCCTAAGATATGCAGAGCGGGGCGAGGGGCTCTCGCTGCGGACGTGGTGTGCCCGCTTCGCCGAAATGGCTTCCCAAAGCAGTCTTCCTCTCAGGGTCTTCTGGCTGCCTGAGAACATGGATGCCGGCTGGGCATGGCTGGGGCTGGATAGCAGGCTGCCCGGTAGCGAGGGCAAGCTCGGGGACCGGCTCGCGGGAGGCTCCAGGCGGGAACTGTCCAGGGAGCGCCTAGCCAGGCTCGCTGGAGGTTTCCCCGGCAGGCGCCCGGCTGCTAGCAGCGGCTTGGGCCCATATGAGGCAGGCTTCCATGGAGGAAGGGGGAACAACACTTTAAAACACAGTCCAAGGCAGGGAACAGGCACGGTCCGTGGCAGATGGCAATGCAGGCACGGGGCACACTTGTAACACAGTCCAAACACACACTGGGAAATCCAGATATAGGTCAGGGCAGGGCTGCCCAGGAAGAGAGTCCTTTGTGCAGTTATCCAAACATGGAGTCAGTAAACTACACAGTCTATTACAGCAGCAGGGTAATTGACACGCAGGCAGGAAACTGACACGTGTATCAGAGCACACACGTGCAAAGCAATCTTTATGCAGCAGTGAAACAGTAATGCAGGAAACTTTAACACAGTTCATGGCAGGCTTCAAAGCAGGGGAGGGGGCCTACTTGGCAACAATTCCCCCCCTCGGAGACCCCGTGACGTCAGGCGCGCGGGTCTCCGAACTTGACTTCAAAGGCGAGGTGGTCGGCAATGTCCGGTGGTCGAGCTTCGAGCGAAGAAGGAGTGGGAAGGGAAGGGGGAGGAGGCGTCACTCAAAAATTTAGTTTGGAGAACCACCTAACCGAATAAGTGCAATTTAGATCAGCCAATGGGCTGCAGGTCTCTGGGTTCACACCAGGGGGTGTGCCAAGTGCAATCGTCAGAATAATTCATGAGCAATAGCAATTCATAGTTACATAAGCAGTAATGAGCAATTCATAGCAATGAGTATATGCAGCGGCAAATTCATGGATATAAGGTTAAAAGCAAAGGCAATTCATGAGCCAATTCATGATTACAGGATTAAAAGGCGAAGGTAATTCATAAAAGTACAAGCAATTCATAGATAGGAGATAATTCATACAGGATAAAAGTGAAATGTGCAAGCAAGGCATAGACCAATTCATCAAGGGTGGAACAATTCATAGGTGTTTAAAACCATAAATACATATATAGGATTAAAACAATAATTCCGGAAGTTAAAACCAATTTCATAGATAAAAGCAGCAATGATAAAAGCAAGTGCGGAGAAACAATTCATGAGGGTAAGCGGCGGAAGGGCTCATAGGGGCAGAAAAATAGACTTCGCAATTAAAAGGCTAACTCATGCAGCCAGATTAAAACCAAATTCATACAATCTAAAATCGGGAATAAAACAACCTTTAAAAGAGACCGTTCAGGAGTGGTCCCGGTTAAAACCAAATTCATAAAATGATAAATAGGCTAGGATTACCTCGGCGGAGGGAGTCAAGTTGAAAAGGCAATCCATACGGTTAAAATCAAATTCATAGGGATAAAGTTAATGGGGGGTGATAAAAGGGTCCCAGTTCATGGGAGGATCATGGGCGCACTTGCAATGGATAGAGTGAGGGATTAGTTCGGGGCTAAATTCATGGGAGTGAAATTCATAAAAAGCAATGGCAAGAAATTCATAATACAATAGAGCAGCAAAGGTCACAGACGGCTCAGTCCGCAGTACAGCTGCTGGACTGGGTTGCATATATACAGGAACAAGCAAACTTAGTCCATGTGTCCCAAAACACACTTCCACCCCCCCTTGTTATCTGCGTCAATCCGCAGAGCAGGGTCGGCAGGCGGCGAGAAGGGCTTCAGGCACACAGTTCTAGTCCTCATGGAGGTAGTGCCGCTGGCGGTCGTTCGTAGGAGGGCCGTGGGCTGGGGGGCAGAGAAACAGGTCCCCCCCTAGTCCACAAGAGGGCCTCGGAGCGGTGTCCAGCAGCAAAGCGTCCATGGGGCTGGCTCAGGATCCGTACACATAAAGGCACAAGCATAGTTCATAACAGCACAAGCAACAAAATAAACAAGGGCTAAAAACGGGGCGCCAAGAACAACCATTAAGGCAGGAGGAGGTCGGGGTTGTAGTGATCCAAGCGGCAAGACAGCTGGAGTTGCTGGAGCTGTCGGCGGCTCCAACAGCCCAAATAAAGTAGGGAGGCACATAACAAGACTTGAAAGGCCAAAATAACAACGATCGGGTGCAAAGCCAAATTGTAAATTCCAGTGGCAGTGGGGCTCCAGCCAAAGAGGGTTTCCCACCACGAGTGCTCACCCGTGGTCTTGATTCGTTGGACCAGGTCCAGGATCTCCTTTCCGTTGTGGGACACAACCAAAGCAGTAGTATCCCCGTCCCTCTGGATGCTCTGGAGGGTGCGGTGGAGCTGTGGGTGGGCCAGGAGCTCGTGGATTAGCTCCAGACCGATGCCGAGGGAAATGGGCTTCACATATCGATAGATGGAGGGTGCCACCAGGATCTCTTCTCCAGACCGGTACCGTGTAGGTGAAGTCGCAGGCTGCCACCGAAGACAGGTTGCAGAAGCAGCGATTGACTCCCGGGATCACGGGCTTAAGCTGGAACGAGTTCAGGATCACAAAGTCGCAGGCCGTTCGCACGCAGGCACATCCTTTCCCAATATAGACCACAGCGGAGCTGTTCTCCCGGACGACCTCAAAGGAGCACTCGTTGAGGGCGTCGACTTGCGGGGCTACACAGGGGTGATGCGGTGCGAAGGCTTGGTCTTGGCAAATGAAGCCGGTCTGGTCTCGATGCTGGCACCCTTGGAGGCTGACAAGCTGCCATCCGGTCGAGGTGAAGCGGGCCCAATGGTCGGGGTGGCGGGCGTAGAGGACTTCGGTGTCGCTGACTTGGAGTCCCAGAGGCACGACGGGATACACATGGAATGACTCGTGCGCACTGGCCGTTAATAAAAATAATTTAAGCTCCTGGGTGGTCGGTGAGAATGAGGAATTTACAAGAGACCACCAGGATTCAAGCTCCAGTTCTATGGGTGACAATTTGGGCATAATCAATCTTTTAATTTCCAGGGGCAAGTGCCCGTCCGTGGCTTGCCAAATTAGCCCCATGGCCACAGCCTGATTTAATTGTTGGGCTTGCATACATGCCATGGCTATTGACATGTTGCGTTCCAAAGACTGTGTTCCCTTGAGCAGCAGAGAAAAATCTCTTTCAATTTGACTCTCCCAGTTAACTAAAATGGAGCTGATCTCGTGTTGCCCATTCGAAATGGAATTTAGGGACTGCACCACCGGTTTACCTAAGTCGGAGATGCTAGTCGTGACATGGGCAAACTTATTAGCGAGAGTCTCAATATTGACCAAATCCATGATTGCTAAGCCTCCGGCTGCAGGAGCAGTCCAGTCGGCAATGCTTCGTCTGGCACGCGAGAGAGAGGGAGAGGGATCGATCCACAGTTGTAGCCATGCATTCCAACCCTTGCTACCGGCCTCCAGATAGGGAGCGCACTGCGGCAGCCTCTGGGTTACGTTTAGCTCAGCTAAGTCTATGCGGATCTCTTTTAAAGACATTTGCGGGCGGACTAGAACTCTCTCTCGAATGTCAGTTTTCAAAACATGGGAGCCCACTATATGCGTGCCGCCTTGGCTTAATTGTTCATTGCTAGCAATCAAAGGGTCAATTTGGATGGTGTGGGTCTCCTGGGTCCGGATCAGCAGGGAGTAATTGCCTGGTTCGTGAGTCAAATTTACAAAGAGCAGCCCAAGCCGGTGAAATTTCTCTACTAGGGGCTTGGTTTGGCATTCGGGCATCTGCTGAACCAGTATCCAATCGGGTGGGCCATGTATGGCTAGGTCTTCCTCTTTTACAATCCAGGTCAGGTTCTCCCAGCGTTCTATAGCGAAGGAGAGAACCATGCCTGAAGGGGGCGTGATGGTGACTGATGCAGATTCAGTGGCAGTAGTGCCTAGTAGGATGGTCATTCTAAAGGGGTCTCCTGCCTTCCATACTGCGGCCGACACTAGAATAACTTCACAGTATGGTCCGAAAGCCTCAGTGACAAATGGCGAGGTTTCGACATTGGCAGGGGTGGTATATTTGTCTACCACCGGGACTGCGGTGGGGGCTGGCCTGATACGGGGAAGGAACATACATGGAATCGGAGCAAGAGGTGAAACTGTATCAGTAGGCGAATAGCACACTAATTCTTGGGACATGGTTTTTACTCCCACACATAAAATAACAAGCTCTGGGGGTCGGATCCACTGCTCTTCACAACTGCGGAAGTTAGTGCGATCCGTGGGGGTGGTCATATTACTCTGCTGTACAATTTTGCAGACCATCATTTCATTTCCTGCCAGTGTATTAATACATCTCCAATGGGGGTAGGGCATTAATTTGGACGGGCGTCCCTCTATTAGGGTGCCTGCCAGCACGAGCAAACACAGAGTGGCCAGGTGCCTCATCTCCTGGCCTTCTTTTCCTTTCTGTGGTGAAAAATATCCTGGGGAGACCTGCGGGTATAAGTACAGGTTCCCTGAGTTTGTTGCAGCAAAAATAAATGAAGTAAAGTGGGGAAAAAGGGAGGGCGTTTTTCTGCCAGCACTGTCTATTAAGCGGGGTTCGAACGAGAAGTCCCAGGGGCACTAAGCGAGCCTTCCAGCTTGTTGCTCTGGGGAACTCCTGTGCGGAGGCCTCTTCTTATAGCATGTATATTTCAGAGGGTAACGTCTTTACATCGGGCAAGGGTCGGCTGTACGTTAGGCGGGATTATGCAAACTCGCCCCAGGGGTCCCTGGGTGCCTAGGCTATGTGGCCTTCAGGTGCCCCTTGCTCGGCGGCGGGCTATTTTTATTTTGCGGGCTGAGAGCTATCGGTCCGGCTCGGCCTGGCCTTGCCGTTTTAAAAGGAAAAGAAAACTAGAGAGCGGTATCCAGCAACTATAAAGGTTGCTGTAGACGGGGGCCTTCGCTTTACTTCCTAAAAATGGGCTTTCGTCATATGTTTGCAGGACTAGCAATTTTTGGAGGGACTCCCTCGGGAGGCCCCATTTTCTGGTTAAAAAAAAAGATACACCGGGCAAAAAGGAAAAATACACTGAGCAAGAAAAATATAAGGAGCAAGAAGCATACGGGTGTGGGGTACTTTCGGGTTGCCTTCACTTGGAAGGCCTGGCAGGGCTTCACTATAACTTCAATATGTCTCCCCCCCTTCTTTTCCCTTATACGGTACGGGCAAGGGAAAAGATTACGTGGGGTGGGCGGCTGCTGGCGGAAAGGGCCGAAGTGGAGCCGAAGGTGCTCGGCAGCGTTTATCGAAAAGCGGCGGAGGCGGCCGAGATCTGCCGGCGCCACTGGGTCTGGGTTGTTCGGGGGTCATCTTGGCGTGGGGGATTCTGGCTATGTAAATGAGGCACGCTGCCCCTTGTACGTAGCGAACGCACCCCAATAACACATTCCAGAGGTAACATATTTAAAAAAATACTGGCGGGTCTTTTACCTTTGCACTAAAGCGTACTAGATGGTGGCGCCGTATAGCAACTCACCATGACGAGTATGAGCATTAGTAAAAGAGGGGGTTGACGGGCTGGACGGGGGTTTCCTTCAGGGGAGGCACGGCCCTCAAAGCCAAAGCCGACCATCATGCGAAAGCGTGGGTCTGGCAGGTGAGACCCCGAATCTACGTAGATGCGGGATCTTCACCAGCACGGCGGGTGAAATGTTTTCAAACAAAGAAATCACCTTTTTTGGTGGTTTCAACGTTGGAAGACTGCATTCACTTTTGGGCTAAAGCCTCTCCAAACGCTTTCACACACAGCAAATCTCTTTTGCCTGTGTAATTTTTTCCCGAACATGCGGCTTACAATCCAATTAAGAATCACTTTCGGTGGTGGTCCTATTTGGCTTTGATTGCCGTGTTTCCCCCTAGGGTCCCAACTGTGGGGCCCGCCTAATGAAGTTAAAGAATAGAACTGACAAGAAATAACAAAAACACTAAATGATTATATGAAGCCAAGTTGGCTTTTTACATGATTATAGGAAGCTACGTTGGCCTTTTACATCTAAATTCAAAAGGGAATTGGGCTTCAGGTTCACACACACATAAAGCTAAGATTGCACAACGAAAAGGGACGGGGGCTGCAGGGACTTGAACTCAAGTCTCCTTAAGGTGGTTTTTCCACTCCTGGTTCCAATCCCTTCCAAATTCTGACAGGGAACCAGTGATTACATTTATTTGGGCTTACTTCAGCCTGGGAGAGGACAAAAGGAAGAATTGGGAGGAGGTCAGAATCCTGGTCTGGCCAGTTTTTCCATTTCAATGAGGGGTGGGGGTGTAACGCTGAGAGGGAACAGTCTGTTTTAGATGCTGCTAGCAACTGGGAGTCTTTCTGGAGTTTGCTCACTTGCCTTATTACATTCCTGACTGCACTTACTGCTGGAGGCTCTACCTTTTCATTAAGTTTTGGGCTTGAGCATTTTAAAACGTGGAAACAGATACACAAATGTCTCTGAATTAGCTCAAGCACTACTAAACCACACAGGCCCAACATGAGGTTTTCTTCAGGGGTGTTAGTCAGGGAAGGCTGAGAGAAAGCTATTTGGTGTGTAGTTGCAAGCACTGGTTTTTCAAAGCAATTTAATTCTTTTAAAGGAACTGCATTTTTACTTCTGTTTACCTGTTCTTCAGGATCATTGCAAGAGGGCACAGTCACAGTGGGCTGTGTATAGCTTGGCTGGAGGCAGTCTATGGGAGCCAAGACAATTTCTTGGGGAATGACTTTTAAACTCTGCACATGCTCAGAGGCTAAAGTGAATTCTGGCTTCTTGGGCATGGGGGCTGAGGCAGAAATTGGAGGCAAAGGTGACTGACTACCTGTTTCACTGCCTTTGGCGGGGCGGGGTGCTGATTCAATCACTGATTGTTCCTCTAAAGTCTTTAATCTGGCCTTAGTGAGTCTCTGGGATTCCAGGAGATTTTGCATCAGGGTTTTTAAAGTGGCAGTTTCATTATTCTGGTTCTCCAGCAAAGTCTGCATGCTAAGGAATTTATTGTGGAGCTGCTCTTTCTCTATTGTGCAAGCATTTAATTTTTCTTTTAATTCCTTATTCTCTTTATTAAGATCATTTATTTTTAAGTTCTGCTCCCTGTTTACACTTATGAGTCCATGGATTTTATTTTGCAGCTCTGCCAGGTTTCTTTCAGAGGTGTCTGGCAAAGTTGGTGCTGGGTTCTGGGTGCGAATCACCCTTTGGGATCTTTCCTCCTCTCTTTTAAGTTCCCAGCTATTTTTAGTTCCCGGAGGTCGAAGGCTAGCCTCAACCTTTGGTTTTCTCCCACAGGCAGTTAAGTGGGGAGAATAATGTGTGACCCCCGGGCATCCCTATTGGAAAAAGGGGTTCCCAGCTGGTGGCGGCTCTCCTAGGTCAGAGGGCTCCTCGTGGTCCTTTGGCTGCGGTCTCCAGGAGTCAGTAGGGGTGAGGTGCCCGAGGGGGCGGGGGTGCCGAGGGCAGCGCAGGTCTCCAGGGCTCAGAGGGTCCCTGTGGGGAGGAAGGGTAGCGACTGGGGGTGGGCGCAAAGGTTACTCCTGGACGAGAGTCCCTTTGGCTGCGGCCCCGAGTGAAGCTACCGCTTCTCCCACGCAAGATGCCACCTCTAGGCTCTGAGTACGAGCTATGCCCTTGGGGCCGATATTGGGAGTGGGGACCATGGTTGGCATACGTGACTGTGTTGATGGGCTCACTCTCTTTCCTATGGGAGGCCGGAGACTTCACATGGCGGATGGCTCCGGTCTCTCGCAATAGGCCAGCAATGCTCCTGATGCGAGCTTCCAGGTCTCCCCATGAGATGCTCCCAGGTTCTACTCCTGCCAAGGCTAGGCGAGTGGTACTGTTAAGACCATCTATGACTGCCCTTCTGAACTCTAGCTCGTCGAAGTCGGGCACATCGCTTGCATCTAGGTCCACTTCGTCTGCTAGCTCAGCGAGAAGCTGCTTTCGCGCTAAATATGCCTCTGGGTCCTCTCCGGGCTTCTGGGATTCCGCAATATACAGGGCCTTTAAACTCTTAGTGGGCCATAGGAATGCGCACAACTCTTTGATGGACCCATACTGACTGCGGGTGGCTAGCCTTCGGTTGGACACGTAGGCATTAAGGGCTGTGACTATTTCGGGACTGGCGCAGTGGCGGGCCAGCTGGGCTACATCGGAACCACTAGCGGAGGGCTGGGAGGTGGTCACATGGGTGAACCACTGGATAGCCGTGTCTCGGTTTAGGGGCCCCATGCGATCTGCTATGGCTTGGAGCTCGTCGGGCCTCCAATTGCGGGTTTCCTTAACTACCCGGTCCGTCTTTTTGCCATCTTCGTCCATGGAGACAATTTCTTTAGTGGCTATTGGATGGAGGGGCTGTGGGGCTTCCTCGGGCTGGGGCGACTGAGATGCCCAGCTGTCGGTACTACCTTCGGGGAGGGCCAAGAGGGCTGAGGGGTGCACGGCGGAAATTACGGCCTGCTGCATCCCCAAGTGTCGCTTCAGGGCCTCTAGCTCCCTCTTGCAAGCTGAATGGTCCGCGGCTGCGGTTTTAGACTGGTTGTGTTCCGCCATGAACCGGGCGGCATGGGTGAGCTTAGTGATCTCCTCTTGTCCCTCAGTTAATGCGTGCTCAGCCATATCGGCACGAGCGGTGGCCGCTTCAGCCTTGTGCTGAGCGTCCTGGAGGGCAGTGGTTAGTCCTTGCTTCTCTAATATGAAATTGACGCGTTCGGCGCGCCACTCAACTGCTCTTCTCTCGTACTCTTTTTCCTGTTCGGTTAGCTTGGTCCTGAGAGTCTGGATTTCTAGACGCAAGGCGTCCTGCTCTCGCTCTGACCTTTCCTCTAGCTCCTCCTGCGCTGTGTGCAACTTACTAATTAGGGACACGCTGTCCTGTAGGGCAGTGAAAAGTGCCCAAGCTCCATATCTATCTTTCTTGCTAGACCTAGGTTTCTCCTTGTCACAGAAGTCCTGGAAGGCGCTTCTAACTATCTGGAGTGGGTCGGGTCCCTTGAAGGAACCGGCTTCCCAAGGGCAATCTCCCTTCTTAACTAGCCACTTCTCCAGGCGGGGCACGGTGGGGTTTGCCCGGTACATTTTTCCTTTTTATTTAAAACTACTCAGGGGTTTTTAACAACTTTTCCTCTCTATGTTCCTTTGGGAGGCTTATCCTTCCCTCCGGTTCTCAAGGATTTTTAAACTGGGTTCTACACAGGGTTTTACCAGGGGTGATTTCAAGGGTCCTACTTTTAGGTTTACAAGGGTATTTTTAAGGGTCCTACACTCGGTTCTTCTCCACCGGGGGAGAAGGAAAATTCCTATTCCTGGCTCAGCGGGTGCTCTCAAGCTCTCTAAGCCCAAGAACAAAAACGCTCAGTGCTTCCAAGCCTCTGCTCAGAAGCCAAAGCTCAGGGGTCTCCCAAGCCTATACTCGGAAAACCAAAGCTCAGGGGTCTCCCAAGCCTATGTGCTCAGAATGTCAGCCTGTGGCTAGATAAGGCTCTTCCTACAGGTTCCCTTTCAAAAGCAAACAAGAGTCCATTGATTGAATAAGGAAACTTTACTGCAGAAAAGGTCCATTATAGTCCACTGTCCTGAATAGAAGACTCAGGATGGTACACAGTCATTGTTACCAATGAAGAGCAAAGCATGAGGTACAGAGTAACAACTCCCATCTGAATCAGCCTCCCCCCATAGTTCTCAAAACAACATCTTTCAGTCCTGGGAAGCTGCTCTCCTTCAAGGCCAATGCTTGGTGGAACGGTGTTAGACAAAACAGTCTCCTCCAGTGGGAATGCTGCCTGGGAACTGGTGCACCAGCGAAGAAAGCACTTAAACACTAGAAGCATTAGAAAATGGAGTCAGTACAGTTTAAACATATACTGGACCTGACACAGAAAACCAAAAAGTGTTCCCAAGCCTCTGCTTAGAAACTGCAATTAAGGGGTCTCCCAAGCCTATGCTCAGGCAACCAGAAATGCTCCCAAGCCTCTGCTCAGAAGCTGCAAATGCTCCCAAGCCTCTGCTCAGAAGCCAAAATGCTCTCAAGCTCTCTGCCCAAGAACTAAACTCAAAGTGTCCCCAGGCCTCGTGCTCAGAGACAAACGGTTAAACTGTCTCCAAGCCTAGACCAAAAGACTAAAAGCGCTCAAGGACTGCCTCTGCAAGTCCCCAAGCAAAGTGCTCGGGAGTAAAGCTTACTGTACTCCCAAGCGGAAAAAGCGCTCAAGAGTCCTAACAACTCCCAAGCAGGGTGTGCCCACGAGTCTTACTTAAAACTCGCAAGCGGAAAGGCGCCCAAGAGTCTTCCTTAAAACTCTTAAGCACGGTGCGGCCGGCTGCCGCGGGGCTTCAGGAACCTGGCTTTAGATTCCCAAAGCTAAACTAAACGAACGGACTAACGATCCCTTCACGTTTCCTCCGGAGCGGGGATTGAAGCCTAAGTGCTGGCAGGAACGGGGGTTTGGACGGGCTTAGGAGAGACGGGGGAGGGCGGAAGAGAGTTTTATATGTGCTGCTTCAGGATGTATATATATATCTATAGAGCCTACTTCTGGGATCCCACCCACATAGACGCGTTTAGGCGGCCCGGAAAGTGGCCAGGAACTTCACCAGTTCAGAGGTCCTCACCCACAGTACACCGGTTATAACGGCTGGAGGGCCTCGCGGTGCACCACAAAAGGCAAGTAGTCCAAAGCTGGCTGAAGGAGGAAATGGGGAAAAGCCAACCCACAAGATAGAAATGCTCACTAGAGCCACACACACTCACACTTTTAATTCCCTAAGCTAAATTGCGCTCCTTACACAGAGGTCTGGAAAATTTTCCTCTAAGTCAGTTCGCTGAAGACACGCGTGTCGACTCACGTGTATTCACACGAACTGGGTTATGCCCGCATTCTCCACCAGTAAACTGTTACCAGAACTGCTCTTTATTATAAGGGGGAAATTAGCTTAGCAGTCTGTAACTTAATATTAAGCGCGGATCATAACCTATGTATACGGAGGTCCCGATCCCAGACACTCTAGTGAAAAAGAGGCAGACTACAAATAAGTTCCAAACACGTGTATTCAGTGTGGCGTAAGCCTAGCTTGCACAATCATACAAGAAACACACAAGATCTAGGAAATACAGAGTATGAAATACAGAGACGTTCGCATTAGCTGGTTCCCAACGATGATAGGGGGGAATACTCACTTATCCTGAAGCGAAGCAGAGACCCAACAGCGAGGGGGGTGGCCCAATGCCAGCACTGGAACCACAGACGGGCAGCAAGGAGGTCTGGATAGGGAATGGCCTGAGCACCGAGTGGTCTGGGAGACCAGCTTAAATACCCCAAAACGTACCCTGGGGCTGGTGCTGTACTTGGTGGTTCTCACAGATTAAAACAAAGGTTCTAATGGGCTACTGAATGGCTTGGATGGGCCACTTTGGTAATCAGATTGTGATAAGTGACACCTCAGGAAGAGGGGACAAAAGAGGGAGGGGGAAATCCAAGTGGGCTGAAAGGATGTTCCAGCGGACAGGGCTTGTCCTGATGTCATCAGCTTCTGGAATGCGGAGGTTTCTTTGAGATGCATTCTCTAAGTGCTTGGGATGGTCGGCACTTAGTTCCTTCTCCGGGGCGGCTCCTAAGATATGCAGAGCGGGGCGAGGGGCTCTCGCTGCGGACGTGGTGTGCCCGCTTCGCCGAAATGGCTTCCCAAAGCAGTCTTCCTCTCAGGGTCTTCTGGCTGCCTGAGAACATGGATGCCGGCTGGGCATGGCTGGGGCTGGATAGCAGGCTGCCCGGTAGCGAGGGCAAGCTCGGGGACCGGCTCGCAGGAGGCTCCAGGCGGGAACTGACCAGGGAGCGCCTAGCCAGGCTCGCTGGAGGTTTCCCCGGCAGGCGCCCGGCTGCTAGCAGCGGCTTGGGCCCATATGAGGCAGGCTTCCATGAAGGCAGGGGAAACAGCACTCAAAACACAGTCCAAGGCAGGGAACAGGCACGGTCCGTGGCAGATGGCAATGCAGGCACGGGGCACACTTGTAACACAGCCCAAACACACACTGGGAAATCCAGATATAGGTCAGGGCAGGGCTGCCCAGGAAGAGAGTCCTTTGTGCAGTTATCCAAACATGGAGTCAGTAAACTACACAGTCTATTACAGCAGCAGGGTAATTGACACGCAGGCAGGAAACTGACACGTGTATCAGAGCACACACGTGCAAAGCAATCTTTATGCAGCAGTGAAACAGTAATGCAGGAAACTTTAACACAGTTCATGGCAGGCTTCAAAGCAGGGGAGGGGGCCTACTTGGCAACACTATACCTCTTGCTGCTCTTACTGTGGCAGGAGCACATTTTTAATCTGAAAATGGCTCAGTTACTGTTTAAACTCTACTGCTCATGAAAGTCAAACTAACAAATCCATCTCAGTGTCTTGAGTGGATATATTTAGCCAATCTTTCATTAAAATTAAATAAATGAAACTGAAGAGTACAATATACAATTCCAAGATTTAGACTATCTGGAAATGTTACATATTGAAGACATGATCTTTAATAGGGCACTATCAAATGCACTAAGCCCCATATTATTCCCACTGAAATTAATACAAGGGCTATTATATCCATAACAACTAACCCTTATATTTTTACTTGAGTTCATCTGTATGTTGATGTTGCTAATCTGATTCCAAGTGCAGTGCCAGTCTCCTGCTAATCAGCAGGCGCTCATTAACGAAAACAAGGTGCAACAAAAATCAGTGGATTAAAATTACGTGAATGGCACGAACAGATGGTATAGGTATGGCAGAGGCTTATGCGTCTATTGCTTCCTACTTCTACACCTGCCATGGGGTACATGCAAAATATATGTTAAAATCAACTATATTCCAGAAGACTATTGGAAAGAGAAAACAGGCTACATATGAATGCACATTTCTGTGCCTGAAAGGCAGACAAATGACAGCACTACTTTTGCTCCAATAGGTTTCCCACTGCTTGCAGTTCATATGGTAATGAAGAAAGGAATTTCCCTCAAAGTTTCTGTGACCTTAATGAAGCATCTACAATCTAGTGAGTGGTAAACAAATTAAGCAAAATAATATTTTAAAAATATTATATGGATTTTTAAAGGTTCATCTTAAGAACCATATATTAAAAGTGGAAGAATATCAAGAAGAGGAAGAACTGTCATCCACATGACAGTTTTTCAAAGTCCAATCATTAGCAGTGATCATAAGGTCATTCACCTGCTCATACTTGAAACCATTTTCATTTCACATCCAATTCATTTGTTTTGGAGTATGCAAGGTGCAAAATGGGGCAGACTGTGCCATGAACTTCATGGGACTCCACAGCATAAATGCTGTAGAGTCAAACAACAGTCCATCACCTCTACATTCTGGATAGAGATGGGCACGAACTGCAATATGAACAAAAAAAAGCCACGAACAGGCCAATTTGCTGTTCGCGAACAAGCTGTTTCTGAGGCCCCATTCTAAACGAACAGGTGGTCGTTGCAAGCCTCGTTCGTTGCTGTTCGTCAAGCCAGACAGTCTGGCACCTGCAATCAATTCCCATGGCAACTCAGGCAGGGATTGTCTGAACTCTGTCTGAACTCCTACTGTTGCCCTGGAAACCCCAATCTAAGCCCAATTTAGCTTGATAGGCAGGTCCTACTTTCAAGTGTGGAGCTCCAAATTTGTTACAACAAGGGAGCAAAGACCGGGGGGGGGGGAGGGGGGCTCCCAGCTCTGACTTTGCAGACAGTGGAGAGACACAGCTGCTGTTGGCATTTTGATAGAGAGAGTGCATTGGAGCTTGAATTTTCTTTGTGTGTGGTGGGATAGGGATCTACCCTTTCAAGTTCCAGGGCTGCTGCCAGGCTCTGGGCCAAGCTATTATTTATTATTGGTACCTTTCCTGGTGCCTGCTCAGGTCAGGTTTCTGGGAGTGGTGCAGTAGGGATCTTGACTTTGATGATGGCTGGAGGAGAGCCTGCTGGCCCCCACGAACAGCCAACCACAAACATGTCCGTGAATGGGGCCATGTTCATGAGTCCCTGTTTGTGGATGGCAACGAACAACAAACATCATGTTCGGGTTTTTTTTCTGTTCGTGCCCATCTCTAATTCTGGAAGTGACCAGCCAGGTAAGAGTAGAACACACAATGGTGACTCTGACTCCCAACAGTTTATCCACTTTCCCAGTGACCTTCAAGCAGGCTGTTTTCTGTCTCAAATTGAGGCCTGAATCTAAATTGCAATGGATCTAGATACATAATCCATATAATCTAAAAAGGTGGCACTATTTATTTCAATTTAGAAGTAGACACTTTGCATGGGTCCTGATATTGAATATGGAAGCCCCTGTTTGCATGTTGCTGCATGTATACATGCCAGAGCCTCTGGATTAGGGCTAGTAATGCAACGGTCACCTCCAGGCTAGATTACTGTAACTCACTCTACGCTGGGCTACCCCTGGGCCTGATCCGGAAACTACAACTGGTCCAGAATGCGGCGGCACGGGTCCTGACTGGTATACCTTACCAGTCACACATCACACCTGTCCTGCGCCAGCTGCACTGGCTTCCAGTTGAATTCCGAATCAGGTTCAAAGTGTTGGTTCTTACCTTTAAAGCCCTGAGTGGGTTGGGACCGGCATATCTTCGGGACCGCCTCTCCCTGTACGTTCCCCGGAGATCGCTCCGATCAGCGAATAAATATTTACTTGTGGTCCCCGGCCCTAAGGAAGCCCGCCTTGCTTCAACCAGGGCCAGGGCTTTTTCAGTCCTGGCCCCAGCCTGGTGGAACGCTCTGTCAATGGAAACCCGGGCCCAGCGGGACATATTATCGTTCCGCCGGGCCTGTAAGACAGAGCTGTTCCGCCAGGCGTTTGGTGATTGAAGGGGGCGGGCCATGTCGGCCTCCCACCTTTGGGGTGGGGAAGGTTCTCCCCACCACTGCACCTTGTTAATTTGTTTTATTATTTGTATATTGATTTTAGGTTTTGTTTTTATCAATTTTAACTGTTCACCGCCCAGAGCCCCTGGGATGGGCGGTATATAAATTGAATAAATAAATAAATAAATAAATAAATAAATAGTATCTTCAATAGAGATGGGCATGAACCAGAATACGAACCAAAGTTCGTGATGAACCGGGCCAGCTTGTGGTTCATGAACCAGAGGTTCGTCAGAGCCTATTTCTGACGAACCGCCGTGAAATTTAAGCTCGTTCATTTGGTTCATTTTTTGGTTCATTACTGCAGACAGCCTGGCACTGATCAATCAGTTTCCTAGGCAACAGGGGATGGACTTCCTGCAGACCTTCAGCTGACCTGGAAGTGACCTTCTGCTGACCCAGAAGTGAAAATTTGCTGACCTAGATGTGCCATTTTCACGAACCAAATGAACTGGTTCACGAACCGGTACAGGTTCATGAAAGTTCATGGTTCGTGAAATGCGACAAACCATGAATCGCACAGCTTTTTTCCCCCGTTCGCGCCCATCTCTAATCTTCAATATAATTTCAATAGTAATCAATAGCTATCTGTTTCATATTTTTAGCCTTCCATTTCTGCAAAGAATTCCAGACCGTATATATGTCTCTCCCTTTCCCATTTCACCATGACAACAACCCTGTGAAGTAGGTTTGGCTGAGAGAGAGAAAGTGAAAGAGGCAGATACCCAAGTCCACTCAGTAAACTTAATGAGAAAGAGAGCATTTGAACTCAGGCTCTTCCAGATTCTAACATTTTAATTGTTACACTCCACACAGGTTCTCATGCTAAAAACATAGTATTTGTTTTTAGAAATTCTTAAACTCCCTGTTTAAAATAAAGGATGGCTTCTTGGGACTAATAAAATCACCACGACAGTGCTAGATTCAGAAAGAACATTATATGAATATTAATCTGTCAGCTCTTCAATGCCTTACCACAAAAACTGCAGATAGCAAGTTTATGAGAATTAAGTTGAAGAATAATTAGAGAAACTTTTCTAGCACTGTTTGATTAACGTTTCAAGTGAAATATATTTCAGGAAAATAGCAAATCCTGAATTTCTTTTCAAGAGTGATTTTTATAAGCAATGGATAGAAATCCATTGATATCACACATTCCATATTTCAAGAAATTATGTTTGAGCTTCTGGTCAGAACCAAATTTCCAATACCCATTGGCTGCTGTCAAATGTAGTAGCCCACATCAAATACAAAACTGTGATATCACATCATTGGGTTGGATGTTTCTTGTCCCCTGAAAATAACAAGGAGTTGGAAAGTGTGGAGAAACTCTCAACGTGATGGTGATATAACATGCTCTGTAATCCTAGGTGGTAGAGTAGGAAGCTAGATGGAGCTGCTGCTTTTGGTGGGAGTCACATTGGTACTGGAATGTCTAGTTTGGGTCTAACTTCACCTGTTGTTGAACATTATCATCTGATAATTCAGAGTAAGTACAAGCTAAAGTGTTCACAGATGGTTTTGTACACGCCACACGGTCACTAATCTATGACTATTTAAATTGTATGACAGTGTCCATCATACAGTCCAGCTTATTTTTTCTGATCTGTAGGGTAAGAGGTGAAAAGAAGCAAATATTCCATATTTGGAACATTAGTATATACAGTTTTGCCCCACCTCACCTCAGGAAGGCCATCACAGAGCTGGAAAAGACACAGAAAAAGGCAGCTATGGAAGACACTTTTCTCTAAGATGCAAGATGCTTAGGGTTTTTTTGGGATCCGCTGTCTTAATCTTGTTGTGGTTATCCATGTGGTGTTTTGGCTACTGTAAAGGCTCTTCAGAGTTTTCTTTGAAAACCTCTTAGAAACTTTACTCTTTTCCAACATGCAGTGACAAGGTGAGTGAGATAGGACTCAATCTACCAGAAGAGTCCATATGAAGGGATGGGCAGACTAGATCTTTTCTAACCTTTTCACAAGCAAAATGAGACACAGGATGGGGAGAGGGAATGCAGCGTCAAAGGGGAACCATGTAAAATCAATCCTTCCTCCCCCCCTCTTCTGTAGATGCAAACTGCAAACAGAAATTTTATTTGATTCCCAACCTTCACAGCAGCACCCAGCCCTGTGGCTCATTTTCCTTGAAAGATTCTCCTGATCCTCAGAAAGGAGTTTTGGAACAAATGGCAGGCTGCTCTCTAAAGCTGGGAAAGACCTGCTGCACCAACACCTTCTGTGAACTCTTTTGGTGGATCCAACCCTTTGCCATGCTTCAATGAACGTATTAGTTCTGTCTTACAGGAACTATACAGGCTTCCAACTTGTTTCTGGATGTAATTCAAAAAGTTTCTTCTGACATATAAAGGCCATAAGTATTTATTTACTTACTTCATTTATACCCTACCTTTCTACTCTGTGTCCCCATTGAGTAGAAAGGTAGGGTATAAATGAAGTAAGCAGATTATATAATTGCCCTCTCCTCCATTCTATCCTTACAACAACCCTGTGAGGTGGGTTAGGCTGAGTGGGTGTGATTGGCCCAAGGCACCCAGTAAGCTTCCATGGCAGAGTGGGAATTTGAACCTGGATCACCCACATGCTAGACTGGCACTCTTACCTGCTACATCACACTGGCTGTCAGAGTATAAAAAGGATTGCTTATTCCTTTGTGTACCTGCCCATTCATTAACATCTTCTTCAAAGGCAATTTTCTGCATTTATCCCACCTGCTGATGTGAGATAGATCTTTGTTTTTCAAACACTCTTCCCTGGGAGGTTTGCTTGGCACCTCCATTATTATTTAAATATCAGACAAAAATATTTCTGGTTTGTCAAGCATTCAGTTCATTTGTTTTCCTGTTCTGCTGTTTCAGTTTTCGAATCATTGGGAGTTTTACACCTGGTCACTCTGACCCCCCCCCTCCAATGATTTTAGTGTCTATTGTTGATTGTTTTATTGAAATTGTTAGCACATCTGAGCAAATTTTACTTGGGAAAGCAGGAGAAATATAATTTTAAGCAAATGTATATTAGATTCAGGGCTGAACAACTGGCAAAGCAAGTATTTTCTGACACATGGCATTTTTTAGTTTTCAGAATACAGCACCAGAAGCAGTGGTGATGGCCCCTAGCATGTGCCTCCCAGTAGGCACTCTCGTATCGGTACAGATGCTAATGCTTTCCTGCTGGCCAAAGGCCACGTGCATGAGTTATGACATTATAGTTTCAGGTGAGTAACTGTGTTGGTTTGTAGTAGAAGAGCAAGATTCAGGTCCAGTGATCTTTAAAGTGCTTCTGAACCCAAATCTTACATTGAAGTTAACAACCAACAATGTAGCCTGTGCATTTTTCAAGAGACCCCAGCATTACCTGATTAGCTGAGTTGCTAAGCACAAGATAGCTTATCTACATGGGAAGAAGTTTTAAATGTTTTCTGACTGATGTGGAAGAAACAGAAACCAGGTCAACAAGAAAGGTTGAAAGGGAGTGGCAGATGGCCTTGGAAAGTGATCAGGAGGATAGATCTAGCTACAGCTATTAACCATGACAGTGAAATAAAAACTCTGCGCTCTCCAGCACTTTCTTTGGCTCTAAAAATAAGCAGAATTAGAAGTTTGTCCTCATGCCCTAGCTGTGTAAATACCAGAGGCAAGTAGTTGGACACTACAGGACAGAGAATCCAGGAAAAAATGAAGTGATCCAGCAGGATAGTTCTTATAAGGTAACTTTACCTGCAGGGAGTGGTAACCCAGTGAAATCTCCACCACAGCATCATGGTAAACCATGTTCTAGTTTGGTTAGATTACATGAGATGAATTCTAGGGATCTGAGACACCCTCAGGAAAAAAGTTAGCTGTTCTGGTATTCCATTATCTACGTGTTGTCAGAATGCACATACTTCTGCAAGTGGGAAGGAAGACGGGACCTAGAAATGCTGTTGGCCAACCTTAGTAAGAAGATCTACAGCTCCCACCAGCTAATACATATCATTAAAGTTATGTAATTACAACACACATTAAGAAGTGGACTTGGCTATGGCAGGCTCGAGTTTAATCAGGACACATGCCATTTTCAAAAGGAACAATGTGCTATGCAAAAAGTCTTCCTGTAGAGGAGGAAAGGTATTATCACCTGTGCTTCGCAACAGTAGTGCAGAAAACTTTAGAGAGGTGGAACGCCATCGTTTATGAGACATTGCAGGTTCAATATCTCCGTTTTTCCTTTTGATCTCTGAACCAGATTTTCTTCCTGCTTTAGTTACTAAGCAATGTGCTTGCTACTACTTATTCAAAAACAATAGCACATATAGCAAAAAAAAAAGCACACAAATCCTCCCATTTGCTGTGCTAAAAGAACCAAACACTGTATGTCTTAAGCATTCCCCACTCCCTGCCCTCTTTTCAGAGGCCGCTTTTCCAGCTTTGACACAAGGCTGCAATAATAAAAGCCTCCTGCAGGAGTACTTGGCTTCTCTCCTCTTAAAATATGTACTGCCACACATCAGCTTATTGATTCAAGGAAATAAATCTCAGCAGGAGCAAATATTGACTTTTGTTATGAAAATGGAAGTGAATAACTAACTGAACATTGATTTTGGAAAGGAATGAAAAGGGGCAGGTTTTTAATTTTTTTCTCCTAAGTGTTCTGTTTTTTAAAAAGGACATTTCAGTCAGAAAAGAACAGTTTAGAAAGTAGTCAAGTAAAGAGGACAAATCTCCAATTACACAGAAAAGGATGTTATTGGCAAGTGACAAGGGTTTGGGATTCTGCACATAAGTTTACAGATTCCCCCCCCCCCCTAACAATGACTGTGCTGCTGCTTTATGAACTGTTACAAAGCATAAATGCAATACTTCCAACCAAGGCTAACCATCAGACTTGGAGAAGCCTTTGGAGTTGGCAAAGCCTGGAACAAGGGGATTTCCGGGAGCCAATTCATGTTCACTCTATGCAACTATATGCTGGAAATGAGGACTACTGAGCACATTACGTGTTAGCAAACCCATACATGAAAGTGTATTCTTATCAACAGATAAGGTTGCAAATTCATGTTCGGAAGATACCTGGAGATCTGGGGGTGGAGCCTGGGGTGGGTGGGGTTTGTTGAGGGACATCAGTGGGGTATAATGCTATACAGTCCACCATCCAAAGCAGGCATTTTCTCCAAGGGAATTAATCTCTATCAGCTGGAGATCAGCTGTAATTCCAGGACCCACCTGAAGGCTGGCAACTCTGTCAACAGACCATAGACAACTGCAGCTCTGTGGACTGTATACATGTATAATACATGCATTTGTACACACATCCCATCCACAGATTGCTATGTTATGTGTATGCAGTAAACATTTCACAGGTACAGCTTAAAGGCAGTCCCAAGAGACAGAGAAATTATCAACAGGTAAGAATGCTCAAGTACAAATTAATTTCTTAACTTGAGGATACTTCTCTGAACATGTGACATGTCTCATAAAAGTTATCACTTGATGTTGCAGTCTCCAAATGATGAACATGGAGGTTTGAACCCACCTTAGACTGCTCAGGTTGGCAGTGTTGGACTAATGTGGCTCTGCTAGAACCTGCTTGTTTCCCAAACGGACACATCCTTATAAGCAGGAAAACCCTGTTTGCAATACTGCAGGAAAAGGGACTAGTTCAGGGATATTAGTATCCTAAGATATGTGATCAGCTGAAGGGTCCCAGTGATAGATCTCTCCAGCTCTTCATCCTCATGCACAAAATGTCAAAATGTCAACATCCAAAACTTGCAGCAGTACTTAGGACTTCTTTAAAAATTAGATTATTGATTCAGAGCTATTGTGTCATTAACTAACAAAAACTAACCAAAGTGCAGGAGACACAAATCCACCCTCAGACTTCATAACAGCTCACAAATATCGATGCTTAATTTTAATACTTATTGAATCTTATGGAAAATGGAGATACTTTGAGAGCTTAGCACTTCTCAAAGTTGCATTTCCCTGGATTTGAGGAACAATTATTATACTTTGTCTTTACACAAATGTAAACTTTGCACAAGAATTGTTTTGGGGAGGGCGGGGGGGAGGATATGAAGGCCTGCTTCCTTGACTTGCATTCTTGTGCTGTACCACAGTTTGTGCAAAATATCCATTAAGGACATTGGCAGACCACAAGAAACAGTTCAGCGAAATTGGAGTGTGCATGATTGAAGGCAGAATCCAAAATTATCACTCTCCAACACCTTGAAAAGTCATGATTGGAAAAAACCCAAAGCTGTTTTTCTTGTGTGCTTGGCCTTGAGGACCCCCCCCCCCCCAACTCTATATTCTCAATTTGAACTTTGGTTCCACATCGTTAAATTTTATACCTCTGCACTTTTGCTATAACTACTCTCAGCTAGAATAAGGGTTCTATCCATCTATCACTGTCTCTGTGGCTAAAGGCCCTCTCTCAATCTCTGGCAGTTTCTGAACTATCAAGCATTTTATCCAATAAGAACATTCTACATACTGAATGGCACTCGTTTGTTTAGGAACATTATCTGATATCCACACAAACATCCTAGCAGGGTGCTGATCAGTTGACTATGATTGGGGCTCATCCACAGAATGGAGATCTTTCTCTAACACACGCATGCACGTGCAAGCGCACGCGCACACGCATGCCTGTTTGTGTGGAAGTGAATGGACCTTTGTCATGAGGTGTTAAGCTTGAAAACAGCAGAGCTGCTCAGAGTTGGTGGCATGGTAAAGCAGGAGCTGAATGAACACAGTAAGTTCAGGATCCTATAAAGAGGTGTGTGTGAGCAAAAGAGAAGAGCGCATGCACAGCCAGATCTTTTCTCATTTTCACAGCAGTTCCTGTGGCTGAAAAGACAAACCTCTGAACACAGTTTGCCTCTTCAGCACTTAGGTTATCTGCAGTACTATCAGCAAACAGAAGTCCAGCTGCACTCAGGGTTTCTTTCTCCATCACACTTCCCTTTGTGGATCCTGGCCACTGCGTTTGACAGGAACTTTAGGTCTCAGTCACAGACTGAAAAAATGCACTATGCTGTAGAAGAATAATGTTGACCAAACCACACTTAACAAGGGAACGAATTAAAGAGAAGGAAATGTTTAAAAATATGAAATGGTTAACTTACTTGGCTTTTGAAAGCAAACATATCAGTGCTAATTAATTGGTTCCAACTTCTTTGTTTTGTTTTAATACAAGCCCAGCCTTTCTCCATTAAAACAAACTGAACTGAGTTGATAGCAGAAAACAGCCGCTTTGAAGCCCTACATAACATTTCAAAAATTAATCAAATAGGGTTACCTTTCGATCTTCTTTAAAGAGTTCTGCAGCAGTGGTGAAATGTGGAATGGAGTTTTTACAGTGTGGGCACCCTGTGAGTCGAGAGAGGAAAATTACAAAATTGATTTAAAATAAATACCAGGCACCTAGGGTCTGATTCAGTCAGTCAGTCCATTTTATGGCAGACAGCATGGTTGAGAAGCATGCACACATGAACAACATCACACACTAGTTTGGTGTTTGTGCATACACATGTATACATAATTCATCATTCTTTCTTCCAGCCTACACTTGATGGAAGAAGCACAAATAATATTAGGGCATATCTTACATCTGAGCACATGCGTTCTTTTCTTGCGTTCCACTATATACAGAACTCTAGCACCACAACTTGCCCCAAAATTCAAGCCAAGAAATAATCATATTCACATATCGTGCTAATTTATTCACAACTCTTTAAGCTTAGTTCACCAACAGTGCTTAACCATACCTACCTATTAACTGGTCACATGTTGTACAAGAAGCAGGGCAGGGTAAAGGTGGAGGTTCAGGAGATGATGCTACCCATCCCTTTGATTTTAGGAACACTAGAGATTCCTGTGCAATACACTTATCCTCTCATTGATGACCACAGGACAGCAATGAGAGCAATCTCCCCAGTTCCCCTAATATGATGCAGTTTATGACTATTTTGCATCAAAGCTCTCAGAGTCAACCTTTAGTTTTTATCTCAGCTATCCTGAATTTAGTTGGCTGTAAGCTGGAAAACCTACTACAAAAAACACGGTTGTACTTTCCTGTAACTGTTGTTCATTGAAGTCTTCCATGCAGGCACACATGGGACTGTGCAAGCACAGGCAAGCTTCTCAGAGGGTCTGTACAACTTTAAAAGTCCCTGAAGGGGGCAGCCCTCTCCCACAGAGTGTATGTGGCTGTTATCCTGCCCAAACAGCTTGCACTCCAGAAAGGTTGTGCCCAACTTGTCCCAAACCAGACTGAGGCAGGAGGGAGGGAACGTGTTGCTAAACAGAAGACTTTAATGAACAACAGTTACTGTGCAACCCTGTTTTCATTTCTAGTCTTCTGCGCAGTGAGAGTCGAGCATGCTTCTTATCAGAGGAGGCAGGGTGATGGTCTCACTGAAAAAAGAGTCTGCAGCAACCTTTGTCCATTGTGTAGTGCCTGATAAACATGTCTGTTGTTGGCTTTACAGATGTAGCACAGCAGTTAAGTGGCCAGGATGTGAATCCGCACTCTGCTGGTTCAAATCTCACTACTGCCATGAGACTTAGCTGGTCATTGGGTGAGCTGCTCCTCTTAGCCCCAGCTCCCCAGCTGCATTGTGGGAATAATAGTAACATTGACCTTGTGGGGCACTAATCTGTCTAGAAGAGCACTTTATAAACACGTTGTTTTTTTTTTTTTTTTTTTTAAATTTTTTATTGGGTTAGAACATTAATATTTTTACATTGCATTACATTCAATTTTCCCCTAATTTTTCGTTTCTAACCCCCTCCCTTTCCCCCCCTTTTATTGACTTCCAACAGCTTTCCCACCCTCTGTCCCTTTTCCCTTACTTCTATTAACTTCCTCTATCTAAAACAAATATATATTCTCCATTATATTAAGCAGTACATCTTTAACTCTTTTACTTATTATGCATCCAAACTATACTTCTTTAGATAAACAATTTATCCCATTTTCCAGTTTTGAATATTTCTATATATCATAAACCATAAAAATTTCCCACATTTAAATCAAACAATTTGATTTATTCTCTATATATTAATCATTTTTTCTTTTTATAGTATTTCTATATAACTCATCACATAGTCAGTCGTTTTAACTCTTCTATACATTCAGTTTGGTGCATATAAGTCTTATCAAGTAAAAAAAAAATATTGTTAATTACTCAATCCTCATGTTTAAACCGTTAATTATTCTCTATCAATATTCTATCAATTAACCTTTACATATCTATATATATCTCAATCAATTAATTAATCTAACTGCTTATAAGTTCACATTTCTCTTCCTCCCCCGGTAAAGTCACCCCTCTCTTTTATACTTTTATTGTACTTCAGTAGTTCTCAAACTGCCACAGTTTTCCTCCCACCTCCCACTTCTTCTCCAGATATTGTTTCAGCTTCTCCCAGTCTGTGTTAAACTGCCCTGAGTCCAGATCTCTCAGTTTTCTTGTCATCTTATCCATTTCAGCCATATACAGCAATTTGTAGATCCAATCTTCAATAGTTGGCACTTCTTGTACTTTCCATTTCTGCGCATACAAAAGTCTAGCTGCTGCAGTCATATAAAATATCAACGTCCTATGATGGGCTGGAATTCCCTCCATTCCCAAGTTTAGCAGCAGGAGTTCTGGGTTCTTATTTATTTGAAACTGTAAAATTTCACTCATTTCTCTTATTATTTCCCCCCAGAACTGCCTAGCTACCTCACACGACCACCACATATGATAGAGGGAGCCCTCATGCTTCCTACATTTCCAGCATTTATTAGAAGTGTTCAAGTTCCCTAGCGCAATCTTCTTTGGTGTCATGTACCAACGATAAATCATTTTGAAAATGTTCTCTTTAATATTAATACATGTCGTTGTCTTCATTGTAGTTTTCCACAAGTATTCCCATGCCTCCATTGTTATTTCTTTATTAAAGTTTATAGCCCATTTCACCATTTGTGTTTTAACTATCTCATCCTCGGTATACCATTTCAACAGTACTTGGTATACCTTGGATATTCTTTTCTTATCTTCTTTAAAAAGGGTCTGCTCTAGTTCCGAGTTCTCTGTTCGTATGCCCCCTTTTGCAGAGTCCGAATTGTATAAGTCTCTAATCTGTCTGTACTGGAACCAATCATAGTTAGGTGATAGTTCCTCTTGCGTCTTTATTCTAAGTTTAGATGCTTCAGTTTTGGTTATTTCTTTGTACGTTAAACATTGTTGTTCATTATCAACAGCTCTCTGATCTATCACCTCGTATGGAACCACCCACCAGGGGGTTCCTTCTTGTAGGTAAATTCTGTACTTCTTCCAGATTGTATATAAACTTCTCCTTACAAAATGATGCAGGAACATCGAGTTGACCATTACTTTGTCATGCCATAGGTATGCGTGCCATCCAAAAATTTTTTTATATCCCTCTAGGGCTAATAGTTTCTTATTCTTTAATGTCATCCACTCTTTTAACCAAACTAGGCAGATTGCATCATGATAAAGTCTCAGGTTGGGCAGTTGCATTCCGCCTCTTTCCTTTGCATCTTGTAGAACTTTTACTTTCACTCGAGGCTTCTTGCCTGCCCAAACAAAATCTGATATTTTCCTCTGCCATTTTTCAAATTGTTTAGAGTCTCTGATAATTGGTATTGTCTGTAGCAAAAACATTACTCTTGGTAACACATTCATCTTAACTGCTGCAATCCTGCCCAACCATGACAAATTCAGTCTATTCCATTTGATCAAGTCTCTCTCTATCTGAGTCCATAATTTTTCATAATTGTTCTTGAACAAATCTATATTTTTTGCAGTCAGCTCAACTCCCAAATATTTCACCTTACTAGTTACTTCACAGTCCGTTATTTCCATTAACGATTGTTGTTTCTGCTTAGTCATGTTTTTGCATAATATCTTTGACTTCTTTTTGTTAATGAAGAAACCTGCCAGGTCACCAAACTCCTTGATCTTATCTATCACTTTTGGCATGTTCTCCAATGGATCTTCTACAATTAACATTATGTCATCTGCAAATGCTCTAACCTTGTATGAATAGTCCTTTATTTTTATTCCTCGTATTTCCTCATCTTGTCGTATTTGTATCATCAGAATCTCCAATACTAAAATGAACAACAATGGAGATAACGGGCAACCTTGTCTTGTTCCTTTACTAATCGTCAATTTCTTGGTCAGTTCATCATTCACTACAATTGCTGCAGTCTGGTCTCTATAAATTTCTTTAATTGCTCTGATGAATCTTTCTCCCAGTTGTAGCTTTTCCATAGTGGCAAACAAAAAATCCCAGTTTAAATTGTCAAACGCTTTTTCAGCGTCTACAAAGAAGAAACCAACCTCTTTATCACAACGCTTGTCATAATATTCAATAGCATTGATCACTGTCCTTAAATTGTCTCTTATTTGTCTGTCCGGCAAAAAGCCTGCTTGTTCTTCCTCTATGACTTCCGAGAGCCACCCCTTCAGTCTCTCCGCCAATATCTTCGCAAAAATTTTATAATCATTGTTAAGTAATGATATAGGCCTGTAATTTTTCACGTTAGTCAGATCTTGGCCCTCTTTTGGGATCAATGATATATTCGCTTCGCTCCAAGTGTCTGGAATTCTTTGATCCCTGAAAACTCCGTTCATCACCTCTTTTAGGAATGGTGCCAGTTCGTTGGCCATTGTCTTATAAAATTTAGCCGTAAATCCATCTGGCCCTGGCGCCTTTCCTAGATTTGCGGATTGTATTGCCTTACTTATTTCCTCATCAGTTACTTCACTGTTCAACTTATTTCTCCAAGCTTCCGAGATCTCTGGAAGTTTGGTTTTCTCCAAATATGATGCTATTGATTCTTTGGTTACTTCTTTTTTATTATACAGCTTAGCATAAAATTTATAAAAGGCTCTACTAATGGTAGTCTGCTCCAGGTACGTTTTATTTTCTTCACAGATTTTATTTATTATTTTCTTTTCCCTTTTCTTCTTCAATTGCCATGCCAAATATTTCCCAGGTTTATTAGCACCCTCAAAAGCTTTTTGATTCAGTCTTTTAAGGTTCCACTCCAATTCTTTATTACTCATTGCTGTTAACTGTTCTTGAAGAATTTTGATTTCCTGATGTATTTTCTTTTTCCCTGGTCTCTTTTTTAACTGTGCTTCTTTGGCCTTTATTTTCTCCTCAATCTCTTGTCTTTTCTCCTCTTTCTTTTTCCTTGCTCTGCCATTTAAGTCCATTAGTATGCCCCTTACAACCGCCTTGTACGCGTCCCAAACTTTACTGGTTGGTACTTCTTTATTCACGTTGTATTGTATAAAAAACTTTGTCTCTCTTCTCAATATTTCCATATTCTCACTTTCCTGTAACAAGTCCTCATTTATTCTCCAGGCTTTCCTTTTTCTCCTTTTTCCAAATTTCCACATAATTGGATTGTGATCTGAGCCTACCATCGGCATTATTTCTACCTCCTTAGTCCATAACGCTAAGTCCTTTGAGGCCCAGATCATATCAATTCTTGATAATGTAAGATGCCTTGCAGAATAAAAAGTAAACTGTTTGGTTTTAGGATATTCTCTCCTCCATACGTCTTCGAGAGTCTCTTGTTGAATCAACTCAAAAAAAAGCTTTGGCAATAGTCCTCTTTTCTTTTGTGCTGTTGTAGTCTTTTTGTCTAGTTCCAAATCTGTCACTCCATTGAAGTCTCCAGCAAGAATTATCTGGTCATATACAAGATCGTCTAAATGCTTCCTTAAATCCTCAAAGAAGCTTTCCTTTGCACCGTTAGGTGCATAAAGTCCGACTACCAACACTCTCTTTAAATTCCAATTACATTCCACTGCTACAAATCTAGCTTCAACATCTCTCATAACAAATTTTGGCTGCAGCTCCTCTTTTATGTACAACACCACTCCTCTTTTTTTCGTGTTTGAGGCCGCTACAAATTCTTTGCCCAATTTTCCAGATTTTAAATATTTTACATCCTGTTTTCTAATATGGGTCTCCTGCAAACAAACAATATCACATTTTTGTTTTAGTAGCCAATGAAAAATATTTTTCCTCTTATTCGGTGAGTTTAGTCCATTTACATTCCAAGATAATACTTTACACTCCATATTCATGGTTTTGTTGGTAAGTCTTTTTCATTGTCCTTGATAAATCTCTCCATCTCCCGCTCAGATCTGATGCGTTTTTTTGCCCCTCCAAACTCAAAGGACACTCCTTCCGGTAACTCCCATCTGTATCTAATATTCATGTCCTTCAAAGTCTGAATTAGCACTCTATATTTTTTCCTGTCCAGTAACACTGATCTGGGCAGTTCCTTCATTATGATAATCGTCTTGCCATCAATCTCCAATGGATCTTGAAATTGTTTTGTCACAATCCTCTCTTTCATGTTTCTAGTTGTAAACTGCACAATCACATCCCTTGGCAGTTTCCTCTGGGTTGCAATTCTCGAGTTCACACGGTACGCCACATCTAGGATAGCCACAATTTCCTCCTCCTCCTTCCCCAGGTAATCAGCCAACACCTCAGTCATCTGTTCTTGCGCTGACTTCCCTTCCACCTCTGGCAGACCACGAAAACGAAGCTGCTTCTCCATGTGTTTAGTTTCTGCAACTGACATCCTCCCCTTCACCAGTCTCATCTCTGTTTGTTGCGTGTCTATTAAATTCTCCATCGCGTCTTCTACTGTTTTAACTCTCTGCTGCGTTCCTTGTAATTCACTACTAATCGTTTCCACGCCTTTTTTCACTTCTGACAGCTCCGACTTTACTGTCTGTGTAACTTCTTTGACCTCTTTAATAAGCTCCAATTTCGTGTCCTTAAGTTCTTTCATCATGTCTATAAGTTTTTTGTCCAAATTTTCTATTGCCAATTGCCACTCTTTTTTCGACATCGTGGGGCTTGCTTTAGCTCGCTCCCACGAATCTGCTCTCTTCCTTAACTCCGTGGCGTATATTTAAACGTTTTCCTTTTTTTCAAATGTCCCAATCTTTGCCAAAATTAATTTTTTTGTATCCAAAATGTCGGACGTCTTTTCTCTATGGTTTCTCTATGTTATTGTAATCCAAGATGGCCTACTTCCTCTTCCGCTGAAGCCGCGACCCTTCCCCTTTCAAAAATGGCGATTCCCTACTTCCTGTCCGTCGGCAAGGGCCGCTTCCCTCCAGCCACTCTATTGTTGTTACGCACTTCCTGTCTCCCGTCTTCCCACAGCAGGTCTCGCGATGGTGTCTTTTTCCCACAGCTCCAAAACCACAGGTATTCAAAACAATAGTCCGATTCTTGCAATAACTTCTTTAAATTTAGTCTCTTTTAAAATACAACTCCTGCCGAGTCTTCACCTCCTTTTCACTAGTCTGTTGCAGTTTAAAAATCTACTTTCTTTCCTCTCTGTTTTTATCAATCTGTCCCGTTTCAAGAGATAGCGATCTTTACCTTCTCTTCAACTTTCTCGGGTTGTAATCGCTGTTTCGATCTTAAATTCTCCTCTCGACTTCCCTCCCCGATCGAAGCTTGGGTATGTAGGTCTTATGCCAGCCGAATTGGCCCCAAAACTGCCGCAGAGATTATAGCCGACCCGTCGCAAGGTGGGACCTCAAGGATCGGGGGGGAGACTCCTTGAGTAGAGCCCCCCCTCGTCCGAGATCTAACTCACCCTAGGGTCTTGAGCGTTCTTTGCCTGCTCCCCACCTGAGAGCAGTCGGCCGCGGGTTATTTTCACCCCTCCGGCCGGTTAAAACGGCAGTCCGGTCAGCTCCGCAAATGGAGCTGCGTTAGACCTCCATGAATCCCAAACCGGAAGTCCACGTTGTTTTTGTACTTGAGGTCCAAGTACATTCAACCAGATCCCAAGAGTCCTCTGCAGCATTCCATAACAACATCAAAAAAAAAAAAAAAAAAAAAACGTTTTTTTTTGATGTTGTTATGGAATGCTGCAGAGGACTCTTGGGATCTGGTTGAATGTACTTGGACCTCAAGGTGACTAGGCAATTGCGCTAAACGGTAGCATAGCTTTATAGCCTGCACCACCCACCTGGAGATGGTTTGGGCTGAGTTTGCCTTACCCAGATTTGGTCCAGAGTGGCATACAAATAGTTGGACAACTTTCTGGAATTATTTGGTGTGGTCCAAATAAAATATCAGTGTTTTCCTCACTTCCAGTGCGTGGAGGGCCATCTCACCATCAGAAGTGGGTGCAGGAAAAAAGACTGGGAGTACAATGTCCTGCATCTCCTCCACATTTAGAGATGGGGGGGGGGGAGAGGATGCATGAACAAAAATGCGCTGTTATTTCTTCAGTTTGTCCCATAATCTCTGCCTAGGCAATGAGTAAAAGGCAGTTTGAGGTCCATAAAGGCTAGCATGCCATCCTCTGAGTTACATTTATCTACGATAAAGTGTAGAGTATGACAATGATCAACTGCAGGAATGCCTCTACAGAATTCATCTTGCTCTCGTCCCCAGATAGCTTCTTTCTGTAGCCATGACAATAGTTTCTTGTAAAGGAGGGAAGCATATAACTTGCCCACCACTTTTTTTTTTTTTTTATAAATGGGAACTATTATTGCATGTTGCCAAGAGATAGGCATTACTACATAATGCCTGTCTCATTAATCTGAGAATGAAGACCCTTGTTTTATACAAAACTGTAGAAACTGGCCTGATCTTATTTAGCCAATCAAGGACAGTGTATGTACTCTTACTCAAGGTCCTTTGCTAGAATGATGCTATGTAGGTGCAAGACCTTGAAGCTATGATATCACTGCACCTGTGTAGTTCAATCCCCGCTCTGAAACTGCAGAGTCATGATGACTTTTCACTTCAGGCTTCTATCAAACCCAAACCCTGAAATGATCCAAGAAACAGACTGGGACAAGTCAGTTTCTTGACATATTTTTAAACATATCATAAGTGAGATTCTAGAAACCTCATTGCATTTGGTGTACATGTACATTTTTACAGATCAAGCAGACTTTTGAAACTCAAAACCTGTTTACCAGAGGTAAGAGTGTATATCATGAGCAATGTTGTCTTTGTTATACCACTTTCAGATCCTGAAAAAGCTACCATTTTTCCCAGCCTTACAGTGGAATCCTAAGAATGGTTTCCTGGAGTAAGTCCCATTGAATAAACCTTAGTATGATTCTGAGTATACCTGATTAGCTTTGCTTCCTTAGCAACATATATAAGAGTTAACTTGCAGTCAAGTAGCTTTCCTTCTGCATCTCTTCTTCCTCCCCTTCATGTGTTAACAGTGCTAGGTGTTGGTTTATCAAAAGAACAACTAAATATATCTTTACATCACACCTATGTAGCTAGTCCAGTTTCCCCTTTTCCTTCTTTTCTACAATCTGAGTGATAATCTAAAATACTAACATACTGTAGAACTTCCAAGTCTAGTGGACATTTACTGAGTTTTAGACCTTTCTTCAAACATAACAGATGTGAATCCTGGAGTGAATTCTCAAGGAATTAAAAAGTCATCAAAATATGATGTGGGGAGAAATGTGTCATACGTAACAGCAGAACTTCATCTGTTACAACTTACAAGGATTGCCAAGTGCAGGAAACTGGAAGAAATCCAATTCAGTCATTCATTCTCTTTAAAGCACAGGCAAACTCAAATGCAAAAAAGATGAGATTTGCATTTCTACAGGAAGACATCTAATTTTTAACACACCCCTTTCACACTCACTATCACATTTTAATTTAAGCCTTCACATATTTGCAAATATGAAATTTAATAAAGGACACTTTACAAATGCTGCATCTCTTGACATATAAAAAAGCGTGCAGAAAATTTCATGCTGATTTCTGGGATGCAAGTGGCCTGCTTGTGTGAGCTAAGAGGGTAACAAAACAAGTCAGAGTTCAACTTCCTGAGCAGGGATTTCCTTCTTCAGAGCAGCTCCCACTCATGGAATCTCATGCCTGATCTTCTACAAGTATCCCTCTGATCCTGTACTCTTCATACAGACAGGCACGTAAACAGTTAAACACACAAAGAGAGATAGCAAAAGAAAGCTTTTAGACTACTAGGCAAGAAACTTTCAAAGGTCTCCATCAATTTTTTTTCTATGAATATGTGACACTGATATGTTTGTGACACTGTAATCCAGAATATAAAACTGACCCGGGTGTGCATGGTAGAGTGCCACTTTGCTTTGTGCGGCATTTCAATGTGAGTGCCATGGAGTTAAATCGAGAAAAAGAGATAATGGCTCCTGATGTAAATATTGATGTGAAAGAGGACTGGTTTTATGATCCTTTCCATAGGCGTTTCAAGGACAGGGCCATGTGCTATCGCTAGCATCTGTATGGCTGGTTTGTAACAAGCACTCAGCAACTGTGTTTGATGTAGCCAAAAGAGGCTCCCTCATTAAAGTGACAGATTTTGGGATTTATAGTGAAGATGATTAATTATAGGCTGAAGGACAAATGTAAAAAGTACAGATCTGGACTAGGGACTGTTTAAGATCAGTATATAAAAGCACAGATGGTTCGCATATTTTAGGCAGGCCAAGCAAAATGTTAAAAGGAGACGTATGAGAGTTTAAAAAGAGGTAAAAAGAAGAGTCTTCTGAAACGAAGCATGCTCACTGAACAGGAAACAGATGGGAGTAAAAGAAATCTGTGTTATGTAAATTACCAAGAAAAAATGGGGGGGGGGGAATCTAGGAAATAATGAGCACGATCCTAAAAAGTTTAGTCTCAACCTTAGCAGGTAGCATACACTACTCACAATTAGAGGATGACATTCCACAGTTGTGGCATACTATTCTAGTGATAAGCCTCATACAAACTGCCCACCACTCTTAAAGCCTACTTGTCAGCAGAAGGCCTATCTGATAATGCTGCATACCATCACAATAGATGAGGGCTTAATGCTGGAAGCAGACAGAACCAAGCCTTTGTTTGTAGCACAGTATTATGATGCAGCTTGGCTAGAGCTGCAGTCCAATGCTCTTGGGCATTTCTTCATACACAACACTAGTTTTTCATGCACATTTGTGTGCTCTTGAGGTGCTTTACAAGGCTTGCAGGCATTACATTCTAGAGCACTGAGGAAGAGAAAGATCATCTGAACACGTTTGTGCCTACTCTCCCAAAGCAGCAATGATTTAATTCCAATGAAATATTTCCCTCATTGCTGATGCAGTGTGGAGTAAAGTACTCTCGTATACTCATGAGTGTCCAAAAGTACTGGGCAGCTTTATTGCTAGTTATGTTGAAGCATACTACCACTGTGAGACAGTAGGCTCCAACACATCCTGCATCATTTAGATTTCTTGTTTAGCACCACAGTAGCTACACCTATATTAAGGTGAGTTCACATTTGTATTCTCGCACAGCAGTAGCTTACTCCAGAATTACGTTTCAGCAACAAAGCACTTAACTTTTGTGCTGATCACACTGCAGTAAAAGGTGCTGCTGCCCCTGAGCTGTGAAGAAGATGAAATACCAAACCACTCCTGGACAGGTGTGAACCTTATAGCATTATCAGCACATCCAGTAATAGTTTCAGCAGTAAACTGCTACTGGAAACATATCCTTAGCTGTATTTGCAAGTCAGGATTAGGTCAGGATGGTGTTTTAAACATCACGTGAAACCATGGTTAAGACTTATCAATCAAACAACTTCAAACCATATGTTCATATCTTAGGTCGATGTGTCCTACCTAACCATAGTTAATAGAGTGGCCCACAATCAGACAATCATACTACTAATGGTTTCGTATCATGGGATGGTAGCTCAAACAGCCCAACAGCTAATGCAATGTATGAGTGAGCATCCCTGCAACTCCCTTGTTCCTTGACACTACTATATGCAGCAGCTGTCCCTGCTACAAGTCCCTATTCATCTTGAACCAGACATAACCCCTCCTTCACTGCCTCAGAGAAGAATACCTGCCCAGCCTTCAATCATTCCAGGCACCTCTAGAAAAGCAGCAGGGAAAGCTAATTCCACCCCTGTGATAGCACACGACTGGTATGGCATAAAAAAAATACCCACTGCTATTGCTTGTTGCTTCACCTAGACTGAGGATAATCCCCACCAGCAGAAGATGCTGGAAGTAAGACAGAAACAGAATAAATTGGTTTGAATCAACACAGAAAAAATTTAACATTTACAGTTAATTCCCCTTAAGGTTCCCTATTCTAGTGTTTAATGTCTGACTCTTCCAGTTTTTGAAGGTTGACATAATTATTCCCAAGGAACAGCTTTGATAAAAGTCTGATAAAACCTGCTACAAGTAGCTGGAAGTTTGTTCATGAAGAAATGTTTCTGAAGTTACCTGTACACAACTACTTCAATTTCCAACGCAAAATACAATTAGTCTTTGTCACTTCTTTCACGTATATTCTGCTTCAAGTCTTAAAACAAAAGCCCTTATCAAAGCCTTGACACTCTTATCTTAAAAGTCAGATAGCTTTCTAAGGGAGTTATTTAAGCTGGAAGAGTGAGTCCTTCACTTGTATAGACACAAATTTGGCAACAGAGACATATAATAATGATGCCAAGAGGATCTATCCAGACAGCATTACTCTGGCAGACATCCATAAAAGCCCAGGGCAATATGGAGGCCAGAGGCCCATGAAAGAAACTGACAGGTTTAATGGAGATGTATGGATAGAAACACTTTGTATTGATGCAATCTACAGCATGGGATGCGAGGCACTTCCTTGCACTGAACAAAATGGATGGCAGCCAAGACCTCCTATGGGTAGAAAAGGCTGCAGGTTAGTGCCATGAATTTCCCTCACAACTAACATACAGCAGTTTTGGCAGGGAGGCTTGCAGGTGATCTTGGCAGACCACATCTGGAATTTTGACATGGATAAGAAATGGAAGAGAACTAAGTAGAAGCACGCCTTTCCATCATCTCTGGGGGCAGATGGGAGGGAAGGAGAAGTACTGAGTTATGCTGACCTTCTCTTGGCACTCCCAAAACATAGGAGCTTGAGACAAAATCCGTGCATCTTGCATCAGGATTTGAGTCCAGTGTACCTTAGAGACCAACAAGATTTTTAGGGTAGAAGCTTTTGAGAGTGAGAGCTCGCTTCAAATCATGTTTGGCCCATACCTACTCTGTAGCATGCTGTGAATAAGTCTACCACTTCGTGCTTTGCCTATTCAGAAACTGAATGCAGAAACAGTGTACACCCCACCCAGATATTCACTAATACTTATGCAACAATGTTAAAGGCATACAGCACAAATTCATGAACATGAAAAAGTGTATTCAATCAATGTTATAGACAAGCAATAGCTAAAGTATATTCAATCAGTCATACAAGTCAACAGTAGTTCTTTACAATACAGAGACCTGCACAAAACTCCCCAGAAAATGTCCAAATCTGAGGGCACATAACGATGATATAAGTTGTGTCTTCTGGCCAATAAGTCATTCTATGTAGAGGCTCCTGTGAATTCTTAAAGAGTCTCACAAACAGGGGCAGCGCAAGGGTTTGCCACGCTTGTGGCCGGCCGGCCGGGCGCCCCCGCACGCGCATGCACCGGCCTGCATGATGTCATGTGTGGCGGGAGTGCGCGCGCCGCCGGCCCGATTGCTGCAGCGGGCGGCCTCCGAGCTCTCCCGCTCGGTTGCCTGCACCGCCGCAGATGCCTGCCCGTGGTGGCTGCGCCTGGCCGGGGGCTTGTGCTGGCAGCGGCGTGGGGTGGGAGGGATAGGAGGCTGGTGCTTTGTGGCACGCGCTCCCACCTGCCGCGCCTCCTCTGGTGCTCCCTCCGGCACCCCGCACCTGCAGCCACCGCCTACCTGGCCTTAATTGGCGCGCCAGCCCTGCTCACAAACAACCTAAGTTCCTTCAGAACCACAACATCAGACTCAAAAGTCAAAGGGGACCATAGACCCCACTGTGTTTCTTCTCCATAGATGCTGCTAAGAACAAGATAAGTGCTCCAAGGGCTAGACAAGATAAAGGGGGTATACCTACGAGTGTTTCTTCTGCTTTTCCTTTTACATGGGTGTTTCAAAAAAAAAAAATTTCAGTTGGACCCCTGGCTCCGAGGATATTGTGGTAATTTCCACGATGTCACTCCTTGGGTGAACCTGAATAAATCCACAACAGGTTAGCCACGGGTTCCTGAGGAAGTTGTCCTGACGAAAGCTGCTGTTTAGCTGGCTGCAGTTAGGACCGTCAGTGGCTGATATCCTCGGAGCAAGGGGTCCAACTGAAATTTTTTTTTGAAACACCCATGTAAAAGGAAAAGCAGAAGAAACACTCGTAGGTATACCCCCTTTATCTTGTCTAGCCCTTGGAGCACTTATCTTGTTCTTAGCAGCATCTATGGAGAAGAAACACAGTGGGGTCTATGGTCCCCTTTGACTTTTGAGTCTGATGTTGTGGTTCTGAAGGAACTTAGGTTGTTTGTGAGACTCTTTAAGAATCCATAGGAGCCTCTACATGGAATGACTTATTGGCCAGAAGACACAACTTACATCATTGTTATGTGCCCTCAGATTTGGACATTTTCTGGGGAGTTTTGTGCAGGTCTCTGTATTGTAAAGAACTACTGTTGCCTTGTATGACTGATTGAATATACTTTAACTATTGCTTGTCTATAACATTGATTGAATACACTTTTTCATGTTCATGAATTTGTGCTGTATGCCTTTAACATTGTTGCATAAGTATTAGTGGATATCCGGGTAGAGTGTACACTGTTTTTGCATTTGCTTACTGGGTATCAAGCTTGTTGTTGGTTATTCAGAAACTGAAAGCAGAATCTGCAAACCAGAGAATCTGCAAGCTGAATCACAAACTAATCATAGTTAAAATAAATCACGGTACAGTGTTTTGTCTGAATCTGGCTATCCTGTACTATATATATCCTGTACTATAACACTGGTTCAAGGTGTTAACTTTGGTGTTTAAAGCCCTCCATGGACTGAGAGTGACATACCTCTGGGACCGACTCTTCCATTACGTCCCTTGCAGGGTGTTGCGCTCTACGGATAAACAACTCCTGATGGTCCCTGGCCCGAGAGACATCAATCTGGTCTCCACCAGGGCCAGGGCTTTTTCTGCCCTGGCCCCAGCCTGGTGGAACGCTCTCCTGTTGGAGATCCGGGCCCTGCAGGACCTATTATAGTTCCACAGGGCCTGTAAAATGGAGATGTTCCACCAGGCCTTTGGTTGAGGACTCGCAGGTGTTCCCCCTTATTCTAAGATCACCATCTCCTCTATGACTGTCCTTGGCTATGTGTTCTGCCCACAACTATGACCTATGCAGGACTTTTATCTGTATCTAAAGTAGCCTATGTATAATGGCGCCTGGAGTATTTTAGTGTAAGTTTTAAGTGTGTTTTTAAAGTTGATTATTAATGTATTGTGTCTTATTGATGATGTGAGCCGCCATGCTATGGTAACATCAAAACTTGACTATTGTAATGCATTATACATTGGTCTCCCATCTAAGTTAACTAGGAGGCTCCAATTGGTGCAAAATGCTGCAGCTTGTCTATTATCAGGAGCAAGCAGGAGCTTGAACATCACTCCCATCCTACAGTCACTCCATTGGCTACCTAGCAGTTACCATGTTCAGTTCAAGCTAATAGTTATTACATACAAAGCCCTTAATGGCCCTGGTCCAGCATACCTATGGGACCGCCTCTCTCCCTATGTCCCTCCACAGCAGCTTCACTCATCTGAACAGGGTCTCTTGCAGGTGCTGGCCTGTACATGGGTGAAATCAACAGCAGCCCATACACTGGCTTTCTCTGTGGTGGCCCCTACCCTATGGAACGGCCTGCCTGAAGAGGTCAGGAGAGCCCCCGCCCTCCTGGCTTTCTGCAAACAATGCAAAACTGAATTATTCAAAAAGGCCTTTTTTCTCAGTTAAGAAGGTGGTATTGTAGGAAAGGGATCCCAGATGTTTCGCTAATGAGTTAGAAACCACAGATTTCACCATTATGTTGCCTTACATATTATCTGTTGCTTTAAATATGTAGCAAAATCAAAAAGAGTCCAGTAGCACCTTTAAGACTAACCAATTTTATTTTATTGTAGCATAAGCTTTCGAGAATCAAGTTCTCTTCATCAGATGCCTGATCCGATCCGTACATTTAAATATGTACTCCTATTTCCTACCTGTGCTTTATGCTGTTCAGTGTAAGTCCTAGAATTGATTGTGTACTGATTCAGCAATTCCTCAAACCCATACTGGATCCTTGCTAATACTATATCTTTATAAACTTATATTCTTTTACCCCATGACATTGTTCATGGAAATGTTCTTGACACTGTAAGGAAATTCCTGCCCTTGACTTTGCCACTAATTGTACTAATCTCACACTATGTAATCCGCCTTGAGTCTCAGTGAGAAAGGCGTACTATAAATAACATAAAATAAATAAATAAATACATAAAATATATCAAGGCTGGAAATTTACATCCTGTGTACAGGGAGGGTTCAGACTATTAAGAAACCAAGAAGTTACAAGTGTTCCCAAAGTACGTTTTAAAACTTGCTTATTTTATTATTTTGGCTCTACAGAAGTGGGGTTCTGATTATTCTATTATATATCTATATATTATCCTATATATATCCTATATATTATATTATCCTATATATTATAGGAGTTATTTATATTTTTCTGCCCAATCAGGGCCACCAAAGCAGCTAACAAAACAGCATGATAAAATACATCATAATACAAATTAAGAAAAGAGCAATTAAAAATCCCATCTGATTACTGTTCTAAGTCAAGCAGAACTGAAAAACATTTCTCTCTCTCAAACCCCTTTCTCAGCTTATGCTCTGAAAGTAAAGCTCCTACCAGCTGAAATAGGAAGAAAGCATCTACCAGGTAATCTACCTTCTCCTGCTGGCTTTGCTTTCAACTAACACAGAATCCATTGCAGAATTCCATGAACCCTTGAAGTCCACTTGTTCTAAACAGCATACATGTCAAACGCTGAAAGGGCACAGAGGCAAACTATGACTACAGTTCTGCCTACACGTTTTGTGTAAATGCTGCTTTTATCTTGTTGTATTTTGTCAAGTGGCTGTGACACCTACAGTCCAAAGGTTCTATGTCAAACTTGTTTGCTCCATGAGGGTAACACTGAAAGGCAGGTATTTCAGCAGAGGCAATTATGTGTTTGTGAACATGACCAAAACACATCATTTGGGGGTGCAAAAAATACACTATGCCTTAGTACAAGGCCACCATAATTCATAATTAATCAATATGCTAAAACCCCAGACTGTTAAAAACCTGATAGACTTACAATTCACAGACGACAGAAACATATAAAAGCAGAAGCGGCAAGTGGCAAACAGCATGTCTTCCATTGCAAATGTTAAATCATCTGCTACAGAAAGACATTCATATATTATAGAGCTGACACAGCTGCATGCTAAAGGTAATTCCCTTCTATTAATTAAATCACATACAACATTTTAAGGTTATTAAAGATTTAAAGCAGAAATCCTGTTATACAAGAACTGGAGGCTTTATGAGTGCAAAACCTGACAAATTTATCTGTAGGTTTTAATGTCACAGCTGGGAAGCTTAGCTTTCCAGCAACATTTCTTGCTTTGTGTTCAAGTCCATTAAGCTAACTCATAACTTCTGGAGTAAGAGTAATGTTTAAACAAGTATTTTAAGGGCAGCTCCCCCAGTACTAATTAATACACTCAAACAAAAACCAAAGAAATAAATAGTGACTGTACTGGCTGGAAATTGCTTTATAGATCCATCTTTAAAAGAAAGAAAACTCAACAAATCCTCTAGACCCTGCTGACATCCAACACTATTAATACATCTAATTCTAAAGGTGGCCAAATCTGTGGATACTTAAATCTGGAGACTGGATTCATGAACAGACAAGACAGCTGTTTCTAAAGACCTGAAAAAAGCCCCAGGTTTGCAGTAAAATCTGAAATCTAGAAACAAGTACCTTGGAAGGAGGTTTAAAGCTCTCCCCAATAATAGAGCTGAGCCTGTATCTTTAAGAAAGGAGAGCTCATTGGCCTTTGTGGGAGTTGCTAGACAACTACACCAGTATTGCCATCTTCAAATAATCTTTGTTTCCCTGTCAGTAAAATGCATAGGGAGGGTTCTTTCCAGGGCTGTTGAGGGAGGACTCATCAGTGCCTGGCCCAGCAGCAGCCACTCAGGTGACATTCTACCACATGACTTGCATTACTCGCCCTGGCCCTGCATGCTACCGTTCAACAGCAGCCACCCCATGAAAGCCAGTGTAGTATAGTTATCCAAGTTGCAGATCAGAATTTGGGAAACCCAGGTGTAGGGTTCCCAGGAGCCCACCGGTGGCAGGAAAACTCTTGGGGATTTGTCCCCTTGTCCGCCGATCACCCAGCGATTGGTGGGAGGGGTCAAGCTTTCGAAGCTTGCCTACTAGAGGCAGGTACCTCAGAAGTGCACATCGTGCATGCGCTCCCAACTAGCTCTCAATAAAATATATTCATTCTAGACAGATCAATTTTGTGACCTCAGAAAAAACCCTTTCCAAACAATATACTCTTACAGGCATTTTAAAAAGCACGGGATAGGGCCTTTCAGACAATTTCTGGAAGCTTATTTCAGAGGAATACAAAAACAATAGAAAAATAGAAATATGTACCAACTAACAGTGGTCCCCAACCTTTTTGGCACCAGGGACTGGTTTTGTGGAAGACAATTTTTCCACGGACCTCACCGATTGCCTTCCCGCCCCTTCGCTGGCGCTGCCGTAGACCACACTATGCCGCTACTGCGGCCCGGTTGCTAACAGGCCACAGACCGGTACCGGTCCACAGCCCGGTGGTTGGGGATCTCTGCATTAGAGGACTGCAAGGAGAAGCCGCTGGATGAACAGAGTTGGAGCATGACTTCCTAATAGGAAAAGGCAGTTTGTCAGGTATTCTTGTGCCAAGCCATGAAGGGATTTAAAGGTAAGAAAATTAGTGCCTTGAACTGATTGGCAAACAACATAGTTGTTTTAATACTACTTTAATATGGCTGTGTCTATTGGTCCTTAGCCGCACATAGAGCCCCGTAGAGAGCAATTCAGTCTATACGTTACAGATGCTTGGATAAGTGCAGCAAGATTGGCTGTGCCCAGACAAGATAACTGTTTATAAATAAGAAAGATGCTACTAGTAGTAACTATTCCAGTTTGTTGCTCCATCAGAAGAGGTGACTCCAAGAAGACACCTAAATTCTTCACATGAGATAATGGAACTCCATTTAAAACTCACAATAGAACCTTACCCAGGACATCAGCTTTCCCAACCAAATGACCTTTGCCTTTTCTGTTTTCAGTTTCAGCTTGTTCACATTATCCATTTGACCACAGCATTGAGATACTAGCTCAAGACTGAGACAGCTGCTCCTTCCAGCTTAGGTAATGACAGGTATAACAGATGTCAGCATACTGTTGACATCCAGTGCCAAAGTTCTGAATAATTCCACAAAAAAGATGAACAAAAAGCTTTGCTTAAAGGACAAAACCTTAAGGAACACCACATTTTAAGTCCCATATTGATATCCAATGTTTAAGGCCCTGCTTTTTAACTGATGACTGACAGCCATGTTCCAACATGTGTGTCAGGATGAAAATACCAACATTGCTAGATTATAAATATACAGACACCCCAATAAATGAGGAAGATGAGTATAACATGTAACACAGAAACTGGTCAAATATGTTTTTTCCCTGTTCAGTCAACACCTGTAGAAACTAGTTTCTTCCCAAAAAAATTGGCAATATACGCAGAATTAAATTGAAAGCTTTCAGCACTCTGCAAGTTTGTCTGACAGGGCTGAAATGCAATCAGAGTTTATCCTGTCTGTGCTGGGCAGATGCTCTGCACCATGTAATACACCACGTGGCAAAACTAGGGGAGGTAGCAGTTGCCCCAGAAGCCTCTACCTGGGACCCATTTTGAGATGCATGACAACTGCTTCACAGTGCTATGAAAGTGCAACCTGAGAAAAGTAAGAAAATGGAAAAAAAAAGTCTATTAACAGCAATATCTCCAAACCCTCCAGGGGTGCCATGGAGCATAAAACAAAGCAAACATTTCATTACTCATAATTTTGAAAAAAAAATCTGAAGAATAAAGAAAGGTAATGAATATCTCAAGAACATTCACAGTGGTAGTTTACTGCCAGCTGGTTCAATTCAAATGAACTCAACAAAAGGGGTTTCATTCAGGATGCCCTCTAACCAATCCCCATAGGCCAAAGTTGCAACCATACTGGGAAAGAAGCCTCATAAGCCAACTATAATTGTTTCAGATTGAGTGAAGTTTTCTCTTATGATTAGTATGGTGAACTGGATCAGCTTTCTACTGCAAAACATCTGAGAGACATCCACTCTTTGCAGCCCGTAGAGCCCTGCAAATTGAAGCTATTTAAAAAATTAATATTGGCAATTGCCTTTGTTACTGTACTAGACTGGTAAAGAAAGCAAGCCTTCATTTTTCTTGTTTCATCCTAGTTTTTATTAGGAGATTATATTTTTTAAATACAAGCATCTAGCAGGAAAGATATAACCAATCATACTATAGTGAGGCTAGAAGTTATTGTCTGACTTCCTACATGCTAGTCAATGCCTGTGGGCCACAGCAATGAGGCTAATAGGATGCATTTTCTTTAAAAGTTTCAGTAGTCTAACTCTGAAATGAAAAATCATAGCTGCCCATATTATACTGATCTTCTAAGCACAACCTACTAATCAACCCATCTTATAACCTTCACTAACTAGAGTGAGAAGGGGACGTGATGACTGCAGCATCTCCTAAGGCATTTCTGAGAAACCAAAGTGCAAAGTTATTTGCACCCCCCATGGCATTTCCATAGTTCCATTTTCCAATTCCTGTGTACCTTCTTCCATGCTATTTTTTCTATGTATTCATTACACACATGATACCAGATACAGTGCTGTGGGGAAGAACACAAACCATGTGCCGGGATGTCCCAGTTCAAATCCTAGTTCCCATCACTCATCTGTCTTAGTTAAGCGACTATTTCTTAGCCTCAGTTCTGCTCACCTGTAATTATCAGGATACTAATGTGAGCTTGCCTTACAGGCCTGTCACAATAGAACAGCTATTAAGATAATGTATGTCAAGTGCTTTAAGCATTAGGGAAGTGGTGCTATATTAAGTACTATCATTATCTCCTGCACACCACCAGATCCTTCCCTCCTTAGTCATCAGCACATTTATTTTTCTGCCATTCTGCCATGGGTCACTTACCCCATCCAGACTATTCCTTTCTGATAGGTTATTCCCTCCACTGAATCTTCCCCAACTTCCTCACAAGGCAAAGTCTCTTCCTTCAGCGGCTATCCGAGGGGCATGGAGTACGCTACTTGTGCGTGCGGGGGGGAAGGGTTATTAAGGTTTTAGTAGTCAGAAGTTTTTACCACTATTTTAAATAACTAAAAATGAAAAACTTTGAGAGCATGGGTGTTAGTACAGTGCATCCCTAAGATATTCCAGAGGTTTCCTATTATGCCAAAGAAAGAGAAGGAAAAAGGAAAGAAAAACAGGGTTAACATACCTGTAACTTATGTTCATCGAGTTCTTCTGTGCTGACACACATGGGACTGCGCAGGCGCAGGCCAGCCGCCGGAGAATTTTCTAGAGCTTCCATGGCTCCGAAGGGGCCGTTTGTCGCGCGCCTCAGCGACCGTTTTCCCGCCCAAACGGTCACGTGATCCTCCAGCGACCAACGGCCCCTTCCCTCAGTTCTCCCTTGCCGCCGCTTGACCAACACACTTCAGCCATAACACCTTAAAAACACCAATTTCTGTTACAGCCATCACAGTATTGTGCATTGGAGTTCACAGCGGGGTAGGAGGGAGGGTTGTGTGTCAGCACAGAAGAACTCGATGAACATAAGTTACAGGTATGTTAACCCTGTTTTCATCTTCGTTCTTCTGTGCCTCCACACATGGGAGTGTACCAAGCTTCACACAATAAGGAAGGCGGGGGTGAAGTCCAACACAATTTTATTAAGCAAACAAGAACAACAATAAATAGATATGCATATATACATCTATGTAAAAATACTGTGTAAGGACACATAAATACTCAATATTTACATATATACACACCCCCAGGTACATATATACACTTTCACTCAAGGGTACCCAACAGGTACGCCAAGAAAGTCATTCCAAAACTCCCTCAGGAAAAAAGGGAGTGTAAGACAGCCTTGGCCACAGATACATCCTGCTCCGCATTGACATCAACGGCGTAATGCCTGACAAAGGTGTCTGCAGAGGACCATGTGGCTGCTTTACAAATGTTAACCAGGGGCACCCCCCTGAGGAGTGCCGAAGAGGATGCTTGGGACCGCGTGGAGTGGGCTCTGACATGAAGCGGGCAAGCCACCCCTGCCAGGGAATAGGCCTTGCTAATGGCCGCCACAATCCACCTAGACAGGGTCTGTGAGGAAGCCCTGTTACCCTTGTCCTTGGCCCCAAAACATACAAACAGGTGAGGACAGGTGCGGAATTCCTTCGTCCTATCCAGGTAAAAGGCTAGGGCCCTCTTCAAGTCTAGGGAATGAAGGGCCTTTTCCCCCTTAGAGGAAGGTTGAGGAAAGAATGCAGGCAGTGAGATATCCTGTGAGAGGTGGAAGGCGGACACCACCTTGGGCAGGAACCCGAGGCAGGGACGCAGGACCACCTTGTTGGAATGAAACACAAGAAAGGGAGGGTCAGACCGCAGTGCAGACAGCTCACTGACCCTTCTGGCCGATGTGACGGCCACCAAGAATGCTACCTTGTAGGATAGCATATCCAAGGGGCATGTAGCCATAGGTTCAAATGGAGGCAACATGAGACGTGAGAGCACCAAGGACAGCGACCACTGAGGCACTGGCGCCGACACAGGTGGGTAAAGATTGTACATGCCCTTAAGGAACTGGCGGGATTGTGGGTGAGAAAACACTGTAGCACCCTCAACTCGGGCGTGAGCAGCTGATATCGCTGCCAAGTGTACCTTGAGGGAGGACACCTTCAAGCCCAGGCCACGCAAGTGGCACAAATACTCGAACACAACCCCCAAGGGACTGCTTTCGGGCACCACTCCTCTGGCAAGTGTCCAGAGCTCAAACCTGCGCCACTTGGCCGCATAAGCGCGCCTAGTGGATGGCCGACGAGCATTCAGGAGGACCCTCTGTACCTCGTCAGTAAAGCCTATCGGGGAGGAACGATCCGCCAAGCCGTTAGGTGCAGCTTCCTGGGATCGTGGTGGACTAGGCTCCCGTTTAGGAGAAGGTCTTGCCGAGGGGGCAGACTCACATATGTCCGTTGGGACATCCGCAGGAGCTTCGGGAACCAAACCTGCCGTGGCCAGAAGGGGGCCACTAGGATGCAGTCCGTCCCGTCCTCCTCTATCTTGCACAGGACCCTGGGAATCAAGAGGAACGGAGGAAACATGTAGTGCAAGCCCTGCGTCCACGTAAACTGGAAGGCATCCCCAATAGAGAGGGGGTCGCCCCCTGCCCTGGAACAGAACGTGTGGGCCTTGGTGGTCGCCGCAGTGGCGAACACGTCTATCACTGGATGACCCCACATCTGGAAGATCGGCCCAACGCACTCTCCGTTCAGTTCCCACTCGTGGTTTAGTAAAGGGGCCCTGCTGAGGGCATCTGCCCGGGCATTGTCTGACCCAGCCACGTGTATAGCACGGAGCGACACGCCGTTCTTGATAGCCCACTGCCAAGTGAGTGTGGCTTCCCGGCACAGGGCCATGGACACTGTGCCCCCCTGCTGATTCACGTAGTACATGGCAGTCGTGTTGTCCGTCTGCACCAAGACCTGACGATTTCTCAGCAGTGCTGTAAGAGACACAAGTGCGAAACGAATGGCCCTTAGTTCAAGCACATTGATATGGAGGGTCTTTTCCCTGTCAGACCAGACATCTTGCACAGACACATCACCACAGTAAGCCCCCCATCCCAACAGAGAAGCATCAGTGGTAACCGTGATGTCATGGTGCTGATACCCAAAGGGGGTCCCTTTAAACAAGTTGTCATCAGATAGCCACCAGTCCAAGGAGGAGAGGATGACCCTTGGGATAGAGAATTTGAGGGACGGAGGGTGCAGCACAGCATCGTACCTCCGCACAAACCAGTTCTGGAGAGGGCGCATACGCAGCCTAGCGAAAGGCACCACAGAGGTGGCCGCCGCCATATGCCCTAGTAAGCACTGGATAGTGCGCACAGACTGGAACCGGTTCCTTTTAAACATGGACACTAGACCCCTTAGGGACCGAGCCCTCCCCAAGGGGAGCAGGGCCTTACCCTCCACAGAGTCTAACAGTGCACCAATGTAGGACACCTTGCAGTTGGGCACCAGCTTGGATTTCTCCAAGTTCACCAGGAGCCCCAGGCGTTGGCAAGTGCTAAGTACCAAGCCAATGTCCTGCACCAGCCTAGACTCCGATTCAGCCACGATGAGCCAGTCATCGAGGTACGGAAAGATGGTACAGCCTTCTTCCCGTAGGAAGGAAACCACAGGGGCCACACATTTAGTGAACACTCGTGGGGCAGTGGACAGGCCAAAGGGGAGCACCTTATACCGGAAAACCCTTTGCCGGTAAACAAAGCTCAGGTATTTCCTGTGCTCCTTCCGTATGCCCACGTGAAAGTATGCGTCTTTTAAGTCAAGAACCGCAAACCAATCTCCCTGTTTCAGCAAGGCGATCACAGCCGCCAACGTAACCATTTTGAATTTGGTCACCTTGAGGAAGGCATTAAGGCCCCTCAGATCTAAAATGGGACGTAAGCCCCCATCCTTTTTAGGGACCAGGAAGAACCTAGAGAAGAAACCCTTTACAGAGTCCTCATAGGGCAATTCTTCCACAGCACCCTTGGCCAAGAGCGACACGATCTCCGCATCCAGCTCGGCCATAGCGTTATTGACAGCTGTCAGGGGTGAACTGCATCTAGGCAGCTCAACAAACTCCAGCCCGTATCCCAGTTCAACAATAGTTAAGACCCATGAGTCAGATGTTATTGACTCCCACTCAGAGAGGAGTGGACTCAGTCTGTCCGAAAAGTTCGGGGATACGGCTGGCGTGACCCGTCAGTACTGCCTCCCAGCGCCCTGCTGATCTTTCTGCTGGGCCGGTTGTTGTGCCGGACGAGGCTTGAAGGGCCGACGCCTCCTCTGCTGTTGTGCGGGAGGGTAAGGCCGCTGCTGGTAGGCAGGATACTGTTGATAGCCCGGCCGCTGCTGTTGGTATCTGCCCTGGTAGTGGTAAGGGCCGGACCGGGGAGCGTACCGTGGCCTGGAGGAGGGCTTGTCCGCAGGAGCCAGCCCCAAGGACCGCGCCGTCTGCCTGTCCTCTTTTTTCTTTTTCAGGGTCTCGTCGGTCGATTTGGAGAACAGCGAGTCCCCTTCAAAGGGCATGCTCTCCACCCTGGAACGCACCTCCTGGGACAGGGCCGTAGACCGCAACCAGGAGTGGCGCCTGAGGACCACCGCCGAAGCCATTCCCCGAGCAGCAGTGTCGGCAGCGTGACTCCCAGCATTCATTTGCTGTTTAGACAGCCGGACAGCCTCTGTCTGCAACAGGGAGACGACAGCCTTCTGCTCAGGTGGGAGGTCTCGAGTGTAGGATGCCAACTTCTCCCAGAGGTACAATTGGTACCCTGCCATGATGGTCTGGTAGTTGGCGATCCTCAGACCCAGCGAAGCGACGATGTACTGGCGCCTGCCCATGGCATCCAGCTTCTTGCCCTCTTTATCGGCAGGCACCGAGGAGTGACCCGACCGTCGGGGGTTGAATTCCTCCGTGACCAAGGAGGAAGGTGGAGGGTGCTTCACCAGCGCCGGCCAGGTGCCCTGCTTGATCTTGTAAAGCTGCTCGATGCGCTTGGATGTTGGAGGCTGATCACAGGGCACCTGCCACACCTTCTCCACAATCTCCTCAATACCCTCGAGCATGGGGAAGCCAACGGACGCCGGATTATCCCCATAGATACGCTTGAGGAGCTTGTCCTTGGTCTTCGGGGCTGCTGAAGAGATGTCCATCTCGAGAGCCTTGGCCATCCTTGCCATCTGGTCGGCGTAGATGCGGAGGTCCTCGAATGGCGAGTCCGCAGATGGCACTAGCTCCTCAGCCGGCGACGGTTCGGACCAGGACTCCGACTGGTAGCCGCCAAAGCTCTCCACATCCTCCTCATCGGAACCGAGCTGGGATTCCGGAACCTGGAGTGGAGGGGGAGCCCACGCCGGCCTCGACGTCGATGGCCCCGGTTCCGACATGGAGAAGCCGGCAGGTGCTCCTTCCCACTGGCAACGGTATGGCGAGGGGAGGTAGGAGGCCTGTCGATGTTGGGACGCAGTGGACCGGGCCGATCGGACACTGTCCCCGGACCGACGTCGCTCACGACCGGCAGCTGGCGGAGATGGACGGGCAGGGGAAGGACGGCTCCGACGAGGAGACGGGCTCGGTTCCAGCCTCGGCGACCGAAGAGCAGGCGATGGTCGGCTCCGACGGCGCGGGCTCGGCTCCGGCCCCGACGAGAACTCTGCGGGCACCGTCTCGAAGGCCATCGGATCCGGCACCGGCACGGCGAGTTCCTCTGGTTCGGGGGAATCCAGATGAGGGGAAGGCGTGTGAGGAAGCACGATGACCTCCTCCTGGGGAGCGGGATGCGGCGACCGATGATGTTTGGTCTTCTTCTTCTTCTTTGCCGGTTCCGAAGAAGACCTCGGAACCGACGCGCTCCTCGCCTTCGAAGGGGACCTCGGCTTCGACCTCTTAGGCTTCATCGGAATCGACCCGGTCGTCGGTTCCGATCGGGGACTCGGTACACGGATCCTCGGTTCCGATGTCGGTCTCGGATCCGACCTGGTGGAAGATGCGCTACGGGGCGGCCGCACCGGTCCCTGCGCTGGAGAGGCCGCTCTCGACGCCGAGGCACTCGGGGGACGCGGTTTCGACCCCGACCTCGCGGAGGCCACTGAGCCAGCTCTTGATTGCCGTTCGGCAGAGGGGCTAGGGCCGGCCTTGGGGGAAGGTAACGGGGCGCCTCCGGACATGACCTTCTGCCACAGGGAGGAGTTCAGTCGGGCCTTACGCTCCTGCCGGGCCTTGCTGGTGAAGCCCTGGCAAATCCTACAGGCCGACACATTGTGGGTCTCCCCCAAACAAAAGAAGCACAGTTCATGGCCATCGGTCTTGGCCATTTTCGTGTGGCATTGGAGGCAATGCTTAAAGAGAGCCTTTGAGGCCATCTTCAGGGGCACGCTAGAGAGAGGTCAAACAATCCGGGTCGTATTTACCGAGTCCAGTCAAAGTCCAAATCAGTAAGCCGAAGAGTAGTCGAGGTCCAAAGTCCAAAGTCAAAAGCCAAAGATCAATCAGAAGTCAGAAAAAAGCACAAAGCACGGAGCAACGAAGCTCACGTTCTCTCCAAGCGGCGGCAAGAAGAGAACTGAGGGAAGGGGCCGTTGGTCGCTGGAGGATCACGTGACCGTTTGGGCGGGAAAACGGTCGCTGAGGCGCGCGACAAACGGCCCCTTCGGAGCCATGGAAGCTCTAGAAAATTCTCCGGCGGCTGGCCTGCGCCTGCGCAGTCCCATGTGTGGAGGCACAGAAGAACGAAGATGAAGAGAAGGAAATAGGCTGTGGCTTCTCGGTGAGTTTCTGCAAGATCTAGTATAGACAAAAAGATTTTCCATTTCTTGTTTTCACATTCAAATCCATGTCAGAAATGGGAACTCATACAACTGCAGAAGCAACATCCATGATCAGAGAAGTAGCAAGATGCAGCTTCTTTCACCACAGAAGTAGCCATTGGGATCCTCTCTCAGAGCCAAGCTACAAGTGACGCCTGACACAGGTTGGACACTTGTCAGCTTCCCTCAAGTTTTGATGGGAAATGTAGGCGTTCTAGTCTTGCAGCTTGGCTCTCCATTTAATTGAAGTTTACAAAACAGCAGTCTATGGGAGGGAGAACATGCGGTCAGGAGGGGAGTGCAGGCATTGGGCTCTCACCGGGTGCCCCCCTTCCCCTCCTCTGTGTGTGTGTGTGGGGGGGGTTCTGTATACTTCAATTAAATGGAGAGCCAAGCTGTAAGACCAGGATGCCTACATTTCCCATCAAAACTTGAGGGAAGCTGACAAGTGTCCAACCTGTGTCAGGCGTCACTTGTAGCTTGGCTCTCAGTCATTTCTCACATCTCATGCAAATAGGTCCATTCACACATACTGATGTATGTACTGGCTCTTAGCTTTAATAAGCACGGAGTTCAAAAAACTATTCAGTTCAAAAAACAAACCTTAATCATGTAAGAAGTTTGTAGCTCTTTACTGAACACAGTAAGATGGCCCAGGCTGAAGGGCTTCACTGGCCTGGGATGTGGCTCTGAATAGAGAGAGAAAATTATTGGAACAAATGCAGCCTGGCAATCTCACTGGTCCTCCCTTCTGCACCAAAATAAGCAAGTTAGTGATAATTGTAGAAGGGATAAAAACCCTGAGAGGTCCCATGATTCAGAAAGTGGTAAACAAAGATAATCGATCAAATTTAGCAGAAGGCACATTACCAGTGCAGAAAGGGTACTGCCTCAACACACAATAAATTTGTACTTGTTTTGTTACCCTATTATCTCAGTGCAAGCAGAGACATAAAATATTCCGTTGTCACTTCCTACAGCACTTGATTAAGAAAAGACTAGGGTTCATGTGAGCATAACATATACAAAAAATACCACACTCCCTCACATTTATATGAAATAAAACTGAAGTCTCAAAGCATTCTGGACACAGGAACATCAACAGGTTGTATAAGTTGTCACAGGAGGAGCTAATTAAAAGTGTATCAGTCATGGAATGGAAACACTTCGTTCTCAAAGGATTTGCAAAACAGAGGTCCAGCTATGACCAGCAACTTCTTCAGTCTTTAATTATAATAACCTGTATCAATATTTTCAGCCAGGTTGCTAATAAGCATTATTCTTTTCATTAGAACGGTCCTGCTAAAACTTAGAAAGTACAGAACAGCACTTATGAGCAAGGATAACAGAGCAAGAATCTTTGGGAGAAAACAGCACGTGGGGTGGACCAATAGGTATGTGTGATTCATTAGTACCATTAAAGTTGAACACACAGTGTACAGCCACTTTAAATATTTGAACCCAAAGAAGCTAAATAGGCTTAAACAACAGGAATTTAGGCTCAACAGTCTGAGCAATAACTGAAACAAGTTTATTATGTAGAGTTCCATACCATGCTTTTAACCATACTAAACATATGTTGGCATGGAAAGTTCAAATGATGTATGAAAAAGAGTCTGATTTGGGAAAGGAAAGAGCTCTTCACATGTTCTTTTCCTCATTTTTGCTTCCTAGGTCTGGATCTTGTGATATGCAGATACAAGGATTGAAGATCTTTCCAACTATCACCCCATGATTACAGCAATTTGTTCTAGTCTTAAGGAAGTTTATTCCTTAGGATGTGTGGACCCACATGGAGTAATAGCCATGTGGGTCTTCTGGAGGCTGTAGTGGGGTTTGGGAGAAAGACCAAAGTCACTCCCTCCTTCCCTCTCCTGTTGTCAGAGCTGTGCTGACCAAGAGGCAGAAAGGATGATTTCATCCTTCTCCCAGACCCCACTGCAGCCTTCTGACCCATATGACTATTACTCCAAATGGGTCTTGCCACCCCTGGAATAAACTTTCCTGTGGTCAGCAAGGTTTGTGATGCGAAGAGAAATATGAGAAAGCTCATGAACACCTTCCACTGATGGGTCATGGGATCCAACCTGTAATCTGGAAGTAAGCATCACCCACTAGGAAGGAAGGGTTAAAAGAAAAAACAAACACCAAAAAGCAGGCCTGAATGAGGAGTTTTATAATTCAATCTGTTCAGTTTTTTTCCAAAAGCACTTTGCCTATACTTCCATCTTTTTGGTGTTAATAATTTTCTCTCACTTCTCTTTACATCTCACAATCTGTTCTGTAACCTTTTTGCAGTATCACAGCTTCACCATTTTTTTCATATCGTTCCTCAGTATCCCTTCCTCTAGCCTTGTACTACCCTAGCTCATTGTCCACCCCACATTTCCTTCCTTAAGCTACCCAGAATATGAACAGCTGCATTCATTCACAGTACACAGATGTGTCTTTCTTCTAGCCCTTCTAATTTATAAAAGGAAAGCACTTCAGGAATAGTATGCTTGTCTTGCAGGGCCCATATCAGGGTCGTACATGGTAAACCACTTTGGGCCTCATTTCAAAGTAGAAGCAGTATAAAAACTTGAAAAATAAATAAACAAATAAAATACAGAATGAAGGCAGTATGTAAATTTTAAGGAGCAATCCACATGCAACTCCAAGCTTTTATCATTGCACGTTGCCTTTGTAACAACATTTCTGATTCATATACATGACTTTTTCCTGAATCAAAGCATACTGATTTAGGCATATAGAGATGTAAGGGGAAAATGCGTACATGTTTATAAGCAAGACAAATGTCATGTCTGCAGCAATTACTTGTTAAAACTACAAGCAACATCTATGCAACTGATTTACTCAGAATAAACCCCTGCTGGAGTCGGGTGCAGAAGCCCTATACACCCTCTCTGGCCCTGAGTGTATTAACAGCCTCCATTCCTGAAGAGAAATATCTACTCACATGGGGCGTAGAACATGACAAGGGCATGTCTCTTTTTCTTCAAAAATTCCCTGAAGTCTTCACCAGCAAGGTGAATAACGCTTGTTTGTCTTTCTTCCCAAGTTGGTTCAGGTGGAGGCGGTGCCTGAGGACTGAAGAAAATGATGTTTTAGACTTAAATGTATAAAGCACACAGAATCTCTAAACTTTCCATAGTAGTCATTTGCCAAAATAAAACCTTTCTAAACTCTACCTATCTCAAAAGCTAGAGTAGCAGCAGATGTTCAGAAAATAAGCAACAAGTCATTTTCTTCAAATTATACATTTTGATTTGACTCCTTAGGAGTAATTTCATTTCTAATGTTAACAATAGGCACAATCAAATCAATATGGTCCATTTTTGCAGAAAGAACAAGCAACCAGGAAAATTTAAATAGAAATGTGAGACATAATTGATCATTGTGTATACAGGCTAATGGAAGTACTGTAAAACAAACCACATTTAAATCTGAAAGTCCAGTGGACATGATGGTGCCAAAAATCTGAATGAAAAGGAGTTTTATTCACATAGCACTGAAATGCATTAGGCTACTTGCAGTGGTAAAACACACTGTGAATTTGGACAGCAAGGTGGCATGTAAAAAAGGAATAAATAGATCATCTGTATTGCCTTTAGCGGGGGATCATAAATTACAACGGAGTGACTGCTTGGATTTTTTAAGTTTCCTTGTTTAACAAGGAAAGAAAACAGCCCAAGGCAACAAAATTATACATTTAAAACAGTCAGATGCTTCTATCATCCTAGTAACGTTATTTAAATTGTTCAGATACATTAATCTATCTACGCAAACAAATTTTACATTAAACCAATATTACGTAATTGGTTCAAGGTCAGATGTGGAGTCTGCAACCAAGATCAAATGTGGAGTCTACATCTGCAACCAAGACTGAGAGGAACACAAGTATACACACACAAAATACACACAGATGCTGTTGTTAACAGTGATTGTGTAAATACAGCAACTGAAATGTACAGCTGTGTTACACAGAGATGCCACACAACAATGAAGACACAACTTCCAATGATAGAACAATGAGTTAGAAACCATGGATCCGTTTCACTTACGGTGGTGCTTTAGCCTGGAGCAACAGAAAGCAAGTCCGGTCAGAAGAACATACCCCCATATACCCCCAGCTGAGAAACTATGACTGAGAGACATTGGAATAGCAAGATGCACACAACTCCTATATGCTTCTTGGTACCCTTTACAATCCTTACCTCATTCTTTCTCAAAACAATTATCATCCATGGATTAAAAGTTCAGATTGAGATACAAATTCTCAAGGCCCTCACTGAGCTGAGATTTGGACCAGACGTCCTTGGTCCAAGTACAACACAATTTCTACCACACTAACAGTTCAAAGGCTTAGCCCCGAGAGACAATTCAACGGCTTGTTAATTCTTGGACAGCTTGTTTTGTCACAGATAAACTTCCTGTGGGAACCAGGCCTAGTTAAAGTCTCTCTCACCATTCCATGTATTAGTATTTAAGGTATGTGCAATATACTTTAAGTTCCCTCATAAAAGCATGGCAAGGCCAAATTAATTAAGCTTGCTTTAATGATCTTTCAGGAACCACAGATAATAAAACTGCAAAATACTCTTAATTAAACTCAGCTGTTCCAAAGTAGAGGGTATATGCCTCCAGGCATATGTATCCCAATTATATGGTTAAAAATTCAACAGTGCCAAGTAGTTTTCAAAACATTAAAAAAGAGAGGTCTTTTTATGTACTCTTGTTGCCAACCTGGCAAATTTAAGGTTTTTGAACAATAAGGAATTCACACACCCTTTTCCAAAAGGACACTTTTGTATTTCTTTTCTGTACACAAGGCAGATTACTCCAGACACACATAGAACCATACATGCATTTTTTTTTACTTACGGTCGGATTTACTCATTTGATTCAAAATTATGCAATTTACCCCAGGCTAATTGGCAACCTTCACAATGAATAACTTCCACAACCATCAACAGGATCACCACCACCAAATCCTGCCTCTTAGAATTAAGACACAGTTTTCAGTACGTATTAAGCTTTAATTTCTACAGTAGCAGGCACAAAACAAATTTGTTTAAAAGATGTTACTTTTCCATTGTCAGTAATTATTCTTTTTGCACCTAGATATAAAATGAAATCTGAAGTGCACCAGTAAAACCAGTGACACAAAGAATAAGTATGGACTTGTCTCATGTGAGAGGAGAGTTGGGGGGATGCTATGAGCCTTCCGTTGATGCGTCATTTGTTTCTGGTGCCTACGCTGCTGAATCACACATAAGAACACAAGAGTAGCTGAGTTGGAACACATGAATGGTCTGATCCAGATTCCATTTAGCCATTCTGGTTAACAGACATTGACAAGCAGGGAACATGCAAGGACCTGCAGGGCATCCCCCCACTATTTCATCTTTTCCTTCCCTGAAAGCCCCCCATAGCATTTCCCCTTTTTCTGCTTCCTTCTCTCCTTCCCACCTACCAACCATCCTATCTTTCTCCATCCCATCTGAAGCTTCCCTGGCAGCCTCTGCTTGGGGAAACTATGGGTCAGTTGCACAGTAAGGAACCTGTGCGGACTTGCAGGTGGCACCCCTCCCTACACAATTTCATCTTTCTCTTCTCCTGGCAACCTTTCCCTGTTTCCTCCTCTCCTTTCCACCCACCCACCAGTCTGCCTTTTATTTGCCCTTGCCCGTCTTCAGCAATAATATTTATTTCATTTATATTCTTTTTCTCAGCTTTCTTCATCCTCCTTTCCTCCATTTTATCCTCACAACAACCCTGTAAAACTAGGTCAGGTTGAGAATGTGTAACTTGGCCCAAGGTCACCCATTAATCTTCCACAGCAAAGTTGGTATTTGAACCTGAGTCTCTAAGATCCTAGTATGAAACTCTAACCACACTAGCTCTCATGAGGTGGCTGCTGCTGAACAGCAGAAGCAGCCAGTCCTTGATGAGTCATGCCAGTTGCATGATATCAAGCCATTCTGTGGCTGCTGCCAATGAGTCCTCCCTAAAAAGTCAAAAGAGCCTTGGAAAGGGCCCTGCCTTTTTACTGATAGAAACCAAGGCTTGAAGGCTGTGTGATTGCCTAGCAACAGCCAGTGAAGACATTTGTTTCTTAAAGTTACAGGCACTGTTTCTATTATTTTGGGGTGGTTTAACTCCCTACTTTTTTTTTTTTTAGGTTTCAGATATTTCTACGATCCTGGATTTTTTTTCAGGTTTGTAGAAAGAACTGTCTTATCTATTCATGGCTCTCATCTTTGGACTCAAATGCAATAGTATTCTTGTTTTAACCCACAGAGACTGGCATTGAGACATGCACTGCTTTTGAAGACAGAGCTTCCATTTAGCCATCATGGCCAATGGCTGTTGATATAATGGTGACTTTGTCTAACTTCCTTTTCAAAGTCATCTGAAGTGAGTGCTTTGTAGTTTTCTTGGGTGACTCCTTAATTCTAGTATTATACGAGGATTAATGAATGGCCTCTAACCATTATTTCTGTATCATGCAGTTCTATCTTTCAGCTTATCATCACTGGTTCACCTGCTACTTCCAGACTCTACTACCCCATTCATTCACTAAAAGAGACAACATCTCATAAAAAGGATGATCCCATTCCTATTTCCTGTATATGGCTGTGCAGGAACCACTAAAAGATCTTAACAAAAGAAAAACTACCGCCACCCATGACTTTAGGCTATCACCATAGAGCTGGAAACATACTCAAAGTTCAAGTGGCAAGGAAGACACCTCTGCTTTGTCTTACCACATCCTTGAAATACTTTTAACAAATTCTGAGATGCTTTAAAAGGCACAAATAGCAACAACATTTCTATTGCAGAAGCAATCAAGTCATCACCATGAAAGAAAAGACTTTAAACACACACACACACACACACCAATTTATTTTGTAGAATTGCCACTATTGTCTCTGGAGAAAGGCATAACATATTGGAAAACACAAAACATTTTGTTTTGGAAAAAATTATAATGTATTAGAAGAAAATTGTCTTTCAGGTTTACTTCCTTTTTTGTTGAACATAAGTAGCCCATTTTTTGTCACTTTCAATGTAAGAAAACAATTTGGGTTGGTTGTTTCTTGTGTTTGAGAAAAGATTGAAGTAGAAGACGAAGTCAAGTTGAACACTGAAATTAAAAAAGTCTAGTTAATCTTGATAAACCTTTGGCACACACCACTTACTTTAGGAGCCATTCTATAATTTTACTCTTTGTTCGAAGGTGTGGCAGAGTATATTTTTCCTCGCCATCCTGAAAGTACTTGAGAGTTGGAAATCCTGATATGTGAAATCTTTCTGCTACGGCTTTGTTGACAGTAGCATCTACTGCTGCCAGGACGCTTGCTCTCTGCAACAGAAAGCATTAAGGTTATTATATCTGTTACTGTAAATTATTAAGTTACATTGTAAGATTAGATGGGAGATGAAGAATTCATACAAGCCAGTCAATCCAGAGCCCTGAATGGGTTTACAAAGTGCAAAGCACATGTACAGAAGTGCCCATGAGGCCTTTAATAACCAAAAAACAGAGTGTTTAACAGGTTTTCAAAATGACAATTCCCCAATCCCCATCAAAGCTCTGACACTAGGGTTTTAGTTGTGAGTTATAGGTGGCAGTGGTAGGGAAGAGGAGGAAACTGAGCATGGAGATAGTCAAGCTATTAATTGCCTGACATTTAAGCATATGTGATAATGGAGTCATCTAGCATGCCCCTGGGCCTTGACTGGAGGGCTGCTATAAGCATATCAACATCAGCTTTCACTTGTACAGCTGTCCTGAGGGCCATTTAATGGCTTTGAAAATTTAACCCTCGTCTCTGAAGTCCTTCAAACCTCAGTGAGCAGGTTGGGATTGGTTTCAAATATAAGATACCCAGAGGGCAATATTTTGAGTGCTCAAATTGCACAGGAAGGTCAATTTTTTAAAAATAGCATGCCCTTATCTATTAAGATGTGGCATTAATTGCACTAACAATAACAAATTGTGCCTAATTCTTCACTGTGCATGACAGAGATGTAGACAATGAATCAAGCCAAAGCATGTGACACCTGCTTAAACAGATGTACAGAACACTCTCATTAGCTTATAAATACATTATATAAATGCAAGCCATAGGTTTGCATTAAATATGAAATCGGTAATTAATGGAGGGGACAAAACATTTCTGCACAGCATTTGGTCTTGATCATGTTACATGCAACAAAGCCCAAAAGCCAAATATATAAATACCCAACTTTTCTGTTGTTTGTGTTTTAAGACAGAATGTTCTTACTTACAATTTTGGCAGAGCTCATGCATTACTGATGAAATTGTACTTTGGAGCCATCTTTTTCACAGCCCCTTGGGAAGGTGAGCATAACTGAAATTGTTGCAGCGAGAAGAACGATTTTTATGATTTCGGTTATTTATTAAGGATCATTTGTAGAAGGGGCAAATTAAGGGAATTAGCTTACATCACTGTCAGCATGGAGCATCTCTGCTGCCTTCTCATATTCTGGCTTCATCTTCTTACAATGCCCACACCCTGTTGGAGAAAAGTTTAACTGAACATTTTTGGCAAAAGAAAACTAGCTAGTGCCACTACACGTTCCTAAATATTAGATGGCTGCCCACAGCTCTGTTGAAAACAATATTGGTACAAATCCTACCTGCCCACCCACCCAGTTTTTCAAAATAGGGAAGGGTGGCATAGGAAATGGTTAAGAAATACTACTACTTATAACACTAGCAATAATAAAGTTAATGATGTGTCAAGTTGACCCAATCACTGATACTGAATGTAACAAGCAGTATGGTACTCAGATATTCTGGAAATTTACACAGGTATTTATCAGAACACAGTACTTGCTTTCTTTACATTACTGATGGAAAAGTGACATAATGCTTTTCCTAAGCACACATGCTTCATGCACCTACTTTCAGCAATCTCTACTACAACACCTTGTAATACAGGCTGGTATTATTTGCTCATTCAAGGTGAGACCTGAAAGACATCAGCCTGCCTGAGAACACTTGGTGGGTTCATGGTGGCTGATATGAAATTTGAAGTAGGGGGTCTCCCAGCCCACAACTCACACAGTTAGACATGAAACTTTTCTAGAAGCTTTAGAAAACAGTGGCTGGTACTAGGGAAGGCACAGTGATCGAGATATTACTATACTTATTGCTTTGACTTCACTTGGATGCTCACTAGATGGCTGGCCTTCAATCTAGGGAAATAAAGGTATGTACTTTGATGCACTGAAGTGTGAAAAGTACTTCCCATGTTACTGGTACAACAATGCCTTTTATACACAGTCTGCAGTCTCAGAATGGATTCTTTGTCCTCTCAACAAAATGACTTCACAGAATCAGTATACTATCTCTTGAGGGAGGAAGCACAGAGCCTTGACAAACCCTAATACTTGTATGCCAGAAGTGCATGAAAACGGAGCAGCTCTACACCAAGTCCTTACTTTAGCCCACTTAAGTGGCATCAGCACACTTTCTAATGTCTGCTTGCTTGGCATGACATTTTTAATTAGCTGCACTGGAGCAATCTATAATACTATGTTTTCAGCATCTAGTTGCACTAGTGTCAATTTTGCTTCTCTGCTAAGCCACAAATCCCTTTTCACCCATTATATACATATTTTAAAGATAGGATTAGCCTGTTAAAAAAATGAAATGAACAGCTGTTCAACAGCAACAGTTCTATTTCCTTATGAGCATCAAGAATATTTATACATATGTAGAAAAGATTACTTAAATGTTACCATAAGGGAGTAAAAGGATCATTAAACAGAATACACACGTTTTCTGAGCTTAGAAGTTTTTTCCAATCCAGCCCAAGTTTTAACAGATGTGCTGACAACATCCTTCACTGAAGGTAATGCTGCTGCTTCCTGGCCCAATCAACACAAATGAATTTTGGGTGGGGCCTAACATGCCTGTGGCAGTTATGTATGCTGACTAGATACAGGAAGTTGTGGGAAACAGCTCATTTATTACCACATCTCTCACACTTTTTGAAATCTTGTGTGACAGAACCTCTAGGAAGATATATAGATTTATTAACAAAATGTATTTATTTATTTAGAATATTTTCATGCCGCCTCTTCAGAGTCCTGCTAGAGATGGCTCACAATTAAAAAACATAGTATAAATATATAAGCCTTTGAAAAACAAGCCATTAGACATAAGCAGCATTAAAAATGTCCTTAAAACAGAACAGACCATTAAGAAGCTGGTAAGATAAACTCTCTAATTAAAAGCCTGGATAAAGATGTGTTTTAGCCTAGTGTCTAAAAAGAAAGTTAAGTAGGCGCCAGGTATGCCTCAAGGGGGAGAGTGTTCCAAAGATGAGGCGTGACCACAGAAAATGCTCTCTCTCTACTCACCACAAAGAGAGAGCAGATCATGAGTATTTATTTGTCCACTATTAGGGCCAACCAAATATTACACTGCGGATACATTATTGGATCTCCCAGTAAGCATTTTAGCCTTAAAAAGCAACCATTATGGACTGGGCCTGCAGCACTGGGGGAGAGAGTAAACAGTGCTGTTTCTGTGATAAAAATATCCTCCAAGTTGTTATTGACCCTAGCAAAGAGAGGAGGGGAAATACAATTATATATTACTTTTTCCTTCTCCCAGAGTTAATATTAACTCCAGCCCACCTGATTTCTACCAGGAAACTGGCATGGGAAGATTAAATCCCCCACCCCACCATAATTTAATCCAAATTGGAGCACCTTCTCAGTTGCTTGTTAAGGCTAATATACAACAGGAGATGCCCACTGTAAATCTGGCTTTTAATTAAACCATTTGGCTGCTAACAGAAAACAAAAAGGCATGAAAGCAAGCTCGTAAATAGTCACTCTACTTCTTGCCGGAGGCAAGTAAGAATCTCCCTCCAGGTAACTCCAGGGAAGGCTAACAAAAGCTGATTATTAACAAGCAAATGACATCCATATGTATATTTAGACTTATTTGCATTGCTACAAATTAAAAGTGGTTCAGTTATGTTTAGCCTATAGCATAATAAACACCAATCTTTACTGAATTCTTGCTGTAGCCACTACTTATTTATAAACAGAATGGAGATGTATTGCTGATTTTGCTTTGTTGCATATAAATGCTCGAGTAAACATCAGTTGCAAAGGACTTAATCCCATCAAGTGTTTGCACAGTCAGAAAACCAGAGAAACTGAAGTGGGTTCCACTGGAGGGGGCACTTATTTGACAAACAGTATTTTCATTGCATGATGGGTGTTGTTTGAAAGATGTCTTCCCACAATAGACCCAAGTTTCTTCTGGCTAAAAGACAACAACAGTAGCTAGCCAACTGTTATTAAGAATGGAAGAGACCATTTTTCAGAGCTTATCTTGTAAACAAATTGCTTACTGGTGTACAAAACCTGAGGGCAGGTAATAAACTTATAGTACAGCAAGCTAAGGAAATACTATATAGGTATACATCATTTCAATCAACTCAGTAGCAGTTACTTTTCCCAGGTTGAATTCCGGGGTTTTCTTCCACCCTGTTTTGTTTGCAACAGGAACAGACAATGGTATAAATATACAACTACACTAGGATCTATTGATCAGTACTTACCACAGCCACTGGCAATTGTGTTAGTTATGCTAACATGCGGTTATATCCCCATTTTGCACATGTTATTGATCAGACAGTGAGTAGGTTAATCTGGGGTGTGGAATCCTGTAGTACACTTTGATTGCGTGCCAAAATCAGATATAATGAAATATACATTATATATCATGCCCAGTCTCAACAGACTCTCTGTTTGGATAATTACAACCTATAGGAAGCTGAGGAACTAAATGATAAGACAAGCATCTGCCCCCATCTCTAGCTTCAAATAAACATATGTTACAAAATGCAACACAGATTAACTTCTAAATAGGTTAGCATGGTCACCTTCAGACAATAGGCAAAACTGACTTGAATCCATATTTCAGAAAAAGATCCAAGTTGACAAGGAAATATAGTTTTAATTGTCTACACAGGACAGGGCAAATCACTCACAGCAAAGGGATTAAGCGAGAATTACTCCAGAGATATTTACATGGTGACTTACGCACAAGTGAGAAATCTAATTACTTAGACCTTTCATTTCTGTACCTGACATAAGACATACTTCTTGGGTTCACATGTGCTCCCACAAAACCCTCTCTCTAAAAAAACCCCATATTTAGAATCAGAAAGGATTTTTCAGTCCAGGCCAGACATGCCTTCCTCTGCTGCATATGGCATTTATCATCCGGTGTTCTCCAGCCATTTGCTCTGCAAGCCCCTTTCTGCAGTGTGTTTTGCTTTCTTCCCGGAGAATCATGTCATCTGACACCCTGTACTTATACAAGAATGATCCTGCTGCGGGAGTGGGAGGTAATGTGTGGATAGCTTCCATTCCTAAGAAATTCACTTTGAAATTTCTGTTAAAAATACCACTAGTGCGTTCAGTGACAAAATTAATGAAAACACAATGGAGTTTTTGCTTGAAAGCAAATAACCCCCACAAGGGAATTAAAACAGAGTTTCTGTGTATCATGGAATGCCACTATAATACCTTCCAAACCCTTGCATCCCTCCCCATTTATTTATCCTCTTATCCTCAATCACCACCTGGCATTGTGGATCACAAACACCTGCTAGATAGCAGTTTGGCTGAGGAACCTGCCAGATGCTCAACAGGAACCAGCTTGTTAAGGCTCACTAGCTAGCTTCAGCTCAGGAACTTGAGCTGTAATGAACAGAATTGTAATGGAGCACGATCCCCTGGAAACTTTTCTTCCTCCATTCTGGGCACACTATAGACGTTACCTGCTTGCCTAGACCCTTCCTCAAATAGGTTAAACAAACTTAACGGTGTGCCTCAGCAACCTCATTCAAAAAGTCTCCAGCTGCCACATGGTTTTTTAAAAACTCCAAAATTAGGTATTAAACCCACACAAATCATAAAAATTATTTGTTTGAACCATACAAACAAAGACCAGTCAAAGACCTAAAGATGCTGGAAATTGGAATCAGTTTACTTGCCTACACTACTCTGTAAGTAAAATCTTCTGCTGTCATCTTAAGAAACTATTGAGATATCCAAAACGACATCCACACAACATTGGACATTCCGCTACCGCAATATTTTTCCTCTAGATTTTCTGGTGTGGAAAGGACACTCCACAAAGTGAAAGATCGTAACATAACCAAATGATGTATGGATTCTAGGATAACTGAGTGGTTCTAGCTGCTTTACTTTTCACTTTCCTCAGTTCAACTGAAGGTTTTCAGCTGTTATACTTTTCCTTGTGGGTCTACCCACATACAAATAAATTATATTCACCACTCTGTCATATCCTTCCCCCTGTAAAATCAGGCTACCCTACATTTGTCAATTCAAGCTCTCCAGCAAGTAGCAACTTCAGAACCAGAACACACTTTGGGGGCCAGAACTCTTTATAGGCATACTCCGTATTTCCAAGGCTCGACGTTATAGAATCTTTCCCAAACTGTGACTATGGCCTAATAGTGGTCTCTACCTAAAGACTGTCTATTTGAAATCTAACTGGATGCCAAGTACAAATTCTGTTATTAAAACATACTACTCAAGTGAAACAAACTTCTAAATTGTACTCAAAAGTATAAAATTTAAACTTCCTTTCTATGTAACCTCTGGGAGAAGGAGAGGGTGGCACAGAACACATTCATCCCTGAATCCATGCCCCATAATTCATCATGTATTATTCTAGTGACCAGACTTAGGGAAGAAAGGCTGTGAAGATATGACAAGTCTCAATCCACTGCACCTTTTAGCAAACTATAGATTAGGCCTTCCCTTCAAGATTACAACACTGAATTTAAGAGTTCTGCTAAAAATTGTTATTCATGGCTCCCTACAGGGTCACAATAGGGGCAAGATTTACACTTGAAAGCTGCTCTAAAGAATGGTTTAAAAATCACACACACCTGGAACAGAAACACACTTTGTTTTTATTGCTGTGCAAGCTTAACTTTTCTCTTTTACAAAGGCAACTTTTCAAATCCAAGAGCTTAAAGCTTAGAATACAAAATGATATATTTGGGTGTAAAAATCATCATCATTTTAAAGGGCTCTGGCGTGGAACTGCTGCCTTGCGGAAGCTATATAAAGCGCTCAGAAGCATGTGATGGAAGTCAGATGTTAGGAGTCAGAGGCTGGGTTGGCAGCTGGCCGTTATTCCATCATGCAGCCTTTGTTTTGAGGCTCAACCTCAGTGCTAGACAGTGAACAATTTTAGAAACATGTATATGTATTACCACAAATGGTCAATGCCCTTTTCCCCCGCTTGGAAGAGAAGACTTCCCTGGGGGACAAGGAAACATTCTAGAGGCAGTGAAATCAGCCCAGAGTGTAGCTGGCACACAGTCATCACATTGCATGTTTAAGACAACAGCATACATCCACAATTCATTAACAACTGAATGATTTTGGAGTTCTGGGATCTTTGCAAGTGACCAAAATTGTCCACATACATCTTAATGGTTCTTTCCTTTGGGAGAAATATTCCATTTGTCCACTGGCCATCATTTTGCCTGTAAAACCAAGCAAGCCTGACAACCTCCACTGGAGCACCACCCTGAGAAATTAATAACTTGGTTTTTTGTATAAAAAAAAATTAAAACAAGAATAACTTGTTTTACACTCTTTTCAGGTTACTATTTTCAGTGGCTTACCAAAGAAGTCATGATGAGCCATAGTTATTTTAAAGTGGTGGAGTGTGTGCAACACTCTCTATCTAGTCTGCCAGTCATAAACCAAGAAATCCAAGTTCAAGTGTGAACCCTGGTTTGTAAGCTTCTTGTTTTTCTCCTGTTTCCTGGCAAGGAAGATATCTTCTGTTTACTGCAGCCTCTGTAGTCAAGATCCCCTGGAGGATGATGCTACATAAACTGTGGTTTGAAGAATTCAGAACATCACAACAAACTGAAATTAGTACAATTGAAGTTAATAAACCAGCAATACACTCTAGCTTGAAAACAGTGGCTTGGATCTTATGCAGTGTGAATGGAGCTGAGCCACACATAAACAACTTCCCTCCCCCCACATACTGCAGTCTTTAATTCCCCACTCAGATGTATCCCTAAAGGCCAGCTGACTCCTATGATGGTCCTGGAGTCCAATTAGAAAGCTTCAGTAAGAAGGGGGGGGGGGAATCACCCTCCCTTCTTCTGTGAGCAGCAGTGTCTACCATGAGTGGAAAGGGATATTAATCACAGTTCAGTGCCAACCAACAATTTTATTTTGTTGTAGTATCTGCATCTGGGCATCATAATGAACCTTGCCATGGGATCTGAATTCAGTCACCAACTGGCTAGCATGGGAGAGCACTGGATGTTTCTCAGAACCAACTTTGGGGACATCCTATGTAAGCCATTATTCTAACATGTGCACGCCAGAGCAGAAAGGCGAGAAAACGAACTGGGAGACACCCTTCAACATTTAAAGCAAAAAACCAAAACAGCCAAACCCCTAACTACCTAAGTCTTTTGTATGAGACCTGTCAGACTCTGGAGAGTGCACCCTGATGTCATTTTAGATTTGTATTTGCATAACTCCACTGACAGCAATTTACTGTTCTATTTACACCCTTTGAGGGGGGGGGGAACACTCTGGACTGGAAAATATTACATGATGAAATTTAACTGTTTTGAATCTGGGATGGTATAGGCATAATTGATTCCAGCAACAACGTGTGTGGGCTAGATCATTTCAGTGTGCCTCTTTTCTATAATTTTCTGATTTTATCGACACAGACAAAACAGGGAAGTACACATGGCAATAGTGGGTAGAAATGAAAATATTAACCTGGGCAGAAACAAAAAAAGCCTTAGGCTGCTGCTCTCTCTCTGCTGTTCTGTACATATTTACTGGGAATCTTTCCATTCACCTGCTATTGCAAAAAGCAGCGGGCATATATTAGGCAAAAAGCAGCGTGCATATATTAGGAACAGTAAAACTGAAATCTACAGAAAAAAACACTGCACCTCAGTCCACCTTCTTTTCAGCATTCTTCTTTTCTCTGGTCTTTCAGGGTCAACCATTAACTCCTAACAGCCAATTCAAAAATCACAAAAATTAAACACATTAGACCTTTGTGTAGTTTTAGATTCCTCCCTGCTGAGCTATTTTTCAACCAATAAAACATTCCAAGATGCAGCTGCAGTGCTGCAAAAGGTCTACTGAGATTGTCCAGGGACACTTCACAAGGTTTGATAGAACAATACCTGTGATGTGCATTCTTGGAAGAGATGCCCTTTTGTGTTAAGTGAATATTGACATGACTGTACTAAGAACCAAAGACAAAGAAAGAGAAATGATATATCCAGTCCTGGGGGGAAGAGAAAAGGTCAAAAATCAAGTACAAGGACACCCTTATGCCACCTGTAAAAGGATAACATCATTTCCTTCTGTGTCTTCTCTGAAACTCTCAAGAACTAATGGCATAGCTAGGAAGCAGGACTCGCAGAGCACTATCAGAGCACCGTTCAGAGCTAATTGCCAACATGCCCATTCAGCCCCTATCATGGTTACACACTGACAGGGATGTCACACTTAGCTTGTAGCTGGTAGTATCTGTAGTGGCTTTGTCTTGTCATACATCCCAATTGCAAAGTGCTGACTAGGTGCATTATGTTCCAGCCTTGACTGGCCAATATCCAGCATGTACAGAACCAGATAAACCTAAAGGGAAGGCGAAGCAATCTGTCCCATGTAACAATCTGTCCCATGCAACATACCATTAAAGGATAGCAAGTTGTTCCATTTATTGGCATGTTCTTACCAACTTGGGAAAGGCAGGATATTTGGATTTCTGCCCCAGGCACTAAAACATCTTAGGCACTCTCTGCCTAGAGGGAAAAGATTCACCTGCCAAAGTATTTAGACATTCTGTGGTAAGCCAGACTTAGAGGCTTGAGTTGCTCTTTCACTTGTCACTAAATCTGGGTCTCCAACGCTGTAGCAGCTGTCAGGAACACTTTCCATTAACTCCTCATGCTGAGGAAGCACTCTCGGTGGCAGCTCCTCAGATTTAACACCGGCATTCCCTTGTGATCTGACCAAGCTTGGAAGTCTTCCAGAGAAAATGGATGTTGTTCTGTCTCCAAGCTCACATTTAGTCACAAATCAATCATTTTAACAGGAGTATTTTTTTTGTGAATCCTCTTTTCCCCACAACCCAAAATTTAGTCTATGGCTATGGATAAGCAGCAAAATTTAAATAAAACAAACACTATAATTTTTTTCCCTCATGGATGCAAAGTTTTGTTAGCTTCAAGAAGAGAATGCTGAGAGCTTCCCTATTGCCTCTGGACATTCTTTCATTAGGTATATTTTCCCCTTGAAAACTGCTTCATAGTAATATTTTAAATGTACAGTTATTGAATCAATCTAATAAGGTGTGCTGAGTGATTAATGCTTTCAGCTCTAATTCCAACTCGTAAATGCACACAAAAAAGAGAAAACAGAAGAAGCTTATTGTCCCTGGATTTAACTATTCCATCTGGAGCATCCTCAGTCTGCAGAATACAGATGTCATACTGCCTGTTCACACCACTTGATTATGAACATCTATTGAATTACTGTTTCTTTATACAGGAAAAAAAATCTCCACAGGCCCATCATCTAGCTTTTGACCCTATCACATGCAAGGCTGTGGCTTGAAGTTAGACATGTGACAGGCAAGAACTGCTGATCACCAACAGGCTCAAAGCAGATGAGACAACATGGAATATCTGGTGGTGAGGTGACTTATGAATGCAGGATCCCATTCACTGATTATTCAGTTCTATTGACAAGGTACTGGAGTAATATTAGTATTCATTAGCTTACATCTACATGCTTCCCTGGCTGCTTGCCACAAATATTTCTATTAGCATAATGAGAAAACCAAAGTTTAAAGCATTGTTATTAGCAAAACAGGAACTGAAGATGTAAAGAGCTAGACTAACATTGTAGGGAGGCCCAGGGCTACCAACTTTGTCAAATGACTGGCCTATATCCTAACATTTATTATAGTTCAAATTATCTTTAAGAGTCTTTCAACAACATTCTATAAAGCACCACACTGAAACGGAGCATTAGGGTAGGACAACAGTGCCTAGTCCTGATACAATGAGGTGCATCCAGGTCAGGGTAGAAAAACAGTGAATAGTGTGAATAACAAATAGCCAGAGGAGAAGGTTTAAAAAATGTAGGCAGTGAAATCTTCATCTGCCCTTAGCAAGTGTTCTTCAAAAGGCAAGATGGCTAAACAGTTTTAAAATTAAAATAAAAAATTACAGTGGAGGATTAAGCTTTTAAAATGGTTAGAAAATGAAGGTATCCTAAGAGCTGCCTATTGTATTGCTTTAGTACGTTTTAATCCTGTGCTTCTTCCATGGAAGATGGCTACAAGTGTTTTGAGGAGAGGTTTGCAGTGGAAGTTTTAAAGACAGGGACACAACTTCATCTCTTAAGCAGACAGAGACATAACCATGAAGTTTGGTCTCCATAGAGGGTTTAAACAGTTCTGAGAATGTCTGCTTTATAAATTTCTAGTAAAATCAGTAAACATCCCACACATCCCAGTGGTAAAAGAATCTGAGAGCGCCTTCATGTTCCTTACACCTGACTCCTTAGAATTCCATCACAGAGAATAGGCAGCAATGTTGTCAGATGCAGATAAACTGAAAATATTAAGAGCCTATCTAGCATGAGCAGTACTGGATCCTGGAGCTTAACACAGGTGTGTGCCTAGTTCAGCGCTTTAGTATTAGAAAATAAGACCTGTTTATGGAATAGTTTAATATAAATCATGTAACAATCCTTTTAAAGGCAAGTAAACTTCAGATCTTTTTGGATTAAACAAGTTCATAGTTTGCTGCTCAAATCCCAAGCAGACAATTCAAGAAATAGGCAGGAGAAGGTGATGGATCCCCAAGATTGTGAGATAGTGGGAAGATCAGAGGCAACTGTTTTTTTGCTTCAGACAGGTACAGATGCCTGAGATTTCAAGAAAGTACTGGAAAGTGGAAAAGAACAACATGGAGTCATAGAAACTCAACAGCAGGATTTGAGTCCAGTGGCACCTTAGAGACCATAAACATTTTCAGGGTATAAGCTTTTGAGAGTCAAAGCTCCTGAAAGCTTATACTCTGAAAATCTTGCTGGTCTCTAAGGTACCACCGGACTCAAATTCTGCTGTTCTATTGCAGACCAACATGACTATCTACCTGAAAATAGAAGGAGTTGATGGAACGCAGACATAAATTGAGTTGTGTACAATCTATAGCAGCAAACTCATATCAAGCTGCCAGTTTGGTGTAGTGGATAAGAGCAGTGGGAGTCTAATCTGGAGAGATGGGTTTGATTCCCCACTCCTCTGCTTGAAGCCAGCTGGGTGACCTTGGATCAGTCACAGCTCTTCCAGAGCTCTCTCTGCCCCACCCACCTCACAGGGTGATTATCATGAGGATAATAACAACATACTTCGTAAACCGCTCTGAGTGGGTGTTAAGTCGGCCTGAAGGGCAGTATGTAAATCAAGTAATTATTATCATCACCATCATCATTATTATGGCACTACAGGCTACCAACTAAACAGGTTATCAGATGAACACATGAAGCTGCTTTCTCTGGCTGGGGGCAACTCTCTGGATGTGGAGAAAGGCAGGGTATAAATGAAGTAAATAATAAATAATAAAAATGATGATGATGATGATGATGATGATAATGCATAACTTTCCAGGGTCTCAGGTGCAAAGTTTTTCACATCACCTTTTAGCTGGAGATACTGAGGATTGAACTTGGGACCTTCTGCATGTAGAGCTGACATCCTACCTCTGAGACACTGTCCTTTCTCTAAAGAATGCTTACTATTGACCAGTTGCTACAGAAATAGGATCTTTTTAGATAGGAAGGAACCACAGGTAATACTCCATCCCTTAAAGCAGGATCTTTCGTACTCCACACACTAACCAATACCTACATTACACATTAAGACCTCATACATTAACACTGCCACAAAACCCAGCAATACTGATTATTAATCTGTCCAACAAGAAAATTTTTGCTGATCACAAATCAGTTACTACAATGTGCAACCTATGTCAAGAGATTTTTCTGCTGCCCCTCTACAACCCAAGCCCAGCTTGTACACGTTTTATTTCTAGCTGTAGCTATTTGACTCTCTCAGATCACATCAGACACCTGTCAGAGAAGGGAACTAAACACAGATGACATGATAAGCTCTTAAAATGATTTTATCCTTTTAACCCACATAGTAGATAATAAATTCCATCACCACTGGCAATAAAAACAGAAGGGGAAGGATGATCCTAAAATTTTCTTAGCATTATTTCTGTCCAGCTGGTGTCTATCTTCTCAACTGAATAGCCACAACAGGGTTACCAGATTAAAAACTATAAAATATTTCAACCATTCACCCAACTCATTGTTTGAGTTTATTTCTACAAATGTTCAACACAGACTATTATTTTTGGAGGAGACTGCTCCGTTCCTTTGTTTCCTGCCAGAAACCTTCCCCATCTGCTCTGGCTTGACACATTCTGTTAATGGATCAAGATACTATTTTGCACCTTAGCAACGAATGCTACAAAAGTTTGAACAAAATAAAGTTACAGATCTTTCACGCTTACAAAACACTAACAGCTATTCCGCTGATGCATTTAACCTTCTACATTTCACAGAAACTATCTGGAAATAGCTAACAATTTTACAATATAGCCCACTGGGATTAAAACAAAATGTATTAAAATGTCAGAACTATTAAACAATTTAATGTAAAGGGAAGGCATCCAAAAACCAGGAATCTTCTAACTTGAAGTCATTTTAACATGTGAACACTTTAAATTGATGAATGTTGAATCAGAGAGAAACCACTTTGCAAATCACATGATGTGACAGAATCTAACTCAAGATTTGCTGGCAAGATTCTGCTTAATGAAAGGGCCAGTTCATCACAATGTGCAGTAAGGGACCATATAGGATTTTATGAATGGAAATAAGTGTGGCCATATTTCAAGTTAATTGGTATTGCATACCAGGCAGAAGAGGAAATTCACTTTCAAAAGGTATAAACATATAGCTTCTTTAATGAAACAAAATAGTTTTATTGGTTCATCAGTCATTAGAAGCACCAAGGTAAAGGCTATAAAATTGAACTGCAAGACTCTTCCAGACCTGCACTGTACTAATGTTGGTTCCACTATACGGAGATTCCTTCTCAGTTTCCGGAGATGAGCATAATTCAGTGATTAATGATCAATACTGTGTTTCTTTAATGAGCGATTATTTTTGATATTGTGAAGGATTTGAAGGTGTCAGAAGGTTTTCTTCATTGGATTTTCCCTCATTCATCTGGCCAGAGATTGCTACAACAAAAGGTGCGTCATTGAGTGAAGAAGAGTGCTTCCTTGGGGGGAGGGCAAAGATGATCTTTACAGGCAGGGGTCATTTCGTAGAAAAAGAGCTGGAGGAACTCATTAGCATAACTCATTAGCGTATGCCATGCCCCTTGACATCACTGGAAATGTGCTGTTGGCATAACTGATTTGCATGTGCCACACCCCTTGACATCACCTATCCTGGCTGTTTTGGATGGAATCCTGGCCATTCAGAGCTGAAATTGGGCTCAAAATGGCAAAAAGGGACTGAAAATGGCTGAAAAGGGGCCCAAAATGGTCAGGATCGGGCTGCTGCTGAGCAGGAGAGTGATCCACCATCCATCAGAGGCCTGATCCAGGCCGTTTTGGCCTCAATCCAGGACGAAACGGGCCCCAAATGGCTGAGAGTCAGGTGGATGGGGCCACCTGACGTGACCTCTTTGGGGAACTACCGGAACTGTGTTCCTGCGCATTCCCCCTTGAAATGAGCCCTGTTTACAGGACAGGTTTCATATAAGAGTGAGCAGAAGGTGTGAATACAAAGCTGGATCTCAAAAAGATCAACTGATGTCCAAGTAATGCTCAGACACCTAGAACTACAAAACCAGTAAACAGCTTCTCAACTAGCAAAACTTGAGCATTTCAGAACACCCAATATACTTTCATTTGTTCTGACAGGATGGTAAATTGAGACATCATGAAATCACTCAGAAATAGATTTCATGTTACCTTTATTCAGTGACAGGGCAGAAGATGCAACAACATGGTGACTGCTGGGCAGATCAATGTGAATAAATTTCATAAGTTTTCAATGCCTGATAACCAGGTGTTGGATTGTATGAAATTTTCCATTAACAACTGAGCATTCTTCTAGTACAAGGACTTTTCCACCAGGACAGGGGGCTCTTCCACTGGTGTAAAGTGTCTTGTATGGTGGAAAACACCACTGTTAATGGAAATGTTCTATAGGACTACTGAACACACATGGTATAAATTTGCCCCAATGCAGAACTAGGTTGACACCAGACTGCCTTTGGTCATGTGGGAGAAAAGTCATACCACACTAGGTAAAAAGGTAAAGGTAGTCACCTGTGCAAGAACCGAATCATTACTGACCCATGGGGGAATGTCGCATCATGACATTTTCTTGGCAGACTTTTGGTTATGGGATGGTTTGCCATTTCCTTCCCCAGTCATCTACACTTTACTCCCAGGAAACTGAGTACTCATTTTACCGACCTCGGAAGGATGGAAGGCTGAGTCAACTGTGAGCTGGCTACATGAACCAGGCTTCCTCCAGGATCAAACTCAGGTTGGGAGCAGAGCTTGGGCTGAACTACTGCAACTTCCCACTAGACATTGACATAAATTCTCATTTATTGACATTTTATCGATGAAAAACAGGTCCCTCAGATCACACAGGAAAACTGAGTTGAACACATTAAATACTCAATTGACAATAAAAATGTAGAGGACAGAAAATCAACTATACAATTTACAAAGCATTATTTCTGTCTAGCTATTAGCTTCTCAATTCATGCAGAGAAATATTTTATGACCATTTTGTCCAGAGTTAAGTTTGGAAACACACTTGCCTCCCCCAAAGCATTTATTGTTGACTGTTGCTAGGTTATATAAATGGGCTTGTGGCCATTATGATGGAAAGATGTCAGAGCAACCTGCAGAAAGATGACCCAGTACCTCTCCCTTCAGCTGATAATGGGGTAATTTTAACTAGATCTAAGAAAGGACATCTATCTGTATCCCCTGGCAGCTGAATCAACATAAGTGTGAACAATATGAGGGAAGTAGGAGAAGCAATGTTAACAATTCATCTTCCTAACACCATAACGGTACAGGTTATACTGTTCATTAGGGATGCACAATCTGTTACCGGAAATGGTCTCCTTGCAAAAATATGTTTTATGGGGGGAATTAGCAAGCAAGGAAGATGGCTATATGAGAGGCTGTAACTGGGATCTGTCACCTTTGTATACCAGGCCCCTTCCGACAATAGAACAGCAAGTCTGGTACTTAATATAAAACAATAACTTTTATTAAACACAAGAACTTCATGCACATACACACCAATTACTGGGGAAGATAATCTCTCTCTCTCTCTCTCTCTCTCTCTCTCTCTCTCTCTCTCTCTCACACACACACACACACACACACACACACAATGTAGCCAGAAATGTAGCCAGAAATGTAGCCAGAAATATAGCTCCCTATCCTGGAGAGGGGTCCAGTCCATGGAGGAAGAGAGTAGCTTCGAACGCCAGCATCCTCGGCCAAGAGAGCAAGAGGCTTAGGGAAGTGACTCTAAGGGAGAAGCCAGAAAGCTTGCATGATTTGAATGGGTCCAGAGCTCTACCTTTATAGGTAAAATGTGCCCTGAGGTGGAGGAGAGTCCTCCTAGCAGTTAGGACAAAGACTCCAATGGTCAGTTCCTGGGTTAGACAAAAGGCTTGAGTACTTTGATTGATAGTTGCCGGGACGTGTGAATGCAGATGCAAAACTAGTTCTAGCGCTGCACAAAAAGGATGGTTTTCTGATGAAGTACATCAGAGCTAGGTTAAGTGTTTTTAGGGAGGGAATACATTGTGCCAGGAATGACTGTCTATACTATGACTGGCTATGCAGTAGCCATTTTAAACTCCAGAGGCTTGTACACTTTTAATATTATAATATTACACGCAGCTATATGAAAACTGCTGTACAACTAGCGAAGGCTGGGCTGACTGCTTACAAATCCAGCTTTTCATATCTGTTTATATAACTGAATTTATGCCAATTTGACATAATCCAACTATACCACATCACATAAGAGAATCCCAGCTCAGATCTGGGAGCGGCATCTGATGGGGCAGATTAAATTCAGTAAGCAAGCTTTTGCAGTCTTGGGGCAGGGAAGCAAAACTCTCTTCCTTGGCTCGTTGCCCTTACAGCAAATTTGGGATTCTCTAATCTTGCCAAATCAGATTAGAGAATCAGACCCGAATTTCAGGGATACCAAATTTTTTTGATCAAAAAGAGTCCAGTAGCACCTTTAAGACTAACCTTTAAGACTAAGGTTAGTCTTAAAGGTGCTACTGGACTCTTTGATTTTGCTACTACAGACTAACATGGCTAACTCCTCTGGATCTTCCTCCAATTTTTTTTGCTATCCCTGATACCTGGATCTGGATCAACCAATTTTTTGGGTGGTGTACACCCCTACAGGGCACAACACTTCAGACAGTCTTTGTTAATTTGTAAGGCAAATTTATTTCCTTTTGAGTAATGAGTTTTGAATACACAATCTTGTATGAGAGAGGAACACAAATATATCAATAGCTCATGACTTTTCTGTACCTCAGTCCTGTGAATAAAGGCATAGATAAGACCTAATGGATTCTGCAACCCTGGGAGTAAGGGCTTTTCACACAGTTTTTAAAAGCTGTAGCAGTTTTTTACATTATTAGGGAAAAAAATAAACGAACAACTTCAGAATTGGTCAATAGCAAATGTATTAAATGAATTATGTCATTACTTTTATGTTGTATACCAGAACAACTGCCCTTGTGCATAAAGAGGAAACATGCAAATTTCCAATATAATAAAATTCTACTATGCACGTTTTATCAGTTGAGCTAATTGTTATTTAACATATTTTCATCAGAATGCCAGAATTTGATCCCTTAGAACACTGGTCAGCTACATGTAATACCAGCAAGAGACTTGAACGGCATTGCGTGGGAAAGAAACACAATCATGAGACAAGTGTTGTGCTAGCAAATCCAATAAACAGGGTTCCAACATTCCAACTATAGATGTGTGAATGGCTTTTTCTGCATTAGTGACCATTGACCCCTCCAATCATATATTCACAATACAGTTTCCTTCTCTGCAAATCATGCATACTTTATGTGTTTTGAGGATACTTTATTGCTTTGACTGCAGTCTGGAGTGATTGATTAGCATAATATACATAAATCTTTGCAGTCACTGCAAAATGATCCTTTGAAAGTATGAGATACAGCTCAGATGCACTTCTCTTTGAGCAAAAATTATTTGGATGCATAGTGAGAAATTACTAGAAGGTTCATTCTGTTCTAACCATTTCAGCAAGATCTAAGTACAGGCCAGCAGGTGGGACAAGCAACCCACCCACCCCACCCCTAAACAATGCTTTGTTTACTTAGGAAAGTCCTTTTATTCAGAATATCTGTATGCATCCTGATCCATGAAAATGGATTGTAGACTTAAGAGCAACCAAAATCACACATATGGCCAGTATTAGTTATTAAGCGGAACAAAATGCTGGTACCTAAAACTGGGAATGTTTGTGTTTACTCAAAGAGGTTTCACATAATCAGCAGGATAGCATATTTCTAGAGCTGTGATCCAAAAGAGGAAGTCATAGGATTCCCACTGCCAGCTATGCAGAGTCTATTTAGTTTCCACTAGAGGCACTAAGAAAGCATCAATAGCATAACCAGATTCAATATCCCTGATTGTAGACTGGTTTTTGCTAATGATCTTAGGACTATACTAAGCCAGTCATCAGTCCATCTAGTACAATCCCATCTCACCTGACTGGCAGCGCTCTCCAAGGTCTTTCCTATGCCCAACTACCCAACAGTCTCTTTATTTAGTACATCTTTTCATTTATTCAGTGAATGCTTATGATACTGATATACAATTCTCCTCTTCTCTGTATTACCTTCACAACTACTCAGTGAGGTAGCTGTGAGAGAATGACTGGCCCAAGGACACCCATGAAATTTCATGGCAAAATTTGATGACAGGTATGCCCAGTCCTGGTCCAACATTCCAAACACTACACCACACTGGCCCTCTTAACTGGATTTGCCAGGGAGGAATCCCAGGGTCTTCTTCAGCATCCAAAATATGGGCATATTTGCAGGGAGGAATCCCAGGGTCTTCTTCAGCATCCAAAATATGGGCATATTTTCCCTCTCTCTGTAAAAGGTGAAGTTCATAATACACCCATCCGGCAGGGTTCAGTTTTCATAACGGTTTAAATGCACTACATTACTGTCACAGCATACTGCCAATCACATTTCTTGGGGATTTGCAATCAAGACAGCTCCATCAGTTGGTGCTGTATCTGAGGTTAAAAATAGCAGCTGCTTCAATCACTAAAGATGGAAAATGTGGTAAACTGACTTCTCAAGAATTCCCAAGATAATTGGTACAGAATACAACATCATATGATCAATAATTCTGCAGTAAAGAATCAAGGTATAGAGAAAATACCTTAACAGTATACCACACAGTATATCTTCAAGCGCCCATAGCTTTAATCAAAACTAGTGGGCAATGATGCTCTAATTCTGCAGTACTATATTTAGCCAGAGAACTGCACCTCTCCAGACCTAAATACTTCAATACCTTTACATCACATGATTGTTAGGAGTTATGTATTAAGGGAGATGATAAATCATTTTTATTGCCTTCATACATTTGATTAGGTAAGCCATCAACTTTTACTGCATAATTTAGTTGTTGAGATTTTAGTATCACATTTTATTTACATGATCTCTTGCTATAAAACTGCATTGATCTGCCCGCTGCCCCATTTGCATGACAATCCTATCCTAACAATGCAATTCTAACCAGAGTTACTCTAATTTAAGCGAAATGAAATCAATGGGCTTAGACTGGAGTAACGCTGCTTAGGATTGCACTGTAAGTTCTGTAAAAAAAGCCATGACAACATCTTCATTTTCCAGTTAATGCTTGTGCAGTTGTGGATGGAGAGAGATGCTGTTATTGCATGTATGGAAACAGTTGTGCACAATATTGGTGCTACACTGAATTCTATGACCATGAGGAACGTTGTGATGGAGTTAGTTATCCAAATGACTCTGGTTACTCAGATATGTTGTCCTTTTACTGGTCATTCTTGTGGATTGAGTTCCAAATAAAAAGTCACAACTTTTTCACATATATGAACACACTTCAGGAACTGCTACAGACATCTAAATTCTCAAGATCAAGATAGAAGCACTGACTGAACAACTCTGTGTACTTCTATATTCCTTACTGCCCAGAACAGTCAGAAATGGAGATGTTAGTGAGATTAATTGATTATGGTCCTTATATAATAAGACTATTTGCAGGATGGAACAGCAGATGGACCACTTGCATTGTAATATGAATCTGTAAGTATTTCTACATTATACTTTAATCTTGTTTTGGGAATTAAAAACTACTGAACAGAAGCATATAATAGGTTCCATTCTATTATACTGAATTCTTCGCAAAAGGCTAAGCATATTCTACACTTCCTTCAAAAATGTTAAAGGGTTACTAGGGAGAGTCATATGTCAAAACTGAAATTCCCTCTTCAATCATGCTAATTAACCATCTTAAATATCTGAATTGTTTTTACCCTCCAACTGTTACTGTGGTAGAAAAATGCCTTTGTGCCTTTACACTATGATTCAGTCTTTAATTAAGCTTTGGCATTTCCTTGCTTTGGAGTATTTCACTTAGCAACCTTGGTGCTCTCTTTCAAAAGACCTTACAAATGGAATGTGTTATTTAAAAGGGGGGGGAGTTCTATGTAACTGCCTTTCCTGTGCATTAAAAAAAGAACTGTTGTTTTACTCCAGGAGAACCTTGTAGTGTAGAGTTTCACATGCAAGTCATAATGCATTAAGAAGCTAGTCTCTTCAGAATACGATCCAATACTCACTGAAAGAGAATACTCAGCCTTTACAGACCTCCTTAACTGCTTGGACCTTATTATCTGATTAGTCCAGAGAGTATCTGCTTGAGATATGCCAAAACTACTCACAGACCCTAGTGAAACTGGCATGGGAACCTCTGTTTAGGAACAACTACCCCTAACAGATGATGGGGTAGATACTTATGACAATATTTTTGGAACCAGGCTAGAACTTGAGAATGAGAGTAGGGTAGTACAGCTGTTCTCTGTTGCAGATGGTACACAATTTGGCTATTTCACTGTATCCTCAAGTATATGTAGGTAAGTTAGTCAGATATGGTATTAACTTTTTAAATTCTCAGAACTTCAGAAAATCCTTGTATGTTATATCCAACAGCACAGAGGACTGTACATACAATGCAAGATTTTACTTACAACTGAATCAGTCTTATAACTATTTAAAAGTTTTTGAAATAACAAACAAACTAAGCAAGACAAGCAAGGTATAAAAAGGCAACCTCCTAATTTTACCTGTAATAAACAATACTTGAATTAATTGTATTCAGCTTTAGGATTACAAAATTTATACTTCTGTCTTCCCAAGTCTTCTAATGGATTTTTCTTATTCAGCTGTCACCCTTAAATGACCCAATGGTTACAAAATTCAAACCTCCAATCAGGCTTTTAGCCTACAAAACCAACCAATCTCCAGAAAGGAGAAGGCGGCAGCTAACCAATCTCAAAATTCTACCTGTCTTCCAAACCAATACTTTCTTCAAGTTCAGCTTATCAAACTATGTTTTTATTTTATCATTATTTCACCTGCATATGCCCCCAATTATTTCACAAAAATTTACTTCCTCCATTTCTATTCTTTGCCTTTCCGCTACATATTTAGTCCTCAAACAGGTTTAACGATAAAAACCCCGCTTTCTGCCCCAAAGCAGCCTTGTACTCGGAGAAGTTTATTATTCAGTGCTATCCAGAAAACTCATAGCTTAAACATAGTTACAACTTGAGTCTCACTGAAAAAGGCGGATGATAAATGAAGTAAATAAATCTAGGCGGATGGAGCCCTGCCAACTTCATTACAGCTTCTGCTAGTGAAAAGGCTTTGACAATTTAGCTGCATATACATAAACTTTAATAGAATCAACAATACACTTATAAGCCTCCTGTGGGCCAGCCACTAGATGGGGAGAAAGGCACATTTAATTTCTCTAACTTAAAAAAAATCCTTTTAAATTAAGGTAGTAGAGGTACACACCAAAATAATGGTTTCTATCTAGGTGAAGATTATGTATTTATATTACTTTAGTTAAGGACATTGGCTCCTTTAAAACATCCAATGACATTGCACCATGTGAAAAGGGCACAAACCTCACAGGACCAATTAAGTTCCAACACCCTTTCTTACTGAGTTACTTATTAAAAAGGGGAGGGGGAGCAGAGATGGCCTAATTTATATTAGAAGGAGGGGGGACAAAGAGTCTTTGAACTCTCCCACACACTGGGAATGCCCAGCTCTACATTTCTCTATCCAAATTTCCCATAGAGTTTCAGAGCCAGTCCTTGGTTGCCATGATTAAATAGCTACAGATGAACCAACTGAAACTGAATCCTGACAATACAATGATGCTGGTTGAGAAGACCGAAGTCTTAAGGGACATTGTGCTTCCCACTTCTGGCAGGTTCAGGTGATCCTTGCTGACAAGGTTAAGAACCTAGGTATAATACTGGACCCACCCATCATTATTGCTGAAAATCCAAGTTAATGCTGCTGCAGCAAAAAAAACCACCCCACTTTCTTGAACCTTGTGTTAATATGGCTCCCTACCCCAGCTTGGCCAATATGGTCAAGTGGTCCCAAACCACAGTAACTTCAAGGTTAGACTACTGTAATATACTCTTTGTGGGCCTGCCCTTAAAGTGATCTTGGAAATTCCAGCTGGTACAGAACAGTGCTACTTGGTTATTATCAGATTATCACTATCAGGCATATTACACCCATTCTTCAGTTACTGCACTGGTTATCAATCAATTAATGGGTTCAATTCAAGGTACTGATTATCACATACAAAACTCTCAACAGCTGTCAACCCATACATCTGCAAGACTACCTCTCCTGTTATGCGCCACAGCAACAGCTTCACTCATATGAGCAAGGACTTCTGAAGATGCCATTCTTTTGCTATCTTGCCTTCTACTTCTATAATCCATTTTCTGTATTGTTTATGATATGTCAGTGATCTAAGCAAGAAATACTTTATATAAATGCAAATGAGCCTTTGTGGGCAGGGAGGAGCTGGCTGAGGAACAGTTAGTAGATCTGGATACACATTCATGGTTTACCTCAGGACATGATGACATCCAATACTGTCTTTTCAGGATAAAATCTGGCATGTTTTAGAATTTCCCTACTAAAATGAAACACTTTCAAGATATTTTTAGAAGATCAAAGAACTTGACTGCTATTTATGGACTCTCAGAACAGATTTGAAACATAGCTGGGTTTTTTTCTAGCTAAAGTGAGCAAAGTGCTACCAACAGGCATTCCAAGAGAGCTATGAGCTAAAGCAAGTAACATAGTAAAACCTGAATTTAAATCTTACACCCCCCAAGCCCAGATCACTTTTACAACATGTTTTATTTTATGCTGAACTGATTGTGAAATGGAGGTTATTGGGAGAGATTGTCAATTAATCTCCTTAATATTAGATAGCTGAAATTGGTCCCTGAATGAAATGTGGCATCCTTAGGCAGTTCTATAGAGGCTCAATGAACAGCAAGAGAGGCTCCACAACACACCTGAGAGGCCCAACCCATGGACTGAAGACCACTTTTCTACAGAACAGGCCAGTGACAATTAGTTTGTCCGTGTATTAAATATTTATGTGCCTTAGGCACGGTACACTGGCCTGCTCGAGGCAGCAGGTGTTCCAGTATGTTTAAAGGGCAGCAAACTGTAAATTAATTAGTTTTAACACAATGCAACTGCATATCAAGAGTATTGGTTACAAAAGGCGGGTAGTAACTGAGTGAGTGTTGCAAATCTTATTTCAATTTGGTTGTTGTGGGTTTTCCGGGCTGTATTGCTGTGGTCTTGGCATTGTAGTTCCTGACGTTTCGCCAGCAGCTGTGGCTGGCATCTTCAGAGGTGTAGCACCAGGTGTCTTTTGGTGCTACACCTCTGAAGATGCCAGCCACAGCTGCTGGCGAAACGTCAGGAACTACAATGCCAAGACCACGGCAATACAGCCCGGAAAACCCACAACAACCATCATTCTCCGGCCGTGAAAGCCTTCGACAATACACCTTATTTCAATTTATTTGAAGAAAATTAGATCCACACCTCAGAGTGCATACACCACTTTTGATTTTTGTTGGCTTTCTTGAGCTAATATATTTGAACCTTTAAGTATGCCAAAGTTAAAACAAATACGAATAAGTTTGGTTTTTTTGTTGCTTGGTTTTGATGGAGTAATCTTTCTCTCCTAATATTTGTAAGGTGACTGTTTGCAAATATAGAGATTGGAAAAGATCTTTTAATCATGGCGATAACTGTCTATGATAGCTGTCTTCTGTTAATTAACTTGCATATTCACCTTCACCTAATGTTGCCTGCAACAGATCCAGAAGGAAAAGGTGCTTCTGTATCTTGGCAGCGTGAAATATATCTGTTAAGTAAATCACTAGCTATCATCTTCTCCATCAGCAAAAATCTTCTCAATGCATTTTTTAAGCCATTTTAGCTTCTGTGGTGCTAACATAAAAGCTATTTCTGGTGCAGCATATTAGGTCAAAATGCTGGATTTGGAAACAGTTCACTCGGGCTCAACTCTTTGCTCATTCTACTACTTTCAGGACAGCCTTGGGCAAAACATGCTGAGCTAAGCCCTTAGTCTGTAAAACGGAATAAGCAGCAACCTACCCCATAAGATTGCCATGAGGATTAACTAGAATGCCTATAAACATGCTTTCATACTGAAAAATGCTGCAGAAAACAATTACTCTGATACTTATGCTGCCCTCCCTTGAGTAATGTAGGGCAACATACATGGTCTTCCCCCCTTCTCTTTAAGCTTCAGAACAACCCTGAAAAAAACGGTGACCAGTCCAAAGTCACCCCAGTATGCTTTGTGACAGCATAGAGATTTTATTATTTATACTCAGGCATGCCAGATTGTATTAAGCTGCCCTTGAGTAGGCATTTCTCTGAAGTGTAGAAAATAGAATTAAAAGAAATCCTAACAAGGGTATTTAAGAATGTGGCAAAGGTTGACAAAAGAGAAACAAATCAGGCATTATACAAAATATTTATATCCAACACTCTCTTTAACATTCACAAGGCAGCCATAATTTAACAGAGGAAGAAATATGATGGTTCTGGAGCACAATGGATACATTCAGCAGAATCAAATAGTAATGACTAGGGCCCTAAACATTTGAACACCCCCCTTAACAAAATGACTTCCTATACATACCAAACTAGTATCTTGGGTCTTGTTATCTCCTTGATAGCTCTTCAGTGATGGGCAGATGACCTCTACTAGTTTTGTGCAAATTTTGCCAAATGCCCTTCAGCTGGACAAAATAATCTGGGCCCTGACCCTGAACCAAGCAGATCAGGCCCTAACACAATATCCCTCCACCGAGTACCTTTTCCTTACATGCTGGCACGCAGAGGTAGAAAGGATTTGTGGTGAGCAACGTAACAGGGCCTAGAGGCTGCCATAAGCATACAAAATAGCATCCAGAGCTTCTAGGAACCATGGAAAATATAATTCCTTATGCCTCCAGACATCCTGAGGCCCTGTGTGAGGACCTGCTCAAGTATTGTAGTCCGGCTAAATTCACTGAAACTAAACTGCTGATTAGTTGCTGTAAAAACCCCTTCTGATTTTTAGCCCTAATACAATATCCCTAACATATTTTAAACATCAAGTCTGCTCAGTGATATTCAGACTCCATTTTCCAAATTCCAGAACATATTTTTTTAAAAAATGTTTTTCATTCATAGAAGAGATGATAGAACTCTGGATATGAAAAAAACAAAATTTAAACTCACATGGTGCATAGAACATCACTAATACTGAAGGGTGCTCCTTCAAAAACTTGTCGAAGTCATCATCATTTAGGTGATAAACAGCATTATCCTCTTCTGACCAGGGAGCCTCTGGTGCCTGTGGCTTAGGTGGCTGAGGACTACAAAAAAGAAGAAAAGTTTGGTAAGGAGTTTCTAGGAGACAAACAGGAGCTGTCTTAAATAAATGTATCTCAAGACATTTAGCTGATTCTGCATATGCTAACATCCCTGCTCTAGGAGATAACTACTGAAATATAGATAAAAATGAAGCAAGAGAGAACTAGACACTGGAATTTGTAAAGCTAGCAGAAATTATGAGGTACATTACAAACAGAATCTCATGATAAGTCATTCAAGCAGTCATTCTTATGTAGCTTTATTATTTTTTGCTATTAATTCTATCAAAATTTTACAGCCCTTCTAGATTCTAAAATGCTTTGGAAGATTTAAAATTCCCAACATAGGGTCTGGTTAAATCAGCGGTAGATGTGTGGAACATGAAGTTCCTTGAAGCTATCAACAAAATTGCCCCTCCCCAACCTCTCTCACCCTTGCAGCAAAAGCCTGCCCCATGGTTTATCACAGAGCTGGGTCATCTAAAGAGGGTGGAAAACTCATGCTGAACCCAATAAAGCATGTAGTCCATTGGAAGATCTAAGAAGTAGCAGTGACAGCAGGAAAGAAACAGTATTTTTCTGCAACCATTACATTTGCTGGTTCACATCCATCCCAACTGTTTAAGCTATGGAACTTGATACCATGAATATGCAGATGATACCCAGTTCTATATCTTGCTATCCAAATCCCCTAGTGATGCTGTAGAGCTACTGAGTTGCTGCTTGAGAACTTTTGTCAAATGGCTGAAAGTAAACAACTTGAAATGAACACAGACAAGATGGAAGTGAAGCTGGTTGGAAAAGCAGAGATCTTGAAGGACATTGTGCTTCTGACCTTTGATGGGGTCCAGTTGACCCTGTTTGAATCAGTGAAAACACTAGGGGTTATACTAGGGGTTCAGCACTGGCGCTTCAGAAGCAAGTAAATGCAGCTGCAAAAAAGGCCTCCTCCAAATTTAGACTACCCTGGAAGATGGTCCCCTACCTCAACACAGCTGATCTGGCTACCTGGATTCATGCCATAGTACCATCGAGACTACTGTAATTAACTCCATATAACATTTGGTAGTTGGATTGAGGTAGTTAATTTATGGCTAAAAATCAGAAGGGGTTTTTACAGCAGCTAATCAGCAGTATAGTTTCAGTGAATTTAGCCGGACTACAATACTTGAGCAGGTCCTCACACAGGGCCTCAGGATGTCTGGAGGCATAGGGAATTATATTTTCCAACTACGTAACATATTTTAAACAGCCTGCTCAGTGATATTCGGACTCCATTTTCCAAATTCCAGAACATATTTTTTTTTAAATGTTTTTAAAGTTATTTATTTTTGAACATTATACAGTCTCCAGTGCCATTTCGGGTAGAAAAGAAGAAGGCTCCAGTTTTTTCCCATCAAGTTCCTGGACTGGGCTAAAAAGGTCAAAATTATATCCTCCTGTCAGGGTGGGACAAACAAACTTTCAAACCCACAAATATTAACACACTACTAGGGGCTGCTCAGTCAAAGCAGGAAAAATTGATTTGGGTGGGAAAATCTGCCTCACAGTGGGGAAGTGAATGCTGGTCCCAGACTGTGTAGGGCTTCAAAGTTAAACCCAGCACCTTGAATTTGATCTGGAAACCAACTAGAAGCCAGTATAGCTGCTGAAAAATAGGCTGCATAAAATATGAGCCGACCGTGATGAATCGGTCAGGAGCCTAGCAGTTGCATTCTGGACAATCTACAACTTCCAAAGAGTCTTCAAGGGCAGTCTTTCATGGAGGTGACTATAGTGCGAATCACTGTGGCCAGATCCAACCAAGACAGGTAGGGAGACAGGTGACGAACTCAGCAAAGATGGTAGAATTCCAGCCTTGCCACGGTGGCATATTAATTGCTTACGTTTTAATTCAGAAATGTTTCATGTATATGTTCAGCTTTATGCTAATTTTCAAATCTGCAGCTATCATACCCTATTGTACCCTGACCTGGATAGTCCAGGTGAGCCTGATCTCCTCAGATTTCAGAAGCTAGGCAGGGTTGGCCTTGCTCAGCAACTAGATGGGAGACTCCAACAAAGACCAGGGTTGCAGAGGCAGTTTCTGGCCATGAAAACCCTGCTAGGGGTTGCCATAAGTCAGCTATGAGTTGAAGGCACTCTCCACCACCACCATACCCTATTGTATATGTTTTCACTGAATGTCCTAACAATTGATCATATTGTATTTTTGCTGCACCTTGGATCTCAGTGAGAAAGGTGGTCTATAAATAAACAACAACAATAATAAAACAACCAACAGTGACTAAAAAGAAGCAAAGTACATTATACAATTCATAGGGGCAAATTAAATTCACAAATACATCCCTAACTCAGGATATTGGAACAGACAAAACTGAAGGAAGATAGATAGATAGATAAACAGATAGACAAAGAGATAGACAGATTTTGTTTGTTATAAAAGATAAAACTGCTAGAAATAAAAAGGAAAACATACCAACAGACATACAAGAAAGCAACAGCCAAAAAGATACGCTGGCCAACAGCAGCCAGGCAGTGTGAATCAAGCTTTATAGAGCAAAGCTTCCAAAAACTGGCTGTCCAGAAGCATGATGCATTTCCAAATTATGCCTTTTCAAGCTGCATTTTTTAATTTGCCATTCAAACTATCAATTCAGTAACTCATATTTCATGGAAGGTTGAATTGTCTCTTTCCTTGCTAAAAAATTAAGGGCCCTCGTTAGTGAAAGTCTGAACTGCCTAAAAAAACCCCACCAAAATAATATGTATTTTTTAAAAGGAACCAAAATTATTCAGTGCTAACTGCCTTGAGATCCTTCATGAAAAGAAATACTCTATACAGTTCCAAAGCATAGGGACTGAAGTTGTTTGGAGGGATTCCACACTGCCTTCAAGACTTTTAATTATCCTTGTGGGTCCTCTTTAAATCCTTTCCCATTTATAATTTTTTTAAAAAAATTATTGCCCTCAGAGCTAAAGTCAGTGGGGGTTCTCCCAATGAGGTAAGTTTATGGAAGATATGTTCCCCTTTACACCAGACCTAGGGTCCTCCTCAGAGCCAAACCCCTCTTTTTGGACACTGGGCAGGAGTTATTCTTCTCCAAAAGAATAACTGATAATTTGGCTGAAGGGTAGTCTCCTTTCACCAACCAATTCCTCTGCCAACAACACAACCCCAGTTTCAGCTTGTCTATGTAAATTAGTGGTCGTTTTCAGACTTTAGTTAACTTAAGGTTTTCCAAAAACCTAAAGCTGTCCCTGTTAGGGCAAACCTTTCCTTTTTCCTCACACAAAGGACTGACCCTCCTTGTCAGACTCCAGGCTTCAACTCCCCCAACAATTCTGTCAGCACAAATGTTATCTTCTCACGGGCCAATCACAGAGAGAGGAGAGCAGCCTGTCAATCATTCTCCCTTCGGGCAGTATTTCTCACTCTCAGTTCTGCACTTAGTAAGCCTTTCATTTAAAAATCCATTCTGTTTCACTCTCCTTTTATTATCTACGTAGTTATAATGGATGGTATAATTTTCTGTTGATTGAGTCAATATTAAGAATACTGAATAACTATTTTGTAATAATAAAGGCTTAAAACGGAAGCACAGACTCCATAATTGTAATACTTGTTTACAATACCTGGTAAAGAAACTAAGATGTTATCTGTGGTGTACCTTTTGACAGGAGTTAAATGATTTGATATAGGAGAGCTAACTAGATGCTCAAGGCATGCCTATATCTAAATCAGGCCTTACCAGAGTCATCCAGAATAATACAATATCGATCATATGGAAACATTGATTGAAAACCAGGTTAAAAGTCACCAATGAAATACTAAGGCTCAAGAGCCTAATGTCATTCATTTGATTTTATTTAAGACTTGTGAAATAATACAACCTGGTCTAGTCAGCTCCAGTATCCCCCCTCGTGAGCTGTTCTGTATTCATGTGAGGTAGGATTTCTGCTATGTCTCCCACATCATGTCTATGTTGTTCCTGAGGGTAGTGACTTTTCTGAGAATGCTGGGGGTTGCACATGGCAGGGGAAAGAGTGCTGTACTGAAGTCAGAACACGTAAGCTGTAAAGTGAAATCTATGAAGGAACCAGGGCTCATTTTGAGGCGGAACGCACCAGAACAGCGTTCGGGTAGATCTGAAAAGAGGTCATGTGGGTTTTGGCCCCACCCACACGATTCCTTTTCCTCCGCGTGCAAGCCGAGTGGGGCTGGACTCCAAAGGAACATAAGCTGCTTGGATTCATTCTGCTCTGCTGCTTTACTTTCATTTGTGACTCGTGGGGTGGGGAAGAGAAAATGAGTGAATAGGTACAAGCCGAGTTGTGCTGGGCTCCAAAGGAACGTAAGCTGCTTGTATTCATTCTGCTCTGCTGCTTTACTTTCATTTGTGACTCGTGGGTGGGGGAGAGAAAATGAGTGAATGGCTGCAAGCTGAGTGGGGCTGGGCTCCAAAGGAACGTAAGCTGCTTGGATTAATTCTGCTCTGCTACTTTACTTTCATTTGTGACTCGTGAGGGGGGGGGAGAGAAAATGAGTGAATGGGTGCAAGCCGAGTGGGACTGGGCTCCAAAGGAATGTAAGCTGCTTGGAATTCATGCTGCTTTATTTTCATTTGTGACTTGTGACAGAGAGTGAGTGCATGGGTGCAAGCAGGGCTGGCTCTCCAGAGGAGGGTAGCTGCTTTGAGTTCATTCTGCTTTAAGGAAATACCTGGAGATTTTTGCAGAATGGGGCCTGAGGGGTGGATGTTGCCTTCTGACACACTTCCGGTGATGTCAGGGGGTGTGGCATATGCTAATGAGGTATGCTAATGAGTTATGCTAATATTCCTGCAGTTCTTTTTCTAGGAAATGACCCCTGGAAGGAACATTGTTAAAGTAACCTAAGTCTGAAACTACCAACCTGCCACTTTTAAGATCTGTAACTTCTGAAACTAAGCTTTAAGAAGTTAATTGTGCCTAATGCTTGTGAAGTATTCTGTTCCACAATTAAAATTTACCTCTGCTTTACCTTCCCTGCCTACCTATTTACCAACCTTGCCTGTTTAATATACCTGCTGTTTCCTTTTGAACTTTATTCAGCCTATAGTGCCATTTAATTTAAAGAAGATGTGGGCTCTTACTTCTCCCCTACCAAATAGTTGGGCTGAGATATAAGCCATAAATATATATGTTTTGAAGTGTGGGACAAAAAGACCTTTAAATTATACCCAGAGACACGCTACCAGTGGCTGCTCAGTCACAGCAAGCAATCTTGACCATTTTGGAGGGAAAATCTGCCTCACAGTGGGGGAGCAAGTGGGGCTTCCATCATTGAGAGCAATTTTGAGTCCAAAAAAGTATCTTACCAAAGACATGAAGGTCACAGGCAAGGAACCCCTTCTAAGAAGTTAGTTTGTCATATTTATAGGGTTTCAAAACCTTTTCTTAACAATAGCTGTATGTCCCATTTCAAAGGCTCAAATTCTTGGTTAGCTTATTTGATGACATCATATATCAAACAAGGTTATCCATATCTGAAACATCATCTTAAAACATATAATAGTTAGTTCATTCTTGCTACTTCTTGTCTTAATGAAGTCTATGTACAATTAGTGATTACAAGTTTCTGATACATTAGAATATCTTTTGGCCCTCCACCAATGTAACTATCCTTGAATACTGTTGCCAGCTTCTATGAAATTAGACATTCCTGCCATTCTCAGATAGTCCCAGCACTTTAGTACATTGTATATACAGATATGAGTTCAATGGCAATACAACTGTATAACTCTTATTGTTTTATGCCCCTCACCAAGGTTGTTCTAGGCATCTAGACTCCCTTTGTAGCTTGTCTAGTTATGGGGCCGGGCTAGACCTGTTTCTGTGTGCAAAGGTATCTTGAATAACTTTCTTGGTCATATCCAGCAACTGTTCACCTATAGTTCCACCCATATACATGTCAGTATGCTTATCCTTATTAAATTTCATCAATCTAATGCTGTAATTTATTAGAATTTGAATTTTAGTCTGGTTTCTAATATATAACACATCACTACTTTGAAGAGTACTCTCTCTCTATTATTTCATACTAATAATTATTTTTAAAACAATATAGTAATGCCTCAAACTGCTCATCACCTGGGTACTGAAGCCACCTTAGAAAGGATACCTTAAATTTCCAATCAACACATTTTAGAAATGATTATACACACCCCACATGAAACCACACAGAATATATTCCTAAATATGTCTTAGGGAGACCAACTTAAAGGCTTAACAAATATAGTCTTACTATGGATTCGGTTTCGTTTTCTCAGCCATGCCGGACGCTCCTCTCGGCTGGTCCGGGAGGAAACGACCGGGCACCCTGACCGGGCGGCTGATCTGCAAGGATTAGCCCCCAGGACTCCCAGGGAGGGAGCCAGGGTCCGGGACGCGGCGGGAAGAACTCCCCGAAATCAATGCGGGGAGGGAATTGCCCGTTTGTCCCTATGGAGGCCGGCAGATGTGCGCGGCGCCTCGAGTGCCGCCGGGCAACGAGAAACGGCAAGTAAAAGAAACAGGCGGAAGCCTGTAAACAAGCGAATCCCTTCTGTTCTACAAGCGTTTGTGAAGGAGAGGTTGATCTGAAGAAGACTCGCTCTTCCCCTTCGTGGAGTTCCAGAATTTTGTTGGCGCCCCCCCCCCCCAAAATGGCAGCAAAGAAGCAAAGTCCCGCTCTCGGTAAGTCAATCTCGGCCACCTTGCAGAAAGGGGAGTCGCTCGAAGAATTGGTGCGCAGGGCGGTGGTGGAAGCCATAAAACCCTTTGTTGACAAGCTGAACGAAACTGATCAAAGGGTGGGCTTAATTGAAAGCGAGGTGAAAACCATTAAGGCAGCAGCGGGGGGGGCAGAAAAGTCTGCTCTGGAAAGTGCGTCACTTGTGAAGGCTACAAAAAAGGAGCTGAAGTTGGTGGAGAACCAACTGATCGGGCTACAAGTGGAACGAACGCAGACAATTTTGCGTCTCCAAAACGTGAAAGAGGAGGAAAATGAGGATCTGTGGGATTTGGTCTCGGAATTACTGGCGACACCCGCGAGGACGACTAAAGAAGAGGTTAAAAGCGCCATTTTGGAGGTCCGTCGGGCTTCTTCAAAATATGCAACAAAGCGACAGTTGCCTCGTGAGATCATTATTGACTTTTCAACTAAAAAGATTCGGGACACCATCCTATATAACTCATACAATGCGGATTTGGACTTTATGGGTTTGAAAGTCAAGATTTTGAAGGACGTTCCATTTCTAGTCCGGAAACGGCGTTTTAAATATAAAAAGTTTGCAGCTCTTCTGAGGGACCATGGAATAAAGTACAAATGGTTATTCCCGGAAGGAATATGGTTCAGATATAAAGATCAGGCCTATAAGATATTATCAGAAGATCAACTAAAGGATTTTGAGAATAAAAACCCAGAACTCTGCTGCACCAAGAACGAAGAAAAGGAGGAGCCGGAGGGGGGGGGGGGAGGAGGAGAGCATTGCAACAGCAGTTGCACAGAGAGAATTGCGTCCGGGACCCAGAAGGGGGAGGAAAGTTTAATCAGAATTTGAAATGTTTATTCTCTGTATGATTAACCACTCCATCATTATTCTATGGAGCTATTTTTGTATTATGACAGTATGAAGGGAAACATTGAAGTGTAGTGTTTAGTGTTTGTAGTTCATTCCCCCCCCTTTTTCTTTTTCCACTCCCCTTTGTCCCTTCCCTCTTCCCTTTCCTTGTGATAGTCTGGTGTAGTGTTTTGTAGTTATGAAAAATAAAAAAATTTAACAAAAAAAAAAAATATAGTCTTACTATATGCTGAATTACCTTTTTACCTTAAGGGGAATAGAAAAACTAAGATGAAATTAATTCCTAATAAATTAATACATTTTCTGCTTATTAAGAGTCACTCAAATACTTCTCCAGGTGCTGAAAAAAGGAACTATTTTCAATCACTTTGCAAGATGACAGCTCTTTAGCTTATTTTAAATAAGAAACAATAGCAACAAAATAATTAAATACAAATTAATAAAATTGCATGAAGTACTTAAGGGCTCAAGGCATTTAATGTGCATTAATGATCTCAACATTATTTTTTTTAAAAAAATATTTGTTTAAAATATTAAAACAGAAAATAGCACTGAACTGAAGATAGAATATCAAAAGCAGAATATATACAATTTATTCATCCATTCAGTCACGTCGGGACGAAGTTCAGCCTTCCATTTTGTTGCAGATACTACTCTCTTTATAATAACTGTTACAACTATGTTACCAATGCAGGGAGAAAGGCACATGGGTTCAAGGAAGAGTTCAGATTTGAAACAACTTTTAGCTTATAACTCATGTTTTAAAGCACTATGCTACTGTCGGACTCTTCCTGCCCAGGCGTGGAATCTGGGGCTGCGGCCCTCCTTCAGGGGTGCCTCGTCCCATGTAGAGGTAGGGAATATGCCTCAGAATAGGGAGAGGAAGGAAGTTGTTTCTACACCTTTACCCCTCTTTGACTACCATGGCTGGCCTCCACAAGTCTTTGAAATGGCCTTGCCCTTCCCCCTGCCACTCCCTGGTTCCCTTTTTAAGGCTGTCCTTGGGGGTGGTCCAACGCCGGGCTCCTCATGTTCTCCCTCTCTGGGCGTGGAGCTTACACATAAAGGAGGCTTGGGGATTCTCAAGGGCCCTTCCTCATTCCCCAAGGCTGCCAGGAGGCGCTGCAGCCTCCTATTGGGATTGGGGCAAGTTCCCTACAGGCCTTCTTACCCTTTGCAGCCCATCTTCCAGCAGGAGTGCCATGAAGACATTCCCTCCCTGTAGGTATCAGAGCCTCCCCTGGGCCTGCTGGCCCCTTCCGTAGCCACAGCTACCTCTGCTGCCTCCACTGGGCCAAGCATAGCCGCGTTACACTTTACAATAACACTGCATACTTCCAGTCCAAGCTTGGTAAGAAAATGATGTACAAGAATACAACATTTTCCTCCAGTCTTGAATCTGTCCCAAACCTCATCTAAACCTTTGCTACAGAAGGTATACATGTACCTCATCAGTAGCACCACTACATCAGTATCACTTGACAGTATCATCACACACTTTGCACTGTGCTCTATTGCCCAGTTGTACAGGGTACTATGCAACAGTCTCCTCTATACTGTTACTGTTACTTATTTCCTTAACCTCTATCTTATCTTTATTCAAGTACTGTTCTGCCTTGACAGGCAGGCAGACAATAACAGGTATGTGTGCTTCTTTAGATTGCTTGGGAATCATCTGGTAGGCAGACTACTGCAGGTTGGTTTTGTTCTGAGATGATATATCCAGAATTTGCTCATCTGAACAGGAGTTTCTATATCAGGACAGATATTTGCCAACTCCACAATCCCAGCATCACATGCTCATCAAATCCTTTCATCTTTCTTGACAGGGAGTTCTATGTAACTATCAAAGGTAATGTGCATCCCCTAAACTGAGCAATCTTTCTTTGAGTTTTGGAAGGATGCTTAGATAAATTTGACAGTCCAAACCAGCCTTTTCCTTCTTTTTTGCATCTGCCTCCAAGAATGGGTTTTTCAGGAAAATGTCGTACGACCCTAAAAACCATGCATATGAAGTATTAAAATACATCTGGAAACTGGATTCTTTCTGAACTGCGTTTTGATTCAGGTACCTTCTCCCATCTTTCTTTCATAAGGCAAATCAAATATCTGTCTGTCCTCTGAACAGACAAAACCCAGACAATAATTAACTAGGAGACGCTTGGATACTTCACTCACTGGCAATGGCAGGCAGGCGCCCCATTGAAATCCATGGAGCTCCTTGGAGGTTCAGGCTAAAGAGATTTCTTTTTTGTAAAAAATGCTATCAGCCAGTAACAGGAGGCTGAATTAATTGACAAAGTGATTTGTTTTGTTGTTCTCTTTAATTAGATTTATTTCTAATACGTTGCCTACATATGTGCTACCATTCTTCAATTACACTTTTCAGGCCTTCTTGAATCACTGCCACAGAGCACTGGCCTACTCGTACTACAGACTCCTTTGAGTAATTCATTGCTATTACTGTGTGTGTATGTGCCAGGTTTCCAATGTATACAAATTACGACTGCAGCCTCAATTATGGGCAGCTTCCAACTAAAGCAAGGTTTCTGAATATGAAATTTTTCAATATTGATTTTTTTAAAGGAAAGGAAGAAAAGCTGCTGCATCATTTTAGCTTTTGGGAAACTATTAAGCGTGCATTGGAAATTAATTGAGGACAAACAGCTGTCTTTAGCTCTGGATGGCTGAAATATCAGCCAAAGCCCAGAGTGGCTTGTTAGTAGAGATTATCATTGGGAAGAGTCTGCAGCTGTTCCGCTTTGCCTTCAGTAGCTGCATTTGGTAACTGTCACAGCACTGATATAAAAGCACTGCATATTACATGGATTAACAGACTATAATGTAGGCAGATTGGAATGAAGAGTGGGGGGGGGGGGACTCAAGACACTTCTAAGGTTCTGCATATGGTAGCCAAGAGATAAGGGAATCCTTGCTGAGTCAAAAGGCAAAAAGTAAGAGTACAGGTGATGAAGGCATACATCATTGCTTGAGGGAAGGCAGGGTGATGAATATCTCTCCACACTCATTGGGCTTGATTTCTTAATAGAGCAAAAAGAGGCATAAACACTATGGATGAAATTTCCCTCTTTGATCTGCACAGCAGCACTCTGAGCTATTTAGTATTCCACATTGTAAGAGAGACAGCAGGCTGGCTATTGTATGAAAATTATACTGAATCATGACCTCTCTCCAGCTCATCCGAGCTATAAAGCACTTAGGACAAACTATGGACTTTTAGATTATCCCCACCCCTGCTTATCCCAGGGACATGCAAGTAGATTCTATATATGCAATCACTGCTTTTTCCACTTATACCAGAATACACAAAATCAATGTTACGATTGTTCTTCTGCATGAATAATCCAGATGTATAGAAGTTTACACTGTACATACCTATGGATATATACTTATTATTTCAAGTAATGAAAGGAAACAGAAAGTGATTATATGGGGGGAAATACGACCTGCACCATTAATACATGTGAAATCAAAGCAATCATTAATACTTATACATTGTAGCATACTATTTAACAGCACCTATGGGACCTATGGTACATTTCTGTTAATAGAAGTGGATACAATTTTTACCCGTTCTTTTTACATTGCTGTGAGAACTTATACTATCCCATTATGGGATGATCTATTTTGGTCAAAGGATGGCTTTTGGACAACAGTTGTACTCACAGCTGCTATGATTTGTTACATTAATTTCTCTGCAGACCCCCAATCCACTCATGTTTCTTGCAGTCCCCTATTCTCCAGGAGCAGCATTTTGGGCTGCTGCAAGACAGGGAAGGCAGAGAAGCCCCACAATTGAACTACATTCTGCAGATAAGGGCTTGGATTCAGTGGTAATTATCCTGGTAGAAAATATTTCCATTGTAGAATAGAATGGATCTGTAGAGTGATGGGGGAATTGGTAAAAACCGTACCCCCTTCTGTTATCAAAATGTATCACAGTTCCCATAGGTGCTGTTAAATATTATGCTACAGCCACAAAATCACAGGGTAATCTTAGGCAACTCAACTATCTTTCCAACATCAGCACCACCTTGAAATCTGTTACGTGGCAAAAATAATAGTGTCTTCTCTTGCCAGTAAGAATAACAGAGATAATTTATGTGAATGGCTTTGTACACAATATTTAACAGGGCTCAGCACTGTTTCCCAACCAGTGGGTAGAGACCCAAAACTGGGTCATGATGTTATGCGCAAAACTTTGCGCCTCTGTGGTTCGTTCTCCCATTTCTGACCAACCACAATAAAAATTAAAATAAAGATCCTGAAGTCCTTTTTGAATTGAAGCAAATCAGATGGTTTAATTAAACCTGTGGATGAGCCCTTTCTTTTACACAGAAGTAGACGGTCTCCTCGTGTGCAAAGCTCATCAAAATTACAATGGAAGTGCAAAGCAATTAATACCTTCAGGTAATTATAATAATATTACAATATTCTAATATTTGTTATCTTATTGGCTGGTAAGGTAGCTAGGGTCAGTTCTGATTTGAAGATGCAATTCTGGGTCGGCCCCTCTACTTGGGGGAATTCCAATTTTTGCAGCTTTTTATCTTGTCCTCATTTTGGAAGGACACCTTCCAACCTTTTACCTACTTCCTTCTGGGCATAACGCTTTCACCTTCAATGGTGCCAGGGAGTCTCAATCTGGCAGCCTTGGTGCCTTCAGATAACTGAAGTCCATGGGCAGAAAGGAATGTTTCCCCCATTTTGCCCTTTCCCCCAATTTTTTTCTTTTCAGTCTTAAGGGAGATAATGCCACAGGTAGCCAAACCAGCTTGCTGCATCAAATCAGTTTTCTACAAAAGGTTCTCTAATACTGATTCCTATTGGAATCTTATAGAATAATGTAACATGTGTAATATTCTTATAAGTGCAGCCCTACAAGCAATATATATATTTTAGTCCTCAGTTCTTACAGAGGTTCAGCATACATTCTTCTCAGATCTTGTTTCAAGTGTCATATTGTTACAGGTTGCATTACAAATACTACATTGGCTCCTGAGCATAGAAAAATGTAATGCTGAAAAGGCACAGAAGTAGTATATAAAAAGTATATAAAATCCCTTTTCTTCAAATCTATATCCATCAATGAAGCTTCTTAAAGTGGGTTAGTTGTAGGCCAGCATTCCCTAATAGTGGCTCTTGCCCCTTGCACCCTTCTTTCCTTTCCTTCTTTTCTAGCTTTTCACATTCTTGCCTTGCCCTCCCCCTTGGCAACAATAATGAGTGGGAACGGCTGTCTGGCAATTAATAACCTTATGACCGAAGTGAAAGGGTGGGGGGGGGGAATCTAGAGAGTGGGCGGGATCTGTTCAGCACATTGAAGTGTGAGAAAAAGTAGTGTGTATGAGCACAGGCTTTGTCTTGGCACTGCTCCTTAGCAGCCCAGCCTCTTGCCCAGCCGTCTCCAGTGCCTCACTGCCCTCCACCTGCTGTCTGAACCACTTGCCACCCTGTTTTCTGACCTCTGCCATCTTCCTGCATCTTCTCAACTCTCCCACCCCCTAGTGCCTTCTCAATCTTTTGGACCAGCCCTGGATGGTAACTTTACAAAGTAAATTTGGATTTGTGGGCCACCATACCAAAAACATTGGGAACCACTGGCTTAGCAACAGTGAGAGGCACATTTCATGCAAATTTTTTCTGCCTGTGAAATTAGGTCCAGAATGATAATAATTTGGTGGGTCTGAAAAGCAGAAAAAATAATCTTCTACTCAGAATAAGGCCAGAGAGCATTGTTCTCATTTCTTATTTGGCTTCATGGTATTCTGCGTAGCAAAATTTGATTTGCTATGTGAAATCATGCTCTGTAGAGGATTCCTGATTGGCTATATTATGTAAGGAAGAACCATCACAAAAATCCAGCTGCTGAGTGGAAGAGCAAAAAAAAAAAGAGAAGTAGCAGAGAAAAGGCAAGTTTTCTCATGATCTTTTGGAAAACACCTTTTAAAACTCCCTTTTGTGCATGGAAAGATTTTCCCACAAAATTGCAGCTCTCCAAATAGCTCTCAATGATTCAAGCAAAACTGCATAAGAGAGTCATATGGATGTAGCATATTCTAGCAGCAGTGAGCACCAACGCTGTCCAAAAGCCATCCTTTGAATCAAAACTTATCCCATAATGGGATAGTGCAAGTTCTCACAGCAATGTAATATCAGGAAGACAAACACGCCATTTAAACATACCAAAGAATGTGACCGAGCCCTTGCATGCTTTTATCTACCTTCCGTGTTTCATTTTGAGTTCAACATCAAATTATAAACTGTTTCTATTACACATCTATGAAGTCTGTTAAGGATGCTCGTGGTCTTGCTCCAAGGTCTTAGTGCAAATCAATTCTGTCTGGGTCAACCCCACCCCCATCTGCAAGAATTCTCAATCCTGATCAAGAGTCTTACACTAAAACCTATGTTTGCTGCATTTTGTTCCCTCTAAAAAAAACTAGGAAGCCCTACTGGCTCCAGTGAAAATAATGGGTTATTAAACATCAACAACAAGAAACCCAGTGTCATCCTTTGGATTATAGCCTAGAAAATTTAAACTTCATTGCATCTCGATTAGGGATGATCATTCCAAAAGACCATTAAGCCTCTCCCCTGTCAAAGACATTGGAATGAAACATTCACAATCTGTCTGTCAGAGCCTCCTGAAATTGTCTCATAATGGAGGTGTGTGCAACAAAGCAATGAAAATTTAAAAGTCTGAGGCTTTAAATGAAGCCTCGACACAGATCAATGACATCCTTCCAATGCCCAGGAAAGATAATGGAGAGTTGCAACTGGCAAGATATCAGGTATAAAACAGAAAGCACAGAGACTGAAAGCAAATGATAGACCAAGTTTATCTTTAATAGATCAGTGCTGAGGTTTTTAGTTGTCTTTTGGGGTAGTGGGTGGACATGCTATTCCTCAAGAGCTACAGTGTTTACTGGAAATGCAATGCTTATAAAGATCTAGCAGATACACTTCAGAGACTTACTTTTTCAGCCATTCAGCTATGTCCTTTGCTGTAGCACTATAATTCTCAAAGTTGAAGAGCAATTTTCCTTTTCTGAAAATGCAATAAAATAAGATTTGAGACATCAGAAGAAACATAAAAATAAATGATTTGGTTTTTGGCAATATCTATGTGCAGAATAAGTCAAAACTGACTCAAAGTAGCAGATGGTTGGGTATCCCCGAACATTGTATTCTTCCTTTATTCTTTCAAATTCAGATGAGTAGACATTCATCCCTGCAAGGACCTGCAATGACAAAATCCAAATGGGTAAAAGGCCTCTATCACAGAATTCAACCTTCACAAGAGATCTGTCTTTTCAACTGTGAATAAAACAGTCAGGGATGGCATCAGCATACTTTGAGGTTGGAGAGCTGCCAGAGATTACTTCTGGCAAGGCCATAGGGCCCACAACCATATTGCTCCCCTGCTACCAACCCATGTGCCCTTCCTCTCTCCATTCATGAGCACTCTCCCTCTAGTGCCACTTGTGCTCCTGGCTGCCCAGCACCACCAAGAAAGTGTGTGCAGGTGGTGCATAGTAGCAGCAGCGCTTCCAGCAATGACACTCCCAGCTACATGTGCTGCCTCACACTGTTAGGTAAAAGACTGCAGCCATGGGAGGTAGGAGGACTTGTGAACAGATAGGGAGCACAAGCTGGGAGGCAAGCAGGTAGGCCTGGTGGTGAGCAGAGGAAGGGTGAACGGCCCTGGGTAGTCTCTGCCCAGCCCCCAGCCCCAACCTGGAACTAGCTCTCATTGATGGGGGAGGAGAATCACAATTTTAAAAAAGATTGGGAAGAGGCTGGCCAAACCTTCCCTGCGTGATTCCAAGCAGCTCTTCTGAAGCATGTAAAACTGCCTTTACTTGCAACGTAAGTTATATAAAATCATACAAATACCTTCCCAATTAAAACCAACGAAGTCATATTTGCTTCTAAATGTAGGCAGAACATCACACACTTCTCAATTTTTCAGACATCCATGTCCAAGTTGACAATGTGTTTATAAAATTCTAATTTCTTTCCTACCGTGTACATGTTGGAGCTTACTCTCTTTTCTATGGAGGCAAGTGCAATTAATTTCTCATTGAACGTAGAGCTCCATACTGCTTGGGCAAGAAAAAAGGGTGCTTGAAATGGCATGGAGAAAATGCCTCATATAGTTATGAGTGGACTACTGCATTTGTGACTTATATTACACAAATCTGAGTTTCTCTTTATATTTTTCAACTAGAACATAACGGGTGAGGAAGCTCTCAGAGAAGTGTAGTGAACAAAGCAATGGATTTCAATTAGGGAGCCTAGGTTCAAATCCTTACTCAGCTATGAAGCTCCCTGGGTGGCCAGATCACACCTTTCACCCTAACCCGAGTCATAGAATTTTCTTAAAGATAACATGAGGATAATAACCTTATATATGTAATCCTGAATTTTTAAAATATAAATATGGTGATTAAAAGATGCTTAATATCGTAACTCAGGTAGATTCTAAATGCTACTGAGTTAGGATCTTATTAATCTTGCAAATCTTTCTTCTGAACAAGAACCCACTCCCTGGATGTCCATACGGACAACCAAGTCTTGCTTTCTACCAGTGACAAGACATAGGAGAGGGTACAATTGTGGCTGATGATCCTTTCACTGCAGATTCCTACATTGTGCCCACTGCTGTTCCTTGGGGACGCTCGACTCCCATGGGCAGCATTTTGGGCAGGGGCTCTGTTACACAAGTACACAAAGCTCACATACTTTGGATACAACCTTTCTAATTTTAAGACCTAATAAACTCATCTACATAGGGTTTCTTAATAGCTATAATAACAGGTTGCTTAACAGCCATGTACTGCTGTGGCAAGCAGAGTTTGCACATCAGGAATTTTTTTTTACCGAAGTTGGAGCTTTTCTTCCTTTTTCTTAGCTACAATGACCAAAATAGGTATATGGAGAAAGACAGACTAGTGAGCCTGAAGACATGCAATGTTGCTTTAGACATGAGACTTCAAGTATCAATGGAAGTGGAGGAGGAGAGATGCAAAAGCACAGGGTTAAAAAGTAAGCAACTCTTATACAATCTATATATTCAGATTAATGGAAATGTTGTTTGCATGCATGTTCAGACCCAGGGCTAACTATGGCTCAGATAAATGGTGATTCTACTGTGTAAGCTCTAGATGTATAAAAGAGCTGATCTCTAATCAAAAGCTTTCCATAAATTATAAGCACTCTTCAGTATGTCCAAACACTACTGCTAAGATATGCTTTGGGAGCCCTCTCACCCGCGTTAAGGCCACAGCTCTCTAATTCATCTTCACAGCAGCAGCCCTGATGCCAGGACCATATTTTACTGAACAGGGAGGGAACAATTCATCTCGCAGCTTGAGTAAGACCAGCAAAAAAGGCATTTGGCTACAGAGTGCCTGATTCAGAAGTCTCCTAGCAATAAACTACCTCTTTGCTCTACAAGACCTCCAAGCACTTTTAAAAATGAAACTACTCAGAGGATTCAAGTGCCTCTCTCCCTCACATCTAAAATTTAGACACAAGTCTTCTTGTGTAACTCCATCCCTCGTGGCCAGTGGCGGAAAAATACAACTCCAAGATTAATAATACAACTCCTGATTAATAATATTAAATCTCCTTACCAGCAGGGGGTTCATCTAATCTCCCCCACACGGCCATATAACAGGACATACTCTTTCCACATAAAAATACAACATCAGAATTTAATAAAGGCTACTTTAGTGCAGCAGCAAGTCAGACCAAATGTGTTTGGAGCTAGCAAGAAATAAATCTTAAAGCAGAAAAGATGCACTAAATGGTCAGCTGCTGTTGCTCATGTAGAAGAATTAAAAACATATACGCATTTTGGTGTTTCCCCAGTCCCAATCCACCATTCTGGGGAATCAACAGCTACTGAGGAAACAATCAAATGGACAAAACGTGAAGCCTTTATATCGCCTATCTATATAATGGAGACTTCAGTAATGGAGTTCCCTTCAGTAACTAAGCAACTTTCCGCTTCTGCCAGAAATGTCTGAAAACTTCACTGGCTGTTTCTTGCTTAAACATTCTGTAACTAGACAAGAGCTTCACACAGAAAAAAAATTCTCTTCTCATGGGTCCCACATTCATATGGCTAATGAAACAAAGAACATGTATGCAAAGCAAGTTTTATTCATTGTATTTTAACCCTATCCTTCTTTCAAGGTTGTACCCTCTTCCATTTTATCCTCACAGCAGTCCTGACTAAGGCAGAGAGGGGCTGAGAGAGAATGGCTGGCCCAAGGCCACCCTGGGAGTTTCATGGCAGAGCACGAATTTGAGCTTGGGTCTCCCCAGCTCTAGTTCAACATCTCAACCACTACAACACATAGGCTCTTAACTTCTTGCATCAACTTTCTTCAAGCAAAATTAAGAGTAACTTTTTCCCATGGAAAAGGGCTTTACGGACTGCACAATCTGTACTGATTCAAAGCTGCAACCATATGGACAACTGAGGAGCAAGTGGAGCCCCTTACCTAGTGCCAGCAAACTGCAGGTATAATAATGGATCTAGAAGTGAAGATCAATATGGGGCTGAGTTTGAAAATGGCAGACTGGTACTGACATCTCTCCCTTTCCCCTTAATGTCCAGGCCTAGTTTCTCTGCTGTTTCCCCACTATCAATAGTCAAGGATGAAGATCAGGACAGAGAAACACATGGCATGCAAGAACCACATAAATAAGCCCTTCAGGCTTAACATAAATTAATCACTAACTCAGGGCACTTTTCCTTGGCCACTCAAATGGGTGATTATCCACCTGCTAATTAAAAAAAACATCCCTAGTCAAAAGTGATGTCGCCAGTCTCAAATCTGCCATTTCTGGGCAAAGTGATTGAGAGAGCAGAAGCTGACCAGGTCTTCTTAGATAACTCTGATGTTTTGGTCTCTTCAGTCTGGATTCAGGCCAGGCTATGGGGATGGAGATGGCTTTGGTGGCTTTAGCTGATGATCTCCACCTGAATGTAGACAAAAGCCATGCTTCTTTGTTGTTCCTCCTGGATCTATCTGCAGCATTCATTACAGTAGACCATGCCATCTGGCCATTTGGAGGCAGAAGCAGGTATCAAGAGATATGCTTGGGACTGGTTTAAATGGTTCCTCGTGATAAGGACTCAAAGGGTTCCTGTTGGAGACCAGCTATCTCCAGAGTGGGAATTATTTTGCATGGTTCCACAGGACACAATCTTATCCCCATGTTATTCAACTTCTATGTAAAGCCTTTAGGAGATCTCATTCATAGCTATGGAACTGGATGCCATCAATATGCAGATGACACCCAGCTCTATATTTCACTATTCAAATCACAATGGGATGCAGTAGAAATCTTGAGTTGCTGCCTGATGTCTGTGGTCAAATGGCTGAAAGTAAGCAAACTGAACTCAGACAAGACGGAAGTAATACTGGTTGGGAAGGCAAAGATCTTGAAGGACATCTTACTCCCCACTTCTGATGTTTGTATGACCCTTGCAGACTCAGTTAAGAGCTTAGAGGTTATACTAGATCTAGCACTACTGCTAGAAAAGCAAGTTATGGCAGCTGCAAAAAATGCTTTCTATAAACTCAGTCTAGTCCCCTAGTTCTCCTCTCTTGAGTTAACTTGGAAACTCCAGAAACTGCAGAACATTAGGACTCGGTTATTATTAGGAGCTAGGAGGAGAATATTACTTTCATTCTGCAGTCACTTGATCTGCTACCTATCAGTTACTGGGCTCAATTCAAGGTATTGGCTATCACATACAAAGCTTTTTATGGCCTTGGTCCATTGTATCTAAGGGACTGCCTCTCTCCCTATGTTCCACCATGGAAGCTTCAATAATCCAAACATGGCCTTCTGCAGATGCTATTTTGCATGTGGGCAAAATCAACCCTTTCATGTGCTTTCTCTGTGGTGGCACCCACCTTATGGAAAAGCCTACCTGAAGAGGCCAGGAAAGCTCCCACTCTCCTGGTTTTCCAAAAACTATGCACAACTGAATTATTCAAGAGGGCTTTTTACTCAGATAGGAGGGCTGTACTATAAGGAAGTGGTCTCAAAAGAGATGCATCACATCAGTAAATGGATTGGGGACTACAGACTTCTTATCTCGACACAGCCAACCTGGCCAACTGGATCCATGCTATGGTAACATCAAAACTTGACTATTGTAATGCATTATACATTGGTCTCCCATCTAAGTTAACTAGGAGGTTCCAATTGATGCAAAATGCTGTGGCTCGACTATTATCAGGTGTGAACAGGAACTTGAACATCACTCCCATCCTACAGTCACTCCATTGGCTACCTAGCAGTTACCGTATTCAGTTCAAGGTATTGGTTATTACATACAAAGCTCTTCACGGCCTTGGTTCAGCATACCTACAGGACCGCCTCCCTCCCTATGTCCCTCCACAGCAGTTTTGCTCATTTGAACAGGGTCTCTTGCAGGTGCCAGCTTGTACATGGGTGAAATCAACAGCAGCCCGTACATGGGCTTTCTCTGTGGTGGCCCCTACCCTATGGAACAGCCTGCCTGAGGAGGTCAGGAGAGCCCCTACACTCCTGGCTTTCTGCAAACAATGCAAAACTGCATTATTCAAAAAGGCTTTTTCTTAGCTAGGAGGGCGGTATTGTAGGAAAGGGGTCCCAGATGTTTCGCTAATGAGTTAGGAACCAGACTTCACCATTATGTTGCCTTACATACTATGTTGCTTTAAATACGTATGCCTATATACTACCTGTGCTTCATGTTGTTTAATGTAAGTCTTAGAATTGATTATGTTCTGTTTCAGCAATTCTTCAACTTCATATTGGATTCTCGCTAAAGCTATGTCTTTGTAATCTTGTATTCATTTACCTTATGACATTGTTTATGGAAATGTTCTTGACACTGTATGGAAATGCCTGCCTTTGTCCTTGCCACTGATTGTATTAATCTCACACTATGTAATCCACCATGAGTCTCAGTGAGAAAGGCGGAATATAAATGACATAAATAAGTAATAAATAAATATGATGCAGTGTCAATTGCTCTGAGTATGATCCTACTGGGTATTTCTGTGTTGTTTAATACATCTTAGAATTTCTTATCCTTAGTTTCAGCATTTAGTCAACTCTGTATTGGATTTCAACTGTATTGGATGTGCAACATAACCGGTAAAATTGTTTATTGAAATATCTTTGAAATTGACTGTACTAACTCACACCACCTGATTCATTTTGAGTCTCAGTGAGAAAAACTGAATATAAATAACAGAAATATAAATAAATAAAAAAATTAAAATGATGGCATTGCTACATGACTTAAGAATGTCTGGTTGTTACAAAGGGGAGAAAATTCATCATGGACTTCCCATTTAACAGAAACTCCTCAACCAGAATAACTAGTTTTTAGATGCACTTAACATATCATTTGAGCCCCAGAAAGAAACACTGCAAAAATTCACTTTTTACTTGTGCTGACCATGCAAGTATCTGTAATGAGGAACATATTTTTTTTTGCATGTTCATATTTGTTTTCCCCAATTTTGTTCCTTGTTTTCTTGATTTGTGTCAGTTTTTTAATACAATTATACAATTTTTACATCACATACTAATCTTTCTAGCATATCTGTTCAACTAACATAAAATTAATGTTAAATTGTAATGGGAAAGATTCAACATGAGGAAAAATGACGCAAATAAAGGGACCAATTTGCACTTGGGAGAAGTGAAATTTCAACAAAGATTGCTAAATAAAACTGCAGGGACAAAAAATTCAAAAGATCCCCTGCTCCTAATAATCTAGGTCCTTTTCTTAGGTTTTACAGATTTCTGTTTTCAACATTAAATTAGCACCAGTGCTATGCTAGGCATAAGAAAACATCAGCATTTAAGAAAACCTTGGTTTGAAACACAAAGCACTTGTTCACTCCTGATAGGCCCGTGTTTAATCATTACATTAAACCCAGAATCCTTTAATTTGAAAAATGTGACCTAATTTCATGCCATGTACAAATTATTTTTGGCAAACTGTTATGCTAGAGTAAGCAAACATGCAACAAGAAACAAATGTTTCAACAGCAAATTAAAGCTACAACCAGAAATGCATTTCCTGGGAAGCAATTCTAATGAATTGAACTAACTCCCAATTAATATATTAGAATGAAAGTACAAGAATGCAGGGCTAACAATAATTCCTGTTCCTTTCATAGTGTATTATGTGCTTTAGCCTTGTTGTCGTGATCACTATACCTCTTAAAATAGTTTTGAATTTCAATAAAGTGTTTTGAAAACACTGGATTTAATGGAAGACCAATATAATTGTTTTTGCTCACATTTTTCCAGTTACCATTTTCTTTGTCCTTTGGCTGTATCACCCACAAACAAAATTAGAGATCGTAAACTTGGGGGGGGGGGGGGAACCTGCCTTTTGTGGCAAATTTCTAGATATGGTGATGTATAAACAAAGAAAACACAATTTGAATGAGATGAGCTCCGCAGATGATGAAACAGAAACCCTAAAACACTGCCTGGATCCAAAGATATGTCTGCACAAGTGGAAGAAAGGTTGCTGGCTCTTCCTATGCCCCCCAACCTACTCCACAGCCTTCTGAACCTGCCCGAAAGTTGCTTTGAAAAGCCACCTGGCATTCTGCAGCTACTTTATGGAGGATGTAGGGGCCTACAGTTGAGGGGTATGCTTTTGCATCAGTTGGGGCAGCTCATTCAAGAAGAAGTTTTGGAATTATGCCAAAACTCACTTGAAAACACACTGCAGCAAGAAGCTGAAGCAAGATAAACAGTTATTGATGAATTTGCTGGCCTTTATGGAAACTGTACCAGCTAGACAGCATAAACTTTGTGAAACACAAAAAGAACAAATTTATGAAGGCTTGTAGATTCAAAAGCTAACAATCATTAGATATGAAATGGAATTATAGGAATCATTTTAATTATAACTGTGGGAAGTGATCAATTAATGAAAGAAGCAGTACCCAACAATATAACCAGTAAGACATACTGTTGATATTAGAAGATTTGTGTTGCAAGTTTAAACTATGCTTTGATATTATAGCAATATTTTAAAAAATATAAAACGACACATTTAAAATATAAAAACTGAAACATCTTATTGCCTGGCAAACCCTCTCACTTACATACATGCCCTTCAGTTCTGTGGATGCCTGCTGAAAAGATGGCATGATTCTTTTGCAAACTCCACACCCTAATACAAAAGACAGAGAAAGAGATGGAAATCAGTAACACCACTAACTTATCTCCAAGAGCAAGATTCTATCGACAAAATTGTCCTTTGGCACAAATACTGTCATTCAACGGAGCTGCAAAAAGAAACAGTATTATAACATAGAACTATTCTCAACTTGCATGATCTAGATTATTTTTTAATATATCTCAAAGAATCTAAACCTTTCTTCATTCAAAATTGTATCTGTAATTGAATACCCAAGATTTATTGAAACCCAGTGCATCTCTTGTCAGGCAAGCTTGTTATACTTGTGTGTGTAAATTTTCTCTTTACAACCCTTTAGAAAAATAAATAGTTTAGTAAAGTGCTAGGTGCTTGTTGTATATAGTTGATATAGACGGTTAAGGCAAGTTAGTGGTTAGGAATTAGAGATAAATCCATTGGGTCAGTTCGCTCCTATTTAGATTAATTAAAGAGAGAATCTTAATTAATTTCTGATCAACTAAATAACTTATTGAATACCCAGGATTAACTGATATCCAGTGCATCGATCATCAGGGAGAGGTAACATAGCAGCATATTTGAGTTACACAGTTCTAGATTCTGCTCACTGACAGTCTGATTGTCAACGCTCGCAAAGAGACAAAGAGGTTTGATTAACTACTATATATTGTTACCATACCAACTTGATTTTCACCCTCGGTACCCTGCTGAATTTATGTTGTATGCTAGGGCTCTTATTTTTAACCATGAACTCATTGTATGAATGCTTTTAAGGTAATGAACTTCTGATTGTTTGATTAATTGATTTGTACTAGACAGTGATTTCCATATCTGAATCTTAGTGCACCTGCATATCGACTCCTTACTTGGTACTTAGGACATTTCTATCCGTCCTACTCCAACCTTCCATAGGATACTGGGCCAGAAATTCCAACACACCTCCTAGAGGGCTAGACGTATACAATCCCTGATCGATAATATTTGACATCTCTCCACGGATCACCCCTGCTAATCTGACTTTTCCTTCTTAAGATGGCATTGCAACCAGGTCTACACATTGTCTCTCAAAATGTGAGGGGACTAAATAATTTAGTGAAGAGGAAGAGAGTTCTGTCAAACTTAGCGAAGCTTAATGCAGATATAGTCCTACTCCAGGAAACCCACCTGCATGCAAATTTTGAGGTGGAGCTTAGGGCCCCGTGGATACGGATGCAATACCATGCAAAGGGTTCCTCAAAGTCTCGAGGGGTGGCCATCCTATTCACCAAAAACACTCAATTTGTGTATAAAGCCTCGCTTAAAGATCCCAGGGGCCAGTTCTTGTTTGTTAAGGGCCACTTAAATGGGCAATTAATCACCCTGGCTACAATCTACGCGCCAAACGCACAGCAACTGGACTTCACTGAAGAAGTTCTGAAAAAATTAAGGACCTTCCAGGAGGGACCGGCAGTAGTGGGGGGGGGGATTTTAATTATGTAGCAAACTACAGCTTAGACAAATCCTCTTCTACCCACAATAAAACTTCTAGACCGCTGAGAACTCCCAAAAATCCCAATCAGGATACGAAACTGCTTGCGCTATTCACTCAATTCCATCTGGTAGATATATGGAGGGAAATGAACAAGCTGGTCAAAGACTATACATATTACTCGGCCCGCCACGATATTTACACCAGGATTGATTATATTCTGGTGTCATCGGACTTAACTGATAGAGTACAACTATCTAATATAGGGAACATAGACTACTCGGATCATGCGTGGGTAGAATGTAAACTATCCCTTGAAAGACCTCAGGAAAGAGAGAGGCACTGGACTTTTAACAAAAACCTAATATTAAATGAAGACAATGTATTAAAAATTGAACAACACATCACTCAATATCTTATAGACAACCAGATAGCACGACACGACATTGCCCCAAATAGTGTGGGATGCTCTAAAGGCTGTACTGAGGGGACAATTAATAGCCCTGTCGGCTGCCCTAAATAAAAAGAAAAGACTTCAAAAACAACTTATAATGGATAAAATCAGCCAACTGGAACGTCTGCACAAAGAAAGTGGTGGCAAAAAAATCTATAAACAACTGTTAAACGAGCGTAAAGCCTTGGAGTCTCTAGAGACTCACCAAATTCAGAAAAACCTTCTGTATCTGAAACAGAAACACTGGAATCACTCCCCTAGGATGCTACGCTGTATATCCTGGAAGGTTAAGGAGAAAAGGATCAATAGGCATATCAGGCTCATAAAAGATTCCAAAGGACAAGTATTCTCTAAATCCCCTGAAATACTACGAGTGTTTAAGACATTCTATGCGAACTTATACACTTCAACTAAACCTGATAACATGGCAATTAGAAACTATCTGTCAAACCACAAAAACATCCAGAAATTGGCATTGGCGCATAGCCAAATAATGGACAACCCAGTCTCTACTACAGAGTTATTAGACTCTATTAAAAAATTAAAGGGGAACAAGGCCTCGGGACCGGACGGATACCCGGCCGAATTCTATAAAAAATTTGCCCTGGTATTAGCCCCACCCTTACTGCAGGCCTGTAATGATGTATTTTCCTCAGGGTCCCTCCCCAGAACCTGGTCTGAGGCAACAATCACTGTGCTTCCCAAGGAGGGTAAAGATCTTTCGAACCCTGGATCTTACAGACCCATTTCCCTGTTAAATGTTGATTACAAAATCTTTACCTCAATATTTGCACACCGTCTTAACTCCTTTATTGGAAATTATGTTTGCACGGATCAGATTGGCTTCATCCCCAATAGAGACATCTCAGATAATATCTATAAGGCACTGAATATTCTGGCATTCAGTAGACATTATAATGTACAGACCATGTTCCTCTCTTTGGACGTAGAAAAAGCCTTCGACACCCTAGAGATCCCATACCTGCAAACGCTTTTCTCCCAAATGAATTTCGGTTCTAAATTCTTACAAATAATTAAAGCAATATATGAGGGCCCCCATGCGAAAATTAGATTAAATGATATAACGTCCGACTCCTTCACCCTCCACTGAGGCACGCGTCAAGGCTGTCCCCTTTCCCCTATCCTTTTTGCTCTGGCTATAGAGCCTCTGGCAGAGGCAATAAGGACGGATAGGAGAATTCAAGGCATTGAAGTTAATAACCGCAGCTTTAAACTATGTTTATTTGCCGACGACATCTTACTGTTCATCACAAAGCCTCTTGAATCTCTAAAGTTTCTGAATGACGAACTCTCTCGATTCGGGCAAATATCAGGCTTGAAAATAAACCAAAGCAAGTCTACCATTCTGTCTATAAATTTACCCGAGACGACATGTAGTAACATAAAACAGCAATTTGATTTCCAGTGGGCCAAAACACATCTTCACTATTTGGGTATAAATATTCCGTCTAATCTGGCTCAGCTTCTCCAAGTGAATCATGTCCAAAAAATGAAAGAAATTAAACACCTCTTGTTCAAGTGGAACAAGCAAAATTTAGCATGGTATGAAAGATACCACTTGATAAAATCCTTTGTCCTCCCGAAACTGATCTTCTTATTCCGAACGATTCCAATTGATGTCCCTAGTAAAATTGTGGGCCACTGGCAGACGACCTTTAACCGCTTTTTGTGGCAGAATAAACGCCCCAGGATAGCCTTCAAGGTCCTGTGTGCCCCTAGGGCGGCAGGAGGCTTTACTTATCCAGACATAGGGCTCTATTATGATGCGGCCAGGCTGTCGGATGTCCTTCAAATCCTTCATCCTTCCGGGCATTCTGATTGGGCCAGCATATTGTGTGTCTTTTCTCAGCCAAAAACATTGAGGGAAACGTTTTGGTCCAAGCCAAGCCTACGTCCCCCCACAATACATCACAACCTATTCCTTAAGGCTCTTCTAAAACTTTGGGACAGATACAAGAAGGTCCTCCTCCCAGTTATATCTCGATTTTCGGTACTCACGTCTCATAAAGGCATGCCTCAACAACATAATATAACAGCACTACGCTCTTGGAATGAACTAAGAGATTTAAGGTTACTAGACATAGCTACTAAGGACGGTATCGTAAGCAGGGTGGAACTGAACAATAAAGTGGGCAGGGAAATCCCCTGGTTCTTCTATCTTCAACTGGGATATCTCTTGAAGGACCTGGATATAAAAAGCATAATGGCCAAACCGATGACTAAACTTGAAACTCTTCTAGACTCCCAATCACTTATCCGTAAAGGTCTCCTGTCAAAACTCTATCACACACTGATTAATGCCAAAAAGCCGCACACTGAGGCACTGTTTGACAAGTGGCAACAGGATTGCGGGACAGAAATTTCGCAGGAAGATAGAGAGCAAGTCTGGGCATCTGCTTTGTTTAATTCCCCTGTCACCAGTGTGAGACTCCAAACCTTTAAGCTTGTCCACAGGTGGTACCTCACTCCCCAAAAGCTAGCGAAAATATATCCCAGCAGGTCTTCCCTTTGCTGGAAGAGGTGTGGAGGGCAAGGTACTTTCCTGCATTGCTGGTGGGAGTGTAACTATATAGCTGATTTCTGGCAGATGATTTTCCATGAAATCTCTCGTATCACAACTTATAAGATACCTTTACGTCCGGAACTTGTTTTCCTGGATCTCTGGAAAGATTTGGCAATTCCCCAACTAAGGAAAGACTTGATCAGAACTCTCTTGGTAGCTGCAAAAAATGCGATCGCACTTAGGTGGAAATCGCACTTTCCGCCCAATCTGGATATATGGTACAGAATGGTGTGGGATCACCTTATGATGGAAAAGATAGCAGACAGAATCAGATTGTTGCAGAACCCCTCTAAAACTACACAATTTTACGCGAAATGGTGTCCTTTTTTGGATTATCTATCCCAGAATTCATGGCTGGTCTCTAAATTACCTTATTATGCGATTATAAACCCTGAGGTTTAATTCGTAGGCTTGCTATGTGACGCAATGGATTTACTTGGTTATCACTCTTCTTACAAAACTGATGTCTACCTTATACTGTATTTAAACGTTGTTATTGATGCACCCTGCCTCTCTATTTGTGGGTTACACCACTGTTCTCTCTCTTTTGCCTTACTATAATTGTGTATAGCACCGTATTATGTTTATGCAACTGTTGTTCCCTTTGTTATATGTTATATGTTACAAAACTTTAATAAAAATTTATTATAAAAAAAAATGTATCTGTATATTAGGAGGGTCCTTTATAATTTATCCCAATTCTAAAATGTTCATGCATGATACATGTGGACATTACAAAATGCTTTATCTTTGAAATCACAGGTGCTTTCATTCATGGCTGGCAAACCACATCTGAATCTCACTTCAAAATCCTCCTGTTAAGCCAGACGTGATGTGTACAATGCCTTCAACAGTGAGAATCACAGAATGCCACAGAGGTATTTCTAACATGCTCTTGAGTCAGGACAAAGAGGAAGAGACTGACTCTGCAGCTAAACATCTGTTGAAGAGAGAACCTTAATTATTTCCAAGTTGCACTAGTTGCCTACTTGCTGGCAGACCTTTGGGGGATCAACCAAGTGACAAAGCTAGGCCAATTAACCCAAATGTATAAATGGTAAAAATCAACAAAAGTTGGATGTAGACAGATAGGTATCTTAAAGGTTTTTAGCTCCGCATCCTCTAGGTCATACTGCACTATATTTTAGATAACTTTGTAACTAAGCACTAGTGTGTGCTTCCACTTACAAATTCAAATTTCGGACAGCACCAAGGCATAGTAACCCTAATGTCCTTCAAAAAGAGTTTAAGCCAACCCACAGGTTTCTGGAAAAGATACAGAGCATACAATTCGGCAGTTTAGCCCAGAGTTAGATCAACATGGTGCACATAAGAGATATTTGGGAAGCATCTGAGAAAAGTGGACACTGAAGCAGTACATGCTTAACTCTTAAAGGAATAGTACAAAGCAGACACACTGGTGGGGCCTTCTCCCTTAGTAAGTGTAGACAAGCATGTCCGATCTTTAGCTGTGCAAAGATAATTCCCCTTTTGAGATCCCAGTGAGATATATTTGGCTATTCGTGAAGTACTGGTTTGATCTCAAGGAATCGGGAGCAGGAGACTCATGTGCAAGTCCCAGTTCAACCATGAACCTCACTCTCAGCCTAACATACCTCACAGGATCATCAAGTGGACAAAAACAGGGAGGAACCAACTCTGAACTCCTTGGATAAGATGCAAAACACAAAGTTGCACTTTAGATCTTGGTGCTTTCCAAAAACCCATTGGAACAAGGAGAACGTATGACTGAAGAACCTTGTCTATGCTGCACTGACCGTCAGCCTTGCTTTGCCAAGTGTCGGGAACCGAGCTACAAAACCAGATTTGCTGGAATGCACCATCAACAAGAGAACTACAAGGATTATAACCTGAATTCTGTTAACTGCAGTTAGTTAGGAAGGCACAGTTCTTTATTTTCATGGCCAGAAGCTTCTAATGACCTTAGAAGACAGAGCTGACAGTAAAAAATGGTATGGCCAAGTCATTTGGCTACAGTATGCCTCAAAATACATGTACACATTGCTAAGTAAATGAGAAGAAATCTCTTTTTAAACTGCTGCTCTCTAGATGTTAAACAAAGGGATGGGCAGGAATAGGGTCTAGGGCCTGACATGTAGGATGGTCACCAATTCAGGGGACTGATCCCTAGGAAGCATCTGCCGGTCTGTACAGAAGAGAGAAAAATCAGCCTTTGCTCCTTGGGAGGTCAAAACTAATCCAACCCACCAGAGAAATCTTAATCATCATTCCCGGTTTATTCTAACAACGCCAAAATAAGGGCCTTCATTTTTTCCCTTGAAAAAACAGTTTGTTGAGCATTCAGTTTGTTTAATAAATCTGGTTGCATGTTTTAAGATTTGTAGGGGGTGGAATCTAAGGCTGGAGGAATTTGTCTGGCACCCATGTATTTGTATTTATCTGGCACCCATGAGGTGGCATACTTTCATGGATAGTGCTGTCTGTGTGAAGCAGCATAGCAGATTATGTGCCGCCCTCCCATCCTTTACAGCATGGTCCCCAGTGCAGAACAAGCTATTAGATGCTGCCCATTGACAAAGAAATTCACAATGTACTAATATGTCAGACTTCTGTGTGTTCATGTCACCTGCTGCAGAGAAAATCAAAATACATCCTCTAGGTTATCTCGCAGACCAAAATATTCAGAGTTCTACACATTAAATTTGCTTTTGATATTATGCTATTGAAGAATAGCTCTACAGTGCCTTAAAATCTCCACCCTGCAAGTCTTCGGGCATAGCCGAGGTTGCATAAATGCTGTAATAATATTGTTAGAAGCAGCAAGTTTCTAGCCTTTGACAGCAATGTGAGAAACACCTGTGAAATCTCCAAAACAAGAAAAAGGGACTAAGCCCTAGGGCTCTGAAGTGAAGTTTTTGTTCCCTACACTGCCCCAATAGCTCATCCCCCCAAAAAGAATATATTGGGCAAAATAATAAAAACAGCTGGATATATAATGCAAAATAAGACATTCTGCAAATTTGCTTATTTTGCATAATTTATACAAATCACAGAATTTAGCTCTCTTTGCACAGAATTTGGACTGCCTAGGAGTATAATTTTTAGGTTTTTAGCACTGAGAGTACACAGACTGAGCAAAGCACAGACCAGAGCTACACTAAAACACATGCTTTATTACAAAGCAATAGCAATCATCCATCATTTGCCAGCACAAGGGATCAGCAGATGCCCCCATTCCAATTTGTTTTTGTTCCATGGTTGGCTCTGCCCTTTGTTCTGCTCTGCCTGCCTTCCGGTTTTGCTTGGAGAACTTCTAAAATTAATTCAGAATTGGTGTGTGTGCAGTTCACTCCTGTTTTCAATGTCTTATTTTATTAGAAAGGCATTAACTAATGCCACTGATTAAAACCCTGCACCCAAAGAAAAGTCGAACAGATCCCATCAGCTTTCTTTCTTTTTGCATTTTAAGAAATTCACGTATGCAAGCAAAGACAATGGTGTATTGTCGAAGGCTTTCACGGCCAGAGAACGATGGTTGTTGTGGGTTTTCCGGGCTGTACTGCCGTGGTCTTGGCATTGTAGTTCCTGACGTTTCGCCAGCAGCTGTGGCTGGCATCTTCAGAGGTGTAGCACAAAAAGACAGAGATCTCTCAGTGTCACAGTGACACTGAGAGATCTCTGTCTCTTGGTGCTACACCTCTGAAGATGCCAGCCACAGCTGCTGGCGAAACGTCAGGAACTACAATGCCAAGACCACGGCAATACAGCCCGGAAAACCCACAACAACCAAAGACAATGGTGATCTATAAAGAAAAAACAAAACAGTAGCAAAAGGGACATATGCAACAGTTGGAACAAAATTTAGAAGTTCACAATAGCCTTTTCCTTTCCTGTTACAGCTCTTTTGGCCACAGCCTTCAGCCTAAAAGTTCACACTATGCAGTTATACATGCAAGATCAGGCAACTCACCGCACAAAAATTCAAGGAGAAACTCAAGACAGAAATTTGTAAGCACCCATAATAGAATAACTATGTCAAATGGCCCTTTATATATTAAAAAACTGAATGGGAATAGGAGGCGGGAAAGCAAAATCATTGCTAAAAAATAATTTGGCACTTTTGCAATTATCAAGAGAGAAGAAAAAACACTACAAACTCCAATGCTGCCAGGTGTTTTGCTGCTTCAAAGGAAAGAAAACAGAAAGGAGGCAAAGAAGCTGAGCATCTAGGGGAACCGTTCAATCTGACTGAAGGGTCAGATGATGTACATTGCAGGAAAGGACTATGTTGTAGAAAACAGTTACTTGCTAGGGAAGTAAAATTATGAAGGCATTCTGGGGCTTCGAAGTCTCCCTGAAGTAATGATTTATAGGCTTAAAGCAAGTATTAGAGCTTCAAACTGATACAAGACAGCAGGTGGTTGCAACACGTGCTGTGAGCCAGGAAAACAGCAAGGCCATTGAGATAAATCCAAACATTCTGAAGTGTCTCCAGAAGTTTAAAAGAAAGGTGGTTAACAGTGTATCCGCATGGAGGAAAAACACTGTCTTGCAGAGCTGTTAGAAGTCATCAGAGGCAGCAGCAGCGCCTGCAGTGCTCAAATGGGACTAACTGGAGCTGAAGTTGCAAACTATAAAAGCCTAAAGGAACATACACCTGATTTCATAAGACCACTCTGCACAAAAGCCATCAGCCTGCGAGGGACATGCCCTGCAACACCCATGCCAAAGGCACGAAGTATGATCAATGGCTAGATTGAAGACGAATTAAGCCTAGGGAAAATGAGGACAGCCTTGACCAGTGTGCTGTATCACAAGAAGTCACAAAACAGCTGCAGACAATGCCACTTTTAATGAGTGCCACCACACTCACGTGTACAAGAGCATTAAAATACCAAGTCATGCTGTTCTTTTGGAATCTGTAATAATTTCAATGGCTGTGGAACAGTTATAGAGCACCTGCTTTGCACTCAGAAGGTTGTGGTTCAATCCCCAACTTCTCCAGTTCGAAGTATCAAGTAATAGGTGATGTGAAAGACCTCTACATAAGATCCTGGAGAACTGCTGCCATTCAGAATAGAAAATACTGATCCTGATAGGCCAAGGCAGCTTCATGTGTATGTATGAGATCATCATACATGTTTCATCATTCACTATTCCCTCCTTGAACCAAGACCATGCGAATTATATTACCTGATAGAAGTAAAAAATTTTGATGGCATGAGATTACACTCAATGACAGTCTCTTGGAGAAACCCTCAAGTTTCATATCTTTGCCCTGAAGCATGAAGCTTGCTTAAATAATTACTATTACTTGTTAAGCACCTTATGCAATACTACACAGCACACACATGGATCTCTATGATTCTGGTGAGGGACGGTGCTGCTCTGATGTAGGGAAGCACTCATGGGGGGGGGGGTGTTACATGCATTTGGCCCCCAAAAACATCATAATAAAAGATCAGTGGAGAAGAACTGATATACTGCTTGAGATGCGATCCGAGTGTGTGCAATTATCAGCTCCCACTTATTAGTATTCCATTCACATGATGAAAAGGGTCTACCTGGATTACTAATCCATCTGTTTTACATAACCAAGGCATCTAGTGATAGAACGAAGGATGTTCAAAGTAGGCCTACCCAAAGGCGATCACTAAAAAGAGACAGGAAGCAAAGGAAAAACACCAACATTCTGCAAGATGACAGTTGGATGGGAACTTCATGGTTATCAGTGTGGCGTGAATAAGAAACAAGCCAAATGTTTCACCTAAGACAATAGTGCCCTTTTAAAGAGGCCAAACAGACATGTTGCACATAACCAGTACTAAACAGTTAAACTCTCATTAGAGTTTATGTGTATGTTTATTTCCATTTTAATTCTCTTGCTTTGGAGGAATACACCAGAAACAAAGTCTGGGGAACTCCAGTGATGTCTCTGAGGTCAATGACTAATCTAGGACTGGCAGCACAATGTCAGTCCAGAAGTCTGAAATGAATTGGCTCAATTAGGATCAAAAGCTATTCACTCTCCTTAGGTAACGGTCAGAGAAGACAGAAGTTATACTGTCGTACCACAATGCACATTTCAAATCACAACATTCTCTCTAAATTCCTTGTAAAGTCAGCGTAATATAGAAATTAGGATTCAGACTAAGTTTTGCAATAATGTAAGGGTGGGTAATTTCCACAGATTCCACCCTCAATTTGCCCCTTATTTTGTTTCTGAGAATACCCCTGTCCCCCAAGGGCAGCATTTCAGGGAGACCAATGTGTTACTGTAGGAAATAGGAATGTTCCATCCACTGACAGAAGTGCCTTTCATTGAAGGAAAGTTTAGTGAGGATCCAACCCAGAGTTTGTAAACAGTAATTCATGCTGTCACTGGAGCTCTCATAGGTGCTACACTATTCATTTTAACCAACTCGCGAGTCACCACTATCAGTTCCTTGCTGTTACATCTGTAACTCCTCACTCAGCACTCTGAAGATTTTAGCCTCATTTTCTGTGTGTAGTCAACCGACCTGGTAGGGCACTCTGATCCAGATAAACTTGTTTCTCAGGTGGGTTAAGTCCCAAAAGAATCAGCTGTTCTAGGAAAGTGCTAAACAGGTACTCCAGGCTTTTAAAAACCACTATTTAAAAATAATGCATCTGGTGTAAATCCGTACTTAGACTATGAGCATATCTGAATGTTTCTTTCTCAGTAATTCAAGCGTATGCCTCTAGAGCAAGCATCCCTAGCGTGATGCCTGTGGGCTCCATGGTACCTGGCAGCATTTTTCCTGGCACCTGCCAAATGTTTTTAGAAAGTGCATGTGACCAGGTGGCACTTTTGCCCAACAGGACTTCTTACTGCCCACTGAGGATCTGATTGGCAGTGGGGATTTTTAAAAAATTGCTTTGACAGCAGCTGCCACCAAAGCACAAGGATCTTTACCATGTGGCTACAAGAATGTATACAAGAAAATATTTTTAAACAATATGTTCATTTTTAAAGGCATTCTGTTAAACAGAGCTTCTGTCTGAGACTCTGATTACTATTAGAGTCATGACCTCACTCCCAGACATTTGTGGTTGGCACATTCTCTTGTGGCAGCCATTTTGTGGTTGTATCTAACATCCTGTGTCAGAATTCCAATGGTGCCTGCAGGTTCAAAAAGGCTGGGGACTCCTGTCATAGATGAAATGGATAAGTATTTTGAAATATTCTTACATTGAGCCTCTAATGTTTATGGTGAAATCTGGAATAATGACTCAACAAGGAAGAATATTAAGCAAAGAAAACTATAACACCATTCCCATGACATTGTTCATTGATACTTAAAAAGTATAATGTAGCATTGCGACCTTAACAAGGACTATCAAAGAAAAAATGTTTGACATCTTAGATATTAGATTACTTACAAGGGGCATAGAACATCAGCAGCAGAGGCCTATCTTCCTTCTTCAGAAGCCTTCTAAGTTCCTTAAAACCCAAAGGAAAAAACATTAACCATCACTGAAACCTTGAACCAAAGAACAGCGTTACAAATTTCATGTAAAACTCACACTTAGAAGAATGATATTTTCAGAAGACTTTGAAATGCAGCTGAAGTTTACTGCTCCCCTAAATGGCTGTAGGCTAAAAAAAAGACTGCTACTTCAGCAGCTAGCTCTATGGGGGCAAGGAGCTAACCTGCCATCAACAAAGATCCAGATGTAAGCCTTCCAGTCTGTTGATCCATCCTGCCCGTAGGCTGATTAGAAAAACATTCCCTTAACCCCAAGCAATGCAATCTCCATAGTTCATTAAACAGCTCTCCAAACGAAGGACCTCGATACTGTCCCAATCACAAGGGAAGCTGCTTGAGTCACCTACATATGGACTTCACAAGTAACATTTCTGCAACATACCTGCTCTGCTTGAAGGACATAGGGCTCAGATTGCACAGGATGATACATTTTATTTAAAGTATTTATAAACACAAGGGACAGATGGATCTGGCTTCTATTATGGCAGAGCACTCATTAGTCAGCTTTATAGCCAAGAGGATACAAGTCTGTACATTATTGTACTACTCATCTTCTTTATAGTTTACAAAAATACTCTAGCCCTTTGAGGGTCACTATAGGCAATATAAATTTGTTAATGAAGCAGGAGATATAAAGCAGATAACAGCCCATGGACTGCCAAAAAGCTGTCTCAATGAACACTGCTATTAGGGTGCATCATACAGCTTGCAGTCTTGGTTGACTATCAGGTGTTAAGGACTATTTTCATCAATGAAACGCGCAGCCGTTTATTATTAAGAACTGAATTAAATAATTTAAAAATATAAGTTTGCTTCTTTTCAACCAGGGCAATGAGGGGGCCCATAAGAACGGATATTTCAGAGGTGGTATGACGAGGAAAGCAAAATGAAATTTTTAAATTGAAAATGACCCCAGGAGAGCTTGTAATAGAGAAAAGAAAGGTGAACATTAAAAATTAATCTTCTTACAGAAAGTGAATGCCAAAATAACTGTTCCTAATACCAGAATGAAAGCACAGAAGTTCAAAAGACTCTCTATGAATTACCTGCTGGAGCCCAATCAATTAAAATTTAAAACCAACAGAGTGGAAAAATAATGCAACACAGTGCTCCAATTGTTAACAGGGAAGAACAGCAAGTACTATAATGATGCATAGTTTGAAAATAAAATAGTAGTATAATTTAAAACTTATCAGCTTTTAAGGACAAAACACTGTTAAATAGTGAGACATAACTGGGTGTTTAAGGAAATCTTAGCTGCATTTACAGACTGCGCTGATGCATAAAAAAATTTAAGCACCTCATGTATCTATACTGATAAGTGAACAATATATTAACCATTATTTTTACCAATAATTTTATAGTGTTGTTCAAAAGTCCTTCATTATTTCCCTTCAATATTCATCTATGGTTGAAACCTATCAATGAAGCCTGTAACATGGCACCTGCAGGCACCACGGCACTTACTGATGTGCTTCCCAGGTTTCTTTCCATTGGAAAAGAGCCAATCCTGGCTTTTCTCCACTTAACTGGAATAAGTGTTGTGTTCCAAAGAGCCTGAAACACATCACCTTTGAACCTGTAAGGAGCACCCACTTGGAAATAGTTTTTTCAGGATGCCAGGCCTGAAACCTCATAAAATTCTGCAGTACCTCCCAACACTTTGTGATTTGAACCCTAGGGCAGCCAGTTTATTGGGGTAGCCACTACCTTCTTCTCAACTTCCAAAAGTTCCCACAGGTTCAACATAAGATGCAGAGGCTCCCTGCCACAAACCACTGAAGAACTATTTGCTAGTACATTTTGGTTGCAATGTTTTATGATGACAAATCTAATTGTGAGGGTTTTAAATCAGGAAAATCAGAATACCTTTAGTTTCTATTTATCCATTTAGGCAATGGAATACTTTCCAAGAAGGTCATTTTGCACCAGGTAAAAATCTCACACGACTTCCAAATACTAACACAACACATCATAATCCTCATTATGCAAATCCTGTAATCAATGCACATTGCATGTGGAATAATGCAGGCACTGGAAGATCCATGCATTTTAGATAATGTATTTAAAAGCAGTTTTTATCACATACAAAACAGTGTTTTAAGAGTTCACATTCAGAATATTAATTTAGACATATATATTAAAAATGCTCTCTTGTCCCCAAGATTTTCAGTTTGAATAATCTATTTTATGGTCAGAAAAGACTGCAGTAAAAACACTCAAGCAGTGTTGTCCCCAGCCCCCCCCCCCAAATCTGACAAATAGGATCCTATCATTTACTTGACCATATAATCCCCTCTAAGTCATATGTTCTTCTACTAACCTAAGAGCTTATACTGGATTTAAATTACAGCATGAAGAAAACACAGAGAAGCCACAACTTATAGTCCAAAACACTTTAAAAGTACATGTGTGAGGACAGACAACCAGGGTTTTAAAAACATTCCCAAGTTAGTGTTTTGCTTACGCACAGTGCATAAGCAAGTGAATGAAGTAAATGACCAAAGGTTTTTTGTCCCTGCAATTACATGTGAAAGCTAAACAACAACCTTAATCATTCCCATGCTGTAAAGTCCAGTATTGTGGGGGTGTGACGTCGCTTTGGAGGAAGACAGATGCAGAAACCGGAGTGTCCCCCCCCCAGAACCAAATTTAAATATCTTAAAATCCTACATCAATATAAATACCCAAATTACGAGTAAGCAAAATGCAGAAAAGAAAAAAGCAAACAACAAAACATCCAGAAGACTCCAAGACTATTTCCCTGCGCCCCTGCTGACTGAAACCCAAAACACTGTTGGAGAAGAAGCAACTAAAATGGCGTCGGAGGAAAATTTAGCAGGTAAAGCTTCGCCAGAAATCGATCTGCCTTTATTTCTACAAAATATGAAGGAAAAAAATTCTGAGTAAAATTACAAATCTAACTGACCAGATTGCAGATATAAAGCTTGATATCACTAAAGCTATTCGAAAAGCAGACTGTGCAATGGACCTTAGCATTACATTGCAAAATGAAATCCAAGCCCTACAAAAAGAAAAAGACTTAATGCAACTCAGAATTCAATCCCTAGAACTTTTAAATCGTAAGTTAAATCTTAAAATTTAGAGGGATTGAAGAAGACGAATAAATAAATGAAGACCCAACAGCGTTTCTTACAAAATGGCTAATAAAAAGCCTGAAGTTAAAAGACAGTGTTACTCCACTAATCCAGAAAGCATATCAGCTTGGTTTTCCAAACAACCCAGATAGGAAAGGATCCAGAGACATTTTGGCAACGTTCACAGACTGGAGGATAAGAAAGCAGATTCTAGAAATGGCTAAACTACAGAATTCATTTAAGCATAATGGAACCCCTATCGCAGTCCTTACTGATCTGCCTAATGAGATCCTCAATAAGAGAAGAGAAGGTGATTACAGAAACCCTTAGGAAAGCTAGAATTGACTATAGATGGTCGAACTTTTACAAAGCTTCAAGTTAAGCATAAAGGGAAAATCTATCAGGCAGAGGATCAAGAATCAGGTTTGAACTTGCTACAAAACATCGAACTGGAATTACCTAAGGACTCTGAAATCACATCCCACAAGAGGAAAAGAACTCAACCATCTACTCCCCCAAAGAGTAGCAAAATTCCGATCAGACAGATTTAAGTCATTTTTCTCACTTTCTTTTTCTCTTACTTTTCTGCCCAGAAATAGCTAAATGTAAGCTAATAAGTATAGAGTTCAATAGCAAAGCAAAAAAAGTTTGAGGGAGGTAAAAGAAAAGCATAATTTTATTTTTGGTTTAGCTCCCAAAGGTAGTACAGCTCTTCTACCTTGGTAAGTAGACCAAGTGCCTGGGTGGGGCCCACAAGGCATAGAGAGCTGTTTAGATTGTGTGGTTAAATGTTTGAATCTTAGAATCTTTACTTATTTGTTTTTGTTAGCAACAGGTTACAGCATTTGACTACTGATAATATCCAAGTTAATCTCTTTACATAGGGGAAATGAGGAGGGATCGAGAAAGTTATACAAAATCATAGTAAGGGGAAGAATATTGTAAATTACTAAATTGGGGGAGGGAGGGGGTAATTTCAATAAGAGGGATTGTTAGTAAAATTGATAAGGCACAATGTTAAAATTCGAAACTACTGTTACACATATCTTTAATTGATGTTATTTTCTGGAAATGTAAATCTTACAATAAGCAATACTAAAACCAAGATTTTCTATAACTATCATTAAACTATTTGTGTTTAATGAATATCATCCCTTTTGTTCTTATTGTTATAGAAAATACTGAAAATAATTTTTTTTTTAAAAAAGTCCAGTATTGCTATATCAAAAGCTGCAATGGCCAATAAGCTATAAGCTGGGACTGACAAGGACATTTTGCAATTCCATATGGCTGCACAAGACAATCCAAGGAGTTCTAGGATCCAAGAATTCTAGAATCCTTTGCAGTAGCACAGGGGATATACAATCTATGTATCACATGCAATCATAAGGCATCTCCACTCTTACTTCATTGATGCACTAAAAATATTTTTGCTTCCTGCATGTGCAGTTGTGTTGGCCCTACCCTGCAAAAATTTAGGATTTCTAGACAAATACATGTCTAATTATTTTGTTCCCTGTACATCACCTTTAAAAAAAAAAGACACGCCCACTACCAATTTTCTCAAACCTATCTAAGCACTGCCCCCTCTTGGATACACACCGTAACATGATGAGGGGGGTTGAGTGTGACAGTGAAGCTGAGAGCAACAACATGGGCAGTGCAGGCTTGGTCAAGAGTCTAAACTCCTGGAAGAGTCACTCAAAGTGGAATGGTCAAAGCTGAGACACCAGACTAAGATGCATCCCCTTCAGGAATCAACAGTCACATCAGCTGAAGAATATTGATTGTTCCAATGGTGATAGAAGTGGAGGAATTTTTGAAGCCTAGCTACTGGGCAGCTGCAGTAGTGGAAGCGGGCAGAGGATCTTTCACAGACAACAGCAGTTTCACTTCAGCTAACCCTGGTTAGTACTGTGCAGAAGGTGACAACGGTAAACCACTCCTGCTAATTTCTTACCTTGAAAACCCTGTAATGAGACAATCCAAAATGAAAGAAGATATAGTGCTGGAAGATAAGACCCCCAGTTTGGATGGAATTCAATTGACTACTGAGGAAAAGCCAAGGACAAGTACGAATAACATCTTTCTTAATGATGGGACTGGATTAAAGCCAAAATGACACCTAGTTGTGGATGTGAATAGATGCAAAAGTAATGTCCAGCTGTGTGACACACGTAACAGGAACATGGAACATGAGAAATATGAAGCCAGATAAGTTAGAAGTCGTAAAACAAGAAATGGAACATTTAAATATTGCAATCCTGGTGTGAGTGAACTAATGTGGACTGACTCAGAACATTTTCAGTCAGAAAACCACAAAGTGTTTTACTGCAGAAATGACAAACTCAAAAAAACCCTGTCTTGCTCTAATAGTGAGACGAGACATAGCACAAGCAGTCAAAAGCTACAACGCAAAGTCTGACAGATTAATCTCAATGAGACTTTATGAAAGGCCTGTTAACATAACCATCATTCAAGCTCATGCCCCAACTACAGATGCTGAGGAAGAAGAAAACAAAAACTTCTATGCAACTGTCCAAGAAGAAATTGATCATATTCTTAAACGATATGCTGATAATCACAGGTGACTGGAATGCAAAAGTTGGGAGACAAAGCAGAATCAAACATTGTCAGAAAATTCGGACTAGGAATGATCACAAAATGAAGCAGAAGAGTGATTTATAGAATTTTGTGAAGCCAACAACCTATTCATTGCTACCACATGCTTCAGGCAACCAAAAAGACAATTGTATATGTGGAAATTGCCGGGTGACCAATACAGGAACCAAATAGATTACATAATTGGAAGCAGAAGATGGAGAAGCTTTATTCTCTCTGCTAAAACAAGACCAGGATTTGATTGTGATACAGATCATGAGTTGCTAATATCAAAAATTATAATAAAGCTGAAAAGAAACACTAAAAGAATCATCGTGCTAAAATACAATCTAAATAATATTCCTGAAGAATTTGAAGACCAAGTAAAGAACAGATTTGCAATGCTAAGTTTAATTGATCGTGAACCAGAAGAGCTGTGGGCTGAAACCAGAGATATTATCAAGGAAGAATGTGCAAAGACTATTCCTGTAGCCCAAAAAAAGTGGAAATCTAGATGGATGACTGATGAAACTCTTAAAATTCCTAAAGATAGACGAGAAGAAAAAATAAAAGGTGATAGAAATAGAATCAGAATTCTAAATGCAGGTTTTCAGCTACTTGCACACAGAGACAACGAGATCTGTTATAATAACCAGTGCAAAGATAGAACAACAAAAAAGGAAGAACGAGATCTGCTCCACAGGATCCAGGAAATCAAAGGGAAATTCAAGCCATAGCTCAAGATCAACAAGGAAATACAGTACCTGATCAGGACAAAATAAAGGAAAGATGGAAACAATACACTGAAGAACTATACAGAAGAGATGGAAGGATGCCAGATACCTTTGAAGAAGAATCTTTTGACAAAGAACCAGAAATCTTAGAAAGTGATGTAAAAGCTGCACTCAATGCAATTGGGGGGTGGGTGGGGGGAAGCACCTGGAGTGGGTGGAATTTCAACCTACAGAAATTGAGTTCATCAAAATCTTAACAAGAATCTGTCAACAACTATGGAAAACAAAACAATGGCCCACAGACTGGAAACGCTCAGTTTACATTCCAATTCCAAAAAAAGGGACGCCAAACATTTCAGCAACGATTGGACTATCACATCAATTTCCCATGCAACCAAAGTGATGCTCAAAATTTTACAAAAAACCTCTTTACCATATATGGAACGAGAACTGCCAGATGTTCAAGTTGGATTCAGAAAAGGAAGAAGCACTAGAGATCACATTGCAAATTTATGATGGCTGATGGAACATATCAGGAAATTTCAGAAGAAAATCAGCCTATGTTTCATAGATTACAGCAAAACTTTTAACTGTGTGGATCATGAAAACAATGGAGTGTTAAAAGAATGGGGGTGCCACACAACATCTGATTGTTCTGATGTGCAACCTGTACTCTGGACAAAAGGCTACTGTTAGGACAGAATATGGGGAAATAAAATGGTTTCCAATTGGCAAGGGTGTCAGACAAGGATGCACAGTATCTCCCTACCTGTTCCACCTCTATGCAGAGCATATCATAAGGAAAACTAGATTGGATCTAGAAGAAGGTGGAGTGAAAATTGGTGGAAGGAACATTAACAATATGAGATGTGCAGATGACACCATGTTTCTGGTAGCAAAGGAAAACGACTAGGGAAACGACTACTGAGGAAGCTTAAAGGAGAAAGCGCCAAAGCAGGATTACAGCTGAACATCAAGATGACAAAAGTAATGACTACTGAGGAATTACACAATTTTAAAGTTGACAATGAGGACATTGAACATTTGTGAGGGAACTAGAAAAGGTCCTTAAAGATAAAGATGTCTCTCTAGGGACCAAGTTCAAGATAATTAAACTATGGTATTCCCCATTACTATGTATGGATGTGAAAATTCGACAATGAAGAAAGCTGACAGGAAGCAAAATGATTCATTTGAAATGTGTTGCTGGAGGAGAGTTTTGTAAACACCATGGATGGCCAAGTGGGTTCTAGATCAAATCAAGCCTCAATTCTCCCTAGAAGCTAAAAGGACAAAACTGAGGCTATCGTACTTTGGTCATGTCATTAGAAGACAAGATTATCAGGAAAAGTCAATTATGCTAGAAAAGTGGCAGTAGGAAAAGAGGAAGACCTATAAAGAGATAGCTTGACTCAATAAAAGAAGCTCTGCCCTCTAGTTTGCAGGATCTGAACGAGTCTGAACGATAGGACATTTTGGAGGTCTTTCATTCATAGGGTAACCAGTATGTCGGAGGTGACTTGACATCACATAACACACATATCTAAGCACTGACTGCTGCATCAAATATCTGGAAATACTGGTGGTTCTTATTCTGGAAACTAAAGAAATAGTTGCAATTCCAGTTGACATACTTTTTCACTGTCCAAATGTACAATGTCTTTGGCTTCAGGATCCTCTTCCCACAATGGAGCTCCTTCTGGATCCTTCAGAAAGGCCACTATTGACTGCCAAGAAGAGAAAAGAAAGACAAAACCTTTTAACAACAGCTTCAACCAAACTGTGACCATGCTGATGTTCATATTCTTGCTGTTGAAATAAGCATTTTTTCTCTGCTTTGTAATTAGCATTTTAAAGCAGCTCTTCTTCTAGTGATTTTTTTTTTTAAATAAGAGATTTTAAAGATGCAACCTGTGGAATTGTGTGTAAAAGTTTTACGTTCCATTTATATACGGCCTCCTGTGTATCATATCAGAAACAGGAGTGTTCCTGTGTAAACTGAACAATTTGTAAGACGTAACAATTTGTTTATATTTTTATCCCAGCCTTCTTCTAAGGAGCCCAAGGCAATGTATATGTTTTTCACTTCCTCCACTTCATCCCCACAACCACTATGTGATGTAGGTTGGGCTGTGACAGAATGACTGGCCCAGCAATCTTTCATGGCAGAACAGGGATTCAAAGCTGGGTCATCTGTAGCTCAGCGTTCTAATCAATGCACACTGCCTCTCAAAGAATTCCATGTCAATAGACTACAGCCTGTAAAATACATCCACTCATTTTCCCCGCATCAGAAAAGGTTATGGCAGACAAATAATCATTTGGTTTCTTACATTTCAAGAAAAAAGGGGGCTTAGAGTAACTATTAATATTCTCCTGAGTGCAAAGGAAAGTCATTTGGTTATTAAGAGCACCACATACATCATCTTCTGCTTCCGCTGTTTGAGCGCAGTCTTAATGTCCAACACAGATCTCTCAGTAATACCACTAAGAGGGAGAAGAGGGGGATCAGCTATTCAAATGCCAAGATTGTGATTGGTTTGTTCCCGTGGAAAGAATGCCACTTATCACAGATAAGGAAAGCACCAATTCAGCACTCTGCACATTCTCATTCTCTCTCAGCCTGTCAAAAGGATGCATCATGTTTCACAGCTGAACAAGCAGCAGGTTGCTTTTTGCTCATTCCTCTGCGGTATTAGAACTTTAGTCTCTTTAAAAACAATGTTTAAACTGAAGAAAATGAAGTGTCTGGAGAGACAGCCAAGGTGACAGTTCAAGGACAGACATTATCCACCACTGCTACTATTGAGCTTGTAATGGTAGAAAAGAACGCAATTAAATCTTGCTAAGCAGCTTTAATATCTGCAGCTACTTTGTGTATGGATGCTCTAGAGGAGGGGAGTTGGACATTACAACTTTGTTTCTCTTTCATTCTAGTCTCTCTACTGGGCCAAAGAGGATATCCATAACAAGACAGAGCAGGGATTATGCATCACCCCCTGGTGATAAAGCCACAGATCTACTGATGTTTACATACTAGCAGTAGCTGACACCTTACAAAAGGAGGACTTGGAGGCACTACTCCTACATGGTGAACCAGGTCCAGAAAGTGGTGCTAGGGAACTATTGCTCAACTTCATTGAATTTGTTCTACAGCATTCCTAGATATTGTAAAATGGCCTTTGGGATACTGGGGTATTATTTCTTCCCTTCTAATATAGATCAGCATACAACCACGCTCCATACACATTTTTGTTTTTGTTGCTTCAGTTGGCTTCTTAAATTGGTACCGAGGTTTAGCCGTTCTAACAACACTGGCTTTTTTTCTGTCTATCAAACTGTCAATGCCAACTTGTATGACTACACACACCAACATAGTAAATACATTGCTATATTTGTGGTTTTAGCTATGTTCCCATTAGCATTGAACGTTCTAATGATCCACAACACCAGGAGGTCAAACCTCCAAGTTTACATCAAACCAAGCCTGCATTTGAACACTGCAACAAGGTTTGTAATGCCAAGTTGTGATTCTTGTTCTTATTAGAGGCTAAAGTGCTGCTTGAGAAGCTTCTTTCAAACCTGGGAGAGTTTCCAAAACAATTTGTGATGCTGCAGCAGTTTTAAAAAGAAAAAGTTCAAAGCTGTACTGTATGTAGGCTGGCCTTACATACGTTCAAAGGGGCTCTCTGGATTGCAGCTGAGAACAGAAAGAGCGCTAGAAGCAGCATGGCAGCCTAATTAGGACCACCAACCTTTTCCAAGTGCATTTTCATACATATATTTTAACACAACAAATCTATAGAAATTTGTTCCTGTCAATTTGATGTTCAACACTAAATGGAGAGCAATATTTTAATAACACACATTTATTTTAAAAGTCAAACATGCAGTAATTGTAATAAAACTTCTGAAATGTTTGACCCCTCGATATATGTAGAGAATCAGCAGCATACATAAACAAAAGATGTTATCTTGCTGGTACAAAGGAAGATACAACACTGGTCAGCTGTAAATTACAGCAATGCTTCAAATACTGCATTGTACCAAAACGAATGCATTTTCCATGGGGAAGAGAGAGAGCTGGGCATGGATGTTAATAATTATGGTAGTTTTATAGAAGTAATCAGGGCTAGTTTGGTCCATAGCTAATCATATTTGATGAACAAGATTTGGGTTGAAAGCACATATCCTGAAAATCTAGTTGGTCTTTAAGGTGCTATTGAACCTCGATCTTGCTCCAGACCAACAAGGTTACCTACTGGAAACCACATCTGATGAGTTATGCAATATGTTAAGGCAATATGCCATAAATTAGAGCACCATAGGAGAATAGCATCTGTACGTTTTGTTTGGGCGATAATATGTTGATTACCATGAAAAGTGAATTAGTACCATCTGTAAATTCCTTGAGGTAGGTAAGGCAGCATGGTATAGCCCAATCCTGTCAGATACTGGAAGCTAAATTGGGTCAGTACTTGGATGGCCGACCGCCAAGGAAAACTCTGCAGAGGAAGGCTATGGCAAACCACCACTTCTTCTCATCTGCCTTGAATGCTCCTTGCTGGGTTTGCCGTAAGTCAGTTGTGACTTGACAGCACATACACACACATGAATTCCTGGAAGGTTCCTAATGGGGCTAAACTGGACTCTGGAAGTTGAATATATTGAATGATATTGTAAGATTCAGTGAAGATCTTTTCCCAAACATTTGCACCTATGGACAATGTAAAAATAAACCTCTGTTTTCACCCATTTAACAACTGGGGAAGGTAGTTTATAAATACAATATTACAGGGTTGCCAGCTCTAGGTTGGGAAATTCCTGGAGATTTTGAGGGTGGAGTCTGGGGAAGACAGAGTTTGGGGAGGCAAGGGACCTCAGTGATGTATAATGCCGTAGAGCCTACCTTCTAACAACAATATTCTCCAGGGGAACTGATCGCTATTCTTTTTGAGATCAGTTGTAATTCTGAGAGATCTTCCACCGTCATCTGGATGTTGGCAATCCTAAGTGTAACCTTAGTGATGTTTATTTGAGGGTTTGTTCTCTTGACAACAAAACTATGCAGTATACAGAGAATTTCTAGTGGACAAAAATGAGTCCATGACTTCCACCAATGGACCATTCTCCCATACTCAACTGAGCCCTTCAGATGGTAAGTTTTTTTCAGAAGCAATCAGCATATTGCACACACCACTTTTGTTCCGCTAGGATATGAAGGATAAGAGTTTGATAAGAGTTCAGTTGGCCTCCTGACATACTATGGAGTGGATTAGAAAATTCAATTTGGTTAATATGAAACGAATTACATTTCAAGATTTGTTTCGCCCTAATTTTATAGTCAGAGTGTAGATGATGAAGAAATCTGTATCTATATAGGTTGATTATATCCTGTAATTTAAAACAGATTATGTTTATTTTGAACAAAGAAAGGCCTAGAAAAGGAATTAGTGTGGAAATTGTCAGGGAAAGAAATTCATGAATTTTTTCCAGTACCCAAGTAAGATTTCTAAAAAGGTATTTTAAAACTGGCTGAAGTTTTACAGCTTAGGTCAGGAAAAGAACAGACCTAGTTAGATCCCTTATGGGGATCCCCATCTATGGGAAAACAGTGCCCGTAGGCCCCGTTTCCCCCTAAGGGATCGGTGCCCAATGCTCAAACTGCCACTGGAGTCACAAAATGGCTCCCCTCCAAAGCTCCTAACTCTGCAACCAACACAATAACCCATCCCGGACATCCTGCAGCCAAATGTCCTATCCCCAGCTGGACAGGTGCACACCGTCCGGCGGTACAAGGCCGTGATCCTGAACAAAATGTCAGGGTGAAAGATAACCAGGCCACCCTTATCCAGGACAGCTTTACCCACCAGTTTGGATAGCCGCCTCCAGGCCAGGTCCACCCTGGCGTTGTCCCTTGCCCCCCACCAGCATCGCTGCTCCAGAGCTGACCGAAGGGCACGCACGCCCGGCCCCGGCAAAATAGAAAGTGGGAGGACCTGAGGGAAAACCTCTTCCCTCAGGTCCAGCAACGGCTTCCAACTTTAAAACACCCAGCCAGCCACTGATTGGCTGGCTAGGTGCTGTATTTCGCATGGCTTGTCCCTTGCCCCCCGCCAGCATCGCTGCTCCAGAGCTGACCGAAGGGCACGCACGCCCGGCCCCGGCAAAATAGAAAGTGGGAGGACCTGAGGGGAAAACCTCTTCCCTCAGGTCCAGCAACGGCTTCCAACTTTAAAACACCCAGCCAGCCACTGATTGGCTGGCTAGGTGCTGTATTTCGCATGGCTTGATTTACAGCCGCGCGAAGCAAACTGGGGCCGGAAAGGGAAAGGAGACGCTCCTGCTCGTCCCTTCCCTCGAAAGCCCCGCAAATGCCCAGAAGCCCCTGGCCCTGACTTACTGGGCCCGGGGGCTTCCAGTTGAGACTTTTCTGCAGAGTATTTAATGGTGACATTTTTATTAGGCATAATTGATTTTTAGTTCTCTCCCCTTCCTTATTTCCCACCTCCACCAGCAGCCTCTAACGCTCCCACCACCTTTATTTGTTCAGTCCTTTACCTTAAATGTTCCTGTTTTACATTTTCTGCTCCTCCCCTTCCAGCCTCCCTTCCCTTCCTCTTATCTTTTATTTCTTAAAAACTCTCTCTCTTGCTTCTCCATGCTGGTACTAACCAAGGCGTGGAATCCTCTGCAATGTTAGTTTCAGGATGCCTATCAACCACCAAAATGGCTGCCAAGATTCCATAATGGTTGCATGATCTCAGTGGCATGAAGACACTGCTTCTATGGTTTTTTTCTAACCCCCAGTGTATCATTTTTCATATTTCATCTTTTTCTGCAAACCTGAGCAAGTATACACTATCTGACTGCCTATTATTTAACAACCATCAAATATCATTAAATATTCTATGAAGCCATGAATGCCATTGTTAAGTGGAAATTAACCTTTCACATGTCATTATGACCTCATTTTTAGCACCGGCAGGAATGAGGGCTGCTGGCAGCCAAAGGCAAATCTAGTACCATTTCCTATCAGATATCTGTTATAGCTGTGTAACGGCAGACATTTCCAAACAGGGACAAAAGTAAATGGCAAAACCACTGACAAGAGCCACCAACATACATTCATTAAAGTGTACATTCATTACAATTTTTTAAGTTGACAGTTACCAAGGAACAACAAGCTAATTTGTTTTTATAGTTAGCATAAGTATCAAACCTATACTTAATATTTTAAAAACACTTGACCAATATTTGACCATAATTGACCAAATCTCTTTTTAATTTGTCAAATGAACAACCCTGTTCTAGAGAAGTAACAAAGTAAAGAAATCAGAGGAAGACGTTTGCATGAGCCCCCCCCCCCCAGACAGAGATGCTATAAGGTTCATTCTACTTGAATTACAAACGAAGTGAAAGTGATAAACCTGGCCCTGTTCTACACAAAGCTACAATGACATCTGGAGTCAACTGAAGTGGAGGAGATTCTCTGACAAATACCTAGGATGCCAGGATTAGAAGAAAATACTTGATTACAGGATGTAATTTGAGCTGGAGGAACTGGGTAACAGGACATTACTTGGACAGGAGCCAGATCATAAGAAATCAAAGATTTGGGGAATGCTGTAAGCATTGCATCAGCTAGTTCACGACAATTCCTATTCTTTAAGGTATCTTGACATCTTCTGACTCCTAAATCTGAATCTTTACAGTCTCAAGAACAAACAATTAGCTGTATTACTTCTACAAAGTTTTTTGGTGATAAAATAGCATGAATGCCAGCTGTAGTTTAGGTGAGAGGGAAGAAATGCTTAATGCACTATCTGGTCCACTTATGGCCCATTTTGACCCAGTTACAGTGACTGATATTGACAGGATCCTGGGCTCTGTGAAGGCCACTAGTTATGCACTGGATACTTGCCCATCTTGGCTACCAAAATCATGTAAGGAGCGGACCACATAAATCATCCCCTATCATAAATCATTCACTAACTCAATGCACCTTCCTTCAGCCACTCAAAGAGGCACTTATCCATCCACTAATTTTTTTTAAAAAAAATCTCTAGACAAAAATGATGTGGTCAATTATCACCCAGTCTCTAATTGTCCCTTTTTAGGCATGATGATTAAGAGAGCTGTAGCAGACCAATTCCAGATCTTCTTGGTAACTCTGTTGCTCTGGGCCTGTTCAGTCTGGTTTCAGGATGGGCTATGGGAAGTAGACAGCTCTGCTGGCTTTAGTTGATGACTTCCGTCTGAATGCAGACAAAGACCATTCTTTGTTGCTTTTCCTGGATCTATCTGAAACTTTTGATACAGTAGATCATGCCATGCTGAGACATATGGAGACAGAAATAGGTATCAGAGGATGTGCCTTTGAATGGTTTAAGCTGTTCATCCTGGAACAGACTCAAAGGGTTGCTGTTGGAGATCAGCTGTCTGCAGTGTTGGAATTGTCTTGTGGGTTCTGTCAGGGCTTGCTGCAGCCACCGCTGGGCGGGGCGCTGGGCGGTCTGCTCCTGACGTCAAAAGGGGGCCAGGGATTCTGCGGGACCCTGCTCTGTGGATGGAGGGGCGGTATATATCACCCAGACTCCCTCTCACTCCACTCGCTGGCCCACTCAACCTGTGCCACTCACTCCCCTTGGTCTCTGCCATCTTCTTCTCCTCCTTCATCCGCTCCCGCTCCCGCTCAAACCCACCACCCCAGAGCTCTTCCCAGCCATCCTTTATAGGGTTTCCTTTCCCCGCCCCGCCCTTCTTCCAGCCTGGATCTGGGCTGCCCCAAGTAGTTGCAGCTGGGGTAGCTGATCTAGCTCCACTGACTGGCACCAGCTGTGTCGTGTTGCCTGGCTGCCAAGCCTCCGACTCTGCTGATTGCTGAAGGCAGGTCCAGCTGTGGCCCCTTGGCTGCCTGCCCAGCTCCTCCCCCAGAATGCCTGTGGCAGCTCCACCTGAGGTTGCTTGGCTTCTGGCACTCCCTGGGCCTGGCTATTGCCTTCTAGCTGGTGTATAGGCTGGGGCGTAGTTCTGGGCTGTTGGGACTGCTTCTCCTCATCAGGTAAGGGCTCTGCTTGGGCAGCAGCTGGGTCACTATTTCCCCTGCCCTTGCCTTCTCCCTCTACTTTGCCCAGCCCCCTGCCTTCTCCCTGGATGGTGGGGCTAGCTGGCCTTGCCCTGCCCCTTTCAGCCCCCTGGGGCCTTGGACCCTTGCCCCTTTTTCTGGCATAGGCAGGTTCTGGCTCTGATGGCTGGCTGGGGCAGCAGGGCCACTGCCTCCTGGCTGTCTCTCACTGTTTCCTCCCAGCAAGGCCGGGGGCTGTGCCTCAGACCCCGGACAGGTTCTACAGGGCATAGTCCCCCCTCCTTCAATGTTATTTAACATCTATGTATAGCCTTTAGGAGAAATCATTAAGAGCTTTAGAATTGGATACCATTAATATACCATTGATCACATCTCTTTGTTCAAATCTCCTGGTGATGAAGTAGGGGTTCTGAGTCACTGCTGTTGTCCAATGGCTGAAGATGAACAAACAGATACTGAACCCAAACAAGATGAAAGCGATGCTGGCTGAGAAGGCAGAGATATTGACGGGTGCTGTTCTCCCAACTTTCAGTGGGGTTCAGTTCACCCTTGCAGACTCAGTTAAGAGCCATGGGGCTATACTGGATCCAACACCACTCCTAGAGAAGCAAGTTAATCTAGCTGCAAAAAATGCCCTCTTCCAACTCAGTCTAGCCCATAGATGGCCCCCTCCCTTGACACGGATGATTTGGCCATCTGGATCCAGACCACAGTAACACCTGAGGCTAGACTACCATAATGTACTCTGCATAGGTCTCCCCTCGAAGTCAACTTGGAGACTAGCTGGTGCAGAATGCCCCAACTCAGTTTTTATCAAGAGCTAGATAGAACATGCATATTACTCCTATTCTTCAATCACTCTGTTGGCTACCCATCAGTTAGTGGACTCAGTTCAAGGTATTGGTTATTACATATAAAGCCCTTCATGGCCACTTCTCTCCCTATGCTCCACCACAGCAACTCTGCTTATCTGAACAGGGCCTTCTATAGGTACAACCCTGCAAATGGCCAACTGCCCATATGTATGCATTCTCTGTGTGGTCCCCATGTTGTGGAATGGCCTGCCTAAGGAATAAAAAGGAAAGAACACCATTTTTATCTATGCTGTGCCCAGAGAATCTATTATTTTAGCCTGTGGTTATATAATCAGATCAGCAAAAAGGCCATTTCCATCTTTCCTTCAGGCTCATCGTATAGAAGATAAACTAAAAATGTAAAGTATTTTCCCAGTTGTTGTCAAATTAATGCAGTTAGAGACTGCCACAGCAGTTTTGCTCATCTGAACAGGTCCTTCTATAGGTACAACCCTACAAATGGGCAAAATCAACAACTGCCCATACATGTGCATTCTCTGTTGTGGCCCCCACCTTGTGAATGGCCTGCCTGATGAAGTTAGGAAGGCTCCCACCCTCTTGAGTTTTCGCAAACGATGAAAAAACTTAATTATTCAGCAGGACTTTTTACACAGGTGGCAGGGCTATAAACAAATAGTTCAGAAAGATGCTATGGTAAATGGATAAGGACTGTAGACTATACTGTCTGGTGCTGTACATGTGCTCGAACTAGGTAATTTCTGCATTGGTAGCTTCAGGTGGCTAGCCATGTTGGTCTGTAATAGAAGAGCAAGATTCAGGTCAAGTGGCACCTTAAAGACCAACTAGATTTCCAGTGTGTGAGCTTTAGAGAGTTAGAGCTCCCTTTATCTGACAAAGTGAGCTCTTCTGCACTGGTAACACGTCACATTTAATTGCTTATGCTTGTTTCAGCCTTGTGTTAGCTTTGCATCAGATTTCTGCTTGTTTTCAAATTTATGCTATCCAAACCCTATTGTATTGCTTATTGGATGTCCCAGCCATAGATTATATTAATTTACACTACGTAATCTGCTTTGAGTTTCAGTGAGAAAGGCAGATTATAAATAATGTAATAAATAAATACACAGAATTCCAAATGGCTCATTTGTAAATAGTTGATGAAAATTACACAGTATCAAGCACTTCCCTGCTTTGCATTACTTTGTAAAACTACTGGCATACATTTTTTCTTTCCCTTTTATTTTTAATTTATATACCACCTTTCAGTCAAGTAGTTCAGAGGAGATAACAAATAAACTGCAGTTATTAAATCCATCTGCCCAAACCCAATAAAAATATTAATTTTGACTTTAACTAATGAAGTATTTATGGAATACCTAGGTACTAAATTTCTACCTGGGCCCTTCTCAAGTGTCAGTCACTATTCTCTACTTCTCACCATGTACTAAACATATCCACTTGAGCACATAATCTGGAATCACACTTGGGCATGTGGGGGGAAACCTTTCGTTGTTAGGGAAGGTTGAAAAAAATATGCTAGATATTTCTTTTAGGGTAGTTCTGGAGCTTAAAATACTTCTGATAATCACTTCAGGGATGAGAAAAATTTCTGACACCTCGTGAGATGACTTTTGTGAACATAGTTTTTTCCACAGTGATGATGACAAGGGCTGGGGCTTCCTCCAGCTATATTTTCTGTTTTCTGAGGTGTAGCCAGTCCCTGAAACTTTTTCGGTGGGCTGTTCTGCATTTGCTTTGTACAAAGTCTGCTAGGGACCAGGCTGTAAAATGGAAAGACCACCATTTTTGTCTATGCTGTGCTCAGAGAACCTATGATTTTAGCCTGTGGTTATATAATCAAATCTGCGAAAAGGCCATTTTCATCTCTCCTTCAAGCTCATCTCATAACAGATGAACCTGAAGTGCAAAGTCTTTTCCCAGTCATTGTTAGATTAATACAATTAGACACAGGCAGGCATCAAACAGGATCTTTTGGAGGGGGGAGGGATATCACCAACAAAAACAAAAGCTCGTATTTGTTACCAGATTGTAAGTAAGCTATCAATTTATAATGCAATTTAGCACTGACTCAGTCTAGTTAATCACACACAGCTTTACAGGATGTTTGGCTGGCAGATGTGCAGGAGATATGGGAGGAAAGAGAAAACCTCCCAGTCACCCAAACAGATGTTTGTGTAATCCATCTCCCACCCCAATATGAAGCTGCAAACATTAACATCTGCTTTACATCTAAACATATCTCACTCTCCAGAATATCTCAAACTAGTATAAATTTACCTTCAATGTGAGTGCTCTGTTATATTCAGTGTGAAATGTTCCATCCCTGTCAAGAAAGGAGTATGGGGGAAAACTGCAATTAATTTCAAAACTGTCATTAGAAAATTAGGCAGCTGTTTCCTCTGGTCAGGAAAAATGAAGTTTTCTTCAACTTGCAGGGTGTGCAGAACACAACAATCGAAAACAAGTTTTTCAGGCAAACAGGTCTCTAATGAGCAATCACTTCCACAATGTCTTAATGAGAGCATTTACCACAGCCAAGATTTGGGGAGTGGCAGATGCCCATGGAAACTTACATTTGTAACAATGCCACTATAATTATGCACATTGGTCCCTAAAGAGCTAATACAATCACGTGTTGAAGTCAATGAGCTGCTAAACCAACATCCAAGTGAGCTAAGTAGCAATGCTGGAAATTGCCTCATTGAAAAGCATTATGAATTGAATACAGGGTGCCCAAACTATCCCAAAATAGTTTTGTTGTTTTTAAGAAGACAGCCATTTCTTCCCCACACACTTGCTTTTAAAAAAATGCCTCACAAAACCCAGTATATTCAGATGGATCCAAAGGTCATTTTTCACAAACAGAAGGGAACTTTCCACCTCTCCCTCCAGCTAAAGACCACTGAGCTTTTCAAAATGCTGCTTCTTGTGGTACAGGGGACCTTTAGAAGAAGGTTAGAATCGGCAAAAACCAAGCCCCCTCCCACCTTCTTGTGACAGAAAACAACCTTCACATTCAGCCCATTGTAGCTGGTGAGTCCCCCACCCCAATATGTCAGACTAGGCAGGTGGAGAAACATCAATTTATCCGTATACGGGAGAACAAAAATGTCTGTGTTAAATAACCTCTGAAACAATCCAAGGTACTCTCTTAAGTATATAATATGCTTCTCAAAAAAACCACAAGGTAACTATAGTTACACAAACTGTAATGTTTTAATCAGGTCTATGCAAGTTGAATAGGAATTATGCTAAACACACACACTTAATAGGTACAACCCAACCAATGTCAAGCACACTTTAAAGTCTCATTGATTTCAGCTGAAGAGTAAAGCATATGTTCAGCTCACATCTGAAATCAATGGGACTTTGCTGTAACTGGACTATACCAACAGAAGTTAGCTTAGCCCATCAGTTCACAATAGTGCATAATGATAAAGAACATAATTCTCCATGGTGTAATATCTAAACAGGGTAAAGATCAAGAGTACAGATGTCTAACAAAAATGATGACCCTTATTCTAAAAAGGTTTTGCACTTCGTGGGCACTAGAGTTTAGAAATCACTCTCTGCCATTCTTTGACTTACTTGTAATGAAGTAATTCTATCCCTTTCTCCTTCAAACTAGGGTCAACTTTCATCTTCTTGCATAGTTTTCGACTCTCTGAATCACTGCAAAGATACATAAGCAAAAGCATATGATTTTTTTATAAAAAAGGTATCAAATGCTTTATATATAGGCTACTCCAACTTTTGCCTTTTTAATGCAATTACAAGAAGTTTAACAAATTACAAACAGTTGTGTTTACTACCTGGAAAGCACACTGAAGCCAAGAGTCTGGCCCAACACATTTATTCCAGATGTAAATCCCACTAATATTTGAGTGGTAAAACACTGGTGTATTTGTTTCTTTGATTTTTTTTACCTCAATTTTCAACCAGATTGGCTTCTAAAGGTGCTTAAATAAAATAAATCTAGTAATGACATGTTCATTTTAATAATGTATAATAGAAAAATAAATATTTAATACCCTAAGCCTTAAAAAGAGTCCCTACTACTCGGTATCACAGAACTGTGATTAATATAACTGACAGAATACAAGAACAGATGATTTATAAAACAGAGGGGCTGAGCACACAGTTGCATTGTATGAAACAGATTATTTTCTCCACAGAGCAGCTGCCAAGCAAGACCAAAGTCTGTGTTTATCACCTGATTAGTTTTTGTTTAAGTGCAGATAAATTACCTCTAGTCACTGTTTTAAGATTGCCCTTTAGTGGTCTGGAGCTAAACTGAGCCCCGTTACTGCTTTATATAACAGCATGATGTAAAATGTCATACTGCCCCAACAATTTTGTGCCCATTTAGTTACTCTGCCATAAAAGCACTGCTACTGTGTACAGTGAGGATCCACCCACTATATCTGAAGAAGTGGGGCTCTGATTTGTGAAAGCTTATTCCAATAAAATGTTAGTCTGTAAGGTGCTACAAGATGCCTGCTGATTCTGGATAAAAACACACACAGCTACCCCTATGGATCTATTCTGATTGTTCTCCAGCTTACTTCCTTCAACAAAAAATAGAGGAGTCTACAACGTTGAATTCTATGAGCTTTTCCAATGACATAAGACAAAGGGCCATTTCAGGTCTTCTCACCACTGCAGTCTTGGCCAATTTTGCTTTTTGTCCACACAGTATTCCCAGCACAGCTTTTTGGGGGGATCAAAAAGAGAGCCCTCCTCCCTCTTTTACCATTCCCCCCCCTTTTTTTATTAATGCATCACATATTATTACATTTCAATACAGTCACAGTTCTCCTATGATACATCTTTTACCCCTTTTGTAACCACCCCCCCCCCCCGGCAAGGTGGCCATCCTAAAACTACAAATTAAATTTTTAGCCACGAGCACATTTTTTCCAATTTTCCAAATATAGTTGTATTGGCTTCTCCATTATATACCCATTGAAAATATACAGACCATTTCTCTTTTATCTCCTCCATTTTTCCATCCCATGCCTTATCTTTTTTTAAACATTCCAACATATCCGATTGAATATATTCATACAAGTAATCATTCCATCTTTCTAGGGTCCATTTTAACTTCTCCTTCCAACCGTATGCGATCACTGCATGTGCAGCTAGTAACATTGCTTTGAAAATATCCTGGTTTTGTTTCTCAATTCCAGTGTTTCCCAATACACCCATGAATAATAGATCTACATCTGTATTAAGGTTGACCTTACATACCAATGCTTACATACCTTTTCTCAAAAATCTATGACCTTTGGATGCTCCCACCATAAGTGGGAGTACCACCCTTCTTTTGCATTGCAAAAGAAGGGTGGTACTCTTTTACCAATAGAAAACATGACCTCTCTTGAACTACAAGGTCAGTGTGACCTGAAAGCTCAAAGAGACAGGGAAACTCAAAGAGACATGAGTCAACCCATCTTACATTTTGCCATCATTTTCATCAATCTTAGAAAGAAAAAATTACCTTTTCCACTTCCTACGATCTATCTTATGCTAAGCAAACCACACATCGTCTCACTGTTGAACCATTCATACTTTCCTAAGATCCCTGGGACTCCGGATTTCTTTTAATTCCTGCCCAGCATCCATGTAGTTTCTACCACCACCTTAAAAGTAGCTTTAGGTGAGTAAGAGACCTGGAGATAGAAGTTTTAAGGTAACAGAGCATGGAGGAGGAATGCTTAGAGTTGGCAGGTTACATTACCTCACTGAGTCAGATACAACGTCATAGATGGGATCCAGCTGATGATGTCACATTGAAGAGCAGTATTAATGCTAGAACTTCCACACTCCGTTAAGTGTGCATCATGTAGTATTTGTGTAGTTACAACCATGTGACTGAAGAAATGTGCTGTTTACCAACTAAAACTACTATGGGAATTAACACTGCTAAATGTAAAAGGTAGTTGAGCTGTTAATGCCAGATCCTATTTCCAATTTACATAGCAGCCATCACCATAAGTAGGTGTATGCAGAAGTCTTAGAAGAATCCATCTGTCTGTAATATGGCCTATCATCAATTACCCATGAAAAAATGATTTGCATATCATCACTCTATGAGTCTTTTGATGATTTAATTAGTGTACCTACATATTTCTCTCAAGAGATGTTGCAGGATATAAGGTTTGGAGTGCGAGTAAGATTAAAATGACGTTGGGAAAGCTGAGTGGATGGAGAGGGATGGCAATGAATCAGTACTTTAGTTGTTAAAATGAGAGATTCCTGAACTACACCTGCCTGCAAAGCGCTTCTTCCAGCCTAATACCAAGTTAATGGGGTGATTGTTCCCTCAAATTCATTTAGATTCTGTAAAGGTTTCATTTTTCTTCAGTGAGAGGTAGTGGATCTTAAGACTAGGGATGTGTGCCGGGATCTATCTAGTCTGAATATACATATTATGGTATTTGGAGGAGTATTCAGGATTCTCGGGAGTACCAGTATCTGGGCTCTGTACATTTCCAGAATGGGAATATCCAGAGCTAGCATTTTAAGGATCCTAGGCCTGTTTTTTATCCTTTAATGGGTTTTCTGGGCAACAGGAGAGAGGGAGAGGGGAGGCATTTTCCCTGGCCTGGGGATGGCAGCTTCCAGCCAACATAAGCCAGGTGCAGGGCCCTGAAAAGGTACAGTTCCAGCTGGCTCCTCCCCCCTTCCTTTTCTCCTTTGTGGGGGCAGGGCCCTTTCCCAGGGCTTTCTCCCCCTCAAGTCCGCACCCCTGCAAGTAGAATGGCTGGGAGGACCTTGTGGCATCTTGTTCAGGGACCCATAGAATTAAAACCCTTGGTCAAATTCGTTTGAAACTTGGGGGGTATTTAGTAGACAGGCAGAACCCCTGCAACTTTGATGTCAATCGAAAAACAGCCACTCTACCCGCCACCAACATTCCCATAGGAACTAAGAGAACCTGAATAATTCCATTGTCAGAGAAAAACGTCAACCAGTACCAGGGGGCTCAAAGACCAGTATTTATATCCTTTCCAAAATCTGAATCCGAAAAACACTTTTTGTTCCAGGTGCACATCCCTACTTAAAACTACCAGGATATTATGATCCCTCAGCCTTCTGCAGTAATGTGTTTCTTTCTCTATTGTGAGACGTTTGCAAAGCCAAACACAAATATTTGCAAAGCCAAACACAAATATTGGGAGAAACTGAAAAGCTCTGCAGCTCAAAATAAAGATTATAGGAGAACAAGGGTTTTTTTTGTAGGGGGGGAGTATGAAAGTAAAGGGCATTATCCCCACAACAGCAATCACCCTGTGAGGTGGGTGGGGCTGAGAGAGCGCCAGAGAGCTGTGACTGGCCAAAGGTCACCCAGCTGGCTTCAAGTGGAGGAGTGGGGAATCAAACCCGGCTCTCCAGATTAGAGTCCCACACTCTTAACCACTACAGCAAACTGGGTCTCAGTTTGCACTTCACTTGCGCTCCACGCGACAGAGAGGAATACATATGAGTCTGTTCACTCGCCACTGAAGTGTAATTCGTCACTTCTAGCTTGGCCCTTTCTCTCCCTGGTCCTACAACCAGTAATTGACACAATGTCTGGGTGAAGAGGATGAAAATCTGCTCTTGTGAGTCTAAAATCAGGGTTTCTTCTGTGTTTCTCAATCTTATGTTGGCCAAAGGTGCTATTTTGAATCCGTGCCCACAAGATGGGGTCTGAGATCTCAGCTGTTGCTCACAGAGGCTTTAACCAGCTTTGGTAGAATCGTTATGCAAGAACTCTTAAAAGGATATTCACTATTAAGGATTATACACAGGGAAGTCAAGGATACAACCATAATTCTATTCTCAGCATTTTAGTGTGAAAAAAGAAATCATAAGCCTTGTTTATGGCATGATTAACACATTCACATTTATGAATAATTTCTGTCTGCCAGTTCATGTTCCATATGAGTTTCTTAATACTATTTTATATCAACACTAAAAAAACCAACACTTGAATAAAAATTATTATCCCTAATAGTAAAGTGGTTACTCAGATGGTAAACTGAACAGACAGGAGAACTTCAACTTACAGAAAAAATGTCTTCAGAGATTTATTTTTAGATAATCAAGCCCTTATTTGACCCTAGATTATACAATGGGACTATACAAGGAAGGCAGTCAGAATCTAGAGTGCGTACACATCAAGACAAATTAAAAAATTTAAACCCCACCTTTCTTTGACAACTCAAGACATGCATGTTATGCAATACTCTTTTAGACAGTAAAGGGCTGGGGTTAACAGATCTGTTATGCTGATAACAGTGCCTTCCTCAAGAAGAGCTTCGTGTTTCATGGGAAGGCACCATGAGCCTGAAGTAGGCGCCATTGTTAGCACAACTGATACATGTGATCCACCTCAACACCTGTCTTTGAAATTGTGCTCTCACATTTACAGCGTCTCAACTAATCTGAGACTCATCATGACCATGGCTATTTCTGTTGTCTACATTAATGGATACTTTATAGACAGTTTGGATCTAGAAACATTCAGACCATCTAAAAGTGAGGCATTCCTCTGTTTCCCTACTGATTAATGGTAGTTACACATACTTTTACCTAATGTGCAGTTTCTCAGAAAAGACAGGTATTAAATATTAATGATGGGTGCATTGATGCCTCGTAATTAACACATGTAAACTTCTTATTTATCTGGTAAATGGAGAACATATAAGACTAACTTCTCAAAAACACAATAAAATGATGGAATCTTCCGGAATGAAATCCCAAGAACATTTTCAAATATTTGCAAATTGCAATACATAAACTTGTCAGAGTTGATGTTTGACAAAATTAGGAAACTGAGAAGTAGAAGATAAAAGAGCTGCAGTCATAATGGTAGGAAGGGAATTATGACTAACAGGAATTTGTCTTATTATTGTGCTTTTTAACATCTCATAACAACAGTGAATGGCATGGGTGACTGCAATAGCATTCAATTACACTTTCCATTTCACATGACATACAAAACAAGCAGCCATTTCTGGTCTCTTCCCTGAGGCACCACAAAACTACTTTGAATATTTTGGAATATTCTCTGGGAATTGCTAAATTCATAGAAGTATGCTTGAAAGCAACCTCCCTGCCCCCTACACACACACAGAGTGAGGGTGGGGGAGGAGTAATCATCATAACACGTTGTTACATATATAGAAATATTTCAAGTAGATGTGAATAGGTAAATAGGATACAGGACCCAGCAAGGAGAAACAAGGTACAAAATACACATGTCAGAAGGTTACAGCGACACCTAGCATATAAACAGTAAAGAATGCAGTGGCATCTTAAAGACTTAACTGATTATGCCATGGGTCTTTACACAATAACAAATCTTTAGTCATTAAGGTGCTAGTATACTCTTTTGCACACTCAAGACAGCACAAAAAACTATGGTGTGATGTTATTTGAATAAACTTGGGGGGAATTCTTGGACTCATATGATTCCTCATTCCCCTCCCTCTTGCATTCAGCTCAATAATTAAATACTTCTATGTTTGTAGCAAACCATAGTTATTACTTCCAAATCACAAACTATGTGGTTTATTCTCTTCCCTCCAAACCATGGTCTAATTCTGGTTTGGAGGTAAAAGAAAAAGCTATAGTTTGTGGTGTGGATACTTAGGTAGTGCACAAGGAAAGAAAAGAGTACAACAGCCCAAACACTGCCCCCTCCCAACTTACGTAAACTCTAGTTTGAGTTGTGCCCTTGATGTTTCTGTTGCAGTAAACTAACACAGTTACCTTTGTAGAAGTTATTACCATATAAATCATAAGCCTGTGCCCTACCCAATAAGAGACCGGAGGCCAGGGGTAAGAAGAGGGTTAGATTTATTTCACTGTTGCAACAGCAGGAGGGAACCAGGCATTAAAAGCCCTCCAAATTGTTTCCGTCTAACCCTCCTCTAAGCATAACAACTTTTATAGCAAATCTGAAATCAACATCATTACAGTATGATTGGTTCACACTTAGTCGCAATTAGAAATTTTAGTACTGCATGCCACCTATTTTAGTGCAAAGTCAGTTGCAGAAATCAGTCCTGCAAAATAGTCTATTGCTCTAAACTTGTGTAACTTCTTAAGGAATGTGATGCTCCTCTGTATCTAGCCTGCTCTGAGAAACATGCTGTTATCTGGGAGACAGAACTAACACCGTAATTTCTACTGTCATCACTTTTAGTGCAGCTGAACAGACAAGAGTCAGTTGGAAATCGCTTAAAGTCCATCAGCGTCTAATTGGCTGTTGACTAATGTAGCCATAATTAGCTGGGATATCATATTTGTACAAGTACAAAGCATTTAAAGTATCATTTGTGACAATAGAAGTAAAGGAAACAGAAACAGTAACCTACACAGGGAGGTATAGGTAAGTAGAAAGCATCAACTGGAAAGAAAGCAAGTCAAAAGCAGGATCTAAGCATTAATTCTCAGACGGTGCTGGCAGTTTCTGGAGGCCAATGATACAAACACACCCAAGAGGATCTCTTCAAGGAGGAAAAGATGACAACTGCTGATGATGTTTTCTATGTTATGAGGACAAAGTAATGGGGGAGCAAGGCAGAAAGTACAGTTCAGGACAGTAGCCTTGCTCTAGAAAGCAATTATGCATATATTCTAGAATTAGACATGTCTGAGAGTGGGACCACAAGTGACGCCTGACACAGGTTGGACAGTTGCCAGCTTTCCTCAAGTTTTGATGGGAAATGTAGGCAGCTCGGCAGAATGTTGGACAAGTGACAGTTGAAAAGTCCATTGGACAGCAGTCAGAGAGTCAAGCTGCAAGACCAGGATGCCTACATTTCCCATCAAAACTTGAGGGAAGCTGACTAGTGTCCAACCTGTGTCAGGCGTCACTTGTGGTCCCGCTCTGAGAAGATGCATGCCACACTTTGAAAGCTAAAATAAAAGCCTATATACAAGATGGAACGAGACCAATTAACAAGAGTCAAAGGGCTATGCATCAATGAGATCTCTAAGAGTGGGAACACACTATGGGATCACTTCCTTTCTTCCTTCAAAGTACACTAGTGGCCAAAATTGTGGAAACCTTTTGGGAAAAGTGCATTGTTGAGGTTTGATGGCTCATAACACCACTTTTTTTTGGAGTAATTCCATAAAATTATATATCGATGGAAAGTTAATTTAATCAAGAATGTAATGCAATAACTTTTATGAAGGAAATTTTTTTAGAACACTAGTTATAAAGAAGAAAATTGAAACACACAGAAAAAATGAGTTATATAACAATTCTCACCATGGCTGAATCCACACTTCCTTTTTGTTTCCGTGCCTTTTTCGCAAGTGGTGCGCTGTTCATGCAGATACTCACACGCTTCCCCATTCCGCGTGTTCCCCGCCATCACCACGCCACAATAGCGCCTTCCTTCCAAACCACGTGATAGTGGTGGAAATCTGTTTTCTCCCTGCCTTTTTTTTTTTTTGCACAGTGCTGAATAGAAGATTTGTATTCACTTACCGTGAAGCTTCCTTTCTCTGTGGTCTGGGAGTGGTTCAGTCTAGACTGATGGGAAGTAGCTTCTCCTCCATAGCAGGGTTGGTCGAATCAAACGATCCCTCTGGGAGGGCTCTTCCCTGGCGCGCCAGTTCTTTTCCAAGCCCTCTGCACTCTGCTGCCACTGAGTAGTTGTTCTCGTTTTGACATCATCTGTTAACGTAACTTTAACACTCATAGAAAAAACACATAACCATTAAACAAACAATTCCTCAAACTTAGGGTGGGTTTGACTGAACCACTCCCAGACCACAAAGAAAGGAAGCTTCACGGTAAGTGAATACAAATCTTCCATTCTCCCGTGGTCTAGGAGTGGTTCAGTCTAGACTGATGGGATATAGTCTAGCAGTGTTCCCCTAGGGGGGGCTAATTCTGTTCACATAACGTGCTGTAGCACCCTCCTACCGAACACTGCTTCTGTCGATGCAAGCTTGTCTACCTTATAATGTTTAGTGAAAGAATGCACCGACTTCCAAGTAGCCGCCCTACATATCTCATCTAGCGACGGAAAAGCCCTATAGACTGCCGACGTGGCCGCCCCTCTCAATGAATGAGCTGTTATCCCTTCTGGTGGCGTTAATTGACTGGACCTGTACGCCAAAGAAATACATTCCTTAACCCATCTACTCAACGTCGTGGTGGAGACCTTCTCCCCCAAAGAACTCTTCCGAAAGGAAACAAACATGTTTTCTACCTTACGAAAAGACTTAGTTCTATCTATATAAAAGCTTAACGCTCGTCTGACATCTAATTTGTGCCAAATTTTCTCCTTCTCATGCGGGGGATTGCTACAGAAGGAGGGAAGAATAATGTCCTCCCCTCTATGGAAAACTGAATTCACCTTCGGGATGAATGTAGGATCTGGTCTAAAGACTACCCTGTCATTGTGAAAAATACACAACTCAGAATTTACTGATAAAGCTCTAATCTCCGAAACCCTTCTAGCCGAAGTGATTCCCACTAAAAATATGGTTTTAAGCGTCAGTTCTCTAAGGGAACACATAGCCATGGGTTCAAAAGGCGCCCTGGTAAGTGCTGTATGTACTACATTCAGGTTCCATGTTGGAAATCTGTGAACCCGTGGAGGGTTAATCAGCATGGTTCCCCTCAAAAAACATTTTATGTGGGGGTGCCTAGTCAGGGAAATTCCCTCCTTTGATCCCCTTATTGCTGATATGACTGCTGTTTGTCTCTTCAGTGTGCTGGTACTCAGTCCCTTATCCAGGCCATCCAAAAGAAAAATTAGTATCTCCTTCACTGACACCGTCAGAGGGTTACTGTTTCTCTTTCTACACCAAGTTTGAAAAGTCTGCCATGTCCTATTATAGCTGCTATTCATAGAACCCCTTCTCGATGCCAACATAGTATCAATTACAGTGTCCATGTATCCTAGAGACAACAACTGTTCACGCTCAACCTCCAGGCTGTTAATTTTAATGATGCCAGATCTGGGTGGAGCACCTCCCCCTGAGACAGAAGGTCCGCCTGATTCGGAAGACTCCATGGTTCCGCTATTGACATTCTCTTGAGTTCCTGAAACCACGATCTCCGGGGCCAAAAGGGAGCAATCAGCACTACCTCTGCTTGCTGTTGGATTATTTTCTGTAGTACTCTGTCCAAAATCCTCACCGGAGGAGATGCGTACAGAAGTCCTTGAGGCCAATTTCCTTGCAGTGCGTCTATTCCTAACGCCCCGTGTTCCTTCCATCTGGCAAAGAATCTTGGTAGCTGTGCATTCCGTGCTGAGGCGAACAGATCCACTTCTGGTTCTCCATACCTTAGACAGACCTGTTGAAATACCTCCTGGTTCAGCGTCCATTCTGCCTGATCTACCTTGTTTCTGCTTAACCAGTCCGCCACCGTATTCTGAACGCCCGCAACATGTATTGCTTTTATGTATCTTAGGTTCTGTTCCGCCCACGTCAGCATCTCTGTAGCTTCCGTGTTCAGGTTCTCGTATCTGGTTCCTCCTTGCCTGTTCATGTAGGCCTTTGCCGTCATGCTGTCTGTTTGTATCAACACATGTTGGCCAATGAGCACCTTTCGGAGGTCCCATAATCCATTCTTGATGGATGAGCCCCCCATCCTGTTTGACTCGCATCTGTTGTCATAACAACTCTTGCTGGTTCTCTGAGGGGAACTCCTTCCTTGAACTGGTCACCAGCCGAGGGACATGAAGATTTCAGTTGTCAAGACAGTAGATCTGCCATTACAAGCTGACTGCTCCCAGCGCTTGTTGCAACTGGAGATGGAATTTATTTACAAACTACAGAGCATGGCCCCCACGGGTCTCAATAATGATTTGGATCTGACATGTTTCCTTTAATTTAACCAACTGGAGTAGCTGAAATGTACCTTTAATCTAGCAGTCTAAATGTATATCTGTACCTTTAAGGGGATGGCTATATATTTACCTTTATGCAATCCAGTATTGCTGAGTCATTGTGCTGCCGGACCCTTCCCATTGTGGCTGTGATTTGACATGTTGGTTTGGTACTGGAGTGTGACTAGTTTTTCTTTTGTGCGTGGAACCTGGCAAGACCATGTCTGTGAAGGTTTAATTTTTGTTATTTTGAGTGTAGTTATCTGCAACGTATGTTAATTTCCTGCAGATTAACGCCCTGAGGAAGCAATGAATTGTGAAACGGGGGAAATGGAATATGCAGGCATAATCCCATTGGCGTTTGCATCAGAACCACCCACATATGGACATTTATTTTGATCAGCATGGTTCTTCTGTATACATTGTGTTCTAAACCAACTTACTTTTGAGTTCATTGGCTATTGGTCCTGGTACTTTGCACATTACTAATTGACATTCATTGTATTTATTGTATCCTTGTTATTAATTGACATTTATTGTATTTATTGCATCCTTTTCATTGTATTTATTGCATTCTTTTGGTCTCTGACCTTGTATTTATCTTGCAACATATGTTCATTTGACTAATAATTGGAGGAATTAATTTTTGTACAAGCAATTTATTTACATTACACTATTACCAGCATATATAAAAAGTTTTCCATAATTGTTTAGTATGGTTTTCGCTGCCTTCCCTCCCCCTTTTCTTACCTTGGCCCAAAGTTCCAGCCAATGTATGCTGTTCCTTCTTTCCTCTACAGTCCATAACCCTTGGGTCATCTTGCATGAGCCCCCCATCCTGTTTGACTTGCATCTGTTGTCATAACAACTCTTGCTGGTTCTCTGAGGGAAACTCCTTCCTTGAACCTGCCCGGTACTATCCACCACTCCAGTTTCTGTCTCACCGGTTCTGGTAAGTGTATGCACTTGTGTCCCCTGCAAGCTATAATCCTCTGGAATGGCCTCAGCAGTCTCTGTAATGGTCTTACGTGGAATCTTGACCAAGTCAAGGCATCCTGGCACGATACCATCATTCCCTGAAGCTTGGCCAGCTGCATCACTTCCACTGCTTTCTCTCTCTGGATAGATCTTATCAGTGATATTATCTTGTGCTGTCTCTCTTCCGAAATAAAAGCCCTGTCTCTGACCATATCTATCATTACTCCCAAATGAGTAATCCGTCGTGATGGTATGAGGCTGCTCTTTTTCCAGTGGATCACAAAACCGTGGGCCTCCAAACAGTTCACTGTCATTTGAACTGCATTCTTCCCCTCCTCCAGAGAGGGCGTCTTTATGAGAACATCGTCCAGATAAGGAAACAGTGCGATTCCCTGTAGTCTGAGAAATGCAATGAGTGTCACCAGAACCTTTGTGAACACCCTGGGAGAGGACTTGAGCCTGAAAGGTAGAGCCTTGTATTGGAAGTGTTCTCCGTTGTACGCGAAGCGTAGGTAACTCCTGTGTGTCTCCCTGATGGGTATGTGAAGATATGCCTCTGAGAGATCTATGGAGGCTAGGAAATCTCCCTCCTGGATCATCCCCAATATCGACCTCAGGGTTTCCATTTTGAATTTGCGCAATGTGACGAACTGATTCAGCCAGCGTAGATCCAGAATCGCTCTGACATCTCCGTTTTTCTTCGGTACAATGAAGAACACTGAATACACTCCCCTGTTCCAGTAAGGTGTCGACACTGGTTCTATGGCTCTTATTGCCAACAGGTGTTGAATGGCTTTCTTTATCTGTAGATGTTTTGTCTTCACGGCATTCTTCTGTACATGGATCACGCGAGTCGGGGGTTTGTCTTGAAATTCCAGAGAGTAGCCCCTGGATACAGTTTCCAAAACCCATTTGTCCAAAATTGTCCTTTGCCATTGACTGGCAAAATCCTGAGGTCGACCCCCGATCTGCGTTACCACAGACTGAATGTAGTCATGCCTGATGAGTTTTCTTTTGTCCCTTGTTTTGCTGACCAGGTTTACGGAAGGTAAATGACCTGTTGTCGTTCCTGGCTCTAGGTTGCCATCGACTCTTGTATGGTCTAGAGGTACTCTGTCTGATAGGACGCTTGGAGTCACGAAAGGAATGTCTTTCACCTTCACATCTTTTCTTTTTGATGGCAAGACCTTTTTCTTCTCTGTATCCTCAACCAGGTATCTGTCTAGGGCGTCCCCAAAGAGCTTGGCCCCAGTGAATGGAATTGCCGCTACATTACTCTGTGCTGGTGGATCGACATCCCAATTTCTCAGCCAGGTGATTATTCTTGCTGCCACATTGAAACCCATCGCCCTTGAAGACATTTGGAAAGAGTCCAATGTTGCATCCACAGCAAAGGCCACAGCCAAGGCAATCTTCTTAACCTCATTCTTGATTTCCTTAGGCACCTCTCTACCAGCCACCGCCAGGTTTGATGCCCATGTAAAAGTGGCTCTGGCGAACAGGGACCCTGTAGCTGAAGCCCTGAGAGATGCTGCCGTGGCTTCAAAGTTTCTCCGTAAAGTTTGTTCTATTTTCTTATCTGACGGGTCCTTGGGCATTCCTTCCGCATCCATTGGCAACACTGAAGTGGTAGCAAGGCTTGTGAATGGGTCATCTACTACCGGCAATCTGATTTTCCTCGTGGCCTCTGGAGCTAAGGAGTAAAGCTTATTAAATACAGACTGGTATACCTTAGGTTTAGCGGGTTTTCCCATTCAGCTTTCAAAATATTGTGAAAATATGCTGGCAGAGGTACTCCAGCTTGAGTATTTCCTGTCTTAGGAAGAACACTCTCTAAGCCTTGAGGAAAGGCTGGATCAGGCTCTTCCTTTCCTACCGTGGTCTGAGCAATTTCCAATGTCCTCAAAACTTTAGGTAGCAGCTTAGAAATGACTTCCTGAGGAAAGAGTCTGGTTTGTATTACGCCTCCACTTTCCTCTTGCTCATCTGAGAGTTCTCCTTCCTCACTATCAGAAAGATGATCAGACATTTCTAATTCTGACTGGAGTTCCTCAGAGAGACTTGAATTTTCATCTAAGTATTTTCCCTGATGTCTGCTTCTTTTGGTTTTATGAGAAACATCAGAATGCCTAGACCGAGATCTCTTCACTGATCTAGGAGTGGTGCCTCCTTTTTCAGAAGTCTCTGGGCTTTTAATAGAATCCTTGATTTCTTTAAAACCCTTTTTTAATTCAGATCTGATCCAGGTCAGCAGATTTTCTTTAGCCTCTGGTCCTGAGAGGTCAATTTGAGTATTCTCCTGACCTCTTGCACTGGGGCCAGGGGAGGAACGTGTGGAGCCAGAGGAACTAGACAGATCTAAGCCCTCAGCCATCCCAGTGGCCGTGCTAGGCCCTTCCATCCCTGTCACCGCTGCTTTTCCCGCCACAATGGGTTTCCCGCCTAAAGGGAAGGGTGTGTGGGGGAAGGACGAGAGAGAGAGAGGGAGGGAGGGAGAGGGGAACAAAAAACATCATAAGCCCCAATTCTTCCCTCTAATAACATGCCATTATCCAGAGGAAGGCTCCCTCCTCTCCCGGTGACCCGAAGGGATCACTTATCGGGCTTCAGTTCCTCAAACGTTCTCCTGCCGCCACCTCTGCGTGCATGCTTAGGAGAAACTTTCTCGCGGCTGCGGCGCTCCTTCGACTGGCCGCATTTAGTGCCGCTGTAATTTCACCTCCCGACAGTCCCAGCGCGTCCTGCAGCCGGTGTTAAGCTTTGTGCAGCTTGCATAGTAACCACCGCTGCTTTTCGGATCCGGCCTCTCCTTCCCCGCGCGGCGCTTTTCCCGCTGCGCTGCTGCTCCGTTGGCAGCGTGCGCTGCATGCAATGCTTGTCGCTCTCCTCCTCAGCACTTTAGTCGAGCCTTGCTTCCGCAGGCTCCCTGGCTGGGGGGGGGAGAATTAGTATGGGGTGGAGGGACAGGCCCTTCCTTTTCCCCTGGCCGCTCCGACTGTTCTTCTTCTTTTTCCTTCTTCTGTCTTCTTTTCTTTTCTTTTTTTTATAGGATCTGTGCTCAGCCGAGCACAAAGATTCGATTCCCTGCAGGAGCAGGGCCGGTAAAAACTGGAGCTCCAGGGAAGAGCCCTCCCAGAGGGGATCGTTTGATTCGACCGACCCTGCTATGGAGGAGGAGCTACTTCCCATCAGTCTAGACTGAACCACTCCTAGACCACGGGAGAAAGGTTGGTATACTGGTAAACCAACTGTAGTGAGCAGCGGTTTGCGCGGGAAAAGAAACAGTCACCGGAGCATGCGCATGTCACATGGGGACTGTTTCCCTACTGTGTCCTGCCATTTTTAAGAGCGCGAGGAGCCAAGCTGAGCAATCCTGTATTTCCCACAACGATCGTCTCCAGTAAACAGCAGGTGCGGAAAACAAATATATTCCTGAAAGCTTAGGACGCAGGTGGGAGATTCTACCATATGCGAAAGACAGAATGCATCATTTCGTGGTGTTGTGTGGCTGTGCTGCAAAGCATGCCAACCACAATCTCAGGCATCATCACATATATGACACTCTGAGCATCCATGTTGTTAACTACTAAAAGCAGAAAACCACTCTGAGCAGCAGAATTTCCAGACAATGCCTTTAATGTGACAATCTAATTTGCCCCCCCATACCAACCAGCCAAACGAGCAAAAAATGAACCAATCAAAGATGAGGGGGAGGGTACATTGCCATTTCTTAAAAGTTGGAATATTGGTATACTGGAAAATTGACGTTTTTTTTTTTAAAAAAGGGAAGTGACGTGAGCCGTCAATTCTGACGGTGGAGGATGGAACCGCCCACTGTAACGCTTTACTCAGTGGCGTGTGAAGAAATGATTGCGCCATGAAGACACACTGGAAGGGTGAATGTGATGATGCACAGCATGGTAGTGGAATGAACCCGATTGCCACGACTGCACAAGATAAGCGGATGGTGAGTGAGTGTGGATTCGGCCCATGTCAGTTAATACTTAGTTGGGTAACCTTTTGCTTTAAGTACGGCCTTACAACGCCTTCCCATGGAGTGAACCAAGTTTTTTTAGTTCTGCAGCTGTTATAATGTGAAACCACGATTGAGTTATTGCTTCTATTAATTGCGTTTTATTGCCAGGTTTCTTATCACTAACCAGTCTCTTTAGTCGGCTCCATAGATTTTCAATGGGGTTAAGGTCTGGGCTACTCCCAGGCCATTCCAACAGTGGAATATGATTATCTTGAAACCAGTTTTTTCACACAGCAGCAACATGACATGGAGCTGAATCTTGTTGAAATATAAATGCTTCATTATCTTGGAAAAGATCACGTGTGGAAGGCTTCAGTTTGGGCTCAAGTATTTCATTTATGTATTTTTGGGCATTTATATTGCCATTTATCACGCAAATTATGCCCACACCTTTTGATGTCATACAATCCCATATCATAACACTAACTGGGTGTAATGCAATCAGGATGCAAATCTTCTCCAATTCTTCTTCTCATGTATTTTATGCCATCACTACCAAACAGGGAGATTTTGGTCTCATCACTCCAAATAGCACTGTCCCATTGGTCCGCTGTCCAGTTAACATGGGTTTTAGCCCAGTTTAATCTTTTCAACCTTTGTTTGAGAGATGATAATGTTTTTTTTCGTGGAATTCTAGCATTAAGACCAAATTCCTCCAGTCTGTGCCGAACAGTCCTTGCACTCAACTTCACATTGAATTGCGCCATTTCGTTCTGTATACACCCCGATGATTTTCTTCTGTCACCTAGGCTCAGTCTCTCGATTCTTCTATTATCCCTTGCTTGTGTGCACCTTTTCCTGCCTTTACCAGTCTGGTTTTGTAGTGACTGAGTTGCATTATACCTCTTCAAAAATTTACAAATGCCACCTTTGGTTAAGTTTCCACCAATGTTTCTTTTAATTTCTTCATAACTGTAGCCTTGTTCACTTAATAGTACTATTTTACATCACTTTCTGGATGACCAGTCAACTCTTTGTGCCATTTCTTTAATTGTATTACGTTGAATGGCTACATTCAAATGAAGGAATGCCACTTCATATCAACCTAAGCAAGTTGTGCTTCCTTTTCCTGGTTATTTGGCTATAACATTTAACAGAATACAGATAACTGAACAAACTTTGTTGCATTACATAGTTGATTAAATTATCTTTCCGTTGATATATAATTTTATGGTATTACTCCAAAAAAAAAAAGTGGTGTTATGAGCCATCAAACCTCAAAAATGCACCTTTTCCAAAAGGTTTCCACAATTTTGGCCACTAGTGTAGGAATTTCACCCACCAATTAAAGTTTATACCTCTGGACCCACTTTACAGACTTCACATCCTAGTTTTAAGTCTCAGCTAACACTGGAGCCTGCTTAAGACCGATGACAACGTAAGGCTGAGAAGGGAAGAGTGGGATAGTTTTGGATGGCGGTGTATGCCTCTGATGTTAAGGGACTCAGGAAGTTAGGTCTATCCCAGACCCCAAAGTGGAAAAAAATAGGAGGATTAAGCACAGGGCCAACATGACCATACTAAAAGTTCTTTGCATTGTGTCTCGAGCAGGAAGACACCATCATATTGGATACTGCCGTACTGTAATAATTCACCCACTGTATTTTCCTAGCCAGACAGGAAAATCTGGGAGGTGACTTCTTACAATAGAGCAATATCCAATGCCATATGGTTCCCCTAGTCAGATTAAAAGGCACAGGATAATATGCATCTGTGTGTCAAGAAGGCAGTATGGAAAACTGAAGGAAGCACACATTCACACTTGAGAAATGTTGAGTTGACTAGCATCACTTAGAAAATGCTGAGTGACAATGAGGAACCTTTTCCTAAATAAAGTGCTGCTTTTGCTGCTGGTGGCATTCCTGTTAATTCTCTTGACATTTTCAAGCTGTCTTCTTGCAAAAGTGAAGAACAAACAACAATAAATTAACACTCTGTTGCAAATAAAACAGGAAAGGTAGGGTGAGAAGAAGAGTTCAGCATATACCCTGCAGATGGCAGTTAGCCTGACTGAGGAGAATGTAGCACATAGCCATGCATAATAATCAGTGCTACCCTGTGCTCCAGTATTAGCATGTTAAAGCACTAATGAGCAAAGAATAGGACTTGTTTCTTCACTTAAGCCAGCTTTTGCCCATTAATAAAAAACTTGCAATCTTGCCAAGTCAGTGGCTTCTCACGTAGTCTGAATTCTTTGCTTGCAAGATTGCATGGTTATCAGAAAGGAAAGCCTGAATTAAACGTGTATCTGCCAACTCTGCATACTGAGTGTGCCATTTCTGGCAAAATCTGTAACTCGTAACAGATCTGCAAATCAGTAAGATAGAAATTAGCGTGTGGGCACAAACTAGTAGGTGTACCCTGCCCAAACCTGTCCCACAAGATCAGACAATTGCTTTAGCAGCAGGGGCCACCAACACTATAGTATTCTAATTACTTTTAGTATAATCTTAGATCAGAAGAGCAGGGACAGGAGAAAGAACAGTAATATATTGCTAAATTATGCCTTTAAGGAATAACCTAATGCACAACCATGGGTAACACCTCTCTTTTTTCTTTTACAAAGCAATATATGCGTTGGGAAACTACAAATTTAAGTGGAAGATGGGGCTTCTTAATGCTTTTTCCTCTACTTATTTTTCTGCTCAGATTCTCCCCTTCCTGAACTGTTTTTCTGTTTCTAAAAAATTCTTCTCTCCCATGGGTGCAAAAACAGAATATGGGAAACGATTCTGCACAAGGAAATACCCAGAGGGAAAAGGGTTAAGCAGCCCAGCTCATCCAAAATAGTTGCAAGCATTGTCAGGCACTTTCTTACACAGTAGCAGAAGAGGACTTCCATTTGCAGTCCCCAGGAGATATTTTTCCTTCAACACAAAGAAAATTAGACAAAAATTACACACAATTGTATAATATCTATTTCAGTCTACTATCATAATAAGAGATTTAAGGCCAATGGCTTGGATCCAGTATCTTATTCATGCATTGTCCATTGTGGAATTGTTCTTCCACTGTAGTACATGCTCCTTGGGCACTAGGCACCACAGTGCATGCAAGACCAATATCTTTTAAGAAGCCCCAAAATGCCTCTCGTGATAGCAATGTGCTCTACAGTGGAGGACTGATTCTGCAATGGACAAAGAGCAGCACAAGGAAGACGAAGATACAGTATCCAAGCATGGTTCCATATGCATGGTTCCTAGGCAACTACTCAATGATCTCTGTCACCTTTCTATTGCTACTCAGAAAGAGAGACAGAAAGTACCTCAACATTTCCAATAACTGTACTGGAAGCTGCAATCCTTTTGTATCTGAAGAAAGAGAATAGTTGGATGGCAATATACATTTTCCGCATACAGAAAGTCTTCATCCAATCTCTGGCATCTCTAGTTAAAAGTTGTCAGGTAACAAAGGTGAGCAAAGACCTTTCTCTGTCAGAAAGCTCTAGAGAACTACCATTGGTCACAAGAGACAATTTGGAGCTAGACAGATCAATGATCTCATTTAGTATTAGGCACCTTCAATCAGATTTACAGGCGTAATGGTGATGCAGCTGGGCTCTTATCTTGTGGTAGAGGCTAAATCGAAAGAAGTTATCTGGCTTATGCAAAAGCTAGAAAAAGTGGAAACATATGAACTGCTACAAAACCACTAGCCTTTAACATAAGCATTTGATAAACAGCACTAGCAGCTATTAGCTATTTTTCTTCATGGTTCTTTAGATCCAATCCTTTGACATTCAACTGAAGTAACTGCTTTAAACATATATAAACATATAGTGCTTTGGAGCCTATAGAACTGATTTAGCCCCAAATCATTGTTTGACTCCCTTTCTAACTTTTAACATGCATAATCACATGAGATAATATGCATTTTTACCAAACACAGATTATATATTTATTTATTCCTCACCCTGGCTGTTACTCCTATAGAAATAGGTCCATTCAGAAACATTTTGACTAGAACTCACTGGCTTGTTATAATTCACATTTATTATTTCTACACCACCCCCAAAGCATCTTAAAAATGCATACACCAAATATAACACATTCGTTAATTCATTTTAAAACAAAAAATCACAAAAAAGTGTCTTGCAAGCTCAGGCCATCTAGTACTTTAGACGTCGTAATTATCACTTTGAATTGAGCCTGTAAAAGATTGGCAAACACTGAAGCACTTTTTCAAAACCCAGGTAAGATTATGGTACTGTTGCATTTTATACTACCTGAAGTTTCTGAACAGTTTTCAAACTCAGCCCCAAGCAAAGTGCATTGAGGTAATGTAATCTAGATGTGAAGATACAGCTGTTACCTTCTGTATTGATATGAGGGGGTGCTTGTGAAATGGCGTGCTTGTGCCAGAAATTCACATATCATCTCACAGTGGGGAAAGGAATGTCTTCACAACAAGCTAGATTAATATTTTAGGTAAAAAGGAATATCAATTAAAAAAAAAACCAAAAGGCTATTTTGACTTTCATTTCTCTCCTTTCCTCCCTCTTTCATAGACATCAGAAAAACTCTCATGCCAAGCATCTGTTTCAGGAAACCCTTTTCTTGTAGCATTTTGTTAATGTCCTCCTTTATGCTGAATGACAATGAAATAGCAATATGGATTCAGTTTTCTACTCTAAAGAAAATGCTTTTGGATTCTAGCCAACTTCTCTTTAATGACAAACTCCCCTCACCTCTAGTGTAGGAAAGGATAATTGGGACAACAGTTCTGGTGACGGGGTGTGGGTGGATATAAATAACATCAGAAAGAGAGTCTTCTACAGGTTCTGTAAAACCTTTCCTCACAGAACAGCCCCCTCTATTTCATCTATAATATAGTTTCATGAGAGAAATGTGGGTAGGTTTGAGAACTGGTCACATTAAGTGCAGCACTAAAGAATAAAGAATGACCAAAAATCACACTGGTTCCATTTTTCATACACAGTTCCCTGCTGAATATAATTTTCCTAGACAGTAACTTATGATGCTGAATTACTACGGAAAGAACAAGGCAGACTACATCTTTAACACGGGCTACATTCTACAGACTCTGTTGATGGTTGTTGAGTCTCTGTTGATGGTTGTTGAGACTCTGTTGAGTTGAGACTCTGTTGAGTTTGAAAAAAATTACAACTATCAGATTTTAAAATAATAATGGAAAAAGTGTATGGCCTACGATAATACAGCAAAACTAGGCAAATCACAGGCAAAGTTGGTACACGTTCAGGAGGCTCCTTATTAGGGTTTCAGCCAGGTCCCCTTACCCTCCCAGCAGAAGGGAGGGGCCCGGCACTCACTTTTTTGGATGTCTTCGCTTGCACGTTCCTGATGTGGTGCGATGATGTCACTTCTGGCAAGTGACATTATCACACAAGGTCTGGGAGTGCTCCTACACTTTGCAGTGGCCCAACCAAATGGGCCCAATCTTTTGGGGTCAGGAGTGTATGGAGTCAGTTTCCAAATCATGCACCACTTAAGCACTTATCACAGGACAACACCACCAAGACATCCAAATGTTAATTTGTGTGTGTGTGAGTGCTTACTCAGGGGACTTAACAAGTTAACAATAAACTATAACAAAGTATATAACAGTAAAATTAACAAAGAATAAACCACCCACAGAAACAGCCTAATGAGAGCTGAGCACACTCACTGTCCTGAAGAAGTCCTAAAATTTTGAAGGAAGGTTTATTTTATTTTATTTATAGACTACTTTTCAACTAAGAAAGTTTTACACATTATGTTATAATCAATAAAACCACTTAAAACGATTTCCAAGCTCTTGCAACATCATTATTCTTTTATCAAATTCAAAGGCAGTCTGGAAAAGAAAGGTTCTCAGACCAATCTGGAAGGCATTTAGGGACATTCTTTGCTCCTGAGGAAGAAAGTTCTGAGGTTGGGAGGAACAACATCTGAAAAAGCCTCCCCCTCCCCTCTTCCTGCTAGCTGAACCTCTTACCTAAAGAAAGGCCTGATGGGCCAATCTCAACACGTCTTGGGATTGTTGAGGTATGAGGCAGTCCTTCAGATACTTTGGGCCTAAACTGTTAGGATTTTAAAGGGCAAAACCAGCACCCTGTACTGAGCTCAGATGATGATGATTGGAAGATGATATAACACTAGCTTGATATGATCATTCCGGCAGTTCCTTGGATGTTTCTAAACTGTCTTCAGTCTAAACTGTCATGTAAGGTACTGCACCTTGCAAGGGGAGATTAGGTTTGGAAAGTATCGCCTCACACAATACAGCCATCAGACCATAATTCTTCCCCCTCACCCTATCCTCTGTCAAACATGCTATACATTTTGAAAAGTTCTTATTACTTTGAAACTAAATGAAATTGGGGGGGGGGGGGAGATTATTTGTTTATTGCATTTTAGCCTAGCCCTCTGCAAATCTGTATCCAGGACAGCATAGAAATAAAGAATAAATAAAAGCAGAAACAAAACAAAAATATCTTATATATTCAAGGCAACCAATAAAATCTAAGCCAATAAATCCAAGCAAACAAATGTATACAAATGGCAGACAAACATTAAAACCGAACAAGATTAATTAGGATCAGAAAAAAAGCTGTCGTAATTCTAATTAACTACACGCACACCCAGGACTCTAAGCTGCAAATAAGGCAGAGACCCTAGTAACATAGGATATCATGGAATGAGAAGAGAAATTGGGGTCACAGGGATGTATGCCATCTCCACCTCCAATCTCCTGTGCCCTTCACTACACTATCATACAGCATGGGGAGAACATGATAAAGATATCTCCTTCCTGTGCTGTACTTCTCAAGATCATGTCTAAACCAATCTTAAGTAATTAGGGCAACTGCAGTAATGCATAGACTACTAACATTCACAACTGGAAGACCTGACCCAAAATATCAGCTTCTGCCTACTTCCCTTCAGAAAACTCCCTATGCCACATGCCGCTCTAAGATCTTTTTGATCCTTGGGAGCACTGTCTCACTAGTAAAAGTATAGTTTTCTGGAATGTAACTTCCATTGCTAAGGTCAAATACAAAAATAAATGCTACTGGAGGCAGATAAACTGAAACAGTATGGCCATCTTTTCTTCTGTTTTAATAAAACCTCACATTAAGGAAAAATAGCCACACTGGGAGAGACCATCCATGATGCCCTGCAGTCAAAAACATCGTTCTCTGAAGTCTGAAAGTACACATTGATAACATGATCAAAAATGGGAGATCTTTGTTAGCTATCATTATGTAACAGAATAATTTCTCCGTATCAGATTAAAGCTTCCAAACTGCCCAGTTAGGAGATTTATATCCCAAATTCTGAACAGGTCAGAGAGCTTCAGATAAGCTCTAAAGACAGAGATCTTTCTCTAAGGCAGTAGTTCCCAACTTTTTGGGTATGGTGATCTGCAAGTCCAAATTTACTTCATATGGTGACCCATTGGTTCAAGAGAAGGCACTGAGAAGACTGAGAAGGCACTGGAGGGGGGCAAGTTGAGTTACAGGAAGGTGGCAGATATTGGCAAAGATGTGTGTGGCAAGTGGCTCAATGCCATACATCCCACACAGCAGGCAGAGGGCAGTGAAGCACTGCAGGGGGTTGGTGTGAAGAAAAAATGTTCTGTTCAAGATTGTATGAGAAGCCCTTTCTTGAGAAGCAGTTTAGACGCTTCATTGCTAAGAGAAATTCTCCCCCCTTGAAAGGCCTCTTTGTCTCTTGCCAGCAGCAAGCTACTTTCGCTTCTGTCCTTGAGATAAGATAAGCTGTTCTAGCTAGTGTCAAGTCGAGCCTCCATAGCTCAAATCTGCACCTGTGGATTTGGGTTGTATGCCAAGAGCTGCAGACTTGACATGCTTCCCTTTTGCACTAGACACTTATTTCTCAGGTGATGTTGGCAAGTTGTGACCGGATTGGCTGTCAGGCCTGAGAAACTCTGGCCTCAACTAGCATAAATTGGCTACTAAAAACATGGAGTCTGAGCTTGTGGTGGGTGACAGCAACAGACAACTGCCCCTTGCCTCTTTGTTCTGCTTCTGGCTCATTTTGTGAGAGGGACTGGGGCTCCCAGCTTTGAGATTACTGCTTGACTTTGTGGACTCTTGACCAGAGACTTCGATTGCTACATCTTTGAGACCAACTTGTTTTGCCTCCTAAGGAATTACTGTGGTATGTAGTGATAACAGCTATAGGGTTTTTTTGTTCTGACATTTTGTCTTGTGCTTTGTGATAAACTTGCACTCTGATTAATAAAGAATTGGGTTTTTTACCCTGTGTGGGTTATTGTGACCCTGAAGCCTCAAAGCTCTAAAATCTTTGTTGAACTCACCCTGTGTGTGCTTGACAACCACCTGCCATAACAGTACTTTGTGTTGAGACCTCTGCTTGCAAACCACCCTTGCAAGGCAGATTTCTGTTTGGTTAATTCCCTAATAGGCTCTGGAGCTTTGCTCCTTTACTCCTCAGCCTTGGGATAGATAAAGGAGATAGTGACAGCCTACCTAGGCAAGAGTGAGATTTTCTCTTCTTGCCCGTTTTGTAATTTGTGTGCTGTTTGAAAAAGACCTTCCAGGCAGCCTGTGTCCCTTCCCCTTAGCTGGGTCGAGGCAGAGGGGCTTGGGACCCTTGACAGTTGGGCAAGAGGTTGGGCTGTTAAGGGGCAGCACCAAGACAGAGCCTATGCTCACATATACCACGTTCTCTCCTGCTTTCACTTTTCCATACGCTGAACAGCTCCCACCCACTCTCCAGCACGAGCTGCCACTTTCGGGACCTGATCCTCAGGTTAGGAAACACTGCTTTAAAGAATTCGTTGCTTAGTACAAATAATTTCTGTGAGTTCTTGTTTAACTCTTCTTTATCAAGACAAACAGAGACTTTCTTTAGAGTTTCATCTTTATTCTTTATTGACAAACTAATCTTTTTAATGATGCAAGATACTAAAATATAAAGATATGTTATAATAAATCCAACTATTGATGAACATATGGATGCAATTAAAAGTCCATCTCTTTTAACATTTCTCAATTAAATCTAAGAATGGTTTAAAATCAGATCATCTTAGCCTACTAAGAAATGCATTGGAATTCCCATAGATGCACAGAGACACAAATATTTCTCACCGAAATCTTCTTCATGAAATTTCCTTTGACAAAACTCTGGTTTTCTTATCTGGGTGATATCTTTTATACCAACTGACATGTGATATCTTTAGAGACTATCTCCAAGATACATGTGACAACAACATAAATATATGATTTGTCTTAGATTTAGCTGATTGCTCAGCTTTTCAATCATGTGACATTCTGCTAGATCCAAGTGAGATGGTATTGTGCTTGATAAACTCTATAAATCTTTAAAAGTTATCAAGAAGTTAGATGAGCAGATTAGTTGTCCATTTTAGCAATTAAAGAATCATTAATCTACCTTTGTTTAACTACTTTTAATTGGTTGTCAAAAGATAAAAGGAACAGCTGCATTTTATACAACCTAACAAACAACATTAAAGCTCATACAAAGTTAATTTAGAACATACATGTATAACTAGAGTCTATTGTGATTTGGGATTTCATATCTCCACAATAAGTATAATTCTGTCTTAAATTTAAGATACTCTCATGAAAAAGATGTTCTAAAGTCATGCTTCACCCAACAGGTTTCTTAAAGCAGCAATAGTAAAAGATTGTATGGAAACAGCAGCTAGAGAACTCTGCTAACAAAATGAAAAATGCATCAAGCTCCTTGCTCTAGCTGCAGGGCCTCTTTTGGTGTCATTATTATTGCTTCCTAATTTTTTGGAGACAGCTGCCACTAATAGAGCTAGAACCAGTAAGTCACATTTGTATGAATCTTCACAGTCTAATGATGCCAGGCCTTTCTTTATCAATCTCCTAAAATAGTCCTAAAATAAGGGACAGGGGAGGAGAAAGAGAAGAATCAACTGTCAAAAGAGGCTGCAAGAGCTCCTTGTTTGCCAAAAAGCTGCGAGATAAGCATCCTCTGTAGGACAATGGATCCTGCTTGGACAGAACTTACATAGGATCCTCAATATGACAAGACCCACCCAGTCAGAAACAGCAAGATTCAATGAGAGAGATAAAGCCAACATTAAGTATATGACTCAACACTATGGCTCTCAGCCACAAAATCTGACAACGGAACTTTTCAATACAATTGGTGTGCAGTATATGTCAAAATGATTTAGAGGGGGGCAGGGGTTAAGGAAGTATAAATAGACCACACAATGACAAGGGAGAGGAGGGGAGAAAAAAGACCTGGAAAAGAAATGAATGATAGAAAAATCTTTGGCCAAGACTGAAAATAAAATAAATGAGAGAAGCTAGGAATACTTAAATCCATCATGATCAATATATCCTAGGTCTTTTAACTATAAACCCTATGGACTTTAATGGACGTTACATGTGCTTGTTTCTGCAATGCAGTCATAGGAAGAAGAGGAGAAAACAACACATCGTAGTCATTACAGCTGCTATATTTAGAGCTGCATGCAGAAATATTCCACTGAAATTAACAGGATTCACCTGGGTATAAATCTGGGCAGAATTACAAGCGGAACTGCTACCTTTATTAACAATATTAACATTATTCTCAAGCAGACAATTTATTTTTTGATTGAGAAAATCATCTTGGATGCTTCGCTTGAGACAGTTTACAATTGTAACATCAGCACCGTAATTCTTTCAGTGTTAACAGCTTTGATTAAAATATGATTAAAAATTCTACATTATTAATTTCCATTTAATAAGCTCACCTTATTAATTAATGGCTTCTGCATCCAGAAAAAGCACATTTTCCAGCACTAAAAACCTGGAAGACTGTTTGAACTAGAAGACAAAAAACTAACAAGTCAAAGGCAAGGCAGGCGCCTTTGGATGTCAACAGGCAGCAATGGTGAGATCTACTCCACACAACAACACTTTCCAGCTGTGCAGAAACTGAACTGTTATAATGAGTGGCATTTTCTTTGGGGAGATGTGTTAATAAGAGAAACTCTTGGAACTGACACTGCTACACAAAAATAAGAGAAGAGGCTTAAGGGAAGACTCCACAGGCAGTGCAAGAATTCCTAGTAAGTCAAGGCACGAGAAGCTTTGTTCTCCCCCTCCCCCCCCCCCGCCCAAGTTTCTCTTTCATCACAGATGAGCTTCTAACATTCTAGATAATCCAGTGCTCAGAGTGATGTTCCTGAGATCCAAAGTACTTTAAGAACCAGTGTTATGCAACTTCCATTCAATAACCATTCTGCTTGCAAAAAAAACAGTATCAAATTTAGAATTTTTGGGGGGGAGTGGGTGTAAATGAAAACATACTTGATTCATGAATCATATCCATGTGCACCACTGGATTTCCATGGAGGAAGGGTGGGATATAATTATGTGGAATTGTGCTGGGGTGTTGCAGCTTTTATTCAACTGTCTGTATATAAGTTATAGTGCCATTCTCTACAAAATGCTCACTTGTCTTGTGGCTATAGAAGCAAAGTGGAAAACAATATGCTCCGAGTCATTGGTTTAAAAACCAAGAATGGTGGGAAGCAGCATTCCCCCTTCATTCCCCAGTCAGCAAAAAATGTATGCAATGGGAACATTAACATGGTTTAGCCATTAGCCAGAGATTGTATGGCTTCCAGGAGTTTGATTCTCTATATCTCCCAGAGAATTCTGCTATGAGTTTATGTAACTATAAAAATAATTCACACTTTTCAGTTTGGATTTCTGAAAGTGACCTTCCCTTCCCTTTTCCTTTAATACCCCTTCTCATTTGTGTGCCAGATTTCTTACATTGCCAATTTGAGAGCAGCGCCTGAGCTTTCTGATTTATATCCACAATTATTATCACCACCCATAAGTTAATTGTTTTAAAAGCATGCTATGATGCTCCCTCTTTTTGACTTAAACCACTTAAATGGCACTAGAGGTGTTTTCAAATTCAAAACCAACAAAATATTTTATTTAACATACAGGGCAAAGGACAGATGAAATCAGGAGTTGAAAATTTCTGAAGAAACTCAATATAGATAAACTCCAAGGTAAAATGAGTACCTGCACAGACTTTCTTATGTTTCAGACTAATGAGAGTTTTTTAAGCTCTATTTCAAGCGGTATCTTACTATAACTCAATTTCTATATGTTACATGCAAACATGTGTCCTGAACTGCTTCTAGGCCAGACTTAGAAAAGAAGCAGACGGCAGAGTCCAGTGACAAAAGGGTAAAACTTACTGGTTTATTCGAATAGATGGAAGAGAGTGGGTAGAGAGTGTAAGGCCCCTCAGAACCCAAGTGCTCTTCAAGGTTTCAAAGCCATTACATGAACTTTTATCACCTTTGGTTCTTTAGCAGAAATTATACATTCAATAAGTTATTGGTCCAGTTAGTTTCGTGTATATATGACCGAACATCATTCCACTGGTTTGGCATAATTAGGGGTTGTCCCCTTATTCAATTAACACTTGCAAAAGTTGTTTATCATTTCAAAGAACAAACAGTCCTTTTCTGGCACCTGTAGTATCAATAAAGTAACTATCCGGTAGCTGTGTGTCATCCCCAAGGCCTTCAGTTTGCCTGTTCCCATCCCTTAACACTACAAGAATCCATTGTTAGTCTTCGATCTGTTACCATCAGCATAAACAAGTACCCCAATATGTAGCATATGCTTGGCTATTCATCTTTCCCAAGAAGACAATGAAGACAGTTTAGCTAGAGCTAGTACTTGTACGTTGTGATCAAGGTTTGAACGTATCTCTTGTGACTTGGCAGAGACAAGGCAGGATGGGCAAGTTGTTTTGTATCTCTAGAAGGCACTTTCGGCTTTACAGTCAACCCAGGCCAAAATGCAATGCTAGAGAGATGAAGACAAAGGGCCTCTTTCTTGTGTCTGTTACAGAGTGTTAGGCCAATAAACAGGTATATTAAAGCTAAATTCTTCCAAAGTTATGTTCCTTCTATTCTATGGCTATGCTATATCTAGTACTTCATATATGTCACTCAGCTGTTCTGAGAGCTTCTGCTTACTACTCCTTGGGGCAGATTTGAGTGCATCCTACATATATTTGCCACAGAATATGAGTATATTGAGACTCATATTGATGTAATTAAGGGGAATCTGAATTTTGTTGGTGTGTTGTATTATTGCAGGGTATGTTAGGGGATGGAGGTTGGGGGGGGGGGGTGAGAAAGAAGACCGGGATGGAGCTGGGGATCCCAGTGCTCTGGGCTCGAGGGAGGTATGGCAGTGGGACAAGATTTTGGAAGGGAAGGCCACGGAGACATGGCAGGGCTCGGTGTCCTTCCAGCCTTCGTCCCATCCCAAGGTATACTGGTTGTGGGGCTAGGAGGATGAATTACCTCCCTCCAGCACTGATGTTGTGTAACACCAGGTCTATCAATAATAAGTCCAAGACACTGCAAGATTTCTTTGTAGTGGAAAATGTAGACCTGGTATGCATGACTGAGACCTGGGTGAGGGATGGCGAAACAGTTGCCTTGAAAGAACTGCCCCCCGCTCCAGCTTTCTCGGTCCTTCACCAGTCCCGGATGGATGTCCAGGGAGGAGGGGCTATTCTCATTTGGGAGTCTTTCTCCTTCAGGGTGCTCCCCGCACCAAAGATCACTAGCATTGATTGTGTTGGCCTGACGTGGGATGCTGAGGAGAGCTTAGCTATCTGTTTGGTGTACCGGCCGCCTAGCACACCAGCAGCTACCCTGTCGAGCCTGTTGGAGGTGGTGGCGGGGTGGGCTTTGGAGCACTCTAGGCTGTTAGTCTTGGGGGACTTCAATGTCCATGTAGATGATGTCACCTCCTCACAGGCTGCGGACCTGGTGGCAGCACTAGGGCTCTCCCAATTTGTTTCAGCTCCCAAACATCAAGCGGGCCACACGCTAGATTTGATCTTTGGGATGGGGATTCAGGTGGACCTTGATGCCACTGAGGCAGTGCCATGGTCGGACCACCATCTGGGAGTACCAGCCCCTCCCTGCACAGGCAGTGAGCTGATTTATGCTCGCCTGCGGAGACTAATGGATCCAACTGGTTTCCAGAATGCTCTGCGGCATCCAGTGCCCCTTGGCGGTTCATTACATGAGCTGGTGGTGGACTGGCATGGCTATCTCTCCAAAGCCATCGATGAAATCGCCCCCCCCCCCCGTCACCCTCTCCACTCCCGTGCCAGACTGGCCCCCTGGTATATGGAGGAGCTACGACGGTTGAAGCGGGAGCTGAGACGGCTGGAGCGAGTGTGGCAGCGGAGTGAGTGCGAAGAGGCAAGATCATCTTATAGACCGTTTATGAAGGCCTATGAGGTGGCTGTGAAGGTGGCAAAGAAGGAGTATTATGCTGCCTCCGTAGCGTCTGCTAGCTCACGCCCGGCAAAATTATTTCAGGTAGTTCGGTCCTTGGTCTCCCTCTCTCAGGGAGACTGCCCAATTAGAAATTCGGCTATTAGCTGTGAGGCTTCTGGGAGATTTTTTGCAAAGTCCTGTCTCTCCACCGCGACCTGCCAACCACGGTTGATACAGTAAAGGAACTGGAGACCCCTTGGCCGTATTCTGGTCCAATTTTAGATCACTTTGGTCTGGCCTCCCAGGAGGATGTTGACAGGATCCTGCGGCTGGTGAGGCCTACCACGTGCCCCTTGGACCCCTGCCCCTCGTGGCTGGTTAAGGCCAGTATCGATGGGCTGAGGGCCCCGTTGGAGGCCATTATTAATCTATCATTGAGCTCTGGAGTTTTTCCCAGGGCATTAAAGGACGCTGTAGTGAGGCCCCTCCTGCAAAGGCCAACTTTGGACCCCACCAATCTGTCCAGTTACCACCCAGTCTCAAACCTCCCATTTCTGGGTAAGGTGATTGAGTGAGTGGTGGTGGAGCAGCTGCAGGGTTTCCTGGATGTGGCATCGGTCCTGGACCCATTCCAGTCTGGTTTCCGCCCAGGTCATGGGACTGAGACAGTGTTGGTCACCCTCACAGATGATCTCCACAGGCATCTGGATCAGGGCGGGTCAGCACTGCTGGTGTTGCTAAACCTCTCAGCAGCGTTCGATACGGTTGACCATGAATTGTTAACCCACCGTCTTGCTGATGTGGGGATTCAAGGGACTGTTTTGCAGTGGCTTGTCTCTTTTCTCCACGGTTGGGGACAGAGAGTGGCGCTGGGGGAGAGGTTATCAGCACGTCAGTCTTTGGTGTGCAGCATCCCCCAGGGGGCGTTACTCTCCCCATTGTTGTTTAATCTCTACATGCACCCTCTCGCCCAACTGGCACGGAGGTCCGGACTGGGTTGACATCAATATGCGGATGACACCCAGTTGTATCTGTTGATGGACGGACGGCCTGGCTCTGCTCCCGAGGCCCTAAGTAGAGAATTGGGGGCCATGTCTGGATGGGTGAAGCAGAGCAGACTGAAGTTGAACCCTACAAAGATGGAGGTCCTGTACCTGGGCCGTGGGGGGATAGATATGGGGATTCAGCTCCCAGCCTTTGAGGGGGTACCACTTGTGCCTGTTTCATTGGTCAGGAGCCTTGGTGTGACGCTGGACTCCTCCTTGTCAATGCAGGCCCAGAACAAGGCAGCTGCCAGAACTGCCTTTTTCCATCTTCAGCAGGCCAGGCAGCTTGCCCCCTATCTCTCAACCCATGACCTAACAACAGTGATCCATGCAACGGTCACCTCCAGATTAGATTACTGTAACTCGCTCTATGCAGGGCTTCCCTTGGGCCTGACCCGGAAACTGCAGCGGGTCCAAAATGCTGCTGCTCATGTCCTGACAGGAATTTCATTCACGGCACATGTGACTCCAACTTTGCAGCAGCTGCATTGGCTCCCCGTGGAATTCCAGATCAGGTTCAAGGTTCTGGTTCTGACCTATAAAGCCCTAAACGGACTGGGACCTGCATACCTGAGGGACTGCCTCTCCCCATATGTACCTCGGAAAGCAACACCTACTGGTGGTCCTTGGCCCCAGGGAGGCTCGGCTGGCCTCGACCAGGGCCAGGGCATTTCTGTCCTGGCTCCAACCTGGTGGAACTCTCTGTTGGAAGACACTCGGGCCCGCCAAGATCTTGTATCTTTTCGGCGGGCCTGTAAGACAGAGATGTTCCGCCAGGCATATGGTTGAGGCCAGCACTGGATCCATCTAATTAGCCTCTCTGCCGGTCTCCTGCCAGTGGGGGGGAGCATATGGTCCATCTGCCTCTCCATGCTTGAGGAGTTAAGAGGTTCACCATCCCACACCTCCACCCTTTTCTTCCCTTGTATATGGTGGGAAGGGTGCACTACCTGGAATGTTGAAATCCATGTTGGTACTGATTATATTGGTTTTATTTGTTGTAATTTATCTATGATTGTAACCTGCCCTGACCCTGCTTGCGGAGAGGGCAGGCTAGAAATCCAATCAATCAATCAGAATTCAGAATACTGATGTGACGACATCCTGTCTACATATCTTTTTTTAAAAAAAATAATAATTGTACTGATGTATGCCTTATATTGCCTCCACGTACAATCTATACTTCATGTACATATACATAGAGAATAAATTTAACAATCCGTACATCCAATATAAACTTGTCTTCCCCCTTTTCTCCCCATCCCCCCAGGAGGAACGACCATAAGAATCATAGGCTTTATATCTTTAACCATGAACACACTCTTTCAAGTTTCGTTAATATGATTTGGTTGGTCTCTCCTCCTCTTACCCATCTTATATATCTAGACCATTTCTTCCTTATCATTGACGTCTTATTTTTCCATGTCTTATCCTGTTTTAGTATCGATAAAATGTCTGATTGGATCCATTCATACCAATTCCATCTTTCCAAAGTCCATTTGGAGGCATCTTTCCATCCATACGCTATTACAGCATGGGCAGCTATAATCATGGCTTTTAACAATTGCTGTCTGTTTTCCTGTACTTTATTATTACTCCAGATGCCCATAAATAGCATCTCCCCATTTAAATTTATCTCAACATCACAAAGCTCCTTCACCTTTCCCAATATCATTTGCCAGAATACTGTCTACAGATCTAGAAGCTGTAACTTAAATGTCATACTTCAAAACTTCTTTTCATTGTTTTTGTTTGTTTTATACTTTCATTTTTATAATTGGGGCTTCTGGGACTCAAGAGTGTCACCTGGCATTCACGTGGCCTACTATGAGAGGATTATACGCTTGAAGGAACCACATAGCAGGCTTGATAAAAACAACTAAGAAACAGGTTTATTTAAGTGGTACGTGTGGCTGAGCTGTTTCTTTGTTTTCCTTTTTTCGAGCCCTCTCAGTATTACAGTAACAAGTTACTGGAGAGCTGGGGCCTGAGAACACATAATAGTTACAAATCAGGATTCTTGTTTGACAAGTTTAGACTTATAACATGGAACAAAAACCCTACCATTCTTCAAAATACATTAAATTCTTAAGGGGCTCCCTGTCTGACCAGCACAGCTCCTAATCCTTCTCCAACCAAAATCTAACAACCATCAACTCTTGTCAGTTGACCAGCAGTTAAACTGCCAAACTCCTCTTTTTTTTTCTTTTAAACATTCCAAACCACCATTTGAAAGTGATTGGCTGAAGTTCCTGGTGGAACCTGAAACAGTCCATCAGACATGTTTTTAAGGTTAGCAGTATTTCTTGAGCTGTTCCTTTGGAGGATCTTTCCAAGGGTCACTGGCCTCTAAGCCTGCCTTGGGCAATGCCATATTAGTGCATATTCTCCAGAGGACAGGAGAACGACACAGGCCGCTTTGTGTCCCTGTTGGAGAGCAAGGTAGGGTAAAAAATTAAGTATAAATAAAAGACAGCTACTTTAGGGTACATTGATGGAAACTTATTTATATTTTTATTGAATTATTTATATTCTACCTTTCCCCACAGCTCAAGGAGGCTTACAAGTCACAATTTAAACATTACCATTTAAAACCAACAAAATAAAGCCCCAGAAAACTCCCCCCTCGAAAAAGATGCCATGAAACTTCATGTAAGCTCCTCCAAGAACACCTTCAAAATATTTTCAATCCATTATCAAATTGAGTTAATGGCAGTGGGAGAGGCTGTCATTCCGTGGTATCAATTCATATAACATAGCCCTCAGAGTGCTTTCTGCTAAACAATGAAAAGGTAAACAGATTCTGCTGGTAGCATGATGATTCATATATGTAGCTCTCTTATGGTTTTAAATATGTTGATTTATATGTTTTTAGGCTTTGCATATAACTTGTAAGCCACCCTGGTACCAGGATTTTTTCAAAAGAAAAGGCAAGGTATAAATAATAAAAACGAATTGTATTTCTATGAGGAAAAAGAAACACCAAGAGGTATAGTGAGATAATGTGAAGTCAAGCTTCAATCAGAAACAGGGAAGCCACTCAGATAGCCTTTCACGTCTTCCATGGTTGAAAAACAGAGAACATGCTCCGTGACAACAGATAGGCTACAGCCTAACAGTTTTATTTTATGACAGGGACTTATATCTGATATACTGCATGCATCTGAGGGGACAGCTTAACTACTCAATCCCATAAAGAAAAAATACATTTGTTTTGGCATACTTACTAAAACTTTTCATACCAAGAAATAGAGTAGTCTTAATAAATTGTATACTACATCATACTTTCAAAAGTCAACCCCCCCTCCCCTGCCCATAAACAGAATCACCAGCTTTGATTATTACCAGTTTTATCTTCCTCTGAAACTTGATAGTCTAGAATGTAAGCAAGTGGTACAACCAATATAGCAGCTCATGCAAAGATGAAGGGTTATTTGATGAATTTAGGAGCACTAGATAGAGAGAACCCTAGCCTTTTCACTTCACTTTTCCTTTAAAAATAAATCCACTCTGAAATCCAAACGATTGAAGCTCAGAAAAAGCTGCACAGATCTACTTCATTTTCTTTAATGAATTATTTTAATGTAATTCAAATATCTGTTAATGCTTGACAAAGGTAAAGAAAGACACAGGTAGTTTGGATGGGACAGAGTGGGCATTGGAGAATTAATCGATATGGGGAACAAGGGAACAAATAATTATGCTTAAGTCTAAAGAAAACTTTAAATGAACGATTTCTGTGTTCACAGCCACACAAGCCAATCTCATGAGCATGATAATGATATTCAACCAGTAGATTTTTAGACCACTTCACAGCAACATCAAAGTCATGGACATGCAAATCTGAGTTCTAACCAATCTTCTAGCTTTCACATTTCTTTTCTTACTCAAAATCTCTTTTTACCAGTTTCTACAGAAATGCTTTCCCCCTTCTCACATCTCACCTTAAACCTTCAATGCTGTACCTTATTTCCCCCAAAATGCTTCAAGCACTTCCCTTTCCATGGATACCTCCACTGATAGACCAAAGAACATTCCTGAACTGCCAACAGCCATAATTCCCATGTTTTAACATAGAAATATTCAACGTCTCCTAGTCAGGAAATCCATATTGCTGCAACTTCAATATACAGGGAGGACATCCAACATTAGAATTTGAAATTTCCATTATGTTTTGGATCGAATCAACAGAAATGATTGTAACACAAGAAAGCTTTAAAAAATTGTCCCAAAACACAGAATGGCAAAGCTTCTGGATAGACAGTTACTTCACAAAGTGCTTCTGGGTTAAGAAGACCCCACACTCAAATGTTAATATCATGGGAAAATTTAAACACAGTTCAATGAACACAAACTGCAGTGCATAAGAATTTATGGAACTGCAAGAAGGAACTGTATCACCAGCTTTAATAGTTAGCCTTCCATTTTTAATCTAGGCCTGATATAGTGAATCTTTCCCATGTTATTTAAAACTGACAAGCCATGACAAGTACGTGTTATATGCAGTGCTAGATTATGATGTCTTAAGTTTCTGTATCTGCTTAAGAGCCCCATATGAGACAGACAATACTAACATATTATTCTCACAGTAAGGACCCTAAAAATAAATATGAAAACTTTGTTTCTGCATCTTCACCTTTGATAGATGCAAAGAAAAAACATACAATCTATTATTTTTTAAGGAGGCCCTAAATTGTACCTAACCTAGCCTAGCTTTGGTTATTCTAAATCTCAGACATTATTAATTCAGCATTCCAACATCTCCTGCTCTGCAAATCATGCAAACATCAAACGCCTCAGCACGGACTTTCTAATTAAATCATGGGAAAGCTTTGATAAAAAGTAAGTATTCCCGTCATATCATTTGTAAGGTCTTATGTTCTTAATTGAGCATGCTTTGTGTTAATTACATGGTGAGCCTCGTGCAATATCCTGGAGAGAGAAGAATGAATTCTTATTGCCTCAGCATGCCTTTGAGAAATGAGATGGTTTTATTAAGAAGTCTACCAGCATTCACTACTGGATGGACACTTGTTCAAATCTGATTTTTGAATTCAATTGAAATCGTGCTTTCCTGCAAGAGGCTCCAAGTACAGAAATGTGTATAATTATGGACATGGATCCTGAGCAGCATTTCCATGGGTGCAAGTATTTCTTCCCTCAGAGCACAACTTTCTCATCTCCCCCCTCTTGCTGCACTCAAAAGCTACCCCCTATCCCACAAGAACAGCATTTGGGGAGGCATCTGAGGTTCCAGCAGGTAGTTTAAAATTCATGCTGTGCTGGTGAAAATCTTTTCATCTACAGAAATGCTTCTCTCAATCGAAGTCAAGGTCTCTAATTAGGTCTTCCAAAATGCCCTCCAGTAACATATACAATGTTATTCTCCAAGTACCCCTGCCATGTTGTCAAGCTGAATGAGAAAGAGTAAAAATAAAGACCACATTCCAACAACTGTCTGCATTAAGCTTAAATTTTATTTAATTGTATTTAGTTAGCATTAAGTTCACTAAAAGAAGCATCACAAGTCTACAACAAAAACAGCACGTAAAACCAAACCTTCGAAAGAACCTAGTGTTTTATTTTTTAAAAAAATCTTAACAGGCAAAACAATAAACAAAATAAAAACCAGCTAGTAAAAGCTATAGAAGCTACTGGGTGGAAATTAATTGGGAGGGAGTGCCACAGCTAAAAACACCTTACTCTTTCTCTCCAGGGTAAGGAAGATGTTTGTTGAGCATCAGGCTAAGTGCCTGTGCAAACATGAGGGCTCTGGAGCCTGGGCAGCTTAACAATTTTAACATTTCAAAAATATCTTTCTGCAAACAAAAGAACAAGTTGATCTGTGGATGGAGAGCTGTGTTTGCATATTAATGAGATGTTTTGCTGGTGTGAGATTTGTTTATTATTTAAATGGACAATGCTTCTCTTCAGGCATGAAAAAGCTTGACGGGTAATACTTTCAAACAAGCTATCAGTAACTATAGAAAGCAGCCTACTGAATGATTAAACAGTTTCCTGAGCACATGAAACTGCTTTACTCTGTCAGACCTTTGGTCTATCAAGGTTAATGTTGTTTACTCTGACTAGCACCAGTTCTCCAGGGTCTCAGGCAGAGGTCTTCCGTATCACTTACAATCTGATCCTTTTAACTGGAGATGCCACATACTGGACCTTCTGCCTTCAAAATCAATGTTCTACGGGGGGCGGGGCGTCGTGAGCGTGCATGCCAGACGCGTGAAGTTCAGGCTCCTGACTCAAACTCCCTCCCGACTGATTTAATCAGCTTTTAACCCGAGCTCTTCATAACAAATCATGGGCAAAACAGGAGGTAATAAAAATAAGACTTCAGAATTGACCGTACAAACGGTTAAAACCTTTTTCTCACCATCTGAATCAAAGAACGGGGCTGAGATGGAGCTGCATGCTGCAACCAAGATGGCTGCTGCCCCTGCCAGTCAGAAGGCAGATTACAAAGAAATCCAGGTACTGGAAGCTCATATTAATCTTAAACTAGATCAACTTGAGGAGAAATTTGCTAATCGGATGGAAAAGTTGCTTAAGCCTATGAATGAGCAGCTAACCCTCATTAATGAAACTCTTCAGCAAGTTACTAAAACAGCTGACTCAGCGTTAGACCTCAGCCTGTCTTTGCAAAAAGACGCGCGCATAATGCAAGCAAATGAATACTGGCTGAAAAATAAAATCATGGATCTAGAGAATAAAATAAAATACAATAATTTGAAATTCCGTGGATTTACAGAGTCAGACGAAGGCACAGCAGATTTAACTGCGTTCTTATCAGGCTGGCTTGCTCATGAGCTGCAGTTGGAGAAGGGGGTGGCACCAACCATATTGTCTGTTTACAGGCTGGGTTCCCCTCGAAATCTGAGAGCAAATGCTAACAGAGACATTGTTGTCCGCTTTTTGGATTCCCGTACCAAAGAAAAAATCATTCAAGAAGCAAGGCAAAGAGGCACGTTTTCTTTTCAAGGGAAAAAAATACAAGTCTTCCAGGACCTGTCGAATGAAACACTGCTGCATAGGAAAGAGCTTAAGCCTGTCACCTCAACGCTAACTAAAGCAAATATCAGATACAAGTGGGTGTCATCGACTAAGCTACAGGTTGCACATCAAGGCAGAGTTCTTCATGCAGTGGATATAGTCTCTGGCCTGAAACTTCTCACCGATTTGAACTTGCCAACCCAAGACTTGATCGTCAACCCAGCAGAAAACATCTCGGCTCAAAACCTTCCCACTCAAGAGAGACGGATCACAATCCCCACGAAATCATCTTCTTGAGCTAGAGATTGTTCACCAATGTCTCCTGTTTGACTCGGCTTTTGATGCGAAGAGCTTGCAAGGAATAAGGGGGGTGGGGGAGGGGGGGAAGGAAAAGAGGGGGGAAATTTTGGCGTGTTTCTTTTTTGTCTGAGAACTGACTGTTCTCTTCTGTCGCTACCCTTATCTTTTTTCTTTCTTTCTCTCGCTGCCCTTCACCCTTTCATCTCCAGCTATTTCATCTTTTTCTTGCCAATCTGTGGTCGGGGGGGGGGGGAGTGGGAGTTACCTGTTTTTCATTCTAGTTCCCAAATTTCTTAGGGACCTCCAGATATAGGGAGGTAAAGATTTCTTTCCTCCCTATTAGTAGTACAGGAAATTTCTTTCTGTGCTTCTGGAGGGGTTAGCTCTTTGGTTTCAAGGAGCTATAGTTTAGGTTAGTTATGTCTAAGTTGTTACTGGTTGGGGGGTGTTTTGGGTTAGTTGGTACTGTTAATGTTTTCCCCTGGAAGGTCTGGTCATTCTTAGCTTCCTATGGTAAGCCGTGCAAGGTAAAGGAAGAAGCAATTCTTCATTCTAGAGCTGTATTTCTTTTGTCTGAGTTTATTACTTGTACTCTGCATCAGCTTAGCCTCTTCACAATGTTAGGTCATGACAGGGAAAATTAAAATTGTTACTTTCAACTGCAGAGGCTTAAATAACCCCATTAAGCTCAAACGTGTTTCCACAGCTTTAGCACAGCAGAATGCAGATATATTATTTTTACAGGAGACCCATTATAAAAAGGAAATGCCTCAGATACTGAAATCTAATAGATTTAATTTGCAGTTCCAAGCTCCTGGCTCCTCAAACGCAAGGGGGGTTGCAATTGTATTTTCGAAAAATATCAAATTTCAATGGGTAGACTCTGAAGTGGACCCTAGAGGAAGGTTCATATTTATCAAAGGGAACCTGGAGGGGACAAGGGTAACCCTAGCTTCGATTTATGCGCCTAATGATAAGCAACTTGATTTTTTGCATGAAACCTTTTCCAACCTATGTATGTTTGCTGAAGGTGAGATTCTGATTGGGGGGGACTTTAATTGTATAGCTGATTTAAATCTGGATCGGTACCAGAGGGATGGGAGACGTTGCAAGAAAATACCACGTCAACTGAAACTACAAATGTTGTTCGATAAATTTGCTTTTAAGGACGTCTGGCGAGCTCACCATGGAGTAGAGAAAGATTTCACTTATTTTTCAGCCCGGCATCAAGTTCATACCAGAATCGATTTTATTCTGGCCTCCAGTAAACTTTATCAAAATTTAATTTCTTCTAATATTGGGAGTAAAATCTGGTCAGATCATGCCTGGGTGGAAAGTCACTTGAATTTAGATGATAAAATAAAACAAGAAACTCATTGGCTATTAAATAAATCTCTTTTATTAAACCCATCTATACATAAAGAAATAGAGAAAGTACTTGAAAATTATTTTAAAGAGAACGTTGCAGGGGAGGTCTCCCAGGCAACAATTTGGGATGCTATGAAGGCAGTGGTCAGAGGGAAAATCATCTCAGTAGCCTCCTTCTACAAGAAAGAAAGAGAGAAATTCAGATTGGACATTTTAAGCAAAATCCAAGCACTAGAAATTAAGCATAAAAAATTTAATAATAAAAAAGTTTACAAACAACTTCTGCTTGAAAGAAAGAAGTTGGAATCTCTAGAGTCCTCTAAAATCAAGAAGAACTTACTTTTCTTAAAACAGAAATTTTGGCACAGAGGTCCTGGAACACTTCGCTTGCTTGCTTGGAAAGTGAAAAAAAAGATCTCAGCCCACCAAATTAATCTGATTAAAAAAGGCAATAAGGATTATACTTCCAATAACAGGGAAATGTTGGAAGTATTTTACAACTTCTACTCTAAGCTCTATAGAACCAGAAACCCATTTATATCTGATATTGACAACTTCTTAGCATCCTGCACCTCCCTAAAAAGTCTTACGCCAGCGCATAGGGAATTCTTGGAGTCGCCCATTTCTCTCCAAGAAATCACAGAGATTATCAAGAAGCTTAAACTTAACAAAACTCCCGGCAGGGACGGTTTTCCTGCCGAATTTTATAAAAGCTTCACACATAGTTTAGCAGAACCACTCAGGCTGACTTGCAATGCAATTCTTACCCAGGGCATCTTCCCTCAGTCATGGAATGAAGCCTCGGTCATTGTGATCCCCAAAAAAGGTAAAGATGTCACCCTCCCATCATCCTATCGTCCGATTTCTTTGCTGAATCAGGATGCTAAAATCTTTACAGCTATATTGGCCAACAGATTAAACAAAATCATTAATCATTACGTTCACCCTGACCAAACCGGCTTCATTCCACACAGAAACATGGCAGACAATGTGCGTAAATCTCTTAATATAATCAATCATTGCATTACCTATCAAATGGAGGCTCTCTTGTTGTCACTTGATGCAGAAAAAGCGTTTGACAGCTTGGAAACTAATTACCTTCTGAGACTCCTGTCAAAAATGGGTTTTGGCCAAACTTTTATACGATCAATCAGCTTACTTTATGCCAACCCTACGGCCCGGTTAAAAATAAATGGTATAAATTCAAAGGATATTAAACTTACAAGAGGGACCAGGCAGGGCTGCCCCTTGTCACCACTACTGTTCGCCCTTGCTATAGAACCTCTGGCGGAATCCATAAGACAATCAGCTGAGATCAAAGGCATTAGAATAAAAAGTCATGAATATAAAGTTTCTCTCTTTGCTGATGATATGGTTCTGTATATCTCTCACCCTTCTGCTTCATTACCTCCCTTGGAAGACAAGTTACATACCTTTGGTCAACTATCAGGTCTTAAAATTAATAAATCTAAATCTGAAATTTATCCTATTAATTTATCCCCAGACACACAAGCTCAGATAGCCTCCAATTATGAATACCAATGGATCAGCAAGAACTGGGTCTATTTAGGAATCACGATCCCTGTCAACCTAGCAAATTTAAAGGAATCTAATTTTAAAACCCTAGAACTCAAAGTTGTAGGTGAATTTAAAGAATGGAGCAAGTTGACTTTATCCTGGGCTGAAAGAATACAACTGGTCAAAACCATGATTTTACCACTTTTCTTATTTAATTTTCGTATGCTGCCTATTAATCTCACTGATCAAGATATCCGAAAGTGGCAAACTCTTATAAATAAATTTATTTGGGCTAATAAACGTCCTAGACTTAATTTTTCAACCATGAAACGTTCAACCAAAAAGGGTGGCTTGGCTATTCCAGACCTAAAATGTTATTATATGGCAGCACAGCTAGCAAACATAGTGCTTCTTTTGCATTCCTCAGATAGTTCAGACTGGACATATGCTGAAACTGCACATCTTCTTCCCCATGATATAAAGGATATAATTTGGACAGACCCTAAACACAGGCCTACCCAAACTCTTGCCAATCCATTTTTGAAATCTACTATATCTGTATGGGACAGGGTAAGAAACTATCTAGCTCCTACATCGTCACCACTATCATCCTTCCTGGACCAATCGTGGTTTCCACCAGGTCAGGATTTAATTTCATTTCAGCAATGGAAGGTAATTAAGAAATCTAGGATCATTGACATCACCAAACATGGGGCCATCCTAACTAAGGAGCAAATAGAAGGGGATACAGAGGTTGTGGTCCCTTGGTATCAATACTTACAATTATCTCACCGTATAGGCAGCCAATTATTTGTCGACTCCTGGAAACGGGAGTTAACAGATTTTGAACGTTTATTAAAAAAAATAGAACCTCATCGTAAAGGCCTCATAGCTAGCATCTATTCTAATTTAAACTCACAGAATGATCAATCCTCATTAAGGTACCAATTGAAATGGAATACGGACTGCAGTACCCCCTTAACAGAGGAGCAATGGTCCACAATATGGTCTGGCAAGCCCCTAAATTCGAACGCAATCAATATCAAAATGTCTTCTTTTAAATTGTTGTCGAGATGGTACATGACTCCTCAATTACTACACCAAATTAATCCCAATTTAACACCGCTCTGTTGGAAAAAGTGTGGTCAAATTGGTGACTATATCCATTTGTGGTGGTCTTGCCCCAAGATCCAATCATTCTGGGACTTAATTTCAAGGAAAATTAAGGAGATTACAGATTATGAACTGCTCATGACTCCAGAATCAATTTTGCTGGGTCTTTGGGAAGACCCTGTCATACCAAAGGTGCGGAAAAATTTAATATTTATGTTACTTGCTGCTGCAAAAATGCTTCTAGCAGCACACTGGAAATCAGACAAGCTTCCGAAGCTACAACAGTGGGTTCAGAAAGTATGGGATATTTTTATTATGGAAAAAATAGCAGACCACCTTCATTCTATTGATAAACCACAGTATCAGTCATCATTCTTTACGCAATGGTTGCCCTTTTTGAATTACTTATACAATACTAATCAACTGCCTAATGCTGATATCAATACTTTTAGCTTCTTAGCTATATTATGAGAATATCTCCTCACTGTTCCCCCTTGCACTGTTTTTGTAGTCTATTACATTGGCTTTGTTATTGTTATTGACCGTTCCAAGGTTTGTTTCTTGTATTATTGTTATATGTATTTATGAATATTGTAAATTGTAAAATGAAAAATAAATAGTTAAAAAAAAAAATCAATGTTCTACCACAGTATCACAGCCCCTCCTAGCCGCAGTATTAAAGTGGGGCAAAATAGAGCCACAAAGCATACTGTTAACTCACCCATTGGGGGGAGCTACTTGTACAAAGCAGTTGTTTCTGGCTTGCAGGGTAGACAATGTTTGGGAGAAGAGAAGCAATTACAGGCATAGCCAAACCTAAGATACCACCTCCTTTGGGTGGCAGCTTTCTCCAAAGTATACTTCATTAAAAAAGCAAAAGCTCAGCCCTAGTCATACCAATGTAGCAATCTGTTGATGAGAACAGTTTCAGTAGTGTGATGACTTGTTGCAAGAGGGAAAAACATAACCACCTTGAATAAAACAGTGTACACTCTGCCTCACATGAAAGCTTGTGTTAAGGAAGAAGCAATTTCATCCCTCAATGCTAGGCAAGCAGGCATACTGAAACACATTAGCAATGTGAGCCAGGCATCCATTCAAATAAAACCTTTCCTCAATCTGTGCTGCCGCCACAGGATTAAACACTTTCCGCGAGAGTCCTGTAATGAGGAACAGGTGGGCAGATGGAAGAGACAGAGCGGACATGCCATTGTGATAAAAGTAGCCTAGCGGAGCTGCACAGGCTGGGGAATGGTCATTCCATCCCAGATGAGTTCATTTTACATCCCAGTGGGGAAAAACAACAACAGCCCTTTGATGTGCTAATGCCTTGCTATTTGGCAAGTGGCTCTGGTGGGCTTTTGGGTTTTAAAACCACTTATCCCTATTGGGTAATCTCCCCCTGGCACATGTGGAGGGAAGCCCAAAAAGGAGCTTCCTCTGTGTGTGTGAAGATGTGCGTGTGATCCTGGGTGTGGTTAACTGTGGGTAGATATACAGAAGGACCAACAGCCATGCCTTACACACAGCTGCTTGCTTTCTCCAGCCTGGGGAGAAGCAAATGTATTGAAACTGTAATTCTCCATTCAGATCAGTGACCTTTTTTCAATGCCTTTTATTTTCTTAGCCTTTATCCTGTACTGTATTTATTCTAGGGCTGCGCCTTTCTAGTAATAAAGTTGTTTTAGTTAAGATGTATTACCTTAATTCCAACTAAACATCTCTGACCACTAGCCAATGCTACTGAGGGAACCCCTTGGGTACATCTGGACAGCTGCTGAGGTACAAGGGGAGGTCTTCAGCACAAGGTTGGCCAATATCCAGGGGTGGTGGCAAGCTATCGAATGGCAACTTCAGTGTCACGTCTGCTGGAGGGAAACCGATAGCAGCTCCCCATCCCAATCTCCCCATTGGGGCTGCCTGCCAGTGCCAGGATCACGCTGGGAGGCTTGGAAGGAAACATCATATTGAGGAAATGGTGGCAACGGGGAGGGGGGCTTTTCTGGGAGATGGCCTAAGTGCAGGGTGCAGCATGTTGGAGGCTTCTTACACTTGATTTAAAGATCATAAAAAGAGCAGTGCTGGATCAGACCATTGCTCCACCTAATCCAGCATCAGGTTTCTCATCATGGCCAACCATTACTCTGGAGGTACAACTACAGGGCACAGAGCCCAAGGCCTTCCCTTGAAGTTGCCTTCTGGCACTGGTGTACAAAGGTTCACTACAAAGCTTCCCTTTAGTCAACATGGCTGGTAACCATGTCTATCCCCTTTTAAAGCTGCCTGCGCCCGCATCCATCTTCTGGCAATAAGCTCTACATTTTAATTCCACATTAAGTATTTCCTTTTGTCTCTCATACATGAAACTGCCTTATACAGAATCAGACCATTGGTCCATCAAGGTTAGTATCATCTACTCAGACCAGCAGCAGCTCTCCAGAGACTCAGATAGAGAGGTCTTTCATATCACCAGATCACTTTAACCAGAGATGCTGGAGATTGAACCTGGGCTTTTCTGTATAATGAGCAAATGCTCTACCACTGAGCCATTAGCCATCATCTGCAAACCTGGCTACTAGTCTAATCATCCCAGATCCAGATCACTTATGAACAAATTAAATAGAGCCAGTCCCTGGCTGACCCTTGTGGGATCCCACTATTTGTTTCCATTCATTGTAAGTGTGGCGGAAAGGGCGCTGGCTCTCAGTCCAGGCAACTGAGCCGCCGTCAATAGCCTGCTAGCCCCGCTATCCACCTCCCATCATTCCTGGTGGGTGTGGCTCACATTCTCCGTCGCTGCCACCACTCACTGGTTTGTACACCGCCTGACTGAGGGGCAGTGAGACCCCTCCGGCTGAATTTCCATACTGGGAATTGAAGTACCCTATCTTTGGTTGGGCCCTGGAGAATTGGCAACCCAGCAAGGTCTAGCCTTATCCATTTCTCCTGGGCTCCCTCCCTTCTTGTAGCATGCTAAGTTGGGGGAGGTTATATAAGAGCACCACACAAGGTTCTTTATATTCAAAAAGTAATACAATAACTATATACAGAGCACTTGCACACAAAGCAGGTAAAGGCACAACACATAGGAGTAGACACCCCCCCCTTTTGTAACTCATAGGGCAGAAAATTAAACAGAAGAGAACCGCAGTCTGCTTTCCCTACCACACTGTTCCCTACTCTACCTTAAGGGGGTGGTGGTCTCAGGGAAGGTTCACCCTTTCTTTTCTTTCTGCTGCCTCACAGGCCCTCCACGTTGGGGCCTAGGCACCCTGGTTTCACCCAGCAGCAGGAACTTCTCCTTCTTCAACCAAGAAAGCAACTCCCCCTTCCAAGATGGGCTGGGTCTCTTTTTATAAAGGCTGCCCCACACCTTATTTTTCCCGCACTTTCTTGGCCCAGGGCAGCTGGGAGCTGTAGTCCAGGAAGAAGGGCGCCCCATACCAAGACTCCTGCAGGCCCCTCCCTGGCACTACAGCCCATTAAACCTCATGGGGAACATTTTTTTCTTTAAAACAGATTAACTGCAACCAGCACTCATTTCATCCTTGGTAACCATTTCGTTACAGTAAGAATCATCTGTTTATTTAATGCTTCCTGTTGTTTAAAGAATTTTTAATTCATAGGAGGACCTGTCCTCTTATCCAGTATCTCCATCCACTGTAAGAATAATCTGTTTATTTAATGTTTCCTGTTATTTAGATAATGTTTAATCCATAAGATCCTCTTATCAGGTGTCTCCTATGTTAACTCAGAGAAGTCTTTCGTGAAGTATCTTGACAAAAGCCTTTTGAAAGTTTAACCATATAAATGTGCACTGGGTCACTATTATCCACAAGTTTGTTCACTTTATCAAAGAACTCCAAAAGTTGGTGAGGTAGAACTTCCCTTTGCAGAAGCCATGCTGATCTTCCCTCAGCATGCTTTGTTCCTCTATGTACCTAATACAGTTTTATTAATTTGCTTGAGACAGATAACTAACCTATGATATCCTGGCTCCCCTCTGGAGCTTTTTTTAAAAAAATGGTTTAACATTTGCTACTCTCCAGTCTTCTGGTACAGTGAATCATTCTAGTGACCAGTTACATATATGAGTTCATAGATGAGCAACTCACATTTGAGTTCCCTAAGAACCCTCAGGTATATGCCATCAGGACGTGACTTACTGGTTTTTAATTTCCCCAGTAGGTCTAGAACTTCATCACCTCAATTTGGCTCAGCTCTTCAGACTCCCTTCCTGGAAATAGCAGCCTCTACCAATATGCAAACTAACTATTTCTCTGGCTGGTTTCCTGCTCCAGATAAACTTATTGGTTGTCTTTATGCATTTGCAATCCACTCCTCAAATTCTCTTTTCGCATGCCTAATTATTAACACACACTTCTTTTTCCAGACCCTGTGATCCATTATGTTCATTTTATTGGGGCTCCCTCTCACCGCTGTCACCACCCCGCTCAACACCCTCTCGCTGCTACCAGCTCCCCTTGCTTCCCTAAATACACCCCACAGCCAGAGGGAGCCGAGCGCACCAGTGGCGGCGAGAGGGAGTTGAGCGCACAGGAAGTGGTCAGAGGGAGACAAGCACGCTGGAAGCGGGGAGAGAGAGCGCGCTCCCCTTGCTCTCCTAAATGCACTCGGCTTCCAGAAGGAGACAAGCACGCTAGTGTGTGAGAGGGAACCAAGTGGACTTGACAAGATACCTAGAGAAAGAACTTCTGCCAGGGAGAAGAGGGATTCTTTCTCACTACATTTCCCACAGAAACTTGCGGGAAACTGACGTGATCTCCTCGTATTAAGCATTTCATCTAGTTTGGCTCTGAGTTGGCAATTTTTATAGGTTATCTTATGCAAAAGTCTAAGATTTTTTCATATGATAGCATAGATAAACTATGATTGGTTTAATGCTTAATTAAATATTCATATTTTCTATTGCATAACATTCTGATTAGCCAAAAAGTGATGTCACATCCAAGTTACAAAATAAAACTATGAATCTGTAAAAAATGACAGGAAGAGTTAAGTGAGTAGATCAGTATTGGTCCATTCTATGACTGGCAGACATTAATCTAGATACTGTCCACTATTTTTAATTAGATGTCAATGATTAAAGTACATCTGTGTTGGTTATACAAGTGAGAAAAAAAACCCACAACAGAGTTCATGCAGATTTCAGAAAGTTCACTAGAATACACGTGTATAATGTGCTTTAGTATAATGTGCTCCAATCTGTATCACTATAACAGGCCTTTAACTTTCTGCCTAATAACTGAAATTTTTCCTCCAAAATCATAAAATTCCATTTCCAACCTCCACTGGTGCCAATATACACCACAACCATTGACTCTTCCCCAGCAACATCAACCTATCTAGATAACATGTGATGACCACAACCCTTGGAGCAGGCAGGCAAGTCACCATGTGGTCAGAATGCCTGTCACAGACCCCCCTCATATTCCTAATAATCAAATCACCCACTACCAAAAGCTCACCTCCCTCCAATCCCAGAGAGATATCCTCAGCACAAGAGGATATTGGTCCATCATCTGAGGAATGGGTCCCTTTCTAAGTGAACACGTCCCTTCTCTTCGGTCTGGAGGGTCTGATGCCCTCCAGTTTCAAGACCCTCAATCTCCATGGCAACAGGAGAGGCATGAGCACAGGAGGGAGGATGTTCTAGTAGGTCCCAGAAAGTCTCGTCCACAAACCTCTCTCTCCCCCTCAGCTTCTTCAGGTCAACAACCCTAGCCTTAAGGGAACTCAGACTACAGGGGTCTCTCCTGCTCCCACTCATACTGCCTCACTGAACTCCCAAGCTCAGCTTCCCTGTTAGAAGCCCCTGTTCCTTGCATCCCAAGGCTTGCAAAGGGTGCAGCAGTAGGACCCCTCCAACTTGGGCAAAACAAAACAGAAGGATCCCAGCAGTCACATCCATAAATATTTTCCAGGGAATGCACAACAAGGTTGATGTAGCAGTCAAACAGTGGTTATATGACTGCATTTGCCCAAGGGTGATTGCCAGCAATACATGGTTATCAAGCTGCTTGAAATTAGCCCCATGGACCATGCCATGAGCAACACAGAGATAATGAAATGTTAATGTCTGATGATAGCTAGAGCAACATCTTGCTTTCTCCCAAGTCAGAAGTAAAACGGTAACCATAAGAAACAGACAGCCAATTTCATAAAAGGCAGAGCTGTCATTGCTGTAGGGAGAGCAGAAGGCAGCAGCCACAGCACAGCATGCCTACCAAGACCTGCCAATACATACGTTTTAAAGTTTTGTTTAAAAAAAGCTTATAGAGTGGGATATAAGAAGTAAAGCCAAAAGATCTCTCTGTTATAGAATATAGCTGCCAAACAAAACCATTCTTTGTCAATATTTGTAAAACAAATTGAGCCTCCATGGTAAACACCTCCACATCTGTGCAATTTGTTGCTTTGGCTTTGAGATCTACCAGGAAGCTACAGGGTATGCTTGCAACAGGAAGATCCATCCTGGGCAATTCTGGGAAGGCGGACTGCTTCAGAGTTCCTACAAAAACCTGCTCCCTTTGAGGCCAGTGACAAAAGACACTAGACCCTTCTGCACTTTGCAGCCGGGCTGGAGAAGCACAAGCACAATGAAAAGATCACTGCCTGGAACGTTTTTCAAGACAAAACCAGTAAGGAAGGAAGGAAATAAATAAAGCAAGCAAACCCAGGCTGTCAACAAACACACAACTTTTCATCCAAGAACGTTCTGGGAAACATCCCTGGAGGCACAGCCCTCCAGCCAAAAACCTGATTCAAGCCCTCAAACATTTTGCATTTGCAGCCCAATTCCCCATTCAGATCCTGCTTTCATTTAAAAACCATCTCATATTTTTAGCAGATATAGCCCTTTCTGCAAGGATGTCACACCCAAGGCTGAACTTAAACACACAATACTATCTTGAGAAAACATTTGTGATTTACACATCCAGCACCTCTGTAGGTTAAATGCCCAAGTTACGTACCAGAATAAGAATAACTTGCTCAAGGCCATCCAGTGACATTTTAGATAGTGGCATCACCATGTCAGATGCTATAATAAAAAGAGAAGTAGCAAAACCCCTGCCAAGAGGGCTTACAAGCAACGATCAACAAGACAAAAGATGAAGAGAAAGAATCAATGACAATGGCATAATGTATATATCTAATGTTGGTAATGAACGAGTGAGGGCAGAGAGGAAGGGTTGTGCCAAGATGGGCAGTTTTGAAAAAGAGTTTAAAGCATGTTGGTTAAGGCCATTCTCACTTGAACAGTGGTGCCAGATTCACAAATGCCTAGTACACTTTGAGTTGGATCCAACTGAATGCTTTCAAGGCCTAAAGTAGCAAAATTTTCTTGCCTCCCCAACCCCCTCAACAGCCAAAAATGTACTCCAAAATGCTATTCCTGATAATACCTGGTAATACCACAAATTCTCCACTGGATCCAAGCCAGTTAAAGAAAAGAGGTCTATTTGTTTTGTCAGTGCAACCATTTACCCATACATGTATATACTGGACAGGGGTAGAACCCAACCCAACCTTCCCACAGCACCTCTGGAGAATGAACAGAGGGCACTGTCATTCTAGAAAAGAGAGCTCGGAAAAGAATTTGAGGATATCCTCAGCATGTTTTAATGAATACAATCTACTTTTCAGGAAAAGCAGTTAGCAATATGAACCAAAATGCACATTGGTTTGTATCCTTGCATTCCAAAGACTTATTTATTTACACTAGTTATAGTCCACCTTTCTCAAAAAGACTCAAGGCAGTTTAATAATAATAATATTTGATTAATATACCGCCCTTCAGGATAACGTAACACCCACTCAGAGTGGTTTACAAAGTATGTCACTATTATCCCCACAACAAAACATCCTGTGAGGTGGGTGGGGCTGAGAGAGCTCCAGAGAGCCGTGACTAGCCCAAGGTCACCCAGCTGGCTTCAAGTGAAGGAGTGGGGAATCAAACCCAGCTCTCCAGATCAGAGTCCCGCGCTCTTAACTGCTACACCAAACTGGCTCTCAAACTGGCTTTATACCATGTGGGTCAATACAGTCAATTTCAATACACATGTAACAAGGTATACATATGCAAATTTGCAAAGATTTAATCCTCCGAAGGAAATGGGTTATTTTGATCCTGGAAGTCATTGAAAAAAATTGGTTTGCCCATTTTTTAATCAACCTCAAAGGGGTTTATTACAGTCACAAGACCAGTCAAGTAAAATACAGATAAAAAGAACAGTTTTTAAATACTTAAAATGGGTAAATACATAAAAGATAAAATCATATATATATGTATATATATCTAACAGTAAACACTCACTTCGTTAATTCACTTCCCAGCAATTAATGTTTCCTTCATCATGATTCCTTCATGATACCACTTTCTGAGTGCTGTCACACAGAATTTTGCAACTGCGTAAGATATAGTTCTCTGGCTATCCTCTAAAAGATATACCCCGAAGGGTTTCGGGACTAAAATCCATGCAATACTCTAATGGTTTAAATCTATAGAGTAGTGGGATAATTAATTGTATCCTTTCTTCTTGATAGAATTTGCAGTGCAAAAGTATGTGTGTGATATTTTCGACAACTTTATTTGAACAGGGACAATACCGCTGCTGCAAAGGCAGGCGGGAGAATCTCCCATACAAAACTGCAGAGGGGAATGCATCAAATCGTGCTCTAGAGAAGGCCCATCTACATCTTTTGTTTGTAATGTTCAAAAGATATGGTGATATGGTATAATTCAGTCCTTTTTAAAAGCTCTTATAGCTTAGAGGAAGCATTGCCTCATCATTTTGGGACTCTATATAAACTAGTCTTTGGGTGATTAAAGCTTTTGCTTTTTTTAAAAAAAATTTTTATTGGATGGGTCATTATACAAATATAAAAACATACACAGTTAACTTTCCATCATATTGTAATACCCCCCTTCCCCCCCTTTTCCGTTGACTTCCGACAGTTTTCCATTCCCTTTATTACCTCTTAAATAAAACCTTAACCAAGCTAAACTATTTATAAAATAATAATACCTATCTAATGATAAATACCATTATCTAACATTCCATATCTTTTAGTACTATCTATCAATAATATCCAATAACCTACAATATAATATGTCCCCTATATTAATAGCTATATACTACATTCTAAGAATGGGTCGTATTAATATATTTTATACCACTGCATATCTTTAGATAGCACTATTACATATATCTATCATATCTATAATGTTCAAAATTATTAATATCCTTTATATTGTTATCCAATTCATAACGTTATAACCTAGTAAATTATAACATATTATACCTACATATATCAATAAAATGGTATATTATCACAGACTAGATTTTTTACCTCTAATATAATATAATGATTACTACCTCTATATTAATTCAAAGTAACAGAACACTATCCTCCCCTCAGAAAGTATCCAAATACCACACTTTCCCTTTAATGTCCCACTTTTTTTCTATATAATTCTTAAATTTCTCCCAACTTGTTACATACTCTTCCATATCTTCCTCTCGAAGTTTCCTCGTTAGTTTATCCATTTCAGCCAAGCTCAATGTTTTTAAAATCCAATCTTCCACCGAAGGTATCTCTTTTGTCTTCCACAGCTGTGCATAAATTATCCTAGCCGCCGTAGTTATATAAAATACCATTATCCTGTCCATTTTGTCAAAGTCTTCTAGGTTCATACATAACAGTAACAATTCTGGGTTTCTAACAACTTTTTTCTTCAATATATCTGACATGGCGTCTACTATTTCCCCGCAGAATTGCTTCGCTTTTTCACACGTCCACCACATATGATAAAAAGAACCCTCATGCTTTCCACATTTCCAACATTTATCTGACATCTGACTATTTCCATTGGCTAGCTTTTTTGGCGTGAGATACCATCTATAAATCATTTTATACACATTTTCTCTTATCGTGGTACATGTTGATATCTTTATAGTATTTTTCCACAATTTCTCCCAAGCTTCCATCAATATATCTTTATTACAATTTATTGCCCACTTCACCATTTGAACTTTAACTATCTCATCTTCTGTAAACCATTTCAACAAAATCTTATACACTTTAGATATCAATTTCCCCCCCTTGCAGTAGACATTGTTCCAATTCTGAATTTTCCACTCTAAACCCTACTTTCCTCCGATCAGTGTCATACAAATCTTTTATCTGCATATATTGAAACCACCCATATCGAAATGGCAATTCATCATTATTTTTAATATTGTATAAATTCTGATCCACTCTAAGAATGTTCTGATATGTCATCCACTCCACTCCTTCATAGTCAATTTTTAGATTCACAACCTCTGCAGGTACAATCCACATTGGTGTTCTTTCATTCAAATACCGCTTGTATTTAGTCCATGCTGCAAATAGACTCCGCCTCACAAAGTGATGCAAAAACATCGCATCAGCCTTATTCTTTCCATACCATAAATATGCATGCCATCCAAAGGTTTTATTGTACCCTTCCAATATCAATAATTTATGATTTTCTAACAACGTCCAATCCCTCACCCAAACTAAACATATGGCTTCATGATATAGTTTCAAATTTGGTAGTTGGAGTCCTCTTTCCTTTGCATCATATAACACCTTCATCTTCACTCTAGGCTTTTTTCCTGCCCACACAAAGCTTAAAAATTTTTTTTGCCACTTTTCAAATTTCTTATTATTTATCACAATTGGAATTGTCTGCATTAAAAAAATTATTTTTGGTAACACATTCATCTTAATTGCAGCAATACGACCCAACCACGATAGATTTAACTTATTCCACACCATCATGTCTCTGTCTATTTGGTGCCAAAGCTTATCATAATTGTTTTTAAATAGATCAATATTTTTTGCAGTCAACTCAATACCTACATATCTTATTTTATGAGCCACTTCACAATCCGTTACCCTCATTAACTCTTGTTGGTCTTGCTTAGACATATTCTTACAAAGCAGTTTAGATTTCTTTCTATTTATATAAAATCCTGCCAGATCTCCAAACTCTTTTATCTTCTCCATTAACCTTGGCATATGTTGTAGAGGGTCCTCCACTATCACCATCACATCATCTGCAAAGGCCCTCACCTTGTATGTATATCCTTTAATCTTCAAACCTTTCATTTCATCGTCTTCTCGTATTTGTCTAAGTAAAATTTCCAACACCATCACAAATAACAGTGGAGAGAGTGGACATCCTTGTCTTGTTCCCTTTCTTATGTCCAGCTTTTTTTGTTATTTCTCGGTTGACAACTATGGCTGCAGATTGATTCTTATATATCACCTTAACTGCTTGAATAAACATCTTACCCATCTGTACTTTTTCCATCATTGCAAACATAAAATCCCAGTTCAAATTTTCAAACGTTTTTTCAGCATCCACAAAGAAGAAACCAACTTGTTTTCCTGGATTTTTATCATAATATTCTATCGCATTCAATACCGTCCTCAGGTTGTCTTTTATCTGCCTATCTGTTAGAAAGCCTGCCTGATCTTCCCCTACAAACTCCACCAGCCAGGCCTTCAGCCTTTCAGCCAATATTTTCGCAAAAATCTTGTAGTCATTGTTTGTTAAAGATATTGGTCTATAATTTTTTACATTGGTTAAATCTTGTGTTTCTTTTGGTATTAATGTAATATTAGCTTCATTCCACGTTTCCGGCAGATCATCACCTTTTAAGATTGCATTCATCACTTTTTGCAGCAACTCTTTCAAATCTTCTGCCATTACTTTATAAAATTTAGCTGTAAGGCCATCTGGTCCTGGGGCCTTTCCCATCTTTGTAGCTTATATCGCTTCCACAATTTCTAACGTTGTTATTTCAGCATTTAATTTATCTCTCAATTTCTTGGGCACCGTTGGTAAAATCAACTTTTGAAAATAATCCTCTATTGAATTCTTATCAATTAGTTTCTTCTGATACAACATTGCATAATATTTTTTAAAAGCCCTCTCTACTGAATTTTGATCAAACCATTCTTTCCCATCATTAAAGCTTTTGCTTTGTTGAGTCCCATATCAAACAGGGCTACCAGGTCCAAGCCAATCAGTTTAATTTTATCAGCTATCTTTGAGCACCATGTAGAATAAGGGTCAGAAGCTAACAACAAGGGAATTAAACCCTTTGGCTCAAGATGAATTCTTAGCCAGTAATAGATGATATGTTCCCAGATTTTTATTTCAACTCTTCTTGCCTAAGAATGACATTAGGAGTACACCTAGGTACATTAAATAGAGATCTGATAAATTTAGATTGAACTGTTTCTAAGTTCTTAACATTAGCAGTTAGTCCCATTTGTGATCCGTATAAGAGTTGCGCTAATGATTTTCTTTGGAATAATTTCAGGCCTGCAGGTATAAAGCCCGCACCTTCTCTTCTAAAGAATCTAAGGATAGCATTCGCACTCTTTTCTGCAGCATTTGCTGATGAAATTGTATGAGCTTTGAAGTTAGCATTAAATGCAAAGATGACTCCGAGGTATTGGAAATTTTTAACTTGATCTATAGTGTTCCCATTTATTTCCCAGTTAGTTTTTTCAAAGTGTCTACTAAAACATATAATTTTGGATTTCGAGTAATTAATTGTCAGAAGCTCAGTACCACATTGATTGCTAAATTTTTTTATGGCACGCTTTAAATCAATTTTTGTTTGGGACAGGAGGACTGCATCGTCAGCATACATGAGAATTGGTACCTTCCTTGGGGTACCAAGACTTGGGGCATGGACATCTGTCTTTACCCATTTAAAACTTTCTACAGACACCAATCTCCTATTATGCTTTCTCTTCAATGAACTTCAATGCCGTGAAGTCCCTCCCTTCCCCCGCAAACTTCCTTTCTTTTTTAAGTTTGAGATTAATCAAAAGTGTAAAGGGGGTCATTCCGGCCCCCCACAGACTTGGCTTGAAAGTGAAAGTATTTTGCATAATTGTAAATGGGGGTTCTATTGACCCCAACAAACACTGAAAAATTATTTTAGCACTGTTTCCAAATATAAATAGATGGGTCAGTACCTATTATCTCTACTTTATAGAAAGGTAGAGCAAATAGTGAAAACTAAAATTTCTCTCCACAATTTATAACCATAGATATTTGTTGTGCAAAAATATCACAGTTTAGCTTTGGGGTTTTACACGACTTTTGGAATTGGGGGTTGCAATGACCCCCAAGGAAACCACTGTTTGCAACCTGAATTGTTGTGTATATAGTAGGCGCAGGTAAAAGTCCTGTGTTTGAGCCCTCCCAAAGTTTCCGGTATGTCCACAGCCAAAAGGAAAAGCTCAAATTAAAATGTATCACAATTTTGGAAAATGAGGTCATTCTATCCCCCTGCAAGCCAAGCCTGGGAATGTTTGTAGGCATCCTCTGAAACTGTTCACATTTTCCAGACTTGAAGGAGCCATTCAGCCTGGAATTTCAGCTAACCCATAGCCATCTGTCCACTGAGCTGATTGTTTCCCTTTGTTATTCAGGAAGAGCTCTAAATTGTAAGGCTCTAACAGGTGCAACCTGAAGACAGGTTACAAGAAGACTAGGAGAAAGAATGCAGATATCTTCTCTTCTTTTTGTTAACCCTTTAACTGGCAGGGTTAACAATGTCCCTTTCCATTGCAAGAGTCTGTTATGTGTCTGTTTTTTCCTTGTCCTCAAGAATAACTTTCTTAAGCAATGCAGGACAAAGAAGAGTAAAATTTGGAATCGGATCAAAAATACCTCTCACTGAAATTGCTACCATGTGTAACTTGCCCACCATTGCCACCAGGTGTGAGTCGGCCACATGGTGGTACTGCGAGCAAGTCGCGCATGGTGGCAACTGTGGGCAACTCGCGCATGGTGGCAATGCCAGGCAAGTCACACATGGTGGCAATTCCAGGTGAGTCGCACATGGTGGCAATTCCTGGCAAGTCGTACATGGTGGTAATTCCATGCAAGTTACAGATGGTGGCCATGGTGGGCAAGTCACAGATGGTGGCAGTTTCAGTATTAGAACAGTTAAAAATGATTGCTGTCTTTAAAATAAACTGTCTTGTGCTTTAAAATGGTGGGGTAAATTTTACCCCATTTACATTTCTATGAGGATTTGATGTTTTCAAAGAGGGGTATTTTTGATCGGGATTCCAGATTTTACACTTCTTTATCCTACACTGCTGAAGAAAGTTATTCTTGAGGCCTGATATTTTTCTTAGTTGCTAATGTCATGATTGAGAGAGCTGTCAGGTTTCCATTCTTCGGTGGTTTAAGTTGGGGTCATTTTGACCCCAACTCCAAAGTAGTGTGATCGGGTTTTTTTCCTTGGGAGGGTTAAAACCAGCAAAGTAGAAGAAATGCTGAAACAGCATAAGTAATTCTAAGACTGACATATTAAACAACATAGGATCGACCTAGCGGGATGTCTTTGCAATATGAGACTGGATACAGGCCACTGTTTACCTGTGTACAAAGACATTGTTCTAGGTCTAGGAAGCACTCTAGATGTAAAGACCACTACCACAGTTTAAAAACAATGGAGATAGCACAAGAATTCAAGTCAACAAGGCTATTCCTTAATTTGCCAGTACATCAAACAGTAGGCCTTATCCTAGCCATTTGACTTTTTCAAGAGTAATTTTCTGCAATTCAGAGGTGGCATGTAGCAAAAATAATTAATTTTTGTAAAGCATTCTGCAGTGCTTTGATTAAAGGCACTAGACATGCCAAGTACATTATAAATTGTATTAAAGTATTAGGTAGAGGAGGTTTTAAAATAAATCCTTACCATGTAATGCACTAGAAAGTTTGTTTTTAATGTCAGACTTCTGGCAGGGACTCAGAAAGTTGAATGATATGAAAATTGATCTCACTTGCTAAATTATAAAGATTAGAATAGGAAATTGCCAAAATCTAAAGTAAAGCTATCATTGACTGTTCAGTGACTTACTACTGACTATTTTCTCACAGTGGTATATTTAATGCATATACAAATATGTATTAAGTGATACTGTATGGGCTTGTTTCATTTTTCCACTTGAAACTGTATAGAGAGAGGTTGTTCATCACACACTCCTGTCCAACAGGGAGCAGTTTAAACGCAGAAACTGGAATATCTCCCAGGACCCGAGAGACCCTGTGTTGAGTTAAACATGATTTTTATGTTCTAGGTCAGTCATTCTCCTTTCTAGTGAGGGGAGATGCACACAAGCCTGAGATCTATTCTTCCCTGCGTAAGTGAAAGGAAAGAGATACTGGGTTGGTTCATACCACTCCCTTCCATTATCTTTGACAGAGAAAGACTTCTTCATCAGAAAAAGTGTCTATTGCGAGAAGATATTCTCTGTTGGAGAAAGTCTTTCCCCATTAGTGGAAGACTAGATAGAAGGAAGTAGGAGAATCCAATGTATTGTCTCAACAGGGTCCAAGAAGTAAATGGCAGCCACACTGCTGCAAGAACAACTAGCAAATGGTATTACCAATTACTCCATGATATATTACCACCAACATAGAGAACAAACAACCAGTATTACGTATACTAATAACATTTACTTTAAAAAATGCTAATACTGCATTCAAAAAATGACACAAGAACCAAAGAACTTAAAATATGTCACTTTCTCCCTTTCCCCTCTCCTCACCACACATACTATACAGTAAGAAAACTTATTTGTTTAGACATTATAATTTAGGAGGATATGGGAAAGAGCTGTGCATCACATACCCACAATCTATCCATGATATAGTGCCTCGGCCCTTCACCGCTTGGGCTACGTCAGACAATAACCTGAGAGAACTTTCAGCTGCTTCCGCTGGGAACAAAGAAAAAAAACAATCATCATCAATATGAAGGTACTGCTCAGCAGTTTTCTTCACTTAAGGAAAGTTTTATCTAGAGTGTAAGCTTGCTCAAGAAGCGAAGAAACAGTTGCCAGGAAATTCCTAATATCTCCCCTCAAACTTTTACTATCCAAAGAGCTACTTACAATGATTTAGGCACACTGACAAAATCTCAGTGTCTTCCAGTAATGGAAGACTTCTTTCTTTGCTATAAACTGCTTTTGGAAAACTGCTCGTTTTCAAAGCCCCTATGTTGCTTTCTTTCAGTAGAAGGCAGGGGGAAGAGCCAGGGCCCTTCTAGGGCTGTTATAGCCCGTAAGAGAAGAGGGAAGACTCATTTGGGCCAGGCCCAGCAGCACAAAGTTCCAGTTCCTTGCTGGTGGTGGTTAAACTCCAACAGTTTGCCCCATTGCCCGCTTATTGCTGGCGATTGCTTCCTGAAGTGATGTCATGATGCCAGTGCCAGGAGTGCTCCTGCGCTTTCCAGGTGACAACTTTGGCCCTAAACAGGCTGAATCGGCCCTATGTGAAGCACAGGACCATTCCCAGTGCCAGCAAGATGATGTCACTTCCACAAGTGATGTCATCACGTCAGCACCAGAAGTGCACTCACAAAGATCATCATCTCTTCCCTTCCACCCTCTGCTGGGAGAATATAAAAGCACAGAAATCCTATGGCAGCAACTAGCAGGAAACTTCGCACAGCTGCTTGCTACTGTTCAACCAGAAGTTGAGTCTCCGAAAGGAACACTCTTACAAATGAGGAGGAACCTCTTATGGAGACTGAATGATAGTCACAAAATAAATTGCAGTATTTATACCAAAATTTATATCTAAAGTGCAAGTGCTCTCTCTGCAACGTATAATAGTGCATGTAAATTACAAACAAGTATTAAAGCAATTATACACATTCACAAATTATGTCCCAATTATTTGTCTCTTTACAAGGGTAAGCAACCTGACCCAATGCAAGGTAAATACACCAAAATAAGGCAGTACAATTGAATAATATAATATCCTTTTACTTTCTTTTGTAGAGAAGTTGCCACGGTGGAATTTCACCCTATTAATGTGATACAGACAGGAGAGTAGGCAAAGTGTAGTGTTGGCAATGGGATTGCTAGCTAATACCTCTGCCCATTTCGGAAATCTTCATCATTGGCCAATAATATTATACTTTATCAATCATACAAACTTTCATATATAGCATTGACAGCATTCTGTCAGTCTGGAACCTCAACCAAACATTTCGGGGAGTGCTATTTCAATGCTATATATTAAAGTTTGTATAATTGATAATTGTGTAACAACTATCCATCTCTCCTTAGTTAATTTTACTTATAGAAATGATAATATCAGCTTCTATTTTTCTTCTCTTAATTCTCTATATTTTATCTTCTTTGTCTTTATACTAAGTTACCTTAATTAATGTTAATTTCTTCCTAAATAGTCAAAGAAATCCTTCTATTTTCCCCAAAATTCAGCTATCAGTCTATTATGCAGATAAGTAGTTAATTAGTTAATTTAGCCATTGATGCATACTCATAAATCTTATCCTTCCACTGTGACACATCAGGATAGGAATCTGTTTTCAATTTTGCTACATATAATACTCTTGCTGCTTTCACCATATAACGGAAAAGATCTCCCTGTTCTTTTCTAAGATTAGTTGGTAGGATGTTTAAGAGCATATTTTTCAGATTTAAGTCAAATCTGAGTTTAAGAATCTTCTGCATCTCTTCATGTATCTTTATCCAATATTTTCGTGTTTTCTTGCAGGTCCATCACATATAGTAAAATCTTGCGTCCATGCTCTGGCATTTCCAACAATGTCCACAATACTGATTTGTAATTTACATGCACTATTATATATTGTACAGAGAGCACTTGCACTTTAGATATAAATTCTGATATAAATTCTGCATTTTATTTTGTGACTATCATTCAGTCTCCGTAAGAGGTTCCTCCTTGTTTGTAAGAGTGCTACTGTTCAAGAGCAACAGCCATCTCATGATTAGGGGTGCCCTGGATAGTCTTGCTTTTCCTTGGACTGTCTGGAGAAACTGTCCGGTATTTTTGTGCAGGAGGGGAAAACAGCTGGCTGCTGGCATACATGAGCTAGTAGCAGCGCCAGTAGACCTTCCGACACTGTTTCTGTCTTTGCCTCCTCCCCCCTGCTTCCAGTGCTAGGGGAGCGGCCACATGACCCACTCATCCTCCTCCTGCATGCAAGGGAGGCATCTGGCCCACCTGCCTGGCCACCTCCTGCACGCCTCCCCCTGGCCTCCCCCTGCCAGCCTTCCCATTGTCCTCCTGCACACTGAGGAAGCGGAACACCCACCAGTCCTCCCCCTGCACGCCAGGGAAGCAGCCTACCCACCTGCCAGCCCTTGTGACCCACCTGGCCAGCCTCCTCCTGTACATTGGGGAAGCAGCTTTCCTGCCCGGCCTCCTGAGCACTGGGGGAGTGGGTTGGCAGGCCAAACCACTTGGCCTCCTGAGAGCCAGCGGGGAGCAGCCAGCAATGACTTCCAGAAGTAACATCATCGTGCCAGGAGTGTAGGCGAAAAAGTAAAATCAGGTAGGTCCAGCATTTTTTGACATGTCATCTGCCAACCCTACTGATGATAGCCAATGTTAGGGATTGGTACAAATCCCCACTCTGCTGTGGAAGCTCACTGGGTGACTTTGGGCCAGTAACACACACACAGCCTAACTTACTTCACAGGATAGTTGTGAAGATAAAATGGAGGTAAGAAGAATGAGGTAAGCTGCTCTGAGTATCCATTGTTGAGGAATGTGGAATTCAAATGAAGTAAATAAATAAAGGTGAAAACGGGTTGCAAAAAATATTTGTAGGAGGGTAGGTAATAACCAGAAAAGGAACCAGGGAAAGTTGATGATGTGGGGGTTGCCGTGAGAAGTAATGCTGCCGACACTTGTTTGGGAGATTCCTGGAGATTTGGGGACAGAGCTTAAGAAGAGTAGAGTTTGAGGAGAACAGGGATCTCAGCAGGGATATGATGCCCAGTTCACCCCCTGAAGCAATATTTTCTCCCTGGAAACTGGTCTCTGTAGTCTGGAGATTAGTTTTAGTTCCAGGAGAACTACAGGCCCCACCTAGACGTTGGCAACTCTAAAGAGGAGAAAAACAGGCAATAACATGGGGAGGGAGATAAAGTAGAAAGTGAGATGCCTGCGGCAAATCAGTACAACCGTTAGTAAGAGAGACGGGCATACAGAAAGGCCAGACAGTGGGTAGTATGTTTTGTTCAAAGATCTTCTTAAAATATGAAGTTAGAAAATTTTTCACAACGTTCACTTTAAAACTTACTGCAGAAAGATTTGGCAGAAACCAGGTACTCAGCTTCCTCTTATATCAATAAGATAAATATTTTAACAGCAATTAAGTTACATTGGTACTCATTATAAGACTCCATCAAGCTTTCCAAGGGAAGTTTGTCCCCTTGCTCAGACATGCATATAATGCATTTATACAAGGCCTACTTTGCAAATGGAGTGGGGGGCAGAACTTTTACTACTTTCTACCCTGCTACAAGCAAATCCACCACTTTTAAACTTTGAGAAAAGACATCCCCAGCTCATAGCTGAACTCATCCCTCCCTGTTTCCTCCTTCTCCCAGCAGCCTGCTGCTCATCCTGAAAATCCTCTCTCAAGGTCAGGAGAACCTCATTAACAAAATGGACCACAGTACCAAATGCCACAAGGTGCCCTTGAGCCTCAGAAAGGATTTCTGGGACAAGGCCAATAGGGGACAACGGAGAAAAATCTGCTCTGCCAACATCAGTGAAATTTTCTGCAGGATCCCATCCCAAGCACTCCTCAGGAATAAAACAGGGTTGCACCTACCTGTAACTATTGTTCATCCAGGTCTTTGTGCAGGCACACATTGGGACGGTGCTTGCGCAGGCCTGCCACTCAGAACAGGACTTTTCTAGCTCTAGCCCTATTAAGGGGGGATGACCTCCCCCACAACCGCTCTGAGCCGGTTTTTCCCGCCCCCTCCTTCCCCCAGTTCTCCTGTGCCGTCACAAGCTCTCCTTCAACTGTCCGAGAGTTCACGGGGAGGGGGGTAATGTGTGCCTACACAAAGACCTAGATGAACAACAGTTACAGGTAGGTGCAACCCTGTTTCCATCTACATTCTTTGATGCAGTCCCACATTGGGAGAATAGCAAGCTACTCACTTGGTGGTGGGAAAGAATTCTCAAGCAAAAAGAGAGTGTAGAACAGTTGACTCAATGCTGCTTCTCTTCTTGAATTTACATCCACAGCATAATGCTTCACGAAAGTCTCTCTGGAAGACCAAGTCGCAGCATGACAGATGAACGCGATCGGAATCCCCTTCAGGAATGTCGCTGATGTTGCCTGCACCCTTGTTGAGTGTGCCTGAAGCACAAAAGGACAAGGAACCCCAGCTAATTCATAACACTGCATGATAGCTGATACTACCCATCTAGAGATTGTCTGCGACGATGCTGCCTTGCACTTATTGGGGCCTGAATGGCACACGAGAAAGGCTGATTCCTTACGGAAGGTTTGGGTTCTATCCCTGTAAAATAAAATGGCTCTCCTAAATCCAAAGTGTGCAACACCCGTTCTTGGGTATAGTTGGATTAGGGAAAAATATAAGCAGAGTTATAACTTGTGAGACATGGAATCTGGAAACTACCTTTGATAAAAACTCCAAACTGGTACGCATCACCACTCTATCTGGATAAACTTGCAGGAACAGAGGATCTACACTAAGAGCTCTAATCTCTCCAACCATCCTGTCCGATGTAATTGCCAGTAAAAATGCCATTTTTGCCAAAAGAAGTGACGGGGCAAGTCACCATTGGATCAAAAGGGTTTAACATCAATCTGGCCAACACTAAAGATAAAGACCATTGGGGAACCAATGGTACTTTAGGAGGGTAGAGATTAAACATGCCCTTTAGGAATAATTTTGATAGTGTGAAAACACTGTCTCCCCATCCATTCCCTTATGAAACGCCGATATGGCTGCTAAATGAATTTTAACTGATGAAGATGCCAAACCTGAAGACAGTAAGGACACCAAATAGTAAAAAATGTCAAGATAGAGAACATGCTCCTGGATCCACTGCCTTAGTCTTTGCCCATAGCCTGAACCTATTCCACTTATAAGCATATGATTGTCTAGTAGACAGTCTCTGGGCGTTAAGGAGCACATCTGTTACTTCTGTTGAAAATTGCATGCCCTCTACCCTAGGAGCCAAGCTGTCCAGATCGTGATGACGTGTGCATCCATAGGTGAGCAGGTCCAGCTCCAGTGGCAGATGGATGTAGCATCCCTTGGCCATTCATTTCAGAACATGAAACCAAGGTTGTCGTGGCCAAAAGGGCGCTATCAAGATGCAAGTAGTCTGGTCTGTTTCTATTCTGCATACTATTTTGTGGATCAGAGGAATGGGAGGGAATGCATAGAACAGCCCCCCTCCCGTCCAACTGATATGAAATGCATCTCCCAGGGACTTCCTGTCTGCCCCTCCCCTGGAGTAAAATCTGGGGGCTTTTGTGTTGTCCCGTGTTGCAAACAGGTCTATCTGTGGAAACCCCTACTGCTGAAAAATTGGTTGCAGGTACTTGTCTGTCAACACCCACTTGTGATGAGACTTTCCCAGTCTGCTGAGGAAGTCTGTTCTCAAATTGTCTACCCCTGCAATGTGCAATGCTGAAAGTGTGATGCCGTGGGTAATGGCCCATTCCCATAAGCAAATAGCTTCTCCACAAAGCTTCCTTGAAGCTGTTCCACCTTGTTTGTTGATGTAGTATACTGTTACTGATAGGACTTGGACCTTCTTGTTTGCCAGCATATCTGAAAGTGAGTTAAGGGTATAGTAGACTGCCCAACAAATTAATATGGTACCTCTTCTCCAACTCAGACCAGATCCCATTTATGGACAAGTCTTCCCAAGGGCCACCCGGCCCTTGCAACCCAAAGCGTACTCCATTGGACAAATTATCTCCATTCAACCACCACATCAAAGATTGGAGGACCTTTCTAGGGATGGACAATTTAGTATGGGGAGACTGCGCCTCTGGGTGGAACCGCGTTATGAACAAGAGCTGTAAAGTTCTCATTTCAAAATGAGCCAATGGAACTACCGCTGTGGTTGAGGTCTTCAATCCTAGTAGGACTTGACTGGAATTAGCAGATTGGAGTCTCTTAGACTGAAACTTCTGGACCAGGGCAACCAATCGGGTAAGTCAGTCTGTAGGTAAGTAAGCTCTATTAGACAGGGAGTCCAACACTGCATTTATAAATTTAATGGTACTTTTAGGTACTAATTCTGACTTTTTCCAATTTGCTATCAGGCTCAGAGAATCGCAAGTGTGCAAAATGGTGCCTATGTGGTCTGATAACTCTTTAGGTGAGCTAGCCATTATTAACTAATAGTCAAGGTAGGGGTAAATAGAGCACCCCAAACATCTAAGGTGGGCAACAACCACCACCATGCACTTTGTAAAAACATGCGATGCAGTCGCCAAACCAAAAGGGAGCACTAGATATTGGAAGACTCCCCTTTTGAACACAAACCTCAAATATTTTCTCTGCTTCTGGGGTATAGCAATGTGAAAATAAGCATCTTGCAGGTCCAATACTGCAAACCAAGCATCCTGGGATACCATGTTTATTACCCAAGGAAGAGGTACCATCCTAAATTTAGAGACCTTTAAATAGGCATTTAAACCTCTGAGGTCAGGTATGGGCCTTTCCGCCCCATCTTCCTTGTCTATCAGGAAAAAACGTGAAAAGAACCCAAAGGGGGACTCTGAATCAGAGACCCTCTGGAGGGCTCCCTTCTTAACAGGGTATTAATTTCTGCTTGTAATTCAGGCCAGGTATTATTAGGAGCCCTAGATAGCAAAGAAGTAGGAGGCAAGTAACAGAATTCCAATCTGTAACCCATTTTAATTATTGCAAAGTCCCAGGAATTGGAGGTAATCTCCTGCCAAGCCCCAAAAACCTTGCATAGCCTGTTCTCATATGGGGTAGAAGCCAGAGACTCTCACATCTCTAGTCAGAACTGATTTTTCTGGCCATGTCCTTGATCTTCAGCAGATTGGCCCTGATATAAAGCTTTGGATGTTCCGGATTGCTTCCTTTTTGATTGATGTTGATTCATGTATGTTGTTCTATAGGGATACGAAGAACAATACAGTTGGAAACGATAGGAGCAAAAGTCATGCCTCTGGCCATAATCTCTCTTCCCCGATCATCTAAATGACAGACTTCCAGCTATTGCAGGTAAGACCAAGTAATATCTAGCTGTTTGTCTATCCTTCTTTTTAGATAGATATTCGTCTGTTTTCTCAGCAAAGAGGGAAGTACCCTCAAACGGCATATACTCAATCTTTGGCCAAGTTTCAAGAGGTAAAGCAGTAGCCCTAAGCCAGGCATATCTGCGCAAGACTATACCTGTGTTGAGTGTTCTTGTAGAGGTGTCCAGGACGTGCCTACTGGCACTAATTTGCTGCTTGGATAACACAAGCGCCTCATCATAAATGAGCTTTGCAAGAATTCTTCTCTCCTCTGGCAAGTTCTCCATAAAGGCAGCAACTTTCTGCCACAAAAATATCTGGTAACCACTCATTATGGCAAGGTAGTTTGCCATCTTGATCATCAAGGCTGACCCTAAATAGACCTTCCTACCAACTGCATCCAGTTTCCATCCTTCTTTATCTGCAGGTGTAGATGTACCACCTTGTCTATATCGGGATTGGAGCTCTTCAGCAATCAGAGCCATTGTGGGGGAGGTTGCCCCCCTTAATAGGGCTAGAGCTAGAAAAGTCCTGTTCCGAGCAGCAGGCCTGCGCAAGGGCAGTCCAAATGTGGGACTGCATCAAAGACCATAGATGAACTATAAGTTATATCCTTGATTTTAATTTTTTTAAAGATATACTGAATAACTGGCTGCCACAAACCCACATCCAACTCAGGCTTAGGCTGATCTTTCCCTACCCTTAGGTAAAACTTCTCCTCTTTAAGCCTATGAAGCTGTATACTGTGCTGGGAAGCCTCTGGTAGCATGGTTGATGTTAAGCTTCAACTTTCCCTCTTGTCCCACCCTTAAGGATTATTAATGGTTACCCAGCCAAGTCTTAGTAGGGAACAGATCAGGGGTTTGCACTTCCCTTTAGCAGAAACTGGCACACAAGGCTTGGGGAGGTTCAAAAGGTAACAGAAGGTTTATTTAGAGAAGGTTAAAGTCAAAAGGCAGGTAGGCAGGTGTTTGAACTGAAGAAACAGAAAGGTTTTTGTACAGGAACTTCACTGGTGTGAGGCACAAAACACTTGGTATAACACTAGGTTGCTGGCTTCTTTCAGAGGTTGACACTGCTTCACAACTCAAACACAAACACAGCACGACTTTCCCTCCTCTCCAGACCTTAGGGTGCTCCACTGAGACAAACCCTTCCTAGATACTGGGCAGGTGTTATAGTTATGAGCTATAACCCTGTTCCTGGTACTGAAGGGGAGACTCCTCTCTACCCACTTCCTTGGCCCTCTATAATTCCCAGATCTCTTGAGTCTAAGTAGGAGTTAGTGCTGGTTTTCCCCACTTTAGTCCTAGGACTAAAAGTGTTTCACAAACATTATTTCCTCTCACAGAGGATTCTCTGGCTGACCCTCTCTGGTCTAAAGCCAGGCTCCAACTCTCTTTCACTCTCTTGTTTTCTCTCCAACTTCAACTGACAGCTTCTCCAACATTCCATCCCCAACTGCCACTTCAGGCTAGCCACATGGTGGGGTGGGAGGAAACATGTCAATCATAGCTCACTGACTGGAAATCTCAGCATCTGAAGCTGAGTCCGTCACACTGGCATTTAAAAGTGAGGGATCCACAAGGACTTATATGGGATATTTCACTTTCTCCGCTCCTGTTATTTCCTCTTTCCCTTTCCTGAAAGCCCTCACAGCCTCTTCCCTTGTCTTGCTTCCTTCTCTCCTTCCCATACATCAGCTCACTTATCTTTATCTGCCACCCTGTCTTCAGCTTCCCCTTCTTCCCTCCCTCTGGCAGCCTCTACTAGGGAAAACTATGGGCCAGTTGTGTGCTGACAGCAGATAGACCCAGATGCACAGTGGAGAAACCATAAGGACTTGAAGGACGACCTTCATTTTCTCAGCGATCTCCTTCAGTTTGGTGTACTGGTTAAGAGCACGGGACTCTAATCTGGAGAGCTGGGTTTGATTCCCCACTCCACTTGAAGCCAGCTAGGTGACCTTGGGCTAGTCACAGTTCTCTCTCAGCCCCACCCACCTCACAGGGTGTTTTGTTGTGGGGATAATAATGGCATACTTTGTAAACCACTCTGAGTGAGCATTAAGTTGTCCTGAAGGGCAGTATATAAATCGAATATTATTATTATTCTCCATAGCATTTCTTCTGTCCCTCCTCCTGGCAAACTCCATATCCTCAATTATTACATGCTTCCTTTCCACCTACCAACCTACCTTTTATCTGGCTCCCTTTCAGCTATATTTATTATTTATTTCATTTATACCCTGTTTCTCTCTACATTGTAGATCCAAAGCAGCTTATATCATTTTCCAGCACAGAATCTCCTCTCCTCCATTTTATCCTCAGTATAATCCTGTGAGATAGACTAGGTTGATAATGTGCAGCTGGCACAAGGTCATCCAGTGAACCTGGATCTCTTGGATCCTAGCCTGAAACACTAACCACTACACCAGACTGGCATTTGTGGGGTGACTGCTATTGAACAGTAGCAAGCAGCCAAACCTGGGTGAGTCATGCAAACTGCATGGTATCAAGTCATCCACTGTTGCTACTAGTCCTGGTCCTGATGAGTCCTCCCTCCAAGGCCCAAACAGCCCTGGAAAGAGTCCTGATCCTCCCCCTGCCTTTTACTGACAGAAATGGTTGTGGTTGCCTAGCAATAGCCACTGAGGGCATTCCTTTCCTAAAGCTACAGGGGTGGCTTCTATTATTTGGATGGAGGAGGTTAACCCCCTTTTAATTTCAGATTTTTCTGCAATCCTGGAGCTTTTTCAGAGTTGTAGAAAGATCTGGCTTGTCTGTTCATGACTCCAATCTCTGAATTTAAGTATCATAACAAGAAAAACATTTGATTTATATACTGCCCTTCAGGACAACTTAACACCCACTCAGAATGGTTTACAACATGTGTTATTATTATCCTCATGACAATCACCCTCTGAAGTGGGTGAGGCTGCGAGAGCTCCAAGAAACTGTGACTGACCCAAGGCCACCCAGCTGGCTTCAAGCGGAGGAGTGGGGACTCAAACCTGGTTCTCCAGATTAGAGTCCTACCAGTCTTAACCATTACACCAAACTGGCCATATTGAGAATAAGATATATTTGATGGATGTTAGTGACAGCTCAGGGCTTCTGTGGTGGCTGTTTGAAATTTAAATCTGATTATTTCATATGACCATGTCGGGGTCCAGCAATTCCTGCAGTTTCTAAAATGCACAAACAAACCTAACAGGCGCCTAGGACTGAGTCCACTTAAGGCAGCCCCAACTGATTTGGCAATGAAACATTTTTCTTCTGCCCTTGGCATGCTGTAAACTTGGCTATCTGGGCTATTCTGTAACACCCAATATGCTGAATTTATAAAGTTTTTCAGTTACTTCCCCTCAAAATAGCTAAAGGTGACATACACTGTAAAAAATACAAAGCCAATAACAAAAAATAAAGACACAAAATACAAGATTTGTAGCAGCAGCACTGCACTCCTGGGCAGCAACCTCAAAAGCTTTAGAAAATAAAAAATGTCTACACTCATCAGCAAAAAACATAGAGCGATAGAGCATGACAAGGCTCTCTGGAGATCATTCAAAGGAGGGGAAACTCTGTGTATACATGCACGCACAACACACATACACACAAGCTAATGCAGGTAAAATCCCACCCAGCATTCATTAAAGGAACAGAAGTAAAATATATCGGTATAGAATCTGATGACACCTGGAAACAGACACTCCATTAGTGCCCCAGAGGCGACTTCCAAGGGTTGCTTCTGAGTTCCCTTCATTGAATATTCAGCAGCTTTTCCGTTTGAAGATGTGATTCAGGATATTTTATGTTCAAGCACTGCTGATAATTATTTTATTATTATTTTAGCTGTCCACCTTGTTCTAGTCAATATGTATTAATTTAATGAAACATACATAAATGGGCAAAGGTAGCAAGATGATGTTCTTTTCGCTTCCAAGATTTCACAGATTTTTTTTTTAGCCTAGTGCAACCAACTCAGTTTACTCTGAAAATTAGACTAGAAGATGAAACCTTAATCCTCAAAAGAACACCATCCTCAAATCAGCCTAAACTCACACCTCACAGCCTCAAAACAGATCCCTTTCACAATAAGTAACGAGGCTTTATATTGAACAATTCAGGAGTGCACAAAAATCCAGCATCTCTTGCCAGGTTCTTCATCCTCATCTGAGAGCTGAAGGAGAAAAGGAGGAACCTAAGGCACCAATCTGATCTAATTTCCAAGCTCACAGCTCATACATCTTCTGGCCAAATAAATATCAGAGCTGTGATACATTAGGCATAATTATCCATTAAGCACACAGTGCCCTAAATGAGCAAAGTCCTTGCCAATAATCTTGCCAAGAGCAGCTCACAATCCACTGAAGACAATGAAAAAGCAGAAGATGCATTGTTGAAAGGGGATGGGGGCAGGAAGAGAAAACCAGTACAGGAAGAAGCTGATGGTAGCCAAGAGAGACAGCAAATGAGTGGCTAGCAGACAAGAAGTTAAAATGAGTATTCCAAGGGAAAGTGAAGCATATGAGCATGCAAAAGCACAAAGAGGGAAAACACAAATGAATGAAAAGAATAAAATCAAACACTAAAATCCCCACTAAAAGCATGGATATGTTCTCAAACAACTGGTGGAGAAACAGGAAGTTCTCTCTCTGTCTCACTCAAATATGGCTGACACTAGGCGTACATATCAAGGAAAAAGAGGAGCAAATAACTATTGCTGATAATGTCTTTAGAGTGTTAGAGAATAGACAGAAAAAGAATGACAGAAAGAGTGCCTGAAGGCAGAAGTGTTGCAATGATGACTTGTGTGATATTCAGCTGAAAGTTCTCTAGATCTGTGTCCCCAACAGTGCTTCTTGTTTCATGTTACATGTCTGTCCTTATAAAGAAGAAGTGTTATATTGTTATGTGTTATGAAATAGGAAGCACTTCACATCAGGTTTGGGACAGGAGGAAGCAGTGATAGAAATATTAATCTACTGCTGGAAATTAGAACCAAGGTTTATCTACTCATCATGCCAAGCTCTAAAACTGTCCACTACACAGCTGATAATTAGATAAACTTCTTAAGAAAAAAAAATGCCATTTTTCTGATTACCATTCTGTATAATCTATTTTGTTTTTAAATGATCTACCTTGCAATTGGTTGAAAAAGAGAAAAACTCACAGGATTTGGAATACAGCACCAAGACATTGTTCCTGGTTCTCAGGATCTTCTTGAAGTCCTTCTGATCACTAATTTTTTCTATCAGTGGGGACATCTTTGCTGTTAATAAGAATGCCGGGAAGGTGGTCTGTAAAGAAAAAAAAAGTTTAAAATAAAAACATTGCTGTGCTGTTACTTACAACAACTCTGCCACTAGCATACTTGTTGCTTTCAACAGATAAAATAGTCTTCTGATCTAAAAATAAATTAAATTCATGAACTTATGTACAGCCTCTTTTGCATGTTTTGTTGACAAATACAGGTTGGAATCAACCAGGGTAGATTTCTTGAAGCAGAAAAAATGACTCAGGCTACATCTATAGAGACTTTTTTTTCCACCTTGGCTTCTAACATGCAGTGGGCTTTTCTGGAGCATCCACATGATACCATCCTCTAAATGTCCACTTTCCAGACTCTCCTTTGTACATCCTCTCAAAGCTGGTTTTATATTACCTTTCTGTAAAGATGTCTGGAAAGGAAAGTGCACATTTTAGGATATCCCACCCCCTCTGTGACATTTTCCTTCCCTCGGCCTTCCTGTGTAACATTGGAGGACTTTCCCACAAGCTTTTTAATATCAATCAACTGCTGTTGTGTTATACATACTTACGTTGTAACAATCTGTCACCATGGTCTCCTAGTCCCTCTGAATTCCCAGCTTTTTTTTTTTTTAATTAAGCCCTATGGGGTGTTTTTTGTCATAAACACATAAGGAGAAGTCAGTTGGGGAATTTATCCTTACACATCTACAAGGAAAAGGAAATAAAAGCTGGGAGTTTAGAGGAATTTATTTGTTTGCTTGTTTGCTTGTTTGTTTATTGTCCGCCTTTCTCACTGAGACTCTAGGCGGATTACACAGTATGAGATTAGTACAATCAGTATCAAGTACATTTCAATACAGTATCAAGGACATTTCATAAACAATACCATAGGGTAAATAGATACAAGTAAGACATAGTATTAGCAAGAATCCAATACAGAGTAGAAAAAATATTGAAGCAGAACATAATCAATTCTAGGACTAACATTAGACATCATGGAGCACTGGTGGTACATAGGAGTACATATTTAAAGCAGCAGATAATATGTAAGGCAATATAGTGATGAAGTCTATGGTCCCTAACTCATTAGTGAAGCATCTGAGACCCCGTCCCTACAATACAGCCCTCCCATTTGAGTAAAAAGCCTTTTTGAATAGTTTGGTTTTGCATCGTTTACGAAAAGCCAGGAGAGTGGGGGCTCTTCTCACTTCCTCAGGCAGGTCATTCCACAGGATAGGGGCCACCACAGAGAAAGCCCGGGTACGGGCTGCTGCTGACTTGTGTGCAGCCTGGCACCTGCAGGAGACCCTGTTCAGATGAGCAAAGCTGCCGTGGAGGAACATAGGGAGAGAGGCGGTCCCGTAGGTATGCCAGACCAAGCCATGAAGAACTTTGTATGTAATAACTAATACCTTAAACTGAGCACAGTAACTGATGGGTAGCCAATGGAGCAACTGTAGGATGGGAGTGATGTTCATGCTCCTGCTCGCTCCTCATAAGTCAAGCTGCAGCATTCTGCACTAATTGGAGCCTCCTAGTTAACTTAGATAAGAGACCTATGTAAAGAGCATTACAATACTCAAGACTTGATGTTACCATAACATGGATCCAAGTGGCCAGGTCAGCCATGTCAAGATAAGAGGCCATCTTCCAGGCTAGAGTGAAGTTGTAGTAAGCATTTTTTGCTGCTGCCTTAACTTGTTTTTCTGGTAATAACGCTGGATCCGGTATAACCCCTAGGCTCTTAACTGAGTCTGCAAGGGTCAGACGAACTCCATCAAAAGTGGGGAGTACAATGTTCTTCAAGACCTCTGCTTTCCCAAACAACCATCACTCCGGTCTTGTCTAGGTTCAATTTCAATTTGTTGTTTTTCAACCATTTCACCACGGCTGTCAGGCAGCGATCTAAAATTTCTACTGCACCCTGTGGGGACCTGGATAGCGAGATATAGAGTTGGGTGTTATCTGCATATTGATGACATCCAACTCCATAGTGCGAATGAGCTCCCCTAAAGGTTTTACGTAGAGGTTGAATAACATGGGAGATAAGATTAGGCCCTGCAGAACCCCACAAGATAGTTCCCATTCTGGAGATAGTTGATCTCCAGCGTCTACCCTTTGAGTCCGCTCCAAGAAAAACAATTTAAACCAGTCCAGGGCACATCCTCTGATGCCCACTTCTATTTCTAAACGCCTCAACAGAATGGCATGGTCTACTGTGTCAAAGGCTGCAAACAGATTCAATAGAAGCAATAAGGAGGCATGGCGTTTGTCTATATTCAGACAGAGATCATCCACTAATGCTACTAGTGCTGTCTCTGTCCCATGCCCTGGTCTGAAACCTGACTGGAAAGGGTCTAGAGCACTAGAATTATCCAAGAAGGTCTGGAGTTGGTCAGCTACTGCTCTCTCAATCACTTTACCCAGAAAGGGAAGACTAGAGACTGGGTGATAGTTGGCCACATCATTTTTGTCTAGGGATGGTTTTTTAAGTAGCAGACGGATAACCGCCTATTTGAGCTGCTGGAGAAAGCTGCCCTGAGTTAGTAATTGATTTACAACAGTGGTTCACTTATCTGGTCCTTACTTGATTTTAACAGCCAGGATGGGCAAGGATCGAGTGCACAAGTAGTGGTTTTCATAGACATCAAGATCCTGTTAAGATCTGTCACTGTAATTGGTTCAAAGCAATTCAAATGTAAGCTGGTTGGTGCATTTATCATTTCTTCTATCTCGCTTGCATTGCAGCTAGCATGTAGATCAGAGCATATTTGTGCTATTTTATCAGTGAAAAGCAAAGGCCTTGTAGCTGTCTGTTCTTGGGACTGTAAAGGTTCAGATTTAGGGGTTAGAAGGCACCTGGATATCTTAAACAATTGGGATGGTCGTGAACTAGCTGGCACAATAGTTCCCGAAAAATGCCGCTTTCATTTCTACTTCATAGGTCCTCCAGTGGGTTCTTTTTTTTTTTTTGAAAAATTTTATTTTTAATATCTAAAACAGAAAGCTACAAAAAACTACGAAAGTACAAGGGAAGGAGAAAGGGGAGAAAAAAAAGAAAAGGGAAGGGGGGGTGGAAAAAAGGGGAAGGCAACGCACAAACAATAAACACTACACTACAATGCTTTCCCTTCATACTGCCATAATTAAAGATTAAACCTTAATAAAGTAATGATGGAGTGGTTGACCTTACAAAATACAAATTACAGTTCAAATTAAGTCTTCTCCCCCCCCCTAGGCCTCGGACGCAGTTCTCTCTAAGCAGCTACAGCCGCAGCGCTCGTTGCCTCCCCCCTCCCTTCAGGCTTCGGATCTTCTTCTTTTTGCTTGGTGTCTTGCCCAAATTCTTGATTTTTGTCCACAAAATCCCTTAGCTGATCTTCTGAATTTATCTTGTAAGCTTGATCTTTGTAACTGAACCAAACTCCTTCCGGAAATAGCCATTTATACTTTATCCCACGTTCCCTCAGGAGAGCTGCCAGCCTTTTATACTTAAATCTTCTTTTCCGAACTAGAAATGGAACGTCCTTCAGTATCTTAACTTTATTTCCCAGAAAGTCCAAGTCCGCATTATATGAGTTGTATAGGATAGTGTCCCGGACCCTCCTAGATGAAAACTCAATAAAGATCTCGCGAGGCAGCTGCCGCTTCGTTGCATATTTTGAAGAAGCCCGACGGACTTCCAAAATGGCGCTTTTTACTTCTTCTTTAGTTGCCCTCGTGGGTGTCGCCAATAATTCCGAGGCAAGATCCCTTAGATCCTCGTTTTCCTCCTCTTTAACATTCTGGAGGCGCAAAATAGTCTGTGTTCGTTCCACTTGCAGCCCGATCAGCTGGTTTTCCACCAACTTTAGCTCCTTGTTCGTTGCTCTCATGAGTGACGCATTTTCCGGAGCAGACTTCTCTGCCCCTCCCCACTACTTCCTTGATGGCTTTCACATCGCTCTCAATTAAGCCCACCCTTTGATCTGTTTCATTCAGCTTGTCAACAAAGGGTTTTATGGCTTCGATAACTGACCTTTTCACCAGCTCCTCGAGCGACTCCCCTCTTCCCTGCAGGGCAGCCGAAATTGACTTGCCCAAAGCAGGACTCTGCTTTTTCGCTGCCATTTTAGGGGGGGGGGGACCGCCAACCTTCCGAAACTCAGCGAGGGGGAAGAAATCTGAGTCTTCTTAACTTCAGATCCCACCACTCCTTCACATGCGCTTGTAATAACAGAAGGGATTCACTTACTTACAGGCTTCCGCCTAGTCCTGTTCTTTGCCGTTTTCCATGGCCCGGCAGCACGCAAGGTGCCGCGCACGTCTGCCGGCCTCCATGGGGACAAACGGGCAATTTACCCCCTGCATCGATTTCCAGGGGGCTCTTCCCGCCGCATCCCGGACCCTGACTCCCTCCCTGGATCAGCCGCCCGGTCAGGCTGCTCGGGCGCTTCCTCTCGGACCTGCGGAGAGGAGCGTCCGACATGGCCGCGAAAACGAAAACGAATCGGTCCTCCAGTGGGTTCTGTAACATGTTCTATCTGCTTCCAGTGCCTTTCTAGATGTCTTTAGGTCAGCCAGCTCTGTGGTAAACCATGAGGCCCAAGTGCCAGAGTAGTCAATAAGAAGCAATGGTGTCAATAGCTTCAAAGAGCTTTGTGTTCCACACTCCTGCAGCAGCTACCATGGGGCATGTGTCTGGGATTCTAAAATACTCCAAGGCATTTTGGAATCTAGATGGATCCATGAGCCTTTGTGGGCGAATCATTTTAACTGGACCCCCAATTTTGTGGGGAGTTGGGGCTATATTAACTTTTGCCTTCGGATGATGATGGTCTGACCATGGTTCAGGCTGAATCTCCAATGTTGAAACAAGGTTTCCTCTTAAAGGCTCAGTGCAAAATATTAAGTCTAAGGTGTGGCCTCTTTCATGTGTAGGGCCTGTCATAATTTGCGAGAGGCCCACGGTTGCCAGGGAAGCTATAAATTCCTGAGCTGGGCCTGACTTTGAACACTCAGCATGGTTGTTGAAGTCTCCCAGAACAGTAAGTCTAGGTGTCTCCAACACCACATCTGCTAGCAACTCCGTCAACTCAAAAAGGGTGCTTATGGGGAAGCTAGGAGGTCTATACACATGAAGGATATCCAATCTATCTTTAATTCCCAGAGACAGGTACATGCAGTAAATACCAGCTATAGCTTGTACTGGAGATCTACGGAAGTTGAAGGACTCACAGAGAATAATAGCAACCCCTCCTCCTCAGCTACTATAGCGAGGTTGGTGTGGGACCATGTAGCCAGGGAGAGTTAGTTGGGACAGACACGCCTTGTCATTTTCCTGCAGCCATGTCTCTGTTAGGCAAGCCACGTTGATTTTCTCTTCCTGCAATATCCCAGCAATGCATGCAACCTTGTTCCTAACAGATCTTGTATAGCATAGGATTAGTGTAGCAGGGCGGGTGGGAGCAACCCCATTGTCAGCAGGTGGAATACTAGAGAGGTTGGATAAGCAGCGAGCATTACTGATCGATGCTGGGGGCCTTTCATAGCAGATTATGGGCAATGAAATCAACCACATTAGCAGACAAGGGGCAGAGCTAGCTTCTCAATAGAGGTTGCGATAGTTCCCAAGTGCATGTGAGAACATTGCTGAGGAATTCATTGCTAATCTTTCAATCTCTTCATAAAGAACAGGTGAATTGAGGGGCGGGGAGTATTTTAATTAAAAGGACTGTCTTAGCTGCTCCTAATGCAACAGACCTCCCCAGATATTCTCAAACAGACTGGGGCACTCCACAAGGAGTGAATATAAATATCCACCTTGAGTCTTTTCAAGAAAGACAGATTATAGATACTGTAAAATATACATATAAATGAAAACAGGTTATTCTTCCTTGCATTCTCCATAGTAGGTATGAAACTGCTTTATACCAAATAAGACTTCTTTGATCCATCAAGTGTGCTCCAACTGCACTCAAAGCTTAATCTTTCCCTGTCTTCCTGCCCAAGGTTCTTTAACTGGAAATACCAAAGACGGGACCCTGGGACCTTCTGCATGCAAAACATGAGCTCTACCACTGCATTTACAAGCCTCTCTGGGAGATTGCAATCTTCAAAAACAAGCTTCTGTGGCAATCAAAATCAGAACTCTCAGTCTAGAGCACTGAATGTCAATGAGATTTGTAAATAGAAGATCTATAAAAGGGCACCAATACAATTGAAGAAACAGAACTGAAAGTCCTGTACCCAACTCTAAAATGTCACACATGTGATGGCCATTGTTTGTAGCACAAAGAAAAGTATTTCAAAAGCCTGATCCCAATAATGTACATCCACTGGAGTGTTTAAAGTTCAGTATCTATTCTTCTGTAGACATCTATTTATGCCAGTACAGTATACATATAAAGTGCGTAACATTGCCTACTTCTGAAGGCGCATGTGCATCGTTCATATTGTTAACTGTTTTACCTGCCCTGAACATCATGATAGGACAAGCAATCAGTTTAAAGAAAAGTTGGCAATTATGCCATAATCCTCAGCTTTTCCATTTCCAGATGCCACGCACTCCTGTAACGCATAAAATGAGAATTGCTTTTAAAGAGACAGCTGCACTCTTGAAAGTCTCTCTTATGGGTATAAAAAAAATACAAACCCTATAGTCTATTGTAGCATTACAAAAAGGTGAAAAAACTGGAAGTCTTGAGAGTACAGCAATATCACAAAGAACAAAAAGGCTGCAGCTATAGTGGTAAACCTTTAACACTCATCTTATTGCTAAAATGTTGTGTTTCAGGTTCACATTTCACAAGGTCTGCAAACTAATGAAGTGGCTCAAGTCCACAGAAGATGATGCTAGCATAAAAAACTGTTAAATCTTTAAGGGGCCACAATAATTCTATTTATTCAAACTAAAAACCATCACATCTGTGTGTGTCAGTACTACTGTTTTTATATTTCCCCAAAATTGTTTGTAAAATTAAGCCAAACTAATTAATTCATTCAACTATATATTGCATCAAATTAGAAATACATCACATGTAAAAGTGCTTAACTAGTTTAATGAACCTAATCTCCAAGAGAAAATAAAATTGCACCTAAATCTCACTGCATAATACACTGATGCAACACAGTTAATTACTGCATTGCACTCACAGAGCTAACTGGAAGCTGCACTGCATTTGTTCAAGCTTTCTATAGACCAGCTTCTTCTACACATCTGGATGGCATAAGACCAGAAGTAGGAAGAGAACTGGCAATGGAATCAGGGAGCCAATTAGGAAGGGCTTCAGGAGTAGAGATGGGCACAAACCGAAATATGAACCAAAGTTCATGACGAACCAGGCCAGTTCGTGGTTCACGAACCAGCAGTTCGTCAGAGCCCATTTCTGACGAACCACCACAAACTTTAGGCTGGTTCATTTGGTTCATTTTTTGGTTCATCACTGTGGACAGCCTGGTGCCAATCAATCAGTTTCCTAGGCAACAGGAGATGGACCTCCTGCAGACCTTCTGCTGACCCAGAAGCTGAAGAAAGACTGTGGAAAGATTGATTCTGCAGCTATTGCAGCCTTTCACTGTGTAGAACGCAAAGAAGTCTGGGAAGCAGTTTGGAGACTGAATCAGAATATTTTGACCATGTGTATAGAACTCTAGGGAGAAATTTATGCAGTATGGGGCCAGAACTGATGAAAAAGCCCAGTGCAGAAAATCCCAGTGATTGCCTCCCTAAGCCATTTGTTGTACTTAACAAACATTTTCCCTGTGAAAATCACTGCCTCAAGGCGGCAAGGAATTACTCAGTCCTCATTTTTGCCACCTCTAATTTTCTTGTGCTCTCTTTAAAGATAGTATGGTCTGTTGGTGTACACGAGGGCTTACTGAAGGAGAGAGGGCTGCTGGCTCCTGAACAGAGATAAGCACAAACCAGAACAAAATGAACAGTGCGGTTCGTGGTTCATTGCATTTCACGAACCACAAACTTTCACGAACCTGCCTCAGTTCACGAACTGGTTCATTTGGTTCATGAAAATGGCACATCCAGGTCAGCAAATCATCACTTCCGAGTCAGCAGAAGGTCACTTCTGGGCTAGCAGAAGGCCACTTTTCTCCCTGCGCACATACCCTGATAAGTTTTTTCCCAGTAGTGCAGAATTTCTCTTTTGTAACTTTATTTTTATCAGTTTTACAAATAATTTTATAACATAACTTTGTATAATTAAACTTTAACAATAATATTGAGAAGGAGCAGTATTATATACAGTCATAGTCATATACATATAGAATTAATACATCGCTATTACTCTATATTTTGCTGGGATCGTCTTTTTCACCTTTTTATTATTCTCAACAAAGTTCAAAAAGGGGAACCATAGGGTAAAAGCAAACTGTTGGAAATCTGCAGAATCTGTATCACTACTATTGGTACTCTGAGTTATGGTAAATAGCTATGGCAGAAAAATTGACATATCAGAGTAGTTAAAAGGTAATACTAACACGTTGGATTTCTATGAAACACGGCATTATTTTATTTCATATATGTATCAGAACGGTATCCCACATCAACAACTTCCTCAAATTATGAAAAAGGAATTAGATATGAAGTATAAAGAAATGCTTTGTTTAGCCCAGTTTTTAAAAGTTTGATCAACTGTCTCACTTAGTTGTTTGTGATTAAATTTAAATAGGATCTGTTAGGTTCTTAGGTACATTAACTTCCAATTTTCTCTAGATCATATCAATATTTATATTTAATTTTTTTTAATTAATATTTAAATTTTTCTTTGATGTAATTGTATGTGGTTGGGGAGATATGAATTGGGTAAATTTCTGTTTTTGTTGGATTGATAGATAATCCAGAGATTAAACCAAAATGTTGTATGATATCATTTAAGAAGTGGTTCTGAAGGATAACTAAGATATAATGCCATATCACCGGCAAAAGTCTTTGATGTAGTCATTTTGTCTTAATGTCAAGGATGCCCATTATCTCCAATTTTGTTTGCTATATCAATAGAACTTCTTTTCTATTGATATAGCAAACAAAATTGGAGATAATGGGCATCCTTGATGAGTACACCTGGTTAATATAAAATCAGCAGATCTTAAACAATTTACTTTGATTTGTGCATTTGGTGAATTATATAGAGCTTCAATAGCTCCTAAAAATTTATCACCAAATCCTTTTTGTATCAATATTTTTAGATATTTTATTTCCAATCGATCAAATGCTAATATCAAAGATTTTTTATGTTGCAAAGTACAGATGTTAATTATGTTTAGTGGATTGATCAACATTATATAGTTTGCAATGATTTTGTTCAATCTGCAAGCTAGAACTGATGTGAATTTTTGCATTCTAACTGAGTAACAAAACTGGGTGATAAGATTCTGGCCTGGTAGTGCCTTTGACTTTTTTAGGAATGACAATAATTCTTGCTTCAGACCAAGATTTAGGCATATTCCCCTCAGCTAGTATATAATTACAGATTTTAGTTAGAGATTCAGCCAACTGATGTATAAATTTCTTCTAGAATTTTGCAGGTAACTCATCTCTTCCGGGTGCCTTAATATTCTTTAAACTTAATAATATCTACAATTTCTGTTACTGATATTGGGTGTTCTATAATTTCTAGATGTTACGGAGTTAATTTGTTCTGTAATTTGACTGAATGTAGAAAGTTTATGATAGATTCTTGTGGACAATCTGAATTGTATAATTTTTGAAGTAATCTCATAGCAGAAATGGGTATTTTCTAGTGCAGAAAAAACAGACATCACTTCAGTTTAACTTCCTCAAGTGTGGAATTACAGAGGCCCAAAGTCGATCCAATTCTCATGGATCGAATACCCAGAAAACATTGCTGTCAAAAGAGCTGCTGTAGCATAGCAGTTAAGTGGCTGGGTTGTGAATCAGCACTCGGCTCACTCAAATCCCAATACCACCATGAACTCAGTAGGCCTTGAATAAGCCATTTCTATCACCCCCAACTCCCCAGCTGTATAGTGGGGATGATACTAACACTGACTTTGTTCACAGCTCAGAGTGGGGCACTAATCTGTATAGAAAAAAAGTATGTAAGTGTGGTTATTGTTATTATTAACACTAGAGAAGGCTGCCAAGTGTTGTCGCATTAAGCATTAATAGGGAAACAATTTCTCCTGAAACAATTTGTCTTACAGGAGTACTGCCAGAGGTAGTAGATTAAAAAGTGACCATTGGTATTGATGGGAAAATAATACCTGATGGGAAAATAATATCCATATGCAATGTAGGAGGTTTGGAGAAACATCATCAAAATAGTTGGAACAAAGAACAAAGTATTAAGTGCGCTATAGCTAAAACCACCTAGCCATTGTATCACTGACATACCACCAGTATTGGTTATTCTGACCTGCAGGAGTTCTCCCATTTCTCAAGCATAGAACTTTCTCAATTTTGCTGCCCACTGGAACCCTAAAAATGTTATACCAGTACAATCTTATGCAGCATTACACCCTTCTATGTCCATTAAAGTCAATGGGCTTATGGAGGTGTTAACTGTGCATAATACTATACTAGAGACATGTTTCATAACAGAAGAATGAACACTGCCTCTGACCTTCCCAAACTAAATAACATGACTAGGAATGCAGAAACAGTGGCAGGAAAGCACTAGTTTGCCCCACTCTAAAACTATTTGTCAACTATCCTAACATATCATCTATTTACCACTGTAGGTAAGCAATTCTGGACTTGCTATTGTCAGCAATAGACCTAGGTTTTAGTACCATTACACAAAGTGATCCATGCATACTCTCTTTTCATTTTCCCATTACCAAACATCTATATGTTTGGTGTAATGGTTAAGAGCTCCGGACTCTAATCTGGAGAGCTGGGTTTGATTCCCCACTCCTCCATCTGAAACCAGCTGGGTGACTGTCACGACCCAGAGCCTCTCATCCCCCATTCCTGCCAGTTCACCGACTGCAACAGGACACCTAGGAGCCTCTTAAGAGTTCTAGTTGTTTGTTTGAAGCACTCTTGCTTCTGGGTTCTTTTTTGAGTATGCGTATCTCCTTAGCAAGCAACACCGGACACAGGCTGGTAAAATATAAAGAGATTTATTACAGAAAGAACACAGGAGTGTATGCTAGGCAGAAACCGCTCATAAAGACATTTAGGCAAGGCAAAAACAAATAACAGCTTGCTGATTCTATCTATGTTCTATCTAGCTAAAATACTACTTGCTGACTACCTAGACATTCTCTGAGTTGGTTCCTAGGCAAGTTGTTCTTACCAAAGTCCCTCCATGCCAGCTCATTCTAGGCATCCTGGAGTTGGCATGGAGCTAGAAGCTCTCATCTTCCATAGCTGGTAATTAGCAGTGGTTACAAGGTAGCATAGCTGGTCACATAGCAATGGTAGGAATGGTAGAATGGTAAACTGCTTAGCAACAGAGAGGCTTCTTCACAGTGATGGGGGCCCATCAGCCCACTCTAAGAACCAATCAGGGCTCGTTACTTAATTAGCCATTAGGTAAGTGTGAAAGTTTAGGGAGTCTGGCTTGAGCTGAGAGCAACGCTAGGCACTGAGCTTCTCAAGGCCACTTTCTCAGGAAGACAGGAATGCAGGTGCAATTAATTATGAGTGGCCGTGCCTCTCCCAGCAAACAGGCCTAGAAAGATCTCTTGCAGGCATGAAGCCTGAACCAAAGTTTTTACTCACCAAAGCATGGTGAAATAGGACCTGCTCCTTACAGTGACCTTGGGCTCGTCACAGTTCTCTGGAGCTCTCTCAGCCCCACACACCTCACAGGGTGTTTTGTTGTGGGGATAATAATAACATACTTTGTAAACCACTCTGAGTGGGCATTAAGTGGTCCTGAAGGGTGGTACATAATTAAAATGTTGTTAATAATAACAATAATAATAATAATATATTCCCTAACTATAAGTGTAAATCATTTTGAGCACATCATGAGTGGCCTGACTAGAACTGTGGAAAGACAGTGACCCTCTCTACCACTAGCAGGTTTTAAAACATCTAAAAACTTACAGTGTTTCAGTTATGATGGACAGTAAATGAGCATGTTTGCAACTGCAGTCTTCTTTTTCTACAACACAATGCAAAACTGGTCATATAGACAACTTGATAATCAAGAGAGAAGATGCAGGCTGGGAACTCTCGGAACATTTCTGCAGGTAGAAGTCTCTTCCATCAGAGGAGCGGACTTTCTCACCTCTGTCTTCCTGCTGCAGCCCAAAATTTATTTATTATATTTAAAACATTTGTATGTTGCATTTCTACCCAAACAAGGTCCTCAAGGAAGTAAACATTAAATAATTTTAAAACAATATTTTAAACAATGTAAAATTTAAAACATTTTAAATAGTATAAAAATAATGCAATTAATACACACAATACACCAAGAACCGGGAGGAAATACTGTTACCGAGCAGCCCCCCCTCCCGCCAGAGGCCAGCCACGAACTGGGTCTGAGTTCTATACTAAAAGATTGCCTTGCATGTGTGCCTCTAATACACGTGTCAGTTTCATATCTAATGCTGCAACAGACTGACAGTTCCTGGACAATTGCTCTCAGGACGCTTGCGTGGCACTGCCCTGCTCAAGCTTATATCTGGACTCTCCTGTGTGATGCTGCCCTGTTGCCAACCACGGACTGTGTTTTAAACGCTGCCCCCTCGCCTGCCATGAGAGCTTGCCTTACCATGGGCTCCAGCCGCACTGCCAGCAGCCAAATGCCAGCCAGGAAAGATCTTCAGCAGGTCTGACTAGGCATCCCCTGGCCAGCCCCCGCCTGGAGCCTTCCACAGGCTGAATGCCAAGCTTGCCCTCGCTACTGGGCAGCCTGCTGGTACACCCTAGCCGTGCCCAGACGATCGCCATGTTCTCAGACAACCAGGAAACCGAGGGGATGCTTGCTTTAGGGAGCCATTTCGAAGAAGCGAGCGGACCACGTACACAGCGAGAGAATTCTGCTCTCCTCTGCATATCTTAACACCTATCCGAGATGGAGATTGATCGTCAGTCAACCAGGGCAATCAAGAAGCGCACATCAAAGCCACCTTTGCACTCCGGACGTGAAGTAACACAGGATGACCCTGGGAACGAGCAAACTGCCCGGATCTCCTTCCCTCCCCTGTCCCCTCTCCCAAAGGGTGTCATAATATATCAATTAGGCTTCAAACATTGTCCAAACAAGGCTGTTCCGATTGCCCCAAATCCTTTTGATTTAAGTCGTGAGAACCACTGACAGGGGCGCCAGTCCCTGGGTGCTTTGAAGGTATATAAGCTAGCCCCTCGAATCCGAGGGCGCGTGCGTCATTCCTATCCTAACTTCCGTGTTACCCCTCTACCCGGGGTCTTGGTGCAGGCACTGGACCCCCCCCCCCTTCGCTGCTGAGATCTCTATTCCGCTTCAGGAAGGTGAGCATGTCCCAAGTCATCGTGATATCCTGCTCATGCATCAGTCTCTAATTGTCCTACTCTGTATTTCTTAGCTCTCGTGTGTAATCTTGTATGTGTGTGTAAGTTCAGGCATACGCCACACTATTAGAAAATACATGTTATTGATTGAATAATTGTAGTCTGCCTCTTTGTTACAGAGATTTCCGAAAGGCAGGACCTTGGTAGACATTGGCTAGATCCGCGCTAAATTTAGTTCTGGACTGCTAAGCTAACTCCCCATCCTATTAACAGAGCAGTTCCAGTAACAATACAGTTACAATTACTGGGGGTAAGCCAAATGAAACAAAAAAGTCTTTACCCACCAGTGGAGGAGGAATTAGCAAAAACTGTCCCCCTTCCATTCACAAAAATTCTCCACAGGATCCAGCCCATGAATTTAAGATCAGCCTCTGGCCCACTGCTATTTATATGCCTTCTCTCCATAAGTGTGTGTGTGTGTTTATTTTATCATGCAACTGTAGAAGCAGCCTTCTATTAGCAGCTATTCCTTGTTCTATTATTTCAGGTAGGAGGTCCCCATAATTCTACATCCTGCCCACAAAATTAAAAGCTTGACTCAGCTGATAAGTAGCACTTCATTTTTCAGAACGTAACAATGACTTATTCAGATCATACGTTGCAAACGGCAAGGTCTTTTAGAATAATATGCACAACAAATAAATTTGGATTTTAATCCAATCAAAGGTATTTAAAAGGCTACACCTCTTGGAAATTATTTCTTTCATGGATGAAGCATAACCAATTTTTCCAGAATTTTACATTATAAATCCCTTGGGAAAATGTGATTTTAAATTAAGCATTACTTGCTTCCACTATGCAATAGAGCTTGTTTCCTGAGTCATAGCAAGCAAGCGTCCATCTTCATCTAATATAATCTGTTTTTGGAGTACCAATCCATTCTTTAAACTTATCTTACCTTGTATCCCAATATCGCAAGAATTTCCAACTTTACACTGTAGTCTACACATTGGCACAAGAGCCATGTCATTTCCATGTATGGAAGGGTTTCAAGTATCCCACTGGCACTTGCTGAATAAATCATCACCATTCTCTCTATATTAAAATTAATGTTTCAGGCTGTCAAGGCCACTGGAACCTAATGTTCACTGCAAAAATACTAAGCTGGTAGCCTGGATATGGAAATGTTAGGATTGTGCATCTGATATGAAGGTGATCTAGGGCATCCAAGAACTAGGCACCTTGAGATAAGCACTGTGGACTACAAGGCATTTGCAAGTCGATAATAATTAAGAAGATTCCTTCTTTGAGAAAAAGCTTCATGCATTAATTCAGACATCAGGTCTTCTAGCAAGCCTCTGTTCTCAAAACAGGAAGCTTGGCTTCCTCAATAGGGGTGTGCAGTTTGGTTCAGTATTTGGAATTAAAAAACTAATTTTAGCTGATTCAGTAAAATCTGGATATTCGAAATTAAAAGAATGAGTATCAAATCAGGTTCAGAATACCAGACTCAGTTTTACAGAATTAATTCATTAAAATTCAGCAAACGAGGCTTGGCTGTTCCTCTGCTGTTTCCCTGCAGGGAAACAGCAAAGAAACAGCAGTTCCTGCCTTTTTTGGCAGAGAGGGTAGTGGGATTGATTTTCAACCAAACTCTACTGAATGAATGAATGAAAGAATGAATGAATGAATGAATGAATATATATACCGCTCTCCCCACAAGCAGGCCCAGAGCGGCGCACAACAACATAAAAATAAAGGCATAATAGCATAAAAATTTAAAATCACCAATCATACAATTCATATAGAGCAGCAGGCCACATATTGCAACAACCCATCAGACATCAGTAATCCATTTGCAGGGAACCTACTCCTGACTATCCACTAAAGAACCCTCAAGTTTCAGAAAGATTAGACCTAGGGGCTAATTCTATGGGCCCCCTAAACAAGGTGCCCTCAATCACTCCATTGTTTCCTATAGGAAAAAGAATCACTGGGGCAAGGTTGCCATGGTCAGGGCAAGCTAAGCTCATCCCAGAGAAAGCCCAACAGAAGCAAACTGAAGCACAGGAATGGAATTCCACGTGCCCCCCCCCCCGCCCCAAACTGAAGTGAAGCAAGGGGACCAACTTCACTCCACCCAAACTAACAGAAGCAAACTGAAGCAAAGGGAATGCCTTGTGTTTATGGCATCGGTTCTGTTCTGCGGTGTTCCACTACTGGCTGAACCCAATGCCTGGCTGCTGTCAATGACGGTGGTTCTGTTGGGCTAAGTTGCAATAGTGTTCTTTGCTTTAATTTGGTTTGGGCAGAAATGGGTGTGATTCTCTGGTGTGATGTGCGTCCCCTTGCTTCCATTTGTTTCTGGGGGGGGGGGATTCCATTCCCTTGCTTCACTTTGTTTCTGTTGAGCTTTCTCTGAAATGAACTTAGCTTGCACTTGGGAGTGTGTCTTGCCCATGGCACCCTTGCCCCAGCGAGTTTCTGCAATGGGAGTCAGCTTTGACTTTTTCTCCATAGCAAACAAGGGAGTGGCTGGAGGCACCATCTTTGGGGAGCCATAGAACTGGCCCCCAGGTCCAATCTTCCTGAAACTTGAGGTGTCTTTAGAGGACAACCAAGACAATTTTCCCCTGAAAATTTGGTGAAATTTTCTTGAAAAATACCACCCCAGCCCCCTGGACAGTTCCCAATAGTTTTCCCCATAGGGAATAATGAAGAGTGGCTAGGGGCATCTTCTTTGGAGGCCCATAAAATTGACCCCTGAGGTTCAATCTTTATGAAATTGGGGGGGGGGGGGTCTTTAGAGACAGTCAGTAGGTTCCCTGAAAACCTGGTCAAGTTTGGTTGAAAAATGACACACACACCCAGCCCACCAGATAACCCCCAGTTTCTCTGATTCAGGTATTCAGAGTTCAGATTTACCGAATTTTTGTGTGTGTGCGTACCCTTATTCCCCAAGACAACTTTAAAAACTACTGTATCATAAACTCCTCTCAGGCTTTACTTACATTTCGTTTCTCTCAACTGGAAGAAAGGATAATCAGCTGGTTCTTCCCTCATATATCCAAAGAGAACATCTACACTTTTTGGGGTATATGGTAAGTGATGGTGATGGGTGTTATTTTCAATAGACACTATTTTACTTAACTAGACTTGCCTTCTTGTGGATCTCAAAACATGCTGAATAGTTATGTGGTCTCAAACCTCTCTTGCCATTCAGACTGGCAAGTCTTTTGTAGTTTTTTTAGGTTACACCCCACCTGTATTACTCTCTCGGCCTCTTACAGAAGAAATGTAACTAGATTTCCAATAGAAATGATAATACAGAAAAACATAATAAAAGTGCATAAGCAATACATTATAAAATATGTGCAGCAGCTGAGTTTTCCATGTACCTTTGATTTCCATTATTAGTTTGGGTGGAGAGTTCTGCAGAGGAGACAGAAGGGTTCAAACAGAGTAACTTGATGACATCTCCACATCACTAAGGTACGTCAATACATATCCAAGCATACAAATATGCATAATGACTAAAAAAAACCCCACCACACGCCATTACAATGCTATAGCTATTGTGATGCCTGTTTGCTAAGACCCCTCATAATAGGCCATTTTTACTATATTCAAACCATAGAATGAGATGCACAAAACAAGTATGAGAAAAGAATAAGTAAATAATTCATATTTTTACAAGTTAGCATCAGATTTCAAAAAACATTTCAAAACTAATCCATGTAGATATTTCTTTCTACCAAATACCAGGCTACAGTATAGTCTGTATATTTATCTTATTTATGTTTATGTTATTTATAGTCCACCTTTCTCACTGAGACTCAAGGTGGATTACACAGTGTAAGTCAATCAATAGCTGGGACATTCAATGAACAATGCAATAGGGCATAAAATGTAAATTTGCAAAGATTTGAAAGCAAGCGGAAATCTAGTATACAGCTGAAATAATGCTAAAACAGAACATAAGCAATTCAAACACATATTAAACAACACACTCAGTAAGAACATGTTTACTGCAACAGACAATACACAGTACTGTAGTCTACAGTCCTTTTTCCTTTACCGAAGCCTCTCTCTGAATTTCCTTACACTACAGTCTCCTACCTGTGAAAAAAGCCCTCCTTAATAATTCATTTGGGGAAAGCCTGGAGTAGGCGCCCTCCTAACTTCATCTGGCAGGCCATTCCAAAAGACAAGGGGCCACAACAAAAAATGTATGTGTAGCATAGATTTTGCCCATTTGAAGGGTGGAACCTGCAGAAGACTGTGTCCAATTGAGTGAAGCTGCCATGGTGGAACATAGCGGGAGAGGATCTCCTGCAGATATGAGGAACAAACACCTTGAAGGGCATTGCACATGACAGCCATGTCATGACAGTGTATTCAGCACTTCAACAACAACAACAACAAATGTCTAAAATATCAACAACCCAATTGAAAAAATGGCCATCAATTCTGAATAGATTTTTGTGGCAAAACAAACCTTCACGGGTCTCTTTTAATATCCTCTCGTTGAAACATTCAAAAGGAGGTTTAAACTTTCCTGACTTGGCAATTTACCAAAAAGCAGTTAGTCTGTTTAACATTCTACAACTCTTATCAGCACCTGAACTCTCTAGTTGGAATATACCATTGTGTTCACTCCCAAAATCATTCTCACTTGGTGACTTGATTTGGAATCAAAGAAAGGATCGCCCTCCATTAAATAATAACATATTACTGTCAGCAGTACTATCAGAACGGGATTTAATAAGAGATAAAATAGTTCCTAAGATTTTAAGATTCTCTTCTTTTCACAATCAAACATGGTTTCCACCAGGAAAAAACAGTAATTATAACTTGGTGCTCAAAGATATGCAACTCAATAGGCTTATAGACATAACTTCTGGGAAAGATATTATGTCAAAACAAGAACTGGAAAATAAAACGCAAAAGAAAATTCATTGGTATGTTTACATGCAGATTAAAAACATGACAGAGAGTATAAATCTTTAAAAAATTATGAGTACCCCTTTGACTTATTTTGAACAAATTTTAAACTATACACAGAGGGAGAAAAGGGGGATGGTATCTAAAATATATGCTATTCTGCTCTCTTGTTTAAAAAGTACTGATTTACCTTGCCAATCCAAATGGCATCAGGATTGCAATATCGAAAAAACACAGGAAAATGGGAGGAAATCTGGTCATCTTCAATATTTACATCAAAAGTAATTTCTGTAAGACTCCAATTGTTTAAAATTATTCACAGGTGGCACTTGACGCCTAAAAGATTGTCTACAATGTCATCCTCTTGCTCTCCCCTGTGTTGGAAGGGTTGCAATGAGGTAGGATCCTTCTCTCATTGTTGGTGGGGTTGTTCACGGATAGCCACATTTTGGAAAGAAATATTGGAAGTAATAAAACAGATAACGAATTACGATATTCCATTATCACCTTCAATTATATTTCTAGACCAATGGAATATTCCACAGATCCCAAAAGCTATCAGGAATCTTATAGCAATATTTTTAGTTGCAGCGAAATCAGCGATAGCTTCAGTCTGGAATCTGAAGAAAGTGCCAACTAAAGAGATGTGGCTCTCTAAGATATGGGACCATTTCATCCTGGATAAAATTAATGATAATATTCTCAATGCTGAACGCTTTCCCGCCAGTTCCAATTTCTATGAGAAATGGTTCCCTTTTCTTGAATTTATAGACATGCACGATTTACATCCCAAAATAAGAATTGCTCAGATGTTGACTCAGTTTTCTGATATTTGGTAATATTATGTATGCTTTGTTTAAAAGTTATTGTAATGTTCATATTCTTCAAAACTTGTAAACTATTATTGATTAGTTGTTGTGTTACAGTTGATGTTCATTGTTGATTTCTATTTGTTGTATGTTATAAAGCTTAATTAAAAAGTAAATTAATTTTAAAAAAATCTTCAAAAAAAAAAACAACCAACGACAACAAAAAATGTCAGGGTAAAACTCTAGTTCAGTCTCAAAGAACATACGTAACAAGCAAATTCACATTTCTTGCAATGTATTTTAGTCCTCATCCGCATTGGTTAGACTGAGCAAACTGCTACACAAACCTCTGACATGGTTAACTGATTAGAGCGGTTAGAACACAGACCAACTGCTATCACTGGCAGAACATATTTAAAAAAGCATAGACACTTTTTCACAGCTACTTCCCAACAAAAGCTGTCAAAGGTTAAATAAAATGAGTCAGATAAACTTTAATGTGAAAACTGATCATCTCTTATATGTCAGCTCATTTTAAAACCTCAAGCCAGAAACAGGAAAGGAGAGAGGGGGAAGCATCAGCCAAAAATATCCAGATTATTGCCCAGACTGGTTCATAACCAAAAGAACAGGTTTTATGAATGCTGGGATACGACTCAAGGGATATATTTATATTACAGTTTTTGTTAACAGGTTTTGCAGAAGGTGTTACTAGACAGTCAACACCATCATAAACCCTCCAAACACTTGTTTTCCACCCAGGGTCACAGAGCGGTTGGCACATGTTAAGAGGCCAGGGAAGTTGACACGCACACTTCTGAGAAGGAAATCTGTCCCTCGTTTCCCCTCTAAACACTCCCCCCGCCCCCTGCCCCTATCCGTAGCTGGCAACAGAAATCAGGAAAATCTTTTAAAAGCTATTTGATGCTCACATACACACTAACATATATTGAAAGCCTACTTTTTAAAAAGAAGTTGGCAAAGGCATCAACCATGTTGGAGCCTAGAAAGAAGTTTAGCTTGGGAATCCAGTTTTGGGATTACCAAGCACAAGTGATTTAAAATCAATATAATAGCTGCTTCACTTTTAGAAAAAGCAAACTATCAAGACGGGAATCGTTGTAATCTCCACTGAAGAGGACCTCAATTAAGTCATGTATTACGCCTGAAAGCAAAAACAAAGGTACATTTCGCACTCGGTTTTTAGAGCGCGTTTGTACCTGTTCCACATCCCATGTTTGCAAGGTTTTCACACTTAAAAGCAGTCATGGGATGCAGTCCCGCTTTCTGTCCGCTGTATCCCCGATTTTTTCCCCTGCAGACATACCGCGATGTTTTTTTAAGTTCGCTGCCGACTGGCAGCTGGCCTGCATTTTGCTAATGTGAACACTTTTGCCCCCTTTTTGCTTCTCCCCCCCCTCTCCTTTTCCCTGGGAGCTGATTGGTTTGTGCAGAATTAACCACTCCCACCCTCCTCAGCTCTCTGAACTCCTTGTCCACCATTTTTTTTAGTAAAGCGAGCCGAGGGTCATAAGGCTGCTTCTTCGTTGGTTTCCTTCCTCCTGGTATGCATGCTGTTTTATTTTTTTTCAAAGCCAGGAATGATTCCTAAGCTTGCTGCTAATTCCCTGCTAGCTTTAAAAGCAAGGAAAGTGTTAAATAGCTGCTTTCTCCTTCCTCCCTTAGGGTATGCACACACATTCTTTTCTTTTTTTTAAAGACAAGAATGGGTTGCAACATTGTAATGTTCCTGCACTTAAATGGCTGCTTTTCCCTCCCTCCCAGGCATGTTTCAGACTTTGCCAAAGAGGGGGAAAAAACCCAAGCATTTTGCACAGCCCTTTGGAAACAAGCCTCTGCATCCTGGAAGGAGATGAATCAGCAGCATTTTAACCCTTTCCTGGCTTGATTTTAAAAAATGAGAGTGGTGCATGTTTTCCCCCAGAACTCTGCCACCAATTGCCTCTCCAGTGGGCAGGGGACAGCCCAATCAGCAAAAAGGGGGGAAGGGTTCCAACATTGCAACGTTACTATGCATGCTCAATTTTTTTTAAAAAAGTGTAACGTGAATTGCAAGGCCCCAAAAGCCCAAAATTGCACCGAGGTTTTGAAATGAAGCACAGACAACAAATCGAAATTGCAGTGGACGGTGTGAAATGAACAGGTGCAATGCCGAAGCCACTGCGATCGGGGCGAATGCTCATAAATGGCGGTTTAAACCGTAAATGCAAAAAGGGCCATTGAGAATCCAGGACTTGTTCAGAACTCATTTAGAATGCTGCTATGGCAGCAAGTGGCCCATTTCTCTGCCTACCTTCATGCATTGCATGGTGCTATTCAGGAGCTGTTCTAGATGGCCAAAAACCAACCCTAGTCCTGTTTACACAATGTACTACTGTAATCCCACTATGCAAACATCTGTTGTGCACTTTGGGTCTAAAGCTGTTCACACCCACTAAAATGAAGCTATTACTCTTGTAACAAAACCTATACTCATGGTGTTATTGGAGCTTGTATCTCCAAGGAAAAAAAACAATAACATCATCCCTAAAAAGACAAAGTACCTTAGGTTCAAGTTTGCAGGGCGGGAGGGGAGAGGCAATATCTTTGCTATCAACTTAAAATTCTGCAAATGGTCACCCTCTTTCCAGCGTTCTCTTTTGGGGGGGGGGTGAAGTAAGTGAATGGGCTGCTGCTCTACAGCTCTGGGTCTTTCCGGCTGAAGCTCTGATTCACCAATCAAGCTTCCAGACAGGTTTCTGGTACTATTTCCAGTACTATTTGGGCAGCCCTGAGGGATGTCATTAATCTGAAAATGAACAGGAAAGCACTCATCTTTTCCTAGTTCCTGGTGTAACAGCTTACTGCAAACTACCTGGAGGGCACCGTGTGTCGAACACAAACAGGGGTATAGTATTTGGTGTTTTAATGGTTTGCTTTGTTTAAAATTGTTAATGACATTTTACAGAAGTTTGTTTCATTTTATATTAGCCACTTCAGGGGCCTCCGTTAGGGTTTGTGAATGGGGTAGAAATTTAAAAATTACATATAACCGAAGAAATTTGTGGAATCATCCACAGAACTCAGTGTGCAACACGTTTACAAATAACTGATTCTGCTACTTGAAAGTTTGAGCAGCTGTCTATTCCATTCCCTGCAAAAGCAGGAAGGCAGTAGAAAGGTATCTTACTCAGGACTACGGAGAAGAGAATAAAAAGCAACTCTCCATGATCGATGGGTTGCTATTTGCCTGTTAGCAAAGTAGGAGGGACTCCAAAGTACTTTAAACAGTGTGTTATGCTTGCTGTCCTCAAATCTAGAGTCAAAATGCACATCTACCAAACAGGGTCATACATTCAGATTCTGCAGTTACAAATTATTCACTTTGTAAAGGCCTGAGGGAACACTAGCTCTCGGATTCACTTAATATATTCAGAATGGATTACTCTGGGGTGTAAAAACCAATGTGCAAGAAATTACAAGTCTACCAATTTCATCTGGTGGATTTCTTACACTCCTCTCCTTTCCATGATCTTCAGAGACAAATAATTATCTGTATTTTAGGACATTCCATTTAGCCTTCAGGGCAGTATTTATTAGTGCAATAGTCCCTTGAGTTTTTCCATTAGATTTTCCAGTGATCTCCATAAGCTGTAGAATTGCTGCTCTTGTAGCAACTAAGAATCTATGTATTTATGGCAAGTGGTTTAGACAAACATGAAAAGTACTTATAGCCAGCTATCAAGAGGCCAAATCAACATGAAAGAGAGACAATCCTTGATCAAGGGGTAAATATTGTGCATTTTCTAGGTTTTATAAGGCTACAAGGCTGATTTGCAAACAGCAGATGCAGTGCTGTTTAAATACAAATACAAACCAGCTTACTTACCCCTTTTTAGGTACCTGAAAAGCCAATTTTACAGCACTGCAAAGCTTTTAAATTTAATTCTCAACAAGTCACAAACAGATCCAATTGTTTCATGTAAGCTAGCTGTGGTAAAATGGCTATTTCTCTTGCCACACAACATTGTTCAATCTAGCAGATTCCCAGATAGGTAGGAAAGCATTCTAACATTCCACAATATTGAGAAATGAATTCTGAAAAAAGCCACATGGGAACCCTCCATCTTGTGTTGGAGAGGCCAATTGTGCTCACTGCACTAGTACTGCACTCTTTGGTATCTGCTAGCTCACATGGCTGGCACATGTTCTTCACATTTCTGGACTGCAGGGTTGAAAAAAACCAATCCTAGTTTCTCTCCTTCCCCCCTCCTCCCACAAACAGGTGCTCCAGGTACCACAGACACCCAACCTTCCTCTGTCAGTCTACTTCACCTCAATAAATTGCAATGAGGATGTTATGAAGAAATGCTGAGACTCAGTGGCAGAGAACCGGCTTCACATTGTTTACTTTCTGGCATCTCCAGTTAAAGGAGATCAGGTAGCAAATATTGCTTTCTCAGCTTGAGACCCAATGAGCCCGACAGTGACAGCAGACACTCATCTCTATACCAACAGCCTGACTTGGCTGCATACATTCATTTGAAATATTCTATATATACCTCCCCTGAGCTCTTTAGAAAGAGGGGAGGATATAAATTACTTATGTATTGTTTCAGCAATGTTTCATCTCTGTATTTGCTCTTATATTATGCTGCTGAACCCTCACATGAAACAAGATGGGAAAATTAACAGCTAATTGTAACATGATAATGTTTGTAAGATTCAGAAGCTGAAGAGTACCACAAAACTAACAGAATGTTGATGCTTTATGTTTAGCCACAAGCGGAAAAGTTCTTTATGCAAGGAGTGAGATGGGAAGTGATGGAGTACCAGTTATGTGTTATACATTCAGAGCAGCCCTGATAACAGAAGATGCTTCCTTATAATATGAATCTGCCCTTAAACTGCAAGAGATAGGAGGACAATTGTAAGCTTGTACTGAAAATGGGTTTGGGGCCTAGGACCTAGGTCTGATTAATAGACTGCAGATACTTAGATAGACCAGACTAGCAGACCAGATAACTGATGTATACTTAGTCTTGTATTAATTTGCATGTTTAGCAAAGGCTCATGGGGCATGTGTTGGAAAAAGCCACTATGACTAGTAGAAGGTGGTATAATGCAGGACTAGGCTAGCTGAAAAGACTGGAAGGGAGAGAGGAGTGCTGAAGCTACTGCTCCTTGGAAGGCAAAGCTTGTTTCCAAGCTTTGGATCTAAGAAAGTCACAGAGCTGAAACTGCTAGCTGGGAAGAACTGAACATTTCTCTCTGGGAGAACAGCAGTAGCTGGAAAGAGCAGAAGAAGCAAGGAAGAGCAAAGAACAGGAATTGCTCACAGCTAAATTCTTCATTTACTGCTTGATATCAACACCCTAGTACAGAGACCACTTCATCTTGCCAGGAGGAAAAGGGAACTGCTCCTAGGGCAACAAGCAAGCTCCAGGATTCATGCAGCATCTTCATAAAAAGATTCCTGCAAGGCCTTCTGGATATTTGGGACTCCACTCCAGGCATAGCCTCTGGTCAAACCCACAGAACTGCCTGCACCCTCTACCAAGTGGATTGTGAGTAGGACCCTGCTCTGGGGTCACTGGTTAGTGAACCAGTTTTGAAAACTTTGGGAACGTTTTCACAGTTGTGTTCTGTTATATTTAAACAAATTGGATTTACATTTTGAATTTGTAAACATATCTATAGAAATTGAACCTGGCCCTCGGGACTCTGGGGGTTACACAATTTCTGCCAAATTCCTCTTACTGTGGCAGCCCCAGCATAACACCTCATACTGATAACAAGAGCCCCCAATTCTCAGAAGCAGGTTTCTTTGGGGAAGGGGGCACAGAATACTACTTAGAGAGGGGGAGAGAGATTTTCCAAGGAACTGAGAAAGATCCATCCATAAACTTCCCATATTGGTGGTTCATAAGAACCAAACCTATAACTATTACTCAAAGCTTAGAATATGACCAACTCTATGTCAATTTTAGAAAAACTTGCAGTTTATTAACATAGAACGATCATCTCAGTAACTATATATTTTTTTAAAGGAACCAGGTTTCACTACAACAAAAATTAAAGTTGTTTCTCAGTTATTGGTTAAGGAATGCTTCCCACTTTTAAGGATAAAGATACTTAGTTTGAGGTAACAATCTAAGTAATTTTATCCTTAAAAATGACAGGCATTCCTTTCATTACGGAAAAAAAATATCTAGAAATACAGGCTCAACATAATGCCAAACTATGGTTATAATAGCTTCTCTATGATTTGGTATTTCCATATTGATGAACCAAAACTAGAAGTTGGTGTCCAAACCACAGTTTATACTAACCACCTTTTGGCACTATGTCAACTGATACATTGTAATTACAACCACTCTTCATCCAGAGGCTGCTGTACTATCCAGGCAAGAATGACCTTGTGAATCTCAGTGTAATTATGATGGAAAACAAAAGTAGACAAATAGCTCTAAACCATGGTTTTCCTGTTGTAGACCTCGAAACACAGACCACTCGCTGGGTTCCAAACGTGGCTAGTGCAAACCATGACTTCATGTAAAGTTGAAATTGAGTTACAGTCACTTATAGTACTTGCATTTTTATGTAAACAATTCAACAGCAGCTCCTTATAACACTGAAAACACAGATCTAGGCCCCCCACTTTTTCTAGACTAATCTTTGTAAATTTGCTCATTTTTCCCTTCTTTCAAAGTGAGTTTTTTCTTCCTTCTTAATAAACATTTTTAAAACATAGTTGCTGGCAAGTAAAAATCCTCCATGCCAAAAATTTTCCATGCTGTCAGAGATAACTACGCAATCTTGGCAATATTTTTGAAACTCAAAGCATAATACTGGAGCAAACAAATTATTCTTTTAATTTGCACAAAAGCCAGGATGCAAATCAATATATCTGAAGAATAACTACAGCAACTAAATATTTTTAGTCACTGTGATTTTTCTTGCATATACCCAGTATTTCAGATTATGCACGCAAGACAGAATATTGACAAGTGATTTTTCAGAAACAAAGGGGTATTTAGTGCTGCAAAAAGCAGACACTGATGGCTTACCTAGAAACATTTTGCTTCTGTGGATGAAACAGACAAATGGATTGAATAGAAGGGACTTAAACAAGGTAACAGCATCAACAGTGATCAGGGCAAAGCAATACAAAATAAGAGTTATGGTAATAGAGCACAAGAGTCAAAACAATTATTCCCAACCTATATGCTGAGTGGCCACACTGAGGAAACCAATAAATCCACAGCAAAAAATGACAACCTCGTCGCTGTATCACCACACTCTTTCCTCAGTAAACTCCACTCACACTGAATGAAGCAATTGTGCCTTATGTCATATTGGGCAAATCTAAGCCAAGTAACTTAAAATACAGAGTTTTAGAATCACTGCCCTAAAGCTCTTCCACACTGAGCTTTTCTAAAGCTGATAATCTTCCAACAGAAGGCCAGAACACATGGGTGAGGGGAGCTAAGTTCTGCTGCCGCCTACTCTTCACCTTGCTCAACTCTACTGCATCAAGGATTTTTTTCTTCAGCTTGGCTCATTCCCCATATCGGAGCTGGGCTGGGAGAATAAAGGTTCCAACAATGAAATTCAGCACAGAACGGCAGGGGAAAGGGCCGTTTATCTCTTTTCAACAATAAACTCTGTTTTCGGAAACAAAACAAAAAATAGACTGTCAGGATGTCTCCTGTCATATCTGCAAGGCCTGTTTGATTCTGTGTGACTTTGATGATAGAAGCTGTTCTCTGCCTGGAATGGGACAGCCTGCTGTTATCTCTTTCTCAGCCTGCGGTTTCTCTTTCGCCTGAGAAGCTGGGCCTCATGGCCTTTGAGTTTCTCACACATCATCTCTGCTATGTCCTGCTGCTCATTTCTTAAACTTAGCTGTTTCCTAAAGGGGAGCAGGAACACTGGGGCTGGGCTTAGAATCCTATATACGTTACTAGCTTGATACCCATGCTTTGCTACGGTATTTAGCTACTTTAAATCCAGTTATAATACTTATGGGTATGTAACATTTATTGGTTTGTGGCTTTTTTTTTGAGTTGACAACTCAAGTGAACTTTTAGTCAAAGACTGGGAGGTGCATTTTACCTCAGGACACATTCAATGACTCCCAATAGCAACTGCATACTGTTTGGAATGTGGGGAGTGAAGATTAATCAGGCTGCATACGCAAATGACCTTGAAAGGCTGGACCAGTCAGGGAAGAGTGGTCAAGCTGGCAGTGGGTGGGGGCGCAAGCAGGCAGCAGCCTGCCAGCCACACAGGGAAGCTGTATCCCTTTGGGAAAACACATTTTCCCTCTTTTATCCCCTTAGCTGTGGACTTTCTTAAAATCCCTTCTTAGTGGATATTTACATCACGAAAGGCATGTTCTCCCCAAATTTCATGTTTCTAGGTCCAGGGGTTTGGGCTGGGTGTTGATGAATAAGTCAGGACACTTGTCTTTATATATATATAGATGTGCTTGTAGAGAAACGCCATTCCTGGCAAGGAATGTAATAGGGAATGAACTAGTAGCTTATCAAATAAAATGCTTCAACTCATGCAGTTCCTGGACTCATGCAGTGAAGTCTTTGAATGTTACTTGGCAGAACCTCACATAGACCCACCTATCCCACTTTACCCATGAACAGGATGAGGTGTTAACAAGGGCATGATGATCTCCCCACTGCTCATCATTCTCCAATTGGCTCCGATACAAATATTACATAGATTTGATGGCATGCTCTCCTGCCCTTCTACTCATCATGCAAACTAATACTGACCTTGTGCAATAATTGCTTCCTTTTGTGTCACAAATGTTCCCTTCCATAACCATTTACATTCTAAGCTGCAATCTCCTTGCTCATTCAACCATTGGTAACAAATGTCTCCTGAGATATGAAGCGATTAGTACAACAATCCCCAGTTTTTGTTCATGATTAATATCCAACACCGTCTGACATATTCTCCAGACAACTCACACTGGGAAAAGGGGATTGCCACAATGACCCTAAAACTGATGTAGGCACTCAGAGTACAGATGAAGCCTCAGACAGTACGTATTTGTGCTCCAAAATCTCCAACTGCGCAGTCAAAAATGTTGTTAATTTATCATTATGCATTTCAGATATTTCTACCCATCACTTCTGTATCTCAGAGATCTAACATAATGGTCTTCAACCTTTCCAGATCCCAGACCCAATAAGCCATGAGCATGTGATGGAAAGTGGTGGTAAGGCTGAACAGCGGGAAGTCCAAAGAGCGAGGGATAGGAAGCGCAAGTTAGGTACTAGGAGGTGTACGGCACTGAGAGTCATGACAGAATCCTTCCCACTACAGAACGACCATACCCCATTGTCTTTCTGCTCTTCTCAGCATGTATGCATGCCAGGACAGGCACTAGGCGCAGCACCTTTGCTCTCTACACAGCAGGTCCTTCCCAAAAGCAGCTTTAAAGAGTCTTCTGACTCAACAAGAAGAGCTTCACAACCTCATGGGCTGAAGACTACTGCTTTCAGGAGATCTGGGTGGCCAGGGTTTTTTCATTACAACCATCTTGCAAGACACACTCAGCAAAGAGAGATTCTCCATTATGACAAATCATGATCTGGCCATGACATCCTAGTCACCAAACTCTGGATAGCACTTGCAGTACTTGCATTTACAACTTGTTTACAATCCCCCTCTTCATGGAACTGTTGCCTGGCATGTGGTCATAGATTCAATGGAGATTTGAACTCAAGTTCCCCCAGTTCAATATCCAGTAAAATAGTACTTGGCTTTATTTTCTTAACATTATTTTAGTTACAAATTTGAACTTCTAAGAGAGGTTGCTGTGGAGAATGGATAAGAAGGTATGTACTGGACATTCAAAATAGGGAATGGACACGATTTGTGCAAGTTGAAAAGAACTGAAAATAATATGGAGGAAGATATGAAGCAAGCAGAAGCTGTAACGAACTCTTGCCCGTGTCTGAACTAAGCTCCCACTAACCAAAAGAAAGATGCATCTTTCTCTTGGAAAGCTTTCAGCAATTAGTTTTCAGACCTGTCAAACAGCTAAGTTCTTTGAACTACCGGGTTATGAGTACATTTATTTTATATAGGGTTCAATACTGCTTTGCAACTCCTTATCAAACACACAGATACCTGTCTAGAGTTTATTTCACTTTACTGAAAATACACCCTAGTTTTTTAATGAAGCAAGTAATTAAAATATAAATGGTTATTAATATAAATCCTATAAAAACAGAACACAAAAATGCAATAAGAAATAAGTTTGCTAACATTTCCTAATAAATTCTAAGTTTAACATGATCAAAGTTTCTATGAAACGCATAGGTAAAGAGAAAATCTCACCTAAATTCTCTCAAGAGATTTCTTCCATCAGAGCTCTGCCATTCTATCTGAATTTGCATTTTTATAAGTTATCATATGCAAATATCTAAGATCTATTCACGTGATAGCACAAACGATAATTGGTCTGATGCTTCATTGAATATTCATAATTTCTATTGTATAACCTTCCAACTAGTAAAAAATGACGTTATACTCAAACTTGCAAAACAAAACTATAAATCTCTGAGAAATGTCAGAAAGAGCTAAGTTAAGAGATCACCATTGGTTTAATCTCTGATAGAGGAACATTAATCTCGATAGAGTCCACTATTTTAATTAACTGTCAAAAGATTAAAACACACCTGTTAGAATTACCTAACACTTAGAAAAAAAACACAGTTCATGCAAAGTTTGAAAGTTCATCTAGAATACAAGTACATGGTCTAGTATTGCTTAGTGTTGATTATTGTCATGTGCTTTTATCTATATTGGTACAACAAAGCCCTGTGACCTAAATATGGAAAGTACGTAACAGACAGACTGGTTCTAGATTGACTTATTAGCAGGTTTCAAATATGCAATTACTGTATCTACTTCATAACATGAAGTCCAGCGTAGCATCCATCTTTTGAAAGTGATGATTCTCTGGACACCCTTTAACCAAGACATCTAGATTCCATGTTATCTCCTGTAATCAAAGCTATATAGATTTATGAACCATACTTCTACCAATGTAAGTTACATCAAACAGTACCCCACAAATAAGCACCTCAGCTTTTTATCTAGCAAAGATGACATCTACCTTTGATGTGTCTCAGTTTCTACCAAGTTTCTCCTTCCATGCTCTATAAGTTAAGAATCCTTAGTTAAGGGAACAAAAAATCTTGCAAAATAGCTTTTTCATTTAGTTATTTAGAAGACATATTGTGTCTCATCTCAAAATTCAAGGCAGCTCACCTCATGATTAAAATACACTACAGTGCTAATTAAAACAACCTCATACAAACAAGAAACCAACCTTAGCAGAAGTGAATTCAGCCTGAAAACCCTGCTTTGCACATGTTTCTAAAAGTCAACAAAGACTATCATTTCTCAGCTTTACTGGGATCCATGTTCCACAGCTTAAGGCTGCTACAGAAAAATAACATGTCAATATTTTGTTCCACACAAGAAGAGTTTCAGGTCTATAATGTACAATGATTTTAAAAGCAGTTTTACCCAACTAAGCTGTTCTCAAAATACCATGTTTGCTTCTATACTGATAGAAATTGTTAGCTGTTTTCCTTTAGTTGTTATGGGCCATTCTAGATCCCTAGTGCACAACCAGCCACCCTTGAAAGAGGGAGCAAGTACCTGTCAAATATTCCTTGCTCATGGGGTGGGGCTAAAGCTGGCACTCTCATTCAGCAACAGGAAGGGGAATAACATCATATATGTATTTCCCAATCATTTGCCAGTTGTTCCAACTTGCAACAGAATGGTTGCTAATAGCGGTGTGCAAGTTGGGTTTCTGATTCAGGAAGAATACCCGAATTGGACCTGATTTGCAATGATTTGGGATTTCCAAAATGGCCCAGCATGCCGGGGCCATTTCGGAAACCCTGTATCAAAGATTCCCGAAGCTATTTGTATAACTTCAGGAAGGTTCAGGTCAAGGGGTTGAAATGTCCCTCTCCCTGCCACTGCACAGCGGCAGGGAGAGGGACATTTAAACCCCGGAATCAGCCGCTTGTCAGGGGTTTCCCCGTCAAACAGCTGAGTGCAGCCTGCCAGGGTGAAATGCCCCTCTCCATGCCGCTGCTCAGCGGTATGGAGAGTGACATTTAGACTCCAGAAGCAGCCACTTGTCGGGTGCTTCCCAGACAAGCAACTGAGTGCAGCCTGCCAGGGTGCAATGCTCTTCTCCCTGCCGCTGCACAGCGGCACAGATAGGGACATTTAAAATCTTGAATCAGCCACTTGTTGGGGGTTTCCCCAAGAAGCAGCTGGGTGCAGCCTGCGGGGCTGAAATGTCCCTTTCCCTGTTGCTGCGAAGCAGTGGGCAAAGGATCATCCCTCCCCTTGGACAGGCAGCTGATCCAAGGGGGGGGAGAGGTATGCCCTTTCCCCACTGCTTCGTAGCGACAGGGAGGGAAACATTTAAACGGCCTTTCCCTGTCGCTGCGAAGCAGCAAAGAAAGGGCATTCCCCCCTTGCATCAGCAGCTTGCCAAGCCATTGATGGAAGCTGGCCAGGGTTTACAATGCCCCATTCCATGCTGCTGCACAGTGGCACGGGAAGTAGCATTTTAACCCCCAGGATCAGCTGTTTGGCGGCGAAATCTCCACCAAGCAGCTGATCCAAGCTGGCTGGGGTTTAAATGCCCCTTTCCATGTCGCTGCACAGAAGCATGTAAAGAGGCATTTAAACCTCGGGATCAGCTGTTTGGCAGGAAATCCCCATCAAGCAGCTGTTGGTGGGGTTTAAATACCCCTTTCCAGGGCCAGGTAAGTGGGGTGGGGATGGGGGTGGGGGGCTAGAAGCTTCCCCCTCACTTCGGTATGCTCTGAATCTTTACAGAGCATACCAAAGCAATTTAAATACCCGAATCCGAAGCAGCTTGCCGCTTAGGGTTTCAGGTGTTTACAAAGCTTTTTCCTGCTTCAGGCAAACTGAAGCGAGAAACCCAAATTTTTTTCTGGTGCACACCACTAGCAACTGCCCATATTCACTGCAGCTCCAACACTTCCATCCTGCTAAGAGTTGTAAACACAAGCTTCTCAAGTCCCATGAGCACTAAGATCAACCTAGAAACAAGCGAGAAGCATACGGCATGAGTATGGTGAAGAGCCCCCCTCCCTCTGAATCTTTAGTCCCAGTCAACAACAAAGAGGACTTTGAAGGTACTTGTTAAATAGTGGATTCAGACTTGAGGTAAACCAACAGCTCTTTATTTAGCAGGAACACAACACACACTGACAGACTGAACAGAAGCCCTCAATATATATACAGCAGCTCCACCCCCAGAATAACTGATAGCCAATGAGAATACATACTTTAGAATACCATCATTTGCATAAACTATATACAATGCTTGAAGTAAACAGGCCACTGATTGGTCTTTATTATAGAGGACCGATTGGCTGCTATCTTGAGAAAGTAACCAGTGATATTGCAGGGATTGTGGACCAATGAGAATGCAGGCTTTGGGAGCCTTGATGGAACCTCAAGCTCAACACAGTATAGTGCATTACAATCAATACAGTAACTACTTTAGAGGCCTTGCTTGGCCCAGTACACAACAGTACTCCTGGTATATTTCTGTTATGACAAACAGTTAATCAAAAAACAGACAACTAGAAGAGGCCAAATCACCAACCAGTTGGTTTTGTGGCACAGTGTTTTTGATCACCTGATGAGAATAAAATTATTTGTTCGTGGTGTGCAAAAACAAACTTTTCTGTTGCAAGAGGCAATGTGTGATTTAATTATCTTATGGATAAAAAGATCTCTGAATGTCAGAGATCATCTCATCTCTCCACAGGGCAGGTACAGAAATGCCCATGTCGCCCATAAGAGCAGAAAAAGACAGCATAACCACAAGCCTGTGCCTTCTCCTCTTGTCTGTAATGTGGAAATTGATTCTTATACTGTGATGCAATGCATAAGATGGTTGCTGATGCTGTAGCTAACATGCTACAAGGCACTCAGTAGTCATTTGAGGAATTCTTCCTCATATCATCTTCATGATAAGAGGGAGAAATATTACTGATTCATTTGCATTTATGGTCTTTATATCTCTAAAGGACCCTTCTTGTAAAGTATATGGACAAAATGCATTCCATAGACGACAAATTAATTCACTTCCTCTTCAAGTTCCATTCATTCATATGCTAACCTATTGAGGAATTTTCTCTATGCCTATCATGTATTTCCCTCAGAGTAGTCTTTTGCACATTTCCAGTAATCTAGTTATTTACTTCCTTTATACTCTACCTTCCTCCCCAATGGGCACCCAAAGTGGCCCACATATGACTGGCCTAAGGGCACTACAAAGAATATAACTACTGACCCTTCCATGACATTGAATAGTTTACCATGAACACATGGAAGATAAAAAGTTGGATTTTAGGAAACATGCATGTCTAGACATAATATCTTCCGCACCAAGTTCTTTTAAAGCTCTGTGTAGCTAATTAATTATACTGCATATTGCCAATTTTAAAATGCTAAGTGAAGAAAACCTGCCCTACTATTTACTAATTAACAAATGATTGTAATATGGTCAATTAACAGAACTGACAAAAGATTTTTTTCTTCTTAGTATGAATGAGGAATTAAATTCCTCATCAACCTCAATGCTTGGCATATTATTTCATTAACACTCTAGTTAATATTTGTCCCAGACAGCATTTATAAAAAGAATACATTTGTATAATTTTAACAATTAAAGGATAGTCAGAAAATGTGTGCCATGTTATTACTTACAAGAAATTAGTTTGCAACGAAGCCTTGAGCTATTCAATGAGGGTATTAACACAATAATGAGAGTCAGAGACGGGAACAAATTACCCCTAATAACACTTAGCACATATATACAGTGCAGTGTCTTCAAATGCAGCACCAGCATTAACTAAATAACCCATATAATTCCCCTTCTAGGTTGATGAAAATCACCTATATTTAATATCCAGGGTAATGTGAAATCACAGAAGCTGCAAGAGGTTGATTTGAGGTGGATGCATAAACAGTATAACCGCATGGTTGGCAGCTCGGGCGTATGTCTATGATGAATGCAGGAACACTACAGTTGCCAAACCTTTCCCTAGATAGATTATGCACCAATTCGGTGTACATACTGTGTCCATGAAGGTAGCAGAAATGGCTAGTACAGTCTGCACCTTAATATTCAACTTTCCTCCATGAAAGATGGCACGAAATTCAAGTAGTACTAACTTTACCACAATGTTTATGGCTTTTCATACACACAAGCACCTCAAGGCATCTCTTATCCTAGCAATTGCCAGGGCTGCTGCTTATGTACTGGGACTGCTGCCATTACTGTAGCCACAGAGCAAAAGGATGCCATATGGGTAGGTTCTGTTTCTCCTTGGGAGCAGCACTGCCTGGCAGCAGCAAAGAACAGAACATCTACATCACTCACTGTAGCTTTCAGAGTCTCCTGTTTTCCTTAAGGCAGCCACAGTTTGACTTGATAAACCGGCTGTGGCCCTTCCTTGAACAATTCACCCAGGCTAGATTACTTCAGTAGGGTTGCCAGATGTTCAGTGTTGAACTGGAAGTTCCAGTATTTGACCTTTCTGTCCAGTAAATAAACTGAGAAAATACTGGATATATAAATACCAGACATAGACCATATTTACATAAATGTTGGACATATACCGCATATATAAATGTTGAGTATTTTCTAATTAAGTAATCCTGCAACCACTACAGCCAAGCTCCATGCACACACTTTCTTTGCTTGGCAGCTCAATGAAGCAGCAACACGCTCATCCACTTGAACTACATCACAGCCAGCAAATTTTGAAAAGAACCAAATCCAGCACTCAGGACACTCCCAGAGAAATCCTACTGGATCAGTTGAAGAAAGCTGAAAAGGGAGAGATATCCAAGCCAACCAATCGACTTCCCTTGTTGGTTTCAGCTGATTGTGGGGGTAGATGGTAGCAGGATTAAATCTTCTAAAGAAAAGATCTTGGGGGGTTATCATGGGGGGGGAAGCTGGAGAATTCATAGGCAGCAAGACCCTTGGGACAGTAGGTGGACAGGGTGTCTGCCTCACATTTTTATCTTTTGCTCAGCTCTTGTGACTGTAAGAGCTTTATTGCTATTAAGTGCTTTAAGGCTGAAAGACTATGCATATTTACCTGTGTGTAAATATCATGGAGGCTTACTTTTGAGTAAACATGGTTAGGATTTTGTGGTGATTCTCCCAGTGATTTCAGTGGGACAGTTAAACATATGCTGCCACACACTATCAGCCTAACCTACCACACAGGGCTGCTGTACAAATAATATACTGGAGTAGAGAATGATGTAAGCATCTTTGGGTCTTCACTGAAAAGTGGGGTATAAATAAAATAACACAAATCAATCTTTCTGTACATGGAAAACTATACTTCAGGGGGAAGTGCACCAGCGTAATCTTTTCCCAGACACACTAGTTTTTTGTACATGCTGTGTTCAAAGATCTCTGAACAGATGATGTTGCTGTACCCCCCCCCCAAAAAAAGGTTGGATAAAGCTGGGGGAGGGGTCTGAAAAAAACTGAAATTTTGAGAGAAACTGACTCCAATCACGTGCAACACTTAAATATATATTTACATTCTATTGCTTGTCCCCTGGACACCATAAATCCCCATATTTGTATATATTAAATGGGGGGGGGGGCGGGGCGGGGAGTGTGTATAGTACTGCTCACCTGGGGCTAAGAAGAGTGGCTGACCATCTACTAAGCTCATGGCAGTAATGAGATCTGAACTAGCAATGCTGATTTGCAGCACACCAGTTAACCACTATACTGGGTAGCCTATAGAGAACTGGCTACCCAGGTACACTGGCTCACCATTTGCTTCCAGGAACAGCTCAGGCTCTAGCACATTTCAAGGCCCTACTTGTCCTTGGAAGTTCTTGTCAGAGGTGTCTTTTGTGGGTGCCTGCCCCCTCCCCACATCAGATCGTTAGCAGCCAATCCAGTTGAGTCTTAAGCACCATGCAAAAATATCCTCCTCCCAACTTTTTCTTGACAGATGACTTCTGCTTCTCTTTCCATTCTCAATTTACCTGACTTCTCTTTCAATCACCACATATATTATTTAAAAAATAAATTAGGGATACCTTCTTACTGGTTTTGCTAAATATACTGGTTTTATTAGATCACTGAGGTATAGATGGATTTTTAATGTCAGTTTTATTACATTGCTACTGGGCTTTTATGTGATTTCATCACAACTGTTTTTAATAATCAATTGCCACAGGTATAATTGTAATGATTTCAAGAAATGTGTGCATGTGTCTTTAAATGCTTGGTGTGATACAGGTGAAGAGTGGGATGAGAGAGAGGAATGAGTGAGTGATATGATTGGTTGATGACAGCGTGTGGGCAGAGTGAAGGCAATATTCAGTCAAGAGAAAGTAGACAAGCTGTGCGCAGCCTGAGTAAATTTAAGCAATTCTGAGAGAAAGTTTGAGACAAAGAGGCTAACTGTGTGTGAAGCCTTAGAAGAGATCTGTGTGAATAAGTTTAAATGAAGTAACTTTAAGAACCGAGAACTACTTTTATGAAACCGATACACTTCTTGAAAAAATAAAAGTTTATTTTGTTTTGTTATATCCCAGAGTAACTGTCATTGCTATATCCCATTCCTATCCTCAGGGCCACATAGACCCACGAAGGAGCCTGACGCTTGGGCACATTACTAAAGGTAAAATTTAAATAAAATATCTTGGAATATAATATTCCTGGTGGCAGCAATCTACCCAGAGGGTGTAAGGGAAAGATTAAAGGCAAAATCTACCTAAGAGAAAGTAAGGGTCATAACAATAATAATTATTATTTATTATTTATTTTATTTTTAACCAGCCCTTCCCACAAGCGGGCTCAGGGCGAGATACAACATTGATTAAAATACAGCTTAAAATCAATTATAAAAACAGATAAAATAGATAAAAACAGATAAAATACTGTGCCCCTTCTGGGGAAACCAGAGGGAGTGGACTCTCCATACCCCTTATAGAGGGAGACCGGTGGAAGGCTCGGCAATGATGGGCTAAAATTAGCCTTCATCATACCCCTCATGGAACATCTCCATCTTACAGACTTGCCTAAATGATACAAGATCCTGGCGGGCCCGAGTGTCCTCAGACAGAGAGTTCCACCAGGTTGGGGCCAGAACCGAAAAGGCCCTGGCTCTGGTAGAGGCCAGCCAAGCCTCCCTAGGGCCAGGGACCACCAATAGATGTTTTCCTGATGAACGAAGTGCTCTCTGGGGCACATACAGGGAGAGACGGTTCCTTAGGTATGCTGGTCTCAGTCTGTTTAGGGTTTTATAGGTCAAAACCAACACCTTGAACTGGATCCAGAATTCTACTGGGAGCCAGTGAAGCTGCTGCAAGATAGGCGTAATGTGTGTCTTACACGAAGCTCCAGTTAGGACACATGCAGCAGCATTCTGGACCCGTTGAAGTTTCCGGATCAAGCCCAAGGGCAGCCACAGCCATAATCTGGCCCTCCATAGACAAGGAGGAATCCAGAATCATGCCCAAACTCCTAACCAATGGTACGGGCACAAGTGGTGCCTCCCCTAAGGTCGGGAGAAGGAAAATTTGTAGTCCTGGTTCAAGAGCGATATGGGTCTATATGAGTTCGGTTTAGTGCTATCTTTATTTTGCTTTAATAGTATTATTATAGTTGCATTTGACCAGGATGGTGGCATTTTCCCCTGCTCCAAGATTACATTGCATGCGTTAGCTAAGGGTCTTTCGTTGCTTCAACAAGTCACCATTTTTAAATATACCCAGACCCTTGCCCTCCCCCCCAATGGATACTGACATAGTCTTTTCCTTGTGATGCTGAAATTCAGTTCCTAGACAGCATGGTAGTAGCTTTCTGAAGAGGTGGCTTCTTCCATGTGTCAATAGTTCTCTGAGAAGATGTTTACAGTCAGCATTTCTCTGCCCTGTGGATTCCCCATGAAATTGACTTGGATTATTGTTTTTTTCCCCTCCCTACAATTTCCCCCCTGTAGGTTCTGGAATGAGAATAGTCCTTGCCCATTACCAATTTTCTGGTCTTCTTGGGGCCCTTGGACTAAATGTAGTTCCAATTGTGGTGGAGGTGTAAAGAGTGAGCAAACCCTCTGGGCCTGGTTCTGGTGCTGATAACAGCCACACAGTACCCCAGAAGCTCTCCCAGAGTAGTATGCCCCGCCTGTTTGTACCAGTCTCTCCGGAGGCGTGGGTTCAGATCCCACCCCTGCCACCATGTAAAGAGCGGGCAAACCCTCTGGGCCTGGTTCTGGTGCTGATAACAGCCACACAGTACCCCAGAAGCTCTCCCAGAGTAGTATGCCCCGCCTGTTTGTACCAGACTCACCGGTTTCAGGGTTCTTAGCTGGAAGCCCTTGTGCACAGCAGGCAGACACTCAAGACACAGGAAGGATAATTATTTATTAGCTCAAGAGAACAGTCAAATTAACAATACTCACTCTTGAGGCAAAGCAATGGCAATAAAAAAAGAGCTTGACCTAATCTTAGCTAAAACAAAGCCCACTAGACAAATAGGTACCCAACCTCCATCTCCTGTGATTCAGCCTCTTCCTCCTTTCTTTTCGATCCACCCCGCCTTTTCTTAAGCCTGGGGGAGGAGCCGCCTAATCAAGGACAACCACCAGGTGCACTTAATTAGCCACTTATCCACTGTTCTAGACAGGAGGGGTACACTCAAGGCAGAGGTCATGTGAAAATGGAAACACTTGTCCTGGCTGTGCTGTGGTATGTTTTCCACCCCTCTATTCTTCAGGTTGCTGATGGTCAGACAGCTGAAATAGGAGACAGAAAAGGTGTAAAGGATAACAGGAAGTTGGCCATGGACTTAGGAAACTGTGTAGCAAGGGCATGTGGTGAACATTGTCCTACAGCTACAGAATTTCCAGACGTAGAAATGTTTCATATTGCCTGAGAAACAGCTCTAGTATGACCCCAGTGCATGGCTTGTATTTAAACAACTGGTTGGATAATAAAATATACTATTTCATTGATTCATTGTGTGTGACGAAGGAGGGCTAAAGCATGTGACAGAGATAACAGATCTCAATCATTGTATTAAAGGCACATTGTGTGCTTGTACAGCCTTGTTTGGATTAGGATTGTATGGGGGGGAAGTTTTATTTATTTATTATAGATACTTTTTCCTCTCCAAGAGAGACCCAGAGCAGCTTGCAACATCATAGTCAGGTTAGGGGGAGAGTGTGTGGCTGGTCCAAGGTCACCCTATGATCTCCTATGGCAGAGCCTGGCTTCGAACTTGGGTGGCCCAAATGCTAGTCCAACCATCTAACCCACTGTACTGCACTGGCTTCAACCCCTTCTTGGTTTCACTGTCTGGACTTCCCACACTAGTATTAGCAAATTTAAAGGAAACAGGTTTTTTTTTTTTTAAAAAAAAGATACTCTTTCCCTATTTATAATTCCTAAGAATAGCTTGGGAAACCCAGTTCTGATTAGCAAAAGCAAGTGGAAGTTGAAGGTTTCAATCCCGTCCTTCTTTACAGCCCTGATCCAAACTGCAGCTGCACAATGCATAATTTGTCTTAAAGAGACTGAAGGAAATCTCTGTCACATCTGCTTTGGCCCTTAAGTGTGCCCCTTAAGGGCAGCATAGTAGTGGAATCAAACCTTGTCCTCCAGCCTTAACAATAGGTAGCATACTTTCACTGAGAAGGATCCCTGCCTCCAACAATCCACAGCCCAAGTGCAGGACCTCCATCTTCATGGCATTTAACTTCAGCCTGCTCTGTTCTACCCACCCAGACATGGCCTCCAGAGCTCTCAACAGGGTGTCAGGGGCAGAGTCAGGTCGGCCACCCATCAACAGATACAACTGGGTGTCATCTGCATATTGATGACAACCCAGTCTGAAACTCCACACCAACTGGGCAAGGGGGCACATATAAAGATTGAACAACAAGGGAGAGAGTATTGCCCCCTGTGGGGCACCGCACTCTAATGGTTGGCGTGCGGACAGTCTCTCCCCCAGTGCCACCCTCTGTCCCCGACTATGGAGAGAAAAGAGACAAGCCACTGCCAGGCTGTCCCACAAATCCCCACATCGGTGAGGCGGTGGGCCAACTTTTCATGGTTGACCGTGTCAAACGCTGCTGAAAGGTTTAACAAGATGAGCAGCGCCGGGGGGGCATGGCATCGGTCTCCGTGTAGATGGACGTGCGCTGAAGGAGCTCTGTCTCCCCCCAGCCTGGAATTGCGCTAAATAAAGCATTCTAACAAACAAAAAGCAAGGAATGAGGGGACAAAGATCGGGAAAGAAGAACCCACCGAATAGAGCAGCTGAGTGCCAGCAGTTTCTTCCCCCAGAAGAGAGCTCTGGCGCACAATGAAGTCGCAGCTCAGCAGAAGGCAAGATGGCGGACGGAGCTTTCGGAGCTGACGCAGCGGTAAATATTCCTTCTGAGCCCTTAAACCAGCAGTTTGCTATACTGCAACAAGCCCTTTTAAAGCAGATGTCTGACTTAATTCAACCACTCTCGGCTCAGTTGGCTGAAATAAAGCTTGAAATAACCAGAACGAATGCAAAAGCTGAGAATGCACTTGATAACTTCATCAGAAGAGCTTTAAACTGATGCCGCAAGGGGCAGGGGACGATCGCATGGCGACTTCAATGATGAAGTGAACACAGTGGGGACCCACCTGGGTAGGAAAGGTCAAACAAAGGTACAAGGCTACAAGTGTTTATATACCAATTCCCAAAGTATGGGCAATAAGAAAGAAGAGCTTGAGCTTCTATTGCAAACAGAGGGCTATGATATAGTAAGAATTACTGAGACTTGGTGGGATGATTCCCATGACTGGAATGTGCTAGTGAATGGGTATGAGTTATTCAAGAAAAACCGGAAGAGTAGAAGAGGAGGTGGAGTGGCGTTGTATGTGAGGAGAGGGCTTGATCGTCAAGAAGTTATGGAGAATGGGGCGGACAGCCCGGTGGAAAGTATATGGGTAGAAATAAGAGGAGGAAGGACAAAGGGTATTGTTGTTGGAGTCTGCTACAGACCACCCGACCAGCGAGAAGAAATGGATGCTGCCCTCTTTGAACAAACTGGCAGAGTATCCAGACATCAGAACCTTGTAATTATGGGTGACTGCAACTTCCCCGATGTGTGCTGGGAGACAGGCTCAGCAAAGCGTCATGAATCATGCAATTTCCTGACCTGCCTGGCCGATAACTTCCTTTTTCAAAAGGTGGAGGAAGCTATAAGGGGTTCGGCCATACTAGATTTGATATTAACCAACAGGGAAGAATTAGTAGATGAGATGAAGGTGGTGGGGACCTTAGGGGGAAGTGACCATGTCCTTCTTGAATTCCAGTTGCTGTGGGGAGCCAAGGAAGTTCGTAGCCAGACTCGTAGGTTAGATTTTCGTAGGGCCAACTTCGATGAACTCAGAGGCTTGATGAGAGTCATTCCGTGGGGGAGTGTGCTGGAAGGAAAAGGAGCGAGTGAAGGGTGGGCCATTCTCAAACACGAGCTTTTGCAAGCTCAAGCCTTCACTATCCCAGCAAGAAGGAAACATGGTAAGGGCTCCAAGAAACCGATGTGGATGCACAGAGAGCTCCAGAATAAGCTAAGGGAGAAAAAGGAAATGTTCAGGAAATGGAGAGAAGGACAGACCTCTAAAGAGGAGTATATGAGGGTTACTAGGTACTGCAGATCAGCCATCAGAGAGGCCAAAGCTCAGTACGAGCTGGGTCTGGCCAGGAGGGCTCGCTACAACAAGAAAAACTTCTACAGATATGTGAGAAGCAAACGCAAGGTAAAAGAGGCCATTGGACCACTGTTGGGAGTAGATGGAGAAACTCTGATGCAGGACAGAGAAAAAGCAGACAGGCTTAATGACTTTTTTGCCTCTGTTTTCTCCCTGAAGAACTCAGGCACATCTAGAGATAGTAGAAAATGTGGCAGGACACCTGAGTGGCTAATTGACATTGACAGAGAGGTAGTGGAGAGACATCTGGCTGCACTGGATGAATACAAATCCCCTGGGCCGGATGGGCCCAAGACTGCTGAAAGAACTTTCCAGAGAACTTGCAGAACCCCTGTCCATCATCTTCAAGGCCTCCTGGAGGACTGGGGATGTGCCACAAGATTGGAGAAGAGTGAATGTTATCCCAATCTTTAAGAAAGGGAGGAAGGATGACCCGGGAAACTACAGGCCAGTCAGTCTGACTTCTGTTGCTGGGAAGATATTAGAACGGATTTTAAAGGGATCAATCTGTAAGCATCTGAAGGACCGCTCAGTGATCCGGGGAAGTCAGCATGGTTTTGTTCCTAACAGATCTTGCCAGCCCAACCTGGTTTCCTTCTTTGATCGAGTGACCAGCTTACTGGATCGGGGGAACTCTGTTGACGTGATTTATCTGGATTTCAGTAAAGCTTTTGATAAGGTCCCCCATGACATTCTGAGGGGCAAACTGGAAGACTGTGGAGTAGACTATAGGACAGTTCGGTGGATAGGGAACTGGTTGGAGGACCGCACTCAAAGAGTGGTGGTCAACAGCGTTTCAGCAGATTGGAGGGAGGTGTCCAGTGGGGTGCCACAGGGCTCGGTTTTGGGCCCAGTACTTTTCAATATTTTTATCAATGATCTGGATGAAGGAGTGGAAGGGCTGCTCATTAAATTTGCTGATGATACCAAATTGGGAGGGGTAGCAAACACCCAAGAAGATAGAATTAAAATTCAACAAGACCTGAATACTCTGGAGAAGTGGGCAGCTGTGAATAGGATGCAATTCAACAAAGACAAGTGCACAGTATTACATCTGGGCCACAAAAATGAGAAGCACAAATACTGGATGGGGGATACACTTCTGGGCAGTAATATATGTGAAAGGGATCTTGGGGTAAGAGTGGACTGTAAACTGAATATGAGCAGTCAGTGTGATGCGGTGGCAAAAAAGGCTAATTCAATCCTGGGTTGTATCAAAGGGGCCATAGCGTCGAAATCGCAGGAGGTCATAGCCCCTCTCTATACTGCCTTGGTCAGGCCACACCTGGAGTATTGTGTGCAGTTCTGGAGGCCTCACTTCAAAAAGGATGTGGACAAAATCGAGAGGGTGCAGAGGACAGCGACGAGGATGATCAGGGGTCTGGAGACTGAGCCCTACGAGGAAAGGCTGAGGGCCTTGGGAATGTTTAGTTTGGAGAAGAGGAGGTTGAGGCGGAACATGATTGCTCTCTTTAAATATTTGAAAGGCTATCATTTGGAGGAGAGCAGGGAGCTGTTCAAGTTGGCAGCAGAGGGTAGGACGCGAAGCAATGGGCTAAAACTACATGCACAAAGGTATCGGCTGGATATTAGGAAAAACTTTTTCACGGTCAGAGTAGTTCAAAAGTGGAATCAGCTGCCTAGGGAGGTGGTGAGCTCCCCTTCACTGGCAGTTTTCAAGAAGAGGCTGGATGAATACTTGTCAGAGATGCTTTAGGCTGATCCTGCACTGGGCAGGGGGTTGGACTAGATGGTCTGTATGGCCCCTTCCAACTCTATGATTCTATGATTCTATATGGCTTTAATGTCACAATAGGACATTTGTTCCCTGCAAGAGTCCTCTGATTCACTCCAAATGAGGGTAATTAATCTGGAAGCGGCCTTGAGGAAAAAAAAATCTGAAGTTGCGTGAGATAGGAGAGTCCCAATTAAAAAGGGAAAATTTAATTCCAGCTTTAAATAACTGGCTGGTAAAACAGTTAAAGTTGCAAGAGACTGAGAAGCCTCTCATCGTGAAGGCTTTTCGCATCGGGTCAGAAAAAGCTGCTATGGCAAAGAATACACCTAGAGACATCATTGTTGAGTCAGAGGACATTAATATTAAACAGCAACTAATGTATCAGGCTAGGACACAAGGTCCTCTACTCTTCAACGATGTACCAATCTACTTATTTTCGGACTTGCCCAACGAAGTACTGTCCAAAAGAAAAGAGTTGAAGCCAACAACTCTGGCATTGAGAAAAGCTAACATCCACTACAAGTGGCTGAACCACACCAAGCTTTCAGTTATTCATAAGGGCAAGCTGATTGTAGCCTCAGACCCAGAAGAAGCAGAGCATCTCCTGCAAGTCTTGGAGCTAGATTCCCTGATGGAGACTAACAAACCAAGCTACAAAAGAAAACTTGTGATGTCACCTTCACAGCAAAAAGGGAGTAAAATCCTGGTTAAGAACATTTAATGACTTTAAGATTTTAGCAAATATAAAAGTGTGCTGCTGTTATTTGTTTGTAGAAAAATAATCTATTCCAGGAGGGGGGAGTATGGCTGAGTTCCTTTGGTGTTGCTCCCTTTTTGTTGTTGTTGTTCCTTAGGACTAGGTTTTTACCTATTGCTAGTGTATGAAGTAATACACTAGGCCATGAGAACACTTTTTAGTTCTTATGATTAGAGATATTTAATTTTATATTAAAGTTGTGTATATATATATATATCTACAGTTACATACTTTAAGGTGCTAAAACGTAATTATAAGCACTTGTTAGCTATAAAGGTTTAAAGTTACTGTTTAGTTTATAGTTGTTTCTGAGGGTTTCAAGGTGTTAACGTTTACAGTTACAAAGTTGAAGAATAAATATATATAAATAAATAAATAAATAAGGAAAAGGGGTGGGAGGGGGAAGAACAGGGGGGAGACGGGAGGGATAGGAGCCTGGGGAGCAGTTAAGCATAATTTAAATAAAGCTACTGATCTAATACTAGTTGATTCAGGGTAATTAGCAAATTTATTAGACTTATATAGACACTATTTACACTTAAAAGTTAAACTCAATTGATTACATTGTAGCCATTGTATTCCTAGGTATGTTAGAATTTTTAGCCCTAGTGTAAGATTATTCACAAACTTGGTTGATATTAATTTTGCTATTAACTTTGTTATTGTTGATACGTTAAAGTTTATCAATTTACAAATCTTTATAATACAACTAACTATAATTAATTGGTTAAGAACTGAATTTTCAACACTATAATTCATTCACTGGCTTGGTCTTTCGGTAAGATGCCATCAAGTATAAGAATTGTTTCATACAATGTTCGGGGAACCCGATTAAGAGGAAAAGAATTATCAATGCTCTGTCAAAGCTAAGCCCAGGTATCATTCTGTTACAAGAAACCCATTTTCACTCAAAGCGCTCACAGAATTTAAACACCAAAAATTTCCATCAGCAATACCATGCATTTGGTACTTCAAAAGCTAGGGGCGTGTCAGTGTTGATATCAAATAAACTACCTTTCCAACTAAAGGATGTTTACAGAGATTTCCAAGGTCGATTTATCTTTATCAAAGGGTCAATTGAGAACCACTTATTTACTTTCGGGTCGCTTTATGCGCCCAATCAAACCCAACTGTTGTTTATAGAAAATGCTTTGGAAAAGTTTTCCCAATTTCAAGAAGGCATTCAAATTTTAGGCGGGGACTTAAATTATGTGGTCGATCACAAATTGGATAGAACTAAACTCAAAAAAGAAAGATCTAAAAATAAAAAGTCAGTTACAAGGTTAGCACAGATTTTTGAAAGCAATAATTTTATAAATATCTGGAGGTTCCAACATAGCACAGAAAAACACTTCACCTATTTTTCCCCTAAATATAACGTTTATACTAGAATCGATTACTTACTAGCGTCAAATTCTCTTTCTGATAATCTAATCAATTCTGAAATAGGCAATATTGGCCTTTCTGACCATGCGTGGGTTCAATGTGAAATTTCGATAAACCACAGTACTCCAAAATTTAAATCTTGGTCACTAAACAAATCCTTACTTTCAAACCCACTTGCAATAGCTGAAATAAATAAATCCATTGAAACAGCCTTAGCAAACAATGATACTGGTGAAGTTACTCCTGACATTCTACGGGATGCAGTTAAAACTGTAATCAGGGGAAACATAATATCACTTTTGTCCCACATAAACAAACAGAGAAATGCTATGAAACAGAACCTTCAAGACAACATTAAGCGACTAGAGGATGCCCATAAAAAAACTTGTAACAAGAAAATTTATAAGCAGCTTCTGTCCCAACGTAAATTATTAGAGTCATTAGAAATTACCAAAATTCAAAGAGACCTTCAGTTTGCCAGGCAAAAGTATTGGTTCAACTCACCCAAATCACTGCGCCTCGTCTCACGGGATAAGAGAAAAAAAAGCTTTAAAACATATCAAGAAAGTGATTGATACCAAAGGTACTATCCACACCACGAAAAAAGAAATTCTAAAAATCTTTGAAAACTATTACACAAGCCTTTACTCATCTAAATCCCCGAATCTAACTTACATACAAAATTTTTTACAATCATGTAAAAACTTAAACACCAGGCCCTGATGGATACCCCGCCGAATATTATAAAACATTTGCAACACAACTGAGCAGACCCTTAGCTAACGCATGCAATGTAATCTTGGAGCAGGGGAAAATGCCACCATCCTGGTCAAATGCAACTATAATAATACTATTAAAGCAAAATAAAGATAGCACTAAACCGAACTCATATAGACCCATATCGCTCTTGAACCAGGACTACAAATTTTTTACAAAAATCATTACCAAACGAATTAACTCTTTCATATCACAATACATCCATCCTGATCAGTCGGGCTTTATTCCAAACAGAGATATGATGAATAATATTTACAAAACACTTAACCTAATTTCTTATTGTCAAATGAACAAACTAGATTCTAGTCTTTTATCTCTTGACATAGAAAAAGCCTTCGACTCGATTGATATCCAATATCTAAAATCAACACTGCTACAGATGAACTTCGGTAATAAGTTCCTAAGGCTGATAGACGCTATCTATTCTAATCCGACAGCTCAAATTAAGATCAACGGGGCTATCTCTAGCAGAATCCCTATTCAAAGAGGCACAAGACAAGGATGCCCGCTTTCCCCAATTTTATTTGCCCTCTCTATTGAGCCATTAGCTGAAAAGATAAGAGACAATATCGAAATCCAAGGTATAACAACTACTCAAAACAATTTCAAACTAAGTTTATTTGCTGATGATTTGCTTATTTATTTAGTAGACCCAATAAAATCACTAATTCCCCTCCAAAAAATTCTAGATGACTTTAGCCAGATCTCAGGCTTAACAGTAAATTATTCTAAATTTCAGCTACTTCCAATACACATGCGACCTGATACAGTAAACTGGGTTAAAATGAATTGTAATTTTCAATGGTCACATGACCAGATAACTTATTTTGGGGTAAACATTCCAACTGATTTGAATAACTTGTTGAAAATCAATCATCATAGTGCTTTTGACAAAGTTAAAATTAATTTTATCAAATGGAACAAACTGAACTTGTCATGGTTTGAGAGATATAATTTAATTAAATCTTTCATACTACCAAAATTAATGTTTTATCTTCGTGCAATTCCCCTATTGATCCCTCAAAAATTAATCAAAAATTGGCAGAGTAGACTAAATGCATTTTTATGGAATGGGAAAAAAGCTAGAATAGCCTTCACCACTCTCAGGCTAAAACACTCAAGTGGAGGATTTAACTACCCAGATTTGAATCTTTATCAAATTTCGATCAGATTAGTTAACATACAAATTCTAAATTCTACAGTCTCTTCGGATTGGACCCAAACCATACATCCTAACAAAGACCTACCAATAATTCAGAGCCTCTTTTGGAATGGCAAAAAAAAATCAATTGATAGGAGACATAAACAACCCATTCCTAACAGATATGTTGACAATCTGGAACCAACACAGGAAAAAGATCCTACCCAGCATATCAAGATTTTCATCTTTTTTGGGTCAAAGTTGGTTTTTACCAGGCCAATCCAAAACGTATGCAAAAAACTGGATACAAGAGGACAGGACCCGGCTAATAGACATCTGTTCAACCGAAGGTACTTTAGACAAAGCTGATTTAGAACAAAAAACTCAAACTAAATTACAATGGTTCACGTACCTACAGCTAGCCCATATGGCAAATCAAATTAAAACAACACAATTTTTTAAGACGCCTCTATTGGACTTTGAGATTATCTTACACCAAACATATGACACCCAAAAGGGTCTGATAGCTAAATTGTATAATATACTCTTGAACACAATAGAAATCAAAACATTAAAATGCCAACAGAACTGGCAGAAGGACTGCAATTCAGAAATAACGACAGCCCAATGGAAAACAATTTGGACGTTGAATAGTTCACAGTCGCGTATTACTTCTTCTAAGATCCAATCTTACAAAATTCTCCACCGTTGTTACCTAACCCCCAAAAAACTTGCATTAATTTCCCCACTTTTGTTGGAAAGGATGTGGGGGAGTAGGCACCTTTGCACATTGTTGGTGGGCTTGTCCCTACATTAAGAATTATTGGAAGGGAATTCTTAAGAACATACAGGAGATCACTGGATATTTAATCCCACTTGACCCCAAATTAATTTTTCTTAACCAATGGGAGACTGTAAACATCCCTAATATACGGAAAGAGTTAATCTGTGACTTTCTGACGGCAGCCAAGTTACTTACTGCTGGCTTCTAACTGGAAGTCATCCAAAATTCCCTCCACTGACAGTTGGATAATTAAGCTATGGGATTTTTACATTCAAGAAAAAATTTCGGAAACCACTAACCAAGCATTCATCTGTCCAAAAGGAAATGACTTTGAGTCTAAATGGTTCCCACTTTTTGAATTTTTAATTGTTAATGACATCCATCCCCCTAAACACTTGTCTTTTTTTGGTGTCCCTGAATCATTGCAAGCTGGTTTTGGTACCAAAAGACTTGCTAGTCCGAACAATACTGTAAACATGACAATATGTTAATGCTCAAATCTGATGAGATGATTTTGACATATTTGCTGGTTGATTGTATAGTTCTGTTGCATTGTTATGTTAATATTTGTCATCTGTTTAACTATGCTGAATAAAAATGAGTTAACCAAAAAAAAAAAAAAGATGAGCAGCACTGACCCGCCCCGATCCAGGTGCCAACGGAGATCGTCCGTGAGGGCAACCAACACTGTCTCCGCCCCATGACCTGTACGGAACCCAGACTGGTATGGGTCCAAGACAGAGATCTCTTCCAGGAACACCTGTAGCTGATCTCCCACCGCCCACTCAATCACCTTTCCCAAGAACGGAGGTTCAATACCGGGCAGTAACTGGACAGGTCAACGGGGTCCAAAGTTTTTTTTTTCAAAAGAGGCCTCACTACGGCTTCCTTTAGTGCCCTGGGAAAAACCCCGGAGCTCAATGATGTATTAATAATGACCTCCAATTGGGCCCCCAACCCATCGGCACTGCCTTTCACCAGCCACAACAGGCAGGGGTCCAGGAAGCACATAATGGGCCTCACCAGCCACAGGATCCTGTCCACCTCTTCCCGGGAGACCAGGCTGAAGTGATCCAAAAATGGGCTGGAAGATGGCCAAGGGGCCTCCAGTTCCCTTACTGTATCAATCATGGCCAGCAGATCATGACGGAGGGGCGATATTTTATCTGCAAAAAAACTCCCAAAAGCCTCACAGCTAATAGCCGAAGACCAAGGACCGAACTACCTGGAACCATTTTGCCGGGCATGAGCTTGCAGATGCTATGGAGGTGGCAAAGTATTCCTTCTTTGTCGCCTTCACAGCCACCTCATACGTTTTCATAAACGCTCTATAAGATGTTCTCGCCTGTTCGCCCCAATTCCACCGCCACACTTGCTCTAGTCGTCTCAGTTCCCGCTTCATCAGACATAGCTCCTCTGTATACTAGGGAAACAGTCTGACGCAGGGACGGAGAGGGCGATGGGGAGCAATTTTGTCGATGGCTTTTGAGAGACGGTCATGCCAGTCCCCCACCAGCTCATCCAACGAACCACCAGGGGGGCATTGGATCCCACAGGGCATTCTGGAAGCCAACTGGATCCGTAAGTCTCCACAGGCAAGCATAAATCTGCTCACCACCCATGCAGGAGGGGGCTGGCACACCCAGACGAGCCCTTAGGACATGGTGGTCCGACCGTGGCACCGCTTTAATAGTATCCAGCTGAATCCCTGCCCCAAAGATCAAATCCAGCATGTGGCCCGCTTGATGCGTAGGAGCTGAAACAAATTGGGAGAGTCCCAGTGCTGCCATGAAAGACACCAGGTCCAAAGCCTGAGAAGAGGTGGCGTCATCAACATGGACGATGAAATCACCCAGGACTAACAGTCTAGGATGATCCAACACCCACTCCAACACCACCTCTAACAAGCTCGACAGGGTAGCTACTGGTGCGCTAGGCAGTTGGTACACCAAGTAGATAGCCAAACTCTCCTTAGCATCCCATGCCAGGCCAGCACAATCAATACTGGGGATCTTAGAAGCAGGGACAGTCCTGAAGGAGAAAGACTCTCGAATGAGTATTGGCACCCCACCTCCCTGACCATCCATCTAGGACTGATGAAGGACCGAGAACCCTGGGGGAGCCAGCTCTTTCAAGACGACCGTCTCACCATCCCTCACCCAGGTCTCGGTCATCGACACCAGGTCCACTCCTTCGGCTGCAATGAAATCTTGCAACGTTTTGATCTTATTATTAATGGACCTGGCGTTGCGCAACATCAGTGCTGGAGGGAGGCTACACCTCCCAGCCCTGCTACCAGCATGCCTTGGGATGGGATGCAAGTTGGAAGGGCACCGAGCCCTAACATGTCTCCACGACCTTCCTTTCCAACCCCGTGTCCCACCGCCATACCTTCCTCGACCCCAGAAAGCTGGGATCCCCAGCCCCAGTCCGGTCTCCTTTCTCATATCCACCACCCTCTGCAAATCCCACCTCTAAATTCAACATACAATAATAACAATAGCAGCACAACATCACTGCCCCGCACCCTCCCTGGTCAACAGAGAATAAGCAGCTTCAGCAGCAGCAGCAGTCCCTGGCAGCAGCTCCTTTGAGGCCAGAGCACTCAGGGGACGGGGCAGAGCAGGTGGAAAAGCTCAGCCCTTGATGGAGTAGCCTCCCTGGTCAGCAGAGCACAGGCAACTAATTTATATTATACTTTGTTATTTTATTAGACGCTTACCCTCATATACAAATTGCAGAGAGAAGGAGTATATTTTAAATAAATAAAAGCATACCTGTCTATGCAAACATATTTAGCTTTATTTATTGAAACCCCCATCAAAATAACAGTCAGAGTCCTAAAAGATGGAGGGGGAAGCGTATAGCTAGAAAGCACACAGAGATAAAATACAAATAAAGACCTGCAGCACAAAAAAATGTCAGACTACCAGGGGCATCGAATGTTCTGTAACCCAAAATTTGTGCCAACTGTAGAAGTTATCGAGTATAGGAAGTATAGGAGAGGTCAAGGGTGACTGCAACAGCCAAACTTTCTGCAACTAAATCAAAACGTATAGACTTGTGGCACCTTAAAATCTCACCAACGTATTATAGCATAAACTTCCAGTAGTTAGAGCCCAGTACTATCAGATACATCTATTATTGGAAATACATACATTGATACAAAGAAAACCACTACCAATTTTGCAGCCAGAAAGCCACCAAATGCCACAGCTGAACATCTGTCATTTCTAGGCAAACCTCAACAAGAACTGCGATCACTCATACCACAGCATTGCTCTTATCACCACCTGTAATGACAGAGAAATACCTGTCCAGATTAAGCCCTAAATGAATGGAATCAAATTTGCTGACAAAGTCCAATAAGTTCATAATGGAGCCTCTTAAATCACAAGTTAATGCTCATGCAACACTATCTCCGTTTAAAACCAAATCTGTTTATATGCACACAGATGAAGATATTAACACCAAGTGGGGAAACAGCAAAAACAGAAGGTAATAAAATTGACTCAGTATTAATGCTTGACACTTTTGAATTAGTATCATAACCTTTAGTTTCTTTTGCCAACACATTTTACGTATGTTGTTCCTCCTTTTCTGTGTTGTGTTTAATCAAAGGTAGGGCTTCTTGTACATCAGACTGCACTAATCTACCATTTGGTCTTCATCTCTGAAAAATAGAGGAGGTTGGTTGAATAAAGTTTTTTTTAAGAGAAACCTCTCCAAGTGTACTTTATGTTATGAATTCAACAGAAAAAGCATACTTTTTATACAGCTTTTTGTACCTAAATCTCATCCCTGAATTTTAATGCCTTAATAAACACAGGTTTTTGTCACTTTTCTTTTTATGAACACTGTTGCTAATGCCTTCCAATATATCTTTATCACTACACTACCGGTAGTAATTGCAGAACATTACATGTCCAAAGGCACTCACATATCACCCATGGTAAAGGAATGAATGTGTGACAAGTACTCAAGAAGCCAATGGGACAACTGCCTTTGTCATCATTACTAGGGGTGTGCAGGGCCAGGTCACTTCGGGTTTCCCGCTTCGGGTTTACCTGAAGCGGGGGGGAAATCTGGAAATACCTTCATTCCGAAGCAGCAAGCCACTTCAGAATTAAGGTATTTTACTCACTTCGGTATGCTCCGTAAATATTCGGAGCATACTGAAGTGAGGGGGGGAAACTCCCCCACCCCCACCTCCCACCCACCCTGGGGCAACCCCTCCACCCCCCTGGGGAAACCACTCCACCCCCCACCTACTTACCTGGCAGGAGGGTCTTTGTCAGCTGGGTGGCAGGCCACGGCAGCGGCGGCAGTGGCGGCGGCACGAGGCTGCAAGCAGCGGCGGAGCCCTTTAAACTCAGCCCCGAAGCTTTCCGAAGCATTCCGAATGCTTCGGAAAGCTTTGATTAGGGATTTCCGAATCTTTACAGATCAGGTCCAATTCGGGTAATTTACCTGAATCGGAAACCCAAAGTGCACACCTCTAAATTCATTACACAACAGTGGTGCTAAGTAACCACTACAGAGACCCAGTTCCAATTGCCAGAAGAAGCCAATTATTCTGTAAATTCTTACATGCAGAAAATACAACCACTCTCTATCTTTTCATAGATGTATTGCATTTATGTACCTTTACAAAATGCAGACCCCAATGCAGATTCCTTTTTTATGATATAAGCAACAATGAGAAAATGTATGATGTTACGTTCCCACAAGCCAACTTCAATTTATTTTGCTGTGCTCTTTCACCAGTGCCAAAATGGCTTCAACAAGATAAACAAATTCAAGAAAGATACAAGTATTTCCAAAGATCCAGATTTACTGACATTAATTTCAACCAAGTAGTATCAGCCTCAGCCTCAGTTGCTTGTTAGAAAGAAAAGCTAGGATTTCACCATGAAAAGCAAACTATCTGCCAACTGCAGAACTGAATGGGAAGAAAAGGCACACAGGGTTAAGTCCCTCATGAAAACAAGTCAATACATCAGTTATGTGTTGTGAAAACAGAGAAAAGAAAGAGTAATGAGGATCCTGACCTTCTTTGCAAAACCATCCAAGGTGCATGGCCTTATGAAGAACTAAGTACTACTGGTGTTGAGGGAATTATAAAGCTGGTTTTTGGAGAGGCAGACATTCAGCTATTTAATTGGTGAGATCACTCAGTTAAAACTTTAGTAATAAAGGCTTCTCTCCCACATCAATTATTCTGGGGGACTGAGAACAAACAAAAGGTCCCATCATAAAACAACATACATGCATTCGGCACCTTTTGTCCCATGAAGCAGCAAGTTTGAAAAGAAGTCCACTTTTTTCTTCCCCCGCCTATGCTGGTTATTTTGAATGTTAATGGAGTAAAGTTTCCCTACTTTAAGGTTATTTTTACTTGCCACGTATGGTTTGGGAGATTAGTTAACTGAACTATCAAGTAGTCAATTAAGTTATAAAGTGCAGGAGAGCCAATCATTTTGACACATTTTCCATTGGACTAAAAAGCCCATCACTTAGACCAAAAAGTATAAAACCAAGCCATGTTAAAGAGAGCTTTTCAATCCTGACGACTGCCACACACAATGCTTCTAGCAATCACAGACTTTATTTAGGGAACCATATAGATAGGGACCTGGGGAAATGGAGCTTCTGAAACCCAAACAAGCTGTATAAACATATCCATACAAAAACTCTTTGCTGTGGTACCAGCAGCACAGAACATAGACCTGGTACATCTAAGTAGTTCAAATCTTAGCTCAGTCGCATTCAGTGAGTAGCTATGAGCCTTTCAGTACATCACAGCATCATCTGAAAAATGTGACTAATAATGACTTACTTCATAAGGCTTGTATACCCCAGTACTTCAGTTATTCAGAATAACTATGGTAACCATTTCTAACTCACAGATTCTATGAATGGAATTCTACTTTTCAGTCCCATACATGCTCCCTTTCTGACTGCTGTGATTTTAAAGCTAACAATGAGAAGTCTGGTACCCTATGCAAACTGTTTGTATGAGCAGTACTTTGGCCAGTACATTATGATCCTTATTTATGTGAAAACTATTATTCATCACCCATCCTCATCTTTCAGCTTCCTGTCTCAAAAATGTGTTCTTCATGATCTACCTTTAGCTTATACTGCCTGACTTTTCAAAAAGTACATACCACCAAGTAGAAAAGCCTACTAATCCACTATGTATACCAAAAAAATTAAAAAGGAAACCTGTAACTTAAAACCCAACTCTCTGTGGTTGCGTAGAGCTTACCGGAGCTGAGATTTCTAAGGAAAACGACAACAGAAAATTTAATCAACTCTTATCACAGTATCTGTCTTCTGTAAGTCACTGGTTCACTGAGCTAATAATAATTAGTGCTGAAAGTCTTAATTACTTGACATGTTTAACAGATACACTAATATAATATGCTGTTAACCCAAACTGTAATCGCATAATTATTGGAAAAGGTGATAAAGGTTTCTGATATTATTGCAAGTTATACATGTTTTTTGATTCAGTGTGTTTTAAGATTTCCCATACGAACAGTATGTTTTTTAATTAAGGGAATTCATTACATATATTCTATACATTTCCTCTAAGGGGGTACTGTAATATTTATTACCACTAATTGCTTAATCAGGACTGTGACCCCCAACTTGATTTAAATTTCAATCAATGAGCTTCACTTGCATGTATATTTAAGCTGTAGAACTAATTCAGATAGTAATAGTAATGAAATGGATAAGGGTTCTTACAGGTAACAACCTCCTTTTCTCCCATTCACTCATTTTCTGAGTAGCCTACAGGGTCACTTCCCTTGCTAATATTCAGTCCTGCTTCCCATATCCATTTTAAAAGGTTTACAGTTAACAGATTGACATGACCCTTTGGAGATGGTGGCTGATAAATTGAGCCAACTACAACCAACTGCACTTACATATCTGAAAAATGTATTAAGGTCATAGAGCCCCTTTTACAGCACTTCTAAAGAAATACATTAAGGAGCATTTGCTCAGCAGATCACAAGAGAAAAAAGTCACCATATCATAGCACTGCTTTGAAATTATTGTATGAGGACTAATTTAAACACAATACTAATGGATAAGAACACACCATTGTGATCTTCAACACACACAGAGCCTCTTGTTTAAACTGTACATTACACATGCAATGCTGCTATGACGGAAACATCAGCATATGGATTTCTGAAATGGCAAAAGGGCATGAAAAGCAGTGAGAGCTCAGTTTAAACTGACACTGGGTGTGTGAAAGACTGCATGAGCACGATCTTCTTACCTACCAAGATAATGTTTAAATCAGACCTGGGACCTATCTTACACATGCAGCGGAAGGGGGTAGAGAAAAGCTGAGGCGGCAGAATGGACTGCAACACTTCTGACTGAAGATAGATTATATTTTCCAAAGTTCCCTCTACATTATTAATTCCTTATAAGTGGAAACAGTTAAGATAGACGTTCTCTTGATAATAGGCTTGGCAGGAATGTTTTACATGGGTGAACATTAAAAATGTAAACATCCCCTCCACTTACAGTCTGAAATGGTACAGTCCATTTCACTTCATTCTGCTCCACATGAAGGCCAGCCTACAACTGACTCAATATCACAGAGATAAGGGAATTGGGGGCTTGGAAATTCTCTCAGCATGCTGCCTCAAAAAAGAAAGTGAACATTAGTTGCTGATTTCCTTCACATTGTGCCAGACCATTTTTCCTCTGAAAAAAATACCTTTTATACCACTAGTGAGCTTAGTGCAGAGATGGTAACACCTCCCACATGCAACAGTGGAATATCTACATTATACTAAAGATAAACATAGGAGGAAAACAGCTTCTATAATTGAGGGAGAAACTTATTGTCTCTGTGACAAAGACCAAAACACAAGTAAGAGCAGAGATAGGAACCAAAGAGAAGAACACCTTGCATTATTGATGCGCTGCCAAATGAGTGCTTCACAAAGTGAGACAACATAAGGATATTCTTTAATGGTCAGCCAGTAGATTAGTAATATATTGGAGGAATAGATAAAAAGAAACTATGATAATCATTCCAAGAGTCATCTTGCAATCTCTTCTGTACAGGAATTTTTATTTATTTAATGACATTTATAGTCTACCTTTCTCACTGAGACTCAAGGCAAATTACACAGTGTGAAATTAGTACAGCCAACATCATGGACATTTCCATAAACAATGACATAGGGTAAATAAACCTAAGTTTACAAAGATATAGCATTAGCAAGAATCCAATACAGAGCTGAAGAAATGCTGAAGCAGAACGTAAGCAATTCTAGGGCTGACATTAGATAACATGAAGCACAGGTATCTCATAGGAGTACATACTTAAAACAATAGATAGTATGCAATGCAAAATAACAGTGAAGTCTATGGTCTCTAACACATTAGCGAAGCATCTGAGCTGCCCTTCCTACAATACAAAAATCTTTTTGAATAATTCGGTTTCATCATTTGTGGAAAGCTAGGAGAGTGGGGGCTCTCCTGACTTCCTCAGGCAGGCTGTTCCACAGGGTAGGGGCCGCCACAGAGAAAGCCTAAGTATGGGTTGCTGTTGATTTCGCCCATGTGCAGGGTGGCACCTACAGAAGACCCTATTCAGATGAGCGAAGTTGCCATGGAGGAACATAAGGAGAGAGGCAATTCCGTAGGTATGCCGGACCAAGGCTGTGAAGAGCTTTATTTTTCTTTGCTACACTGGACAACAGCCGATTGGCAGAAGGTGGCTTCCAGTTTTACACAACCAGCAACTAGTAGCTTGAACTAAGCATAGTAACTGATAGGTAGCAAATGGAGTGACTGCAGAATGGGGGTGATGCTCATGCTCATGCAGACTCCTGATAATCGTTGTACCGCAGCATTTTGCATCAATTGGAGTCTCCTAGTTAACTTAGATGAGAGACCTATAAATACTGCATTACAATAGCCAAGTCTTGATGTTACCATAGCATAGATCCAAGTGGTCAGGTCAGCCATGTCAAGGTAAGAAGCCATCTTCCAGGTTACAATGAGGTTGTAGAAAGCGTTTTTTATGGCTGCCTTAACTTGTTTTTCTAGTAGTAGCAATGGATCCAGTATAACCTCTAGGCTCTTAACGGAGTCTGCACTTTTCTTGGCAACTCAATTTCTCCTTTCGTTCAATTTCTCTTACAGAGAATTTTCAAGAAAACTGCCACATTCTAGATTTTTTTTGTCTTCTTCAGAGGCAGCCTGTTAAAAGCCTTTGAATAAACATTTCAAACCAACAACAAAGCTCCTTTGCTGGGGATGGGGGGCAGAAAAGTTGATTTCTGCTTCAGTTCATTCAGTTTATGAAGAACAAAGCCAAGAATCAGACGGCCACAATGTTTTTTTATGTCTTTATTTTTCTTTGCTACACTGGACAACAGCCGATTGACAGAAGGTGGCTTCCAGTTTTGCACAACCAGCTCACAAGACAACTTTAGGATCAATCAACAAATGGTACCGAGAAGAATCAACAACAAAAGTCATTAAGAACTCTAAGCCTTCAAGACTCTTGAAAATATGGTTTTGAGCATCTTGGATTTAGAGGACGAATATTTAACGAGAAGAAAAATAGCAAGTCAAGCCTCTACATGTTCATTTTAAGTCACTCTCACCTCTGCCCCCAAAACACCATTTGATAAAGTCTGCTTATCTTGACTCTTTCCAATTGACACTATGCAACAATAACCTCACATGATAAAAACCAAGCACTAACAAAGGCACAAAATAAACTCATTAATAAAGTGCTATTTTAAAATAAGTTATTCAGCTACAGCTTAGTTGCAAATCACCTCCTAGCTACTCTCTCAAATTTTCTCTAATTCACTTAGGAGTCTGGGAATGAGGACATATCCCGCTCTCCTGATACAAAATCATTTGTGGGATAACCAGAGAAAATTTAACATGGAAACTGCCCTCCTCCTTGGACTTAACAGATCTGGCCATGCTGACTCATAGCATATTAACCTTGAGGCTGGATTATTATAATATGTTTTATGTAAGGTTACCTTTAAAGACAACCCAGAAACCAGCCAGTGCAAAATGCCACACTCCTCTTGTTAGTAGGAGTCAGTAGAACTTCAGATTGATCTTAAAAACAATGCATTGGCTATTTGTCTGCAGGTTCAATGTAAGGTGTTGGTTATTACTATAAAGCCCTGCACAGGTTGGGACCTTCATATCTGTAGAACCACCCCTCCCTTTACACTGCTTTGAAGCAGCTACATGCTTCTAATCAAGGCCTGCTTCAGGTTCCAACGTGTAGCCAAATCCAGACACTGGTTTTATAAGATAACTGATTTTGTATTTTAGAAAGTGTTTTTTATTTTACTTTATTTATTATACCCCACCTTTCTCCCCAGTTTAGCAAAGCAGACTAGTTGGTTTTATGAGGTGATCACTGATTTTGTAGTTTGCATTTTTTTTACTTTATTTATACCCCACCTTTCTCCCCAATGAGGACCAAAGGTGGCTTACATAATTCTCCTCTCCTCCATTTTATTCCAACCACAACCCTGTGCGATAAATTAGACTGTGTGACTGGTCCAAGGTAACCCAGCAAGTTTCCATTTGAGGCTGATTTGCTGGTTTTATTTCTACTATGTATATGTTTCGTACTTCTGTAACCAATCTCAAGCCCCTGTAACCAGCTTCAAGTCCCTTTGGAGAAACTCAGGTCTGAAATGCTTTAAACAAAAATCACACTGCTAGTTTTCATTTTTTTAAAAATCGATCCTTGCCAAGTTAAGCTACTTTTGAAAGTGCGCCTCTTCCCCAATGTTACGAAGATTTTTTGGAATGGATGGATGATCAAACTTATTCCTTGGAAGCTTTAACAATCAGATCTCATGGGGAAACAATTGCACATGCTTGACATTACACCCATAGAATGTGGATGTTACATAAAGCTAAGAATACACACAAGACTTTGGATCCTTAGGCTACAATTTTGAAACCGTTTTACTGTTGCTGCAAGCCTTATTCCTTTCAGTCATTCAAACACAACTTACATTTGTGTTGTACTTTGAGGAACAGGATGATAGTCAAACATCTCTTGGCTTATAGGGCATTATTCTGTTCCAAAGTGATGCTAAGCTAATATATGCTTTCAAGTTTACATTAGCAACAATCAGAGAAATGCTTATTGTACACCATGTCAAGGGAAGAAATTAGCTGAATCAACATATGCTCAGCATCAGAGCGCAAAGGAAACAAGGCTGAACAAAGAACAGGGTAAAGAATAATCTGGTTAAATTGCAATGGTCTCATGTAATTTCACTTTAGAGTAGAATAGTCACTTCATTTGAGAAAACACACGGCTGCAATAAAGAAAGATCCTGAGGGGGCAACAAGATTGCAGGCCTGAGGACTGATCCTACAGATCTCTATATACAAAAGCAAGAGCTGAATTTTGCAGAAGAAAAGGTTTAAGAGATGTTTCATTTCAACAAGAGGAATACAGCACTTTTTAAACTGCACAGCCTGGATAACATTTAAAACACAGAACTACAGAACTGTAAGGAAGACAGTAGGGGTAGCCATTACTGCAGAACATCTAAGTCTCAGAGAAGGATGCCCTTTATCTGAACACAGCACAGCTCCTTCAACATACCACAGCTTTTCTGTTTCTCTCATTTTTGATATTTAGAACAGTCAGCCCTTGCTGTTACAGACTTGGTCCAAACCAATCCAATTATTTCCAATACTGTGACAGGATCTCACAAATCAAACTACTCCCGCCAAACAAACTGACCAGCATAGCATAGGTTGATAATTAGAGGGGCCCTTCTTTCACCTGACTATACCTGTAGACCAATACATTTAACAAGGCTAACTGAGCTAGCTACACTAAACTACAGAGGAAAGTAAAACTTAAAAAATAAAAAGCTTCAGATCAATATTTCACAAGGGAAATGTTTTACAAGGCAATATACAATACGGTACCATCTTTTAGTCTGCACACTGAAATCTAGAATCAGAACAATCAACCTTCACAAACAATCAGAAAGGAGGCAGGCAAACAGCTAGAGGCCTGAACAGTGGCATCCATGTACAATAGGGAGCCCAGGACGTGAATGGGACAGTGATACTGGACTAGAAGCCAGATGCACTCCTGCTAATCCTTGCAAAATCTCCCAGAGGTGACACTTAGATCCATACACCCAACCAGGGCAAGATGTGGCATTGGCTTTTCTTCTATTAAGAGCTTAATAATAAATGTGTACCTGGACTATACCACATCAAGCTGCACGTGGGAATTTGCTTCTCCATATGAAAATTTTAAAAAACCTTGCACATAAAAAAATCAAGGAAAGACTTCAAGCCTTAGCCTTTCCCTTGACATACTAGATGTCTATGCTCAGAGAACATATTTGCTTAACAAAAGGTTCTCTCGTGTGATTCTCCCCCTTGCAGTCTCAAGAGGAACAGGTGAAATGTAGATCTGCTACCTCATTAGCTGTGTGTGAGAAATAGAACAGGACTATCTTCTGTGTTATGACATTTAGAATCAGGTTGTAATATGACATTTATAAAATTAATGTAGACACTAGATGCCTTTTAGCTTCAGGGACACAGCTTGCTGAACAACTTAAGAATATATTAGAGCTTTTTGCTTATTTTTTTCCTCTTCTTTCTAAGCCAAGACATACAAGGCCCATGCTAGAGGCAAAAACTCAGAAAAGATCAACCAACCAACTCGCCTTTTTCAGAGGTGGAAAGTCCTTTGCTGCATTCTTTCTGGAGTATTAAGTAGGACAGTTGTAGAGAATGAAAAAGAAGCAAAGGTAATCAACACTTCCACAACAAAGATCAATGTTGTTTGCTGCGAGCAAAGTAAATGCATGTCAATAGGGTAATTCTTTTTCAGAAGTATAGTTCTGATCGTGAGCACATGTATCATAGAAATCAGAGGTTACCTAGGTTATGAGTATTTGTCAAGAGACAGAAAGAAGTCTAAATCCATCCAGTAAGTTAAAGAGAAGAATTCATAAAAGCATTCATGCTAAAACAACCTTCTAACTTATTCATGCTAAAGCTCTTTAAATAATCAATTAAGAGTTTTAAAAGCCTTTTTCCCACCACAGAAATGCTCCACTTTAACAGCTAGCATTATTAAACAGTTTATGGTACTCTTTGCATTTAAATAATATACCTTGATTTTTCTGGTTATGCTGTCATACAGCTTTTCCACTCAGTGCCCACAACTTTAAAATGTCTTCACTCCTTTTTCAACACCTTCAGTGAGGTTCAGATATGCAAATCCATTGAGCAAAGTGTAGCTATGCATACAAAGGCTGAGTGGGAGAGACAATGATGTTCCCTCCGGAATTACTTACGATTTTAATACTACTGAATCAAATCACCTATTTAAAAAAAACCACCAGCGTTTCACCCAAATGAAACCTGAATTTAACTCTTTATGATAAAAGGATTTTAAAAAATCAAGCGGATAGACCTAAATAGATCACCTAAACAAATATGCTCCAGCCCTTCTAACTTATAGGCAATACACAGTCTTTCACTTTAAATAGAAGGCACTTGAGAGTACAGCAGGCATACTTGAGCTCTACCAAATGGAAAGGAAATGGAAACACAACAGCTCCAAATCTTCCTGTTTTGAAACAGAGGTGGAAACAATGGGAAGTGTGTTACACTGATGGCAAGGTCAGAGAACTCCAAACACCCAAATGTGCCTCAAATGTCAACCCTCCATCCTTTTCCTCCCACCCCGCCTTCGAAGGGGAAATATTCCTGCCTTACATTTCTGAGCACCTCTACATGAAAGTCCTACTAGACCCAATAGGTCTCACTTCTGGGTAAATATGCATAGGATCAGATTGCACTTGCTTTTCTCAAAGTTTAAGAGAGGGGGTTTGAGGCATCAACGACGACCCCTGAATCTGTCACTATCCTGACATGTTATTATAGCTTGCACTCAGAAAACATTTTTTTCATTTTAGTAGCATGCTGCTTCTAAAGCTGGGGTGGGGGTGGGGGGTAGTAAATGTTTTCACACTCTGTTGAAAGAATTAGCGAAGAGCAAACAATTAGAACATAACCTGTTACTACATTCTCTCCCACCCACCACCCACCCTGCCTTTGGGAGGCACGGAACAAGGAATGCCTTCAATCCCAAGGCAAGAATTCAGCAGCAGCGCTCCTCGAGAAGCTACATTGTATAACCGCTCCAGAAGGAACCCGTGCAGTAGAGGAAGCCCGAGTGAGTATCCGAAGCAGTTAATTCGGGGATAGAGAACGGGGCCGCGCGTTTATTGGACAGAAAGCTTTTAATCAGTCTGCAACTAGCGCTGAGGCGGAGAAGGTCCCCCACAACTCCCCAGTAGCCGGGCGCCTCCAAGCCCAGGAGGCTCCAAAGGAGCGTGCGCCTGTTTGTGCAAGAGAGGTTTCCTCCCTCCGCCCTGTACGCCTGGTCCTTCTTTTTGCCCCTTCCTCAGAAGGCCAAATAAGTTTAACTTCTGCTACTGCCAGAGCTTCCCGGGCAACTTGTTCGTGCCCCTCTCTCTTTGACAGCGCAGCCAAGCGCGCACCCGGGCTTCCCCCCCGCCCCTCCCGCCACCAGCAGTGCCAAGCCGAATGCCCCAGGACAACTCTCCCCTCCCTCCGCCTCGTGCTTCAGAGACGACCCACTGAGGCAGGCCCCTCTCCCCGGCTTCAGGACTTACCAAAAGGAAAAAGAGCAACATTCTCCCACCAAAGCACTTAGTCCTGCAGAAGCTGCATCCAGCCATAGCCCAGCCAGCTCCTGCTCCCGCTTGCGCTGGAAGAACGAACTGCTGCCACGTCTGGCCAGGCATGCGCAATCCGTGGGGAAAATCCTGCTACTCTAAAGCGGAGTAGTGAGCTCCCAGGTGCATGCTGGGAAGTGTAGTTTCTTCTGCGTGGGCGGCTTGTGGCTTAGGCAGGACGAAGAAACAGGTGGCGGAAGGACGAATGTCTCGATGTACCAGTCTGAATCTTTCGTTTGCATTGGTGGAGCAAAAGTTGCACTGTTGCACACATTGTTCGATGTTATGCTATCATGACGCTATAGCAATCATTTATAACTGGATTGCCTTGTCGACACAAAAAAGCCATTTACAAATTATTGCTATTGGTAGGAAGAAAGTAAAACCAGGATCCACACGGATCCTCACGGATCCTATGGTTTTTTAAATAGGAAAAACACAAATGAAACATCAAATCACATATCACAGCCGGGTCCACAGACTGAAATATAAAAAACACGATCCAAAAATATTTGGCCCTGCCACGGTGAAAAAACGTGAATCTGAGACACGGATCCTCATGAATTCATATGATTTTTACACTGAAACAAAACAAAAAGGCTGTCATATTTTAGATCATGTCCCAGGCTACAGAGAGCAACAAAACAATCACGCATTCATGAATTCGTGGTGCTGCCATGGCACAAAAACATGTTTAAAAAGCACGGATCCTCAAGGATCCTCTTGATTTTTAGATGAGGCCACCCAAAATACACCATACAATACTAGATCATGTCCAATGACACAAATGGGACCAGAAAAACCAACCGTCCACCGCTTCGTGGCACCACCACAGGGCAAAAACATGGCTCAAAAGCACGGATCCACTCAGACCATCTTGATTTTTACGTGGGGTCACCCAAAATCCACCATACAATACTAGATCATGTCCATTGCCACAAATGGGACCCAAAGATTAAGCTGTCCACCCCTTCGTGGCATAGCCACGGGGCAAAAACATGGTTCAAAAGCCCGGATCCCCACAGATCCTCTTGATATTTAAATGGGGCCATGCAAAATCCACCATACAATACTAGATCAGATCCATTGCCACAAATGGGACCCAAAAATTCAGCCATCCACCTCTTCGTGGCACCGCCATGAAGCAAAAACATGCTAAAAAGCCACGGATCCTCATAGATCCTCTTGATTTTTACATGGGGTCATCCAAAATACACCATAGAATACTCAATCATGTCCATTGCCAAAAATGGGACGCAAAGATTAAGCCATCCACCACTTTGTGGCACCATCACAGGGCAAAAACATGAATCAAAAGCACGGATCCTCAAGGATCCTCTTGATTTTTATATGGGGCCACCCAAAATACACAATACAATACTAGATCATGCCCAATGACACAAATGGCACCAGAAAAACCAGCCGTCCAACGCTTCGTGGAACCGCCACGGGGCAAAAACATGGTTCAAAAGCACGGATCCTCACGGATCCTCTTGATTTTTAAATGGGGCCATGCAAAATCCACTATACAATACTAGAACAGATCCATTGCCACAAATAAGACCCAAAGATTCAGCCATCCACCTCTTCGTGGCACCACCACGGGGCAAAAACATAGCTCAAAAGCACAGATCCTCAAGGATCGTCTTGATTTTTACATGGGGCCACCCAAAATACACCATAGAATATTCGATCATCTCCATTGCCAAAAATGGGACTCAAAGATTAAGCTGTCCACCCCTTCGTGGCATCGCCACGGGGCAAAAACATGGTTCAAAAGCACGGATCCCCACGGATCCTCTTGATTTTTAAATGGGGCCATGCAAAATACTAGATCATGTCCATTGCCACAAAAGGGACCCAAAAAATCAGCCATCCATCCCTTCGTGGCACCGCCACGGGGCAAAAAATGCTAAAAAGCACGTATCCTCACGGATCCTCTTGATTTTTACATGCGGCCACCCAAAATCCACCATACAGTACTAGATCAGGTCCACTGCCTCAAATGAGACCCAAAAATTCAGCCGTCCACCTCATCGTGGCACCGCCATGAAGCAAAAACATGCTAGCCACGGATCCTCATAGATCCTCTTGATTTTCACATGGGGTCACCCAAAATCCACCATACCATACTCAATCATGTCCATTGCCACAAATGGGACCCAAAAATTCAGCCATTCAGCATGGCACCGCCAGGGGGCAAAAACATGGCTCAAAGGCACGGATCCTCACGGATCCTCTTGATTTTTACATGGGGTCACCCAAAATACACCATACACTACTGGATCATGTCCATTGACACAAATGGGACCAAAAAAACCCAGCGTCCACCACTTCGTGGCACCGCCACGGGGCAAAAACATGGATCAAAAGCAAGGATTCTCTCGGATCGTCTTGATTTTTACGAGGGATCATCCACAATACACCATAGAATACTTGATCATGTCCATTACCACAAATGGAACCCAAAGATTAAGCTGTCCACCCCATCGTGGCACTGCCACGGGCCAAAAACATGGTTCAAAAGGACGGATCCTCACGAATCCTCTTGATTTTTAAATGGGGCCATGCAAAATCTACCATACAATACTAGATCTGGTCCATTGCCACAAATGAGACCCAAAAATTCAGCCATCCACCGCTCCGTGGCACCACCACGGGGCAAAAACTTGGTTCAAAAGCACAGATTGTATGATGATGTCACTGCGCGTGATGTCATCATGCAGCAAGCCGGCCCCATTGGTGTGGCGGGCGGCTGGGATGGCGCGTGGCAGCTGCCTGCACTCCCAGTCGAGCACGGCAGGTGACTGGGGAGGTGCACAAGCGTTCTCCCAGCCCTCCCACTCTGTTGTTCCGCACGCCACCCTGGACACCTGCAGCGCCTGGCCTGCGGCTACTGTGCCCACCCAGGGGTGTGTGTTGGCAGCAGCGGTGGCAGCACAGGGCGGGAGGGTTGGCAGGCGGCAGCAGCTGTGGGCCAGGCAAGGCAGACGGCCGGGGCGGTGCGCAGGTGGCTTCCCATCCCTCCCGCTCAGCCGCCAGCGCTGCCGCCGCCAGCTCCGCAGCATGCACCCCCACCCCCAGCGCCCCCTCCGGCACCCCCTTCAGCACCTCAGCGCTCAAGGCAGGGGCTGGACCTGCCTCAATGGACACGCCGACCCTGCTTCTACACAACTGCTACACATGCTGTCTGCATGTTTTATCTGCAAATATATATCTTGCCTTTCAAAGAACAGTTTTCCATAACTACTACAATTGTTAAATATTCCAACTGCAGCATAATAGTAATAGGTAGCCCAATCCTCAGAATCCAATGCAAGTGACACTGATTTGTATCCCATGTTCTTTTAGCCGAAGTGATAAAAGTAAATGAAAGACCTCATGCCATATCAATCCTACCACAATTTACCAAGTTATGGTGCAGCATGTTGATGACAGAGCTTAGGATGCAGACTAAGCCCTGCTCCACCACCACACACCTGTGATGTTGCCCAATTCTTTACTAGAATTACACCAGTGACCTGCCAATGTAACATCAGTGGGGCTTAGAGTTGTCGTATCTTCAGATACACCGGTTGGTGTACCTTTGGGATACACTGTCATAGAGCTTAGCCACCATTCTAAACCAATCAGAGATAGGGCTTAGGCTGGCAGTCTTAGTTTCATATTGCTAAAGTTACACCAACAGGAACTGTTAGGCTTAAAGTCTTGGACACCTATTCCATAGAGAAATTACGGGTAAAGTCCTAAAACAGATCCTTTACAGATTCATTTTTAAAAGGATTTCTGTCAAGCATGCAAATATGTGCTCCTCATATATTCATAAGATCCACTCTAAGCACCACATAGCCATCTGCCTCTCACAGGACAGGTGTCCAGGGACTTATTTGAAATACTCCAGGGCACAAAAAACAAGCTTTTATACAGACCCTGTCAAACACCACAAAATCCCCTGGGCCGGATGGGGTGCACCCAAGAGTGCTGAAAGAACTTTCTAGAGGACTTGCAGAACCCCTGTCCATCATCTTCAAGGCCTCCTGGAGGACTGGGGATGTGCCACAAGATTGGAGAAGAGTGAATGTTATCCCAATCTTTAAGAAAGGGAAGAAGGATGACCCGGGAAACTACAGGCCGGTCAGTCTGACTTCTGTTGCTGGGAAGATATTAGAGCAGATTTTAAAGGGATCAATCTGTAAGCATCTGAAGGACCGCTCAGTGATTCGGGGAAGTCAGCATGGTTTTGTTCCTAACAGATCTTGCCAGACCAACCAGGTTTCCTTCGTTGATCAAGTGACCAGCTTACTGGATCAGGGGAACTTTGTTGACGTGATTTATCTGGATTTCAGTAAAGCTTTTGATAAGGTCCCCCATGACATTCTGATGGGCAAACTGGAAGACTGTGGACTGGACTATAAGACAGTTTGGTGGATAGGGAACTGGTTAGAGGACCGCACTAAAAGAGTGGTGGTCAACAGCATTTCATCAGATTGGAGGGAGGTGTCCAGTGGGGTGCCGCAGGGTTCGGTTTTGGGCCCAGTACTTTTCAATATTTTTATCAATGATCTGGATGAAGGAGTGGAAGGGCTGCTCATTAAATTTGCTGATGATACCAAATTGGGAAGAGTAGCAAACACCCAAGAAGATAGAATTAAAATTCAACAAGACCTGAATACTCTGGAGAAGTGGGCAGCTGTGAATAGGATGCAATTCAACAAAGACAAGTGCACAGTATTACATCTGGGCCACAAAAATGGGAAGCACAAATACTGGATGGGGGATACACTTCTGGGCAGTAGTCTATGTGAAAGGGATCTTGGGGTAAGAGTGGACTGTAAACTAAATATGAGCAGTCAGTGTGATGCGGTGGCAAAAAAGGCTAATTCAATCCTGGGTTGTATCAAAGGGGCCATAGTGTCGAAATCGCAGGAGGTCATAGCCCCTCTCTATACTGCCTTGGTCAGGCCGCACCTGGAGTATTGTGTGCAGTTCTGGAGGCCTCACTTCAAAAAGGATGTGGACAAAATCAAGAGGGTGCAGAGGAGGGTGACGAGGATGATCAGGGGTCTGGAGACTGAGCCCTATGAGGAAAGGCTGAGGGCCTTGGGAATGTTTAGTTTGGAGAAGAGGAGGTTGAGGGGGGACATGATTACTCTCTTTAAATATTTGAAAGGCTGTCATTTGGAGGAGGGCAAGGAGCTGTTCCAATTGGCAGCAGAGGGTAGGACCCGAAGCAATGGGCTTAAATTACATGCACAAAGGTACTGGCTGGATATTAGGAAAAACCTTTTCACAGTCAGAGTAGTTCAAAAGTGGAATCAGCTGCCTAGGGAGGTGGTGAGCTCCCCCTCACTGGCAGTTTTCAAGAAGAGGCTGGATGAATACTTGTCAGAGATGCTTTAGGCTGATCCTGCACTGGGCAGGGGGTTGGACTAGATGGTCTGTATGGCCCCTTCCAACTCTATGATTCTATGATTCTATCTCATAGGATCCATAACACCTTAAAGTAGAGTACTGTTCTATAAATTTCACTATTTCATTTACCCCATTGCTGAGACGCTCCTAAAATTTGCAAGAAGTTGTAGGATCTGGTACTAGTTAGAGTGCTGGAATTAAATTATGGCGACCTGGACTTAAATTTCTACTCAGTGATGAATCTCACTGGATGACCAAGGGCTAGACTAGCCACTCACTCTAACCTATATTGGATGATTGCTGTGGGGATAAAATGAAGGAGAGTAGAACCATGTATGCTTCCTGAACTCCATAAGGAAACTGGGATAGAAATGTAATGCATTATAGTGAGTCAGATCAGTGACCCATTAAGCTGAGTACCATTTTCTCTGACAGGCAGCAACTCTCTTGAGTTCTGAAGCAGAGATTCCCCCCACCCCCACCCAAGCCTTATTACCTGAGATCCTTCAACCAGTGATGCCAGAAACTGAGTCTCAGAACTTATACATACAAAACATGTACTATGCCCCTAGACTACAGCCAGTCCTGCAGTACAGAACAGTCGTTCCATAGTTAACTACCAGATATGATGTATCTCAGTTCCTTAAACCAGATAAATAAGCTCCCCTTTAAGCAGGGTATGGAAACCTCTGGCTTGCCAGTATTTAAGATGAAGCCAGACAGGCATCTGGTTGGGAGGGGACTCTTTAGGAATGTTCTGCCCAAGGGCAGCATGTTAACTGGACGATGCAATTGTCTGTTTCAGGGCTGACGCATGAGATTGGGGGGGTGGGGGGTGGACTTTACTAAGAATCCAGAGTGTCCTGCTCAGGCCATAAGCCCATTTATTATCTTTATGACATTTCAAAAATAAAATACATATTTTTCATTAAAATGTATGTATAGGATGGGATCAAAAGAAAGGGGAGATGGGTTACAAGTTTGTATCAGTTCCAGAAAGCAATTGTGCTTGGGTCCATATCTGTTCCAAGTCATTTATTCTGTCTATCTATAAAAAAACACATACACACACCCCCAAAAAACTCTTAGTTTTAAAACTCAGCATGCAGAAATTGCATACAAAAATGGTAGAACAGCAGCACCATAAAACCCCAGTGCTCCACAAACCTTAAACATGAAGGCAGTTCCTAGGACCTTTCTGAATATTGCACTAGCTGGAAAGTACTTTATGTTCCCCATTTCAGTAATCTACAGGAATATATTCAATCTACAGGAATATATAGCCATTCTATCCTACATTTGCTAGAATAAGCAGAGAGGCAAACAAAAATGCCCATTATTATATTTAATATGCACCCACTATTTATCTGTTTTGTTTCTAATCCACCCTAAGAGGAGAGCTAAAGGCTTTGGTGAATTTCCAGGGATGGGAGGGCCACAGGTAGGGGGGAGCCACCTGTTAATGGATTATCTGTTAATGAATTACATGGCACCAATGCCATGTCCATGGGTGCACGTGCGGTCTGCTCATCACATTAGGCTGCATACCCTGCCCACCCACCCCGGCAGGGGCTGGATTTAGCTGACCGCTTTGGCTCAACTAATTCGCCAGTGACAACACCATTGTGACCCAGAATATTGGTCCCTATGCCTAAATGACAAATTGTTATTCTTGTTCATATAGCATGAACCCCTGGGGGGAATTACAATTAGTGCTTTTCAGTTAGCGAGGCTTCCAGATCCTAAACACAGTTACTTGGAAATGTTCTATCAATTTTAATGTAATTTACATCCAAGTAAGACTGCTATCCTAAACATACCAATTGAAATAGGCGGGGATTAGTATACTTCTCAGTAAACCTCATTAGGCTTACTGAGTAGCATAAGCCTATGCATGTCAAAAGTAAGTGCCACTGCATTCAATGGGACAACTCCAAAATATCTGGGTCGTAACCTTGGGTTCTGGGATGTAGAACAGAGAGGGAGACATTCTCAGTCTTAGGTATGTTGGTCCCAAGTGGTTGATGGCATGATAGGCTGAGACAAGCATGATACAGGAATACAGTTTTTCATGCCATGTGTGTTTCATGCCATATGTATTAGAAAGATCTTGGGGAAAAGGTGTGGCTCAGTGGTAGAAGGTTAAAGTAGTTCAGGTAACAGATGTTGAGGAAATACTTTATTTGACTGAGAGACTCCAGAAAGCTTTTGCTAGTCAGTGTATTGAACTAGATGGGCAGATGGTCTGACCTGGTATAAGTTAGCTCCTTATGTACATGTCACCAGCTATTATTAAACATGGAGTAGCCTTCAATCATGCTTTCCTGGTATTCAGGCAGCAATCAGGCAGTTCAGAGGGGAGATGAGCTCACAGACTTTCAGAACGGATGCAAGTTTTACTGAGAAAAGGCCAACCTTGAATGTGTATTGGGAACCTCTCAAAACTTCAAGTAAACAAATGAAGCACAGTCTGTCCAGAATCAATTTTTGTAACCTTCATGTTGATCATTACATTTGAATGATTATCACATCTCAGATAACTAATTGGTACGTTTTCCAAGTCATATGCGTACAGAGAGCGAGCTCTCGGTACTGCTTGCCCTATAAGCCCTGCTAGGAATTCTAATGCTCAGAGAAGCTGTGAAGTTTATAATGCACTATAACTGCTTTTGTAGAATGAGAACATTTCTTAACTTTTCTTAACCTTCTTAATCTGCACCCAAATCATATACAGGATATCAGAAAGGTACATGGAGTGACATCACACCATTTCTACCCTGCACCCTTTTGGAGAAAGAAAAGACTCACGAAGGGTCTTTTTCCTGGTGTTTGCCCAGGAGATGCAAGGAATGGGCAGTAAGAGAAAGAGCCCCCCCCAGCTCTTTTCTATTTGCAGAAGTGCATTGAATGGAAAGCAGGAACAACAAAGTGTCACCTGCCTTCATGCACACACATGGGAGCCCTTTTCCCTTTCCCTAAACCATTTTGAAAGTGAGTGAGATCACACATTAAACTCGAGCTGAGTTGGGGTTTCCCCCAATCACACATGAGTTTGCTGCACATGTAACAAAATGCCCATTAAGCTGCCAGAGGATGTACTGATGGCCGTAGGCATGAATAGCTTTAAAGAGGGATTCATGGTGGATAGGTCTATCAATGGCTACTAGCCATGGTGACTAAAGGGAACCTCTGTATCTGGAGGCAGACACTGGACCTCTAAATGCCAGGACCGAGAGAAAACATCCGGAGAATGTCAGTCTCTATGCCCTGTTGTTGGTCCTCCACGGTAACTGGTTGGCCACAGTCTGAGACAGGATGCTGTACTAGATGGACCACTGGTCTGATCCAGGAGGACTGTTCTTAGGAGCTTCCCAGATCCTGGTCCAGAATTCTAACAATTATACCATGCTGGCTATTCATATCAACAGCTTAACATAGGAGCTGATCACAGATCTTAGCCCTTCAGACACTTGGAGATCCTGGTGATTGCTTTTTGCAGAAGCCCATTTGCTCCCAAGCCGACATGTTATACTCATCAAACAAATCAAGATGCCAATCATCTCCAGCCAATACAAAAAAATAGCCCAAAGTAACATCAGAACCAGTCAAAGAAAACTGACATCATTCACAGTGTGACCCTTAAAAATATCAGCAGCTTGAGCATAAAAAATCGACATGCAATTTCAATCTGTGCTGATAGCAAATTATAATTCACAGCCCTTGGTTGGATAGTGGAACTAACAGATCACAACAACTGCTGTTTGTACAAAAATACAAAGACAATCTTTAAAAAAATACACATCTCAGCTAACCAAGACACTGGAAATGCAATCAGAGAAATCCCCCTCCTTCCTCACAAAATTATTCCTTTCACACATGCCAGCAAATCAGATTGCCTGGTAACTCCCCATCCCTCTTAAATGCATTTCCTTTCAGATTACACAGACATAATTATCCCAGTCTGGGTGCATGCTTCCACTTGGATTTCTCTGGCTTCAGTGCTGATCAGAATTCTACTTTGATTCCTTTGTGTTGCTTGCATCTTTGGATGCTCTATAGCCCAGCCGCTGTTCTTAAAGAATGCAAAAGCAACTTCAGTATGAAAATTTTGCCGAGCTATGTCTGTAGGATGTCTTTTATCAGAATGGAAAGAAGAAATGTTCCATGAAAGAGTGAAAAGACAGATAGAAAGAGACTCTTTCCACACAGAGCAGCTTATTCTACAGTGAAATTTAAGAAGACTGTATCTGCAGTAGAGAACAAAATCGTGTCATGTTTTGACAATTTCCTAGTAATAGGAAAGAGCCATATAATTCAGATCTTGCACAGTAATTTTCATCCAGATATTTCAAGAAACAATTCGGGTAGGATATAATTATTATTATAATCTTTTCATATATTGGAAAGTAGAGACATAACAGCAGCTTACCAGAGCAATTCAGTAAATCAATGGCAAAGGATGATTTGCTGAATCATTCACAGCCCAACATCAATCCATATGGACACGTCGCCTCTCATTTTGATGGCTTGTTCTAGTCTCTTCTTCCCATAATCCTTTGGTCTGTTTTGCAAGCCTTTGTTGTGTTTAATCTTACTTCTCTCTCACATGCACACGCACACTCACAAACATACATGAACGCTCATGTGCGCACACACACACACACACACCTCATTTCAAGCATGGCAACTGTTATAAGTTATGTCTGTGGCTTTCTATGGATTCAAACGGACAGGATCCTTGTTTGCTGTCTGCTGTGTGAAACAGGATGCTTGAGTAGATGGACCACTAGTCTGATCCAAAAGGGGGCTCTAATTTTGTTCTTCTGTGTTTTCTCATCCGCATCCTTATCTGCACTTCTGTTCTTCCCTTCAGCCCTCAGTCTAGCCAGTTCCTGAGCTGTATAACCAATATTCCCACAAAGGCTACATTGAGTTTAAAGGGACTTACTTTAAAGAAACTTGCAAAGGGTCAGGTTGCAACCCTTGGAGACTGTGCCCCTTATTCCCCAATGTCCTGTAGACTGTAGCTTTGTTGGTGGTATCTCTTTATATGTGTGTGTAAAGTGCCACCAAGTCACAGCTGATGTATAGTGATCCCTGCTGGGATTTTCAAGACAAGAGACTAACAGAGATGGTTTGCCATTGCCTGTTTCTGCATAGGGACCCTGGTTTCCTTGGTGGTCTTCCATCTAAGTACTAACCAGCACGAACCCTACTTAAGTTTCCAAGACTTGACGAGATTGGGCTAGCTTGGACCATCCAGGACAGGGCTCATTTTTTTATACCCACCATTTATTATGATCTTTTGACTCCAAGCTCATAAAATATGCTGTTTTTTAGACATGCAAATAGGTGAGTTACAATGGGGAACCTGCAAGGACATGTGGGGGGACATCTCGTGTTCCCCTCCCCACACAGCCTCCCATACCTTCTTGCCTTTTCCTGCTTCCTTTTCTCCCTCCTGCCCAGCTTTGCCTTCCCCCATTCTCAAAATCAGGCCATCATTGAAAAATAAAACAGCAGTCCAGACAAGGCAACTTTATTTATATAGGTATATTTTTGATAAGTGCACACAATATGCATATCTGGGGCATATATTCAATAAGACCATTGTACTTGATGGCCATCAGCTGACTCCTTAAGGATAGGTTTAATTCCTGTTTACTAAAGACATGTTTTAAAGGGCCCAGAAAATTCTAGGATCTGTGATTTTATTATCAAGGTTGGGTGCACAACCTAAAACAATTCTCCTCTGCTGGCTGAGAGAAGCCATTGTAAATGTGGAGAAGGGAGGATTACTTGAAATCCCGAATGCCAACCATTTGTTCTTAGCAGTTCCGAATGCCCTCTCCAAGACTTGTAGATTGCCCCCTGGATGGGGGATGATTTTAGGGGCTGAATGCTGTCAGTCAAAGAGCAGCAAGTAGGAGGACTAGCAAGCACGTACGATTAGCAAGGATTTACTAGCCCTAATTCATGCAGAGCCTTGGTAGAAGAGCACCTATACTCTTACCTGAGTATAGGATCTCTGAGACAGCATCCTCTGCCGCCACTTCCTATTAAAGCCTGACCTTGAAAGGGCAGCTTATCTGCATGTTGCTCATACATATTAATCACTAGATTCTCCTATAAAGTACATTTTGTAGAACAGTTGTATCATTTATTACACTTAAAGAATGAATGACAAAGTTCATGAAAGGTTTGTCCCATGAACTGAGATATCTTTAGTTCTGGTTGGGGTTGCACTCTTCCTAAAGGAACAGGTTTGTAACTTGTAGGTACTCCTGGACCTGGGTCTCCTGTTGGATAAACAGGTGGCAGTGGTGGACAGGAGTGCCTTTCACCAGCATTGGCTGATGATTCAGCTGAGGCCCTTCTTGGGCAAGAAAGATTTTGCCACTGTGATCCATGTCCTGGAAACATCTAGGTTAGATTACTGTAATGCACTCTATATGGGACTGCCCTTGAAGACTGTCTAAAAGCTACAGTTTGTACAAAATTATGCAGCTAGAACATTGACTGAAGTGGTTCATACTCACAGGGGCTATTTCACTCTAGTCTTGTTCCATCCACCACACTGGCTCCCAATTAGCTTCTGGTATTCAAGGTGCTGGTATTGACCTTTAAATGTCTATATGGCTTGGGATCAGCATACATTAAGGCCCACTTTCTCCCATATGATCCTACCCAACTACTGACTCCTGTCATCTTCAGATCCCTTGTTTCAGGTGCCCCTGCCAGCTGAGGCCAGATGGGTGGCAACCAAAGAAAGGGCCTTTATGGTCATGGCTCAAAACTTTGGAGCTCTCTCCCCAGAGAGAGTCCTCTGTCTTCCTCTCTTGTTGTCTTCCACCAGCAAGTGAATACTTTTGTTTTGTTTGCTCTATCCCTGTGATGCCTCCTCAGCCAGGGGGGGGGGCATCCCCCAGGGATGTACCGCGGTGTCTCTTCATTGTCAAAGATGAGTCCACACTCAAGAGATGCCAAGGTTACCCTTTTATTGGTTAGCTCAGTTCTCATCAGCAGCTTCCCAGGTTAACAGTAACCCTGCATCCAGGCCTCATTACCTCCTTTTGCTTCTCCCCAGGTTTTCTGGCCTGCTTCCTCAACTGAGATCCTTCCCCTGTTCTTGGTAGCTCCTTGCCCTAGCTACTCACTCTTCTGGAAGGATTGCCTCTGACAGTAGCTAGTCTCCCCAGGCCTGACCCAGCAGTAGTTGAGGCTTTTTGGCCAGGAATGCTACCTTCCTGGTCCAAAAGAGCACTGCAGAGAGCTCATCCCAGGCTGATAATTCTTCTTTCCTGTTCCTAGCTGGTCCCAGCCAGATACTTCCTTCAGCTGGGCACTTTTATCCTCCTCCTCATGTACCCACCCAATTACTGCTTCTCTGTGCCTACCAGGAGTCATTTCGTAGAAAAAGAGCTGGAGGAACTCATTAGCATAACTCATTAGCATATGCTACACCTCTTGCCATTACCGGAAGTGTGTTATTAGCATAACTGATTTGTGTATGCCACACCCCCTTACATCACCTATCCTGGCTGTTTTGGACTCAATCCTGGCCATTCAGGGCCAAAATTGGGCCCAAAATGGCAAAAAAGGTCCAAAAAAGGCCGAAAAGGGGCCCAAAATGGTCAGGATCAGGCCACTGCTGAACGGGAGAGTGATCCACCACCCATCAGAGGCCCATCCTGTCTGAAACAGCCCAAAATGGCTGAGAGTCAGGTGGGCGGGGCCACCTGACATGTGACCTCCTTGGGGAACTGCCGGAACTGCGTTCCTGCGCGTTCCCCCTCGAAAGGAGCCCTGGTGCCTACACCTAAATAAGTATTTTCTCCCAAGGAGACTTTTGACCTTGAGTAGGTCTCCTCTTCGTAGAGAAGTGGCCCTGGTTGTCCTTCCTATCTGCTCCTACCATGCTATTACTGACACCCAGGGTGTCTCTTTCTGCCCCATTAGATGGCCGCCAGCACACTTAGGGCAGTGCCCAAGCTTCCCTCTTCTCCTCAGAGGCTCAGGTGCTCAGAGATGCAACAACCCCCACTAACTATTACTGCCCTCCTCCCTGGTTGTGTTATGTGAGTTTGTGTTTCTATTTAATTATTTAAATATTTTATATATAGTCTATTTTAAATGCTGTTTTAATGTTGATGTTTGGATGTTCACTGCTTTGGGACCCTTTTGGCATGGAAAGTAGACATAGAAATGTTTTAAATAAAGATAAAAACAATAAATATATGTTATTTGGAGATCAAGGATGTCAGTTGAACATTCACAGTCATGTCAAAATGTACTTAAGATTTATTTGGGGTGTTTTTGTTCATGCTTGTTGTTGTTTGCTATAGCAATAAACATGAAAAAGTTGTTGAGCTAATTTGGGGTTACTGATAGATGTAGTGGGAGAGGGTCTTGTGTGTCTGCTAAGGAATTATTCTAAATCAATGTGATAATCATAAAATTATTTTCTTTAGAATTAAGATCTTAACAGCTATGATTCAGAGAAGTGGCCCCATCAACTTGGACTGGAAGTAATTTTCCAAGGTCTCAAGCAAAGGTCTTTTTCAGCCTTAAGACCTTCTTAATTAGTAATGCTAGTGAAGGAGTCTCGCACTATCTTCATGCAAAGCATGCCCCTAGCCACTGAGCTATGGATCTTTTGTCGGTTACAGTTGACAAAGAAAAGGTGATGAGAATTCATTCTGGGGAGGAAACAGAAGGAGTGCACTTATTTGAAGATTGTTCCTCATTTGCAAGCGATGAATTACTACTCTGGTCCTCGGTATATAACATTAAGGTGGGGGGGAGTCCTTTTTATATGATACTTGCCAATTGTTTAATCTTTCACTCTGCATAAATATGCTTTTTAACATAAGAAAGAGATGATGAATATGGTTTTTTATGTTCTTCATCAAGAAGGAATTACCTGTGTTTTGGTGGGTGGCAGCCCCACCACCACACTTACCTACGCCAGAGAAGCCTTTAGCAGGAGGCAGCCTCACTCAGATACCGCAGAGGCAGGCAGCTCAACCAGGGGTTGTGGAGAAAGAAACAAGGGTGAGGTTACACCCAGTGATGCCCCAGCAGCAGTCCCAGAGCCCTGTAAACCCATAATCTGAGGTTGATTTAGGATTGGGACTTGGACAAAGGGATTCTGGAGGGTTCTATAGCCCTGGACTCTGATGCTGCTGGGGTTGGGACCCTGTGTGATTTGGGTCTTTTCCTGATTAGACTTGTAACTCAAGAGGGAGGCAGGGCTCTGGGAGTAGGCGGCACCTGGAAACAGACCCAAGGAGGAGGCCATCAGCTCCTGAGGTTTGAGCAGGCAGGCACAGCAGCCTCTTAAAACCTCTGAGGAGGGCAGGGCAGGAGAAGAGTGGGCCCAGCCAGGGAGACCATTGGCCCAGATTCTCTTCACTCACCTTGAGCTTATCTAGGGTTGCCAGGGCCCCTTACCCTCTTAGTGGGAGGTGGGGAGACCTCGCTCTTACCTCCTTCTTGCAATCTTTAATATTTACTTTTGGTAATGTCACCACGCAGCCATAGGGGGCGCACCTGCTTCATGACAGGTCAATTTGGGCCTCAAATGGGCCCAGTTCAGCCCACTTGAGGCCCAAATCAGCCTGCAGTGAAGCGCAAGAGTGCTCCCAGGGTGGCGTGATAATGTCAGTGATGTTGTTGAGCTGCCCCAGCAGCGCACGTGGGAGATCTGTTATCATGCCTTCTTTCCCTGCTCACTAGGTAAGTGAAGGTGGGCAGTGGAGGGTGAAAGCAGGGGATTCCCCACCCCCAGCGGGGGACTAGGATCCCTAGGCTTACCCCTGAAGAGGGCATCGAAGGAGCTGAGGGTCAGCCCACCACCACTCAATCCTTTATTAAGCCATCCCAAGGAAAGATCATGAGGAAGGGTTAGATTACTCTCAAGATGCCAGTGGAGAATAGGATGGTTTGAGAGGGAGGGCTCAGATGAGACAAGACTCCTTCCTCTCCCCATATTCTGAGGTTGATTTAGAACTGGGGCTTGGATAAAGGGATGCTGGAGGGTTCTATAGCCCTGGACTCTGCTGGGGTTGGGACCCTGTGTGACTTGGGTCTCTTCCTTGTTAGACTTGTCCAGGGTGACTAATGTGAAACTAATGTAATGTGAAAGGGTGTTTATTCTAGCTAGTTGTCTGGTATAGATAGATGGTGTAGACTTAGCCTTTATATTGGACTTGGCACAAGGAGATCTTTAACACCATGGCTCATAAAACCAGGCTCATGAATGATGAAAGTATCCCAGAAAGTGTGTCATGGAATAGGATACCTGCCTGTCAGTTGAACATGGTTGTCTGTTTAAATGTTGGTGGGGAGACAATTACACTTATGACCTTTTATATCATAACAATACACCAAGAATCTCTCTACCATGGGACTGTGCAAAAACTACTGCCATAGAAATCTCTGTCCTTGTGCTTCAAATGTGCTTATTATTTTGATATCCTATATACTATTATTGCTATTACAAGCATTCAGTAATCCTTTAGCCTTATTGTATAATTTGTGTTATTTATTCAGTACATTTTTATCCTTCCTTCCTCCAAGGAGCACAAGAGGGTGTATGTGGTTCTCTCTATTTAATCCTTTCAACAACCTGCTACGTTCAGCCAAGAGAGTATGTGACTAGTTTGAGCTTCATGGCAGAGTGATGATTTGAACCTCAGTCTCCCAGATGGTGGCAAGTTGCTGAAGGTCAGTTATACATCAGTATACAGCTTACATTTTGCATCACCATTTGTCAAGGTTAAGGAGCAGAGTGCATGTCCTTTACTCTTCAAACAACTTGCAGGGGTCTACAATTTCACAGTGCTTACATGCACACCGTTCAAAGTGAATCAAAAGCAAACATATGTGTATCTAACAAATCCTGTAAAGCCCTCTAGGTCTCAGCTTTAGCTATATTGAGCAATATTACATTCTTGCAATACATTTACTTAAATTCACTGCAAGAATTCTTCTTGTCATTTGCACCATGCTCAAAAGTCTGCCATAATACAAGGAAGGTTGGTTTGGCATGAATAACTTCGATAAGATCTCAATTTCCATGGTACTTCCCTCTTTTCTTGCTTCTGCCAAACTCTCCTTACCTGTCCTCAATCAGACCCAGCTGCTTTCTTCCTGTAGGCTCATCCCTCATATTCCCTGCAACATCTGTGCAACAGATATAATTACATCAGCTGTAGGGAGATGCAAGCATAAGCTGTCATGAGTGTTATGAATGAAATGTGTTGCTTAGGGCTGTTATGACCTTTTTGAGAAGTCCCTCAAATCTGATGCAGAGGAGAGGGAAGAAGAGAGGTTGAATATCGCAGGAACTCACAAGCAAACCTAGACTAGAGCATGGAGGACTGTCCTTTGCAGACAATGTGTTTTAAAGTAAAGAATGCTCAGACAAATTTTAAACTGTCGAATTCAGATTTCCTTGTATTATCTATTTATACCATTTCTGTGCCTCCTCTATAGTGAACTTGCCAGAGGCGGCTTACAAAAAAAACATAATAAAAACACTATAAGTTATTCATTATGAATTAAGGAATGCAGAAAAATGTATGCAGAAATATCTGCAGAAATCAGCAGCTGAAGCTTTTTCAGGGCATGGAACTAAATAACATGACCTGATAAGTGCTGCGGATCAAACTTATATTAAAGAGACACCTAGAGGGATTAAAGGGGAAAGTTGTGAGATTTCTCCAGGTGCAGTACTATACATATGGTTGCCATCCTATGTCTTGCATGGATGACACGTTCATACCAGGTGCTTGGACTGCAATCTGTCCCTCAAATTCTCTATTTGCTTGCCTTCTTGTCAACTTGCATTTTTTTTTACCAGAACCTGTGCTTGTTTCAGTTGATCTAATTCATGAAAACCTTTAATTTTTTTAAAGGAAGATTTTTTTGCCTTTTATGGCTTCCTTGATTTGACTTGTTAACCAAGCAGGCTTTCTTTTAGACTTTGTGGTACTTTCTCTGACTTTAGGTGTACATTCTGTCTTGGCCTCAGTTTTAAATACTTTCCAGGCATCCCGGAGGAATGTGTCACTGTTAATTCACCTCCTTCATTTCCCTCTCCACCTTGAGATCTGCCTTGTGGTTTTGATCATTGGGGTGATAGTACACCCCCACTTTTAAGTATCCCTTGGGCCCAGGATCTCCACCCATAGCAATTCAGTGGGGAGTATATTCTTCTGAGGGTTTCTCATTTACTTGACTCTATGCCCTCTTTGATATACACAGCAACATCACCCTCAACCTAGCCCTCCCTGTCTATAGAGTTTTTATCCTGGAATAACAGTGTCCCATTGATTTCCCCCATTCTACCAGGTTTCTGAAATGTCCAATATATTTAAATTGTTAGTTGTCGGCTTCTGGCATTACCATATTGATCCATGTACCCTCTTCTGTCTCTTAGGATCCCCACTACTTTTGGCCTTTAGACTTCTGCACCCAGCTGTTCTTTACTAAGCTAATGAGCCATAAGCTCATTCTCAAATTCTAGCCCATTCCCATCAATATTTTTCCCAAGAGTTTGCCACATCATCTCTTCAGGATGAGTGGTTCCGAAGCAGAGACTCCCTAGCTTCTGTCAGCTTTTCCTCAAGAGTTAGTTTGAAAGATGTTATGTCATCTTTTTGATATTAAGCATCAGCACCCCAGTCCCTTTTGGTTCAAGTGAAGCCTTATACAGGTTTGGCTTATCCCTAAACGCTTCCTCTTGTCACCACTTCATAATCAATGCGCTGAGACCCCTAATCTGTGCCTGTCTGACTGACCCTGCACATTGAATGGATAACAATTTTAAGAAAACTTCCTTTGAAGTCCTGGGCCTTTAACCTTCACCCTTGTAACCTAAACTTTTCCTCCAACACCACACAGCACTATTCCTCCCCCATAGTAGCTCAAGCTATACACCCACAACTTTTTCATTAGGCTAGTAAAGCATCATGTGGTCAAACTGTCTGTCATAGAACCTGGTCTCTATATTCCTAATAATCAAATCACCCTGCTACCAGTGCCCACCTCCCTCCAACTCCACAGGGTTATCTTCAGTATGAGACGATATCAGTTCATCATGCAAGAACAGGGTCCCTTCCTGGGGATTATTTCTGCCTTCCTCAGCCTGGCTCCTTCCAAACTCAATGTCTTACTCTTCATGTTAAGAAGTTAAGAAAGGGTGCTTACCATACAAAAACATGCATGTCTTCCTCCACATGTCTTCTTCTACCTTCCTTGCCCCTATATTAAGCTCCCCCTCAAAATATGCTATACTCCGTGTTTAATTTCCTCTTAGCACTTCTGTTTGTGTGCTCTGTTCACATGCTCCACTGAGCTTCTGTATAATTTCTTACAGCCTTGACCTGTGATGAAGTATGCATGTAGCTGGGGCATGAGTTTGAAAGACATGTTAGTGTTATAGTGTATAGCTTGATTAAAATCTTGATTCTGTGTGAGGCAGAGCTGAAAAAGCCAAACTCTATGCTAGGGATTATCTGGAAAGGGACTGAGAATATAACGGTCCATATTGTAATACAGCCCCATTTGAAATACTGTGTACAGTTGTGGTCACTGTACCTTAAAAAGGACATTGCAAAATTGGAAAAAGTACAGAAGAGGTCAACCAAGATAATAAAAGAGGTTTGAGCACCTTTCTTATGAGAAAAGTCTGAAGAGTCTGGGACTTTTCAGTTTAGAAAAAGGATGACCAAGAAGGAACATTACTCAGGATTATAAAATTATGCATAGAGTGGGAAAAGTAAGTGGAGAGAGCTTTGTTGCCCTCTCCCATAATGCTAGAACTTGGGGGCACCCAATGAAGTTGATGGGCAAAAAACCAAAACAAACGCTTCCTTGTTCAACCAGTCATCAAAATGTGGAGTTAACTGTTGGTGGAGGATGGCCACAAGATTAGTTGGCTTTAAAAGGCAGTTAGACAGATTCATGGAGGATAAGTCTATCAATAGATCCAAGCTATGGTGAGTAAAGGGAGCTTTCATATACAGAGAAAGCAAAGTTCTGAATTCTTGTGCTAGGACTCAAGATTAGAGGAAGGCTTTGGCCTACATTATTTGTTGGGCCTCCAGGGCAAATGGTTGGCTGCTGTGTGAAAAAGGATGCTGGACTGGATGGACCACTGGTATGATCCAGTAGGGCTCCAAGTATGTGTCTGAACAAAAGACATTCTGGAATCCCCTAGCAAAATCAAAAAGAGTCTAGTAGCACCTTTAAGACTAACCAATTTTATTGTAGCATAAGCTTTCGAGAATCAAGTTCTCTTCGTCAGATGCCTGATACATCTGCCTTGCATCTGACGAAGAGAACTTGATTCTCGAAAGCTTATGCTACAATAAAATTGGTTAGTCTTAAAGGTGCTTCTGGACTCTTTTTGATTTTGCTACTACAGACTAACACGGCTAACTCCTCTGGAATCCCCTAGTAATCCTCCCATGATGGAAGTAGGGTTGCCAGTCCCTGGCTGGGGGTGGGGGTTCCCCAGCTCCCACCCTCCACCCACTGCCCCTGCTTACCTGGCCAGCACAGGAGGCATGGGCCTCCTGGGGGCATGCTGCCATGTGGGATTGGGCCTGAATCAGTCTGGAATGAGCTGCTGTGGAGCATGGGATCACTCCAGCATGTCACAGCGGCCTGTTCCAGTCTGATCCGGGCCCGAATCACCCCGGATTGGGCTGCTGTGGAGCACAGGAGCACACCTGTGCTTCGCAGTGGCGTGTTCCATCCCGAACTGGACTGAATCCAGCCTGATTTGGGCCCAATTCACCCTCCCCCATGAAGTGTGGGAACGCTCCTGGGGCAGCCACGGCCCACACAATGATGTCACTTCCTGGAAGTGATGTCATCACACGGGCCCGGTAGTGTGCTCGTGCTTTGCACATGCGAGAAACACAATATAAGGTAGGTGCCAGGTCCCCTGCCTCCTGCTGGGAGGACGGGGGCACCTGGCAACCCTAGATGGAAGAAAGGCAGGATATAAGCAGAATAAATAAATAAATAACCACAGCAGGTATCAGAGAGGAAACAGTTCTTGCGTCTTTGCAAGAAATCTAACTATTGAGCCCTTTTCCAAAAGTAAAAATGTACATTCCTATTCTAGAGCAAAGCAAGGGCAAAACAGAAAAGAGGATTCCCAACAATATTTAATTTGCCACAGATATTAAGGCTGGAGTAGTGGTGAACAGGAGCAATGAGTTCCTGGGGAGGCATCCATTTAGACTTGGATTGTGAAGAATGAATAGGACTTGAAATATTGCCATTTCATCTTATTGTTTGCATCTCTGCTGAGCCAGAGAAAGGTCAGCCTATTTCCAACCCAAGAACAATGGTGGAAGGGGCAACATGGGCTGGGTTTTGTTAAGAATGCTCATGATTCAGTTTTCAGAACATTATGTTTCTTTATGGGCCATGGAATCTCCAGAAAAAGGAAGAATAATCTCAGCTAATTTCAAAAAACCATGAACTACATGGAAAACCCTATGTCCAAATCTATATATATATAAAGATAAGTGTCCTGACTGCCTCATCAACGCCCAGCCCAAACCCCTGGACCTAGAAGCGTGAAATTTGGAGAGGACGTTCCTTTTGTGGTGTAGAGGCTCACTAAGAAGAGATTTTAAGAACTTCACCCCATAATCGTAAATTAACAGAATCTGAGAACTTTCTTTTACCAGTCAGGAGGAATTGCAAGGGCCTCCTATCAAATTTATAATTTTGCTTTCTAGCCCTAAACCTAAAGTGTTCTCATACCAAAAAGCTTGGGCAAAGGACTGTAATCTTAATTTTTCTGAAGCTCAATGGTCCAAACTTTGGTCCTCATCACTCATCAAATCAAGATCATTTAATATCAGATCCCAATCCTTAAAAATGATAACAAGGTGATACATAACGCCTCAGAAGCTTAGTTACTGTAATAAGAACATTCCTTCCTTAAGCTGGAAGGAAAGTGGCGAGGTTGGCTCCTTTCTTCACTGCTGGTGGGAATGCAAGGTTATCAAGGTATTTTGGATTGAGGTGCTAAGCAATATAAAGTTGATTACTGGGTACGAAGTTCCATTAAAACCTGAGTTAATTTTATTGAACCTTTGGATGGATAATGAGTTGCCGTCTGCTCCTAAGGAACTTATAGCATCTTTACTTTCAATGGTCAAATCTACAATAGCATCCTTGTGGAAGAACCCATCAGCTCCTAACATCTCAGCCTGGCACAATCGATTGTGGGACCTGTTTTTCATGGAAAAAATTTCATACAAGCTTAAATTAATGGATTTGACCGACCTACAATCTAGCTTTTGGGAAGACTGGTTACCGGTTATAGACTATTTGTGGAGTGAACTCGAGACGTGCCTATCCCTTTGACCCCTTTACCCTCTAAAAAAAACATCTGGCATTGCGGACAAATTACCTTTTTCATGTATTATACAAAACACCCATGTGTTATGTTATGCAACTTACCTGAATTGGTACCTGTTTCGTTTTTAGTTGTGTTTGGTGTTATAAAAATTGTAAAAAACTGTTTCAAAAATAATTAAAAAAAATTTAAAAAAAGAACTTCACCCCATAATGGGGTAAAAGGGGTGAAATGTGTTTTCCCATAGGGATACAGCTTCCCTGGGTGGCTGGCAGGGTGCCCCCCCCCAAATGCCAACTCAAGCTCCTTGAGGTCATTTGCATATGTGGCCTTGATTGGTCATCATCCCAACATTCGAAACAGTATGCAGGACACATGCAGTACCTCAGGACACATTCAATGACTCCCAGTCATTGAATGTCTCCTGAGGTAAAAATACATCTCCCAGTCTGCCCCTCTAGCGTTGCCAGTCTCCCTGTGGGGCCTAGCTTTCCTGTGTGGCTGGCAGGCTGATGGGTCAGCTGTGGAACTCTGTGTTCTGAGGTAAAAATCAGGCAAAGGAAACTGCAGACAGTTGAAGAAAGACAGTACAAGACTCCTGAATAGGGATTTTATATAAAAGTCAGTATGGCAGCTGAGTTTTTAAATGTTAATGGGGAGATGGTACACAACCTTTCTAGGGGCCATTTCAATATGAACATCTCACATGAACCTGCCTAAGTGCCCACCACACTACCCCTCCCTCAGTCCAACTCTACCTCACACCTCTTGCAGCCATCACCTCTTACTGTCACCAAGAAGCCTTCTGGCAGATGTCGTGCAAGATATACCGACACTGAAAAGAGTAAGCAACTTAGAGATGCGGCAAGGAATATGCATGTCCTGCTCCTGCAGTGCATCAAGCAGCAGTGGCCAAGTACCAGCAAGATTACCCCAAGGTGCACAGAGCGGCAGCGTCTCTCTATGAGCAAAGCAATCCTGGAAGAGGAGTAGAGAGGCACTCACTTCCTGGAAGGTCAAGGCTCACTCAGGCATAGCATATGATCCTTCACTACCTTCAAGCTGCCTCTTAACCTCATCCATGCAGAAACGCTCCTGTTCTGCATCTCAAAACAAAGCAACATGGCCCAAGTGCTGTGAAACTGTAAGCTCATTGTTTGGGATGAGAGCACCATGGTGCTTAAGGGGTGTTTTGAGACACTGAGCTTAACCCTCAAAGATGTCAGGGGCAACGAGAGAGCAATGCTAGCTGGAGTCACAGTGCTGCTGGCTGGAGACTTCTGGCAGGCTCTGCCAGTAGTCCCAAGGGGAAGTTGAGCTGATGAGGTCACCGTGTGTGTCAAGGCGTCATATCTGTGGTCCCTCATCAAGAAACTCTCACTAAGAAAGAACATAAGGGTCCACTTGAGAAGTGAGGTGTCTGCTGGGGAATTCTCTGAACTCCTACTAAGACTAGGGGACAGAGCGTATCCCAGGTCCAAAGGAAAAGTGACCATCCCCACAGGCCTGAGCACAGTAGTGACAACCCTAGCAGACCTAACAGCCACGATATACCCTGATATCATCACTATCACGGAGAAGTCCATGGACTGGCTGTGCAAGCGTGCCATTCTGACCCCCCAGATTGACAAGGCTGCCATCATTAATGAAACACAACTTATCTCCCTCGAAGGGGCAGAAATGGAGTACAGAACTGTGGACTCAGTGGTACAAATGGATGATGCTGTCCACTACCCCGTAGAGTTCCTCAACACATTCAACCTTCCTGGCTTTCCAGCCCACACGCTTCTCCTCAAAGTGCGGGCTGCAGTGATGCTGCTCCAGAACCTCAGCCCACCCAAACTCTGCAATGGCTCCAGACTATGAGTGAAAGCCTCCACAGGAGGAACATCATTGAGGCCACATTGTTCACCGGCAGTGCTCGGGGGGGGGGGGGAGTTCATACCACGCATACCACTCATACCATCAGAGAACCCCTTCAAATTCAAGAGACTGCAGTTCCCCCTCAAGGCCTGCTTTGTTGTGACGATGAACAAGTCCCAGGGGCAGACACTGAAAGTGGCAGGAATTGACTTGAGGGAGGATTGCTTCTCACATGTGCATTTCTACGTGGCCTGCTGCAGAGTGAGCTCACCCAGCAGCCTGGTGATCCCAGCACCTGAGGGGAAAACCACCAATGAGGTCCTTCAGTAGGAAAAAAAAAGGTTGTACGTGTTTTTCACTTTATTTATTGCACTACAATCTTTTCCTTTTAAAATCTCTTCGACAAATGTTACATTTCGAAATTCGCTTTATCAGTTTTCCGCATCAACATGCTTCACTTTATTCAAACACCTTTGTGAAGCTCGGGTACTATGCTATTATACTAAAAAACCAACTAACCCCCCCCCCCAACCAAAAAATGTTACATACCCATAAATAATATAACTGGATTTAAAGTAGTTAAATATCATAGCAAAGCACGGACATCAAGCTAGTATATGTTATAAAAAGATTTATAGAACAGGTGTATGGAACTAGTGCCTTTCATTCATGCCCTTGGTTCCTTTTACACATCTTTATTTACCTTCCAGTCTATATAGTTCTTTCTCAGTGTAGAGATGAATTATAAGATTCTCTCCAAAACACAGCCATGTGTGCTTTATTTGTGAAATGTTTACTTCTGCATTTAATTTGTACTATTTCCATTAGTATGATCTCAATGTAATCAGAGTGTGTGGATTTAAAAAAAAAAGTATGACTTTCTTAGAGCTATGAGTTTTAAACTTTTAGAGTCTTTTCTACCATTTCTTCTCACTTTTTTATGACACCTCATCTTGTGTTTGTTTTGTTACTTTTCAGGTTTGAACATTCCTTCCTATTAAAGAGTCCTAATACTGCTTATGGCTTCATTTCACACTCATCTGTGTCTGGGCATAATATAACATTCTTCTAAGTGCTATGAAAGCTGTCTGTACTTTGAAGCAGAGTGGAAGACTTGGTCCCTTGTTGATGGGGATTTATATCTTTTAGTGACCTGCTATGAAAATACTTTAAGACATTTTGGAGCACTGAACTCTTTATTTATTCAAACCCAGTAGTGAATGAGGTGCTTATAATTCCCTGTGGTTTAAAAAAATGGTTCATGATGATTAGTAGAAGGACTTCAAAATGGCTTGTGAGAGTTTTATTACTTGAAATATATGGTAAACTGCATTCAAGGACATCTGGATTAGGTTTCTAGCTCATTCCAACATACCTTGAGTACAGTTGCCATGTCTCTGGAGGACACCATGGACTGGACTTTAGGTAATCCAGGGATGGATAAACGAATAGGAAAATAGGAAATCATTGGTAGACTGATCTGTAGGGCATCAAGGATCTTTAATCAGAAGTCCTGAATTATATCCTTTAACAACTGGGCAACTGGTCTGAAACGCAACTGTGATACAAATACCTAGACCAGAAACTTCATAATTCCTGGAATCAGGTGGTTCCAGGTAACCAATTCTGTGCCACTACCCATTATATAGATCCCATGCCTGCTGCTTTTATGCAGTCTGTACACTGTTGCAGAGGAAAACTTGAAGACATACAGCTGTATATCTGCCCACCCATCTAGTCACATGTTGTTCCTTCTGTTGTAGATACCTGCCATTTCTCCAGTTGCCTGGGAATTTGAGTATCAAGCAGGTCAGAACTGGAGTGGATGTTGCTGCTTGACTTTCCTGAAGACGCCATAGTCGCCTTTTCTTGAAAACTGATGATAGTGTGATAGGAGATATGTAGTGGCTCCTGCAGGTACTCTTCTAGCATCACTGCCCACAAAGGGGAGAGTGTGTCAATCTACTGCTCAGACCAATGCCAAATATTCTCTAGAGGATTTTGTGCAGATGACATGCTGATATAATGTATTTGTTCCCTTCATCATCCAGCTGTATCTGATTAAGTGCACCAGTGCTGTTCTGTGCCCTGCATGCCATTATGTGTACCTGCTGAGGCCATATTGGAACCCTCTAATGAATATGATGTCTGCTATTGAGTGCATGGTCTGTCCTATGTGATGAAAAGAGGAGAAAGGACAGCCAAGTGATAAAGATAAGCAATGAATCTTGGTATGTGCACATTCTACAAAATATAAACCAAGAATAACCTTGGGACTTTGCTAATAAAATGCAGGCCAGCAGAAATCTCCCAGAACAATGGGACGGAGTGCAGATGTAACTGAGGGGGTCACTGGGGTGAGTTCAACATCTTCATGTGTGATGGAGATAAAACAATCTATTGAGAGCAACCTTTCAGGCAGAAAACTGTATTTTAAACAAGATGTGCCAAATATATATGTATTATACTGAATGCACCTGTGTATAAAAGGCAAAACTGATGGTGATCAAAAAGACATGAATATGCAGCATATGTGACCTCTGAAATAGAGGCTGACAATGAAAAATGCTGTGATGGTGAAATGGCCCCCATTTATGGCTGCATGCTGAGGAAAGTTTAGATAGATTTATTATAAGGGAAGTGGGTCTGTTGTAAGGTCTACTGAAAGTCTTCTCTGTGTCTCAGCAATAGAAATTATCAGCCATTGGTTGGTTGAAGCATATATACCAAAGTAGTAATTCTTATAATTACTTGCTAGTTTCTAAAACAGTACAATTTCTGTAAAATAAAATGAAAAGGTATTAAACTTAGACAAACTGAAGCTGGAAGAGATTTCCAGGTGACAGGCTAGGTTAGGTGGCCACCAAATTGCCAGTTTGGTGTAGTGGTTAAGAGCCGGGTTTGAGTCCCCACTCCTCCGCTTGAAGCCAGCTGGGTGGCCTTGGGTCAGTCAGAGTTTCTTGGAGCTCTCTCATCCCTACCCACCTCACAGGGTGATTGTCATGAGGATAATAATAACACACTTTGTAAACCGCTCTGAGTGGATGTTAAGTTGTCCTGAAGGGCAGTATATAAATCAAATGTTGTTGTTATTGTTGTTTTGTTTTCTTTTACTGCCCAAATATCAACTTTACAATAAAAATGTGCCAAACCAGAGCAGGGAGGGATTTCTTTTTTTTTTAAAGTGCTTGAGCAGATTTCTTTAAAATTGGCATTAGTATTAATTGTATTCATCATCAACCTATAGTTCACTGGTTTCATCGGGACATAGATTTTCTGATGTATTTCCCCCTCATGCGTACATCTATTCAAGGTTTTATCTCTTACTCTTCTCTGCCAAGCTGCAAAAAGGAGAAACGGTGCTTGTTCAGGGGATAATTAAAAGTGCAATCCTCCATTTTCACAATCTCATAATCTTGTAAGAGACAGCTTTATAAATCCTTAGGATTGCATTGTGGAATCCTTTGGCCAACAAGAACAGGGAAGTGAGAACACCAATATGTGAGTATTTTCACCTTCTCACATGGTATGTGCATGTCTATATGTTCATTTATTTGTTTTATAAAGATGGAGTATGCAGAACTGAAAAACTAAACCCCGAACCTATCTCCACTCGTCTGTTTTCAGCACTTCTCCCTCATCATGGCTTTGATATGGAAAGTCGGCAGAGAAGTCAGAGAAGAACAATGTTACAGTAAAGCACAGGGTGGGTCAGGGCTGTATGCTTGTTTTGGGATAAAAATAGATATCTCACTTTTTCTACACATGAATGAGAGGTTGCCTGTCTATCCCCCTTTTCAGCTGGATAGCATTTATATGAAGAAATGAAGCAGCAGTGTTCTTGTATACGCAAGTAAAGAGATATTGAGCCTGAAATCTCTGCATCCCCCCCCCCCCACACACACACACACTGTGCTGCCTTCCAGACAGGGCAAGCATCACATTTGCTTCTTTTTCTTGCAGGTACGGGCAGCCTTTGCAGCAGATAATCTGCCTAACTGGCAGGCCTGAGCCCCCTCCTTCTATCCCCCCTCCCATTGCACAGCCTGTCTGCCAGCAGATGCAACCAATGTTTTGCCTCTGCCTAGAATGCATAACCCACATGATGAAATAGCTCACCCAAACAGAACCCATACTTATACAGAACCGGAAAGCCCTTCCCAAACTACTGAAATTGTGATGGTTAGCAAAAGTGGACTGTTCACAAAAATGTCAGTCAGGATGATCCTATTTAATGTGGACTTCAGCCAGCTGCTCTGGCTGAGCAATGTCTGTGTCACACACAACTCTCTCCTAGCTGTCCCTCCTGACTCCCATTGCCTGGGAAACAAAAAGCAGACAGCAAAGCACCAGAACAACTGTCTGACTGAGAAGTTCTCAGCCCTTCCCAAAAGTCAAAAACAATTGCGTGTGGATTCAGAGAATTTATGAGAATGGAAAGAGAGATGCGTGCCTGACCCAGGCACAGGGAACAATAGCAAAGGAGGGAAGTAATGCATGGAGTTGTGCAGAACAGAGAATGAGAAACTGAGTATACCAGAACACAAAATGAAAAAATCTGGGAAACTGCTAGAAAAATAGACACCAGCACAATTGCTCCTTCTTTATAATGCAATGTTCACTTCTGAAGGAGCAAATTCCTATGTAACTATGAGACCTTTTTCAGGGCACTACATCAAACACTGACTCTGATGTTCTCTATGCTACCTTAGGTCTAACACTCACTTAGATTTCTTGCCACCATATCAGGGACCTTTAATTAATGTGCATCAAGTGTACCCATTTCATCTATTGAATGTTCAAGAATATAAGAAGCCTCCAGGAATGCATGCACCTTTACAATCTGAACTGTTGCCTCTGTAGATATGTTAGAGCACATTCTTTTCTGAATAGCAGTTAAGGCTCAGAGCAGACCTCAGATACTTATACCATGAAATAACATCTGCAAACTATCTCAATGAATAAAGACTGGAAAAGTTATTAGAGAAGGAGGGCTGATCTCACAGTTCAGAAACAAGAATGCCAGTTTTTATCTCAATAATCCATTTACGGAATGAACAATAGTCAAGGAAGAAATGTAATGGCATGCTAGGTATGGGATGTGTAGAGTGGGGGGGATGGATTTTGGAAAGATTTACCATAATCTAGGGAATGGACAAAAGGCTGAAATGTACAGGAAATTAAAACATTAATAGCTGGCAAGAATTGTAGGGCAGAAGGTTGACATATGAACTTGGGGAACTTTATGAAAGGAGAATGTTGCAAGATAAGGAAACCAAGGCATTTGGGAAGTGATCCATTGGGATCTGTGGTAGAGAAAATATGGAATAAAGGGCTTAGTTAGCTTGTGATCAAATTACCATGAAAATAATAAGTTGCTTAGTTCACTAAAAGGTGTGATGAGAATTAGTTAAGTTTTATAGAGCACTTCAGAAATAATTAGGCAAAGGAAACAACAGCATAGCTGAACTGGATCTACGGTCAAGAATTCCCTTAGCTGAATGTTCTCCAGGAAGGGAATGATGGATGACTGCAAAGGTCAGGTGACTGCTGAACCTTTATAAAAACTGAATGAGCCTAACCTTAACAACTCTGAATCAATGCAGCTACACCCCTCAGGAAATATGCATGACTGGCAAAAATGTTATTGTTTCCACAAATTCTTGTAGATTTCCTGTCTCGTGTTCTGCTTCTTGCCCTTTGATACTCTCCCAGATCTCCTTCATAGACACTAGTAGACAGGATCTAAAGAATAATGGGAGAAACCAGATATTAAGAGTCAGATTGTATGACTGCATATGTATGTGAGTGTGAAAACTAGTCAGCATCTACTGAGAATGGAGTGTCTAGAATAACATATGGCCACAGACAAGGAAAGCAGACTGTCATGTAAATAGTTTAGTATCCTTTCCTAAAACAATACATATTTCTAGCACTCGTAGGGTCACACACACCTGCCAATTTGACTCACATCCTGCTCACTGCTTGTAAGCATGGAGCTGATGGTTTGGCAAGTAATTTGGATGCATCCAAGCAAATTCAGATGCATCTGATCTATGCTTGCTTATACTGTTGCATGGTTATAACCACTCCCCATATGCCAGTGCCATCACCTTCCTATTCTAGAAAGCTTATAATAAAAAGAGGAGGGAAAAAAAACAGTTTTACTACTTTGTCAGTGTAATCCCTTTCTAAGCAGAGTTACTCCAGTCTAAATCCATTGATGTCTATGGGTTTAGATTGGAGTAACTCTTCCTAGGATTGCAGTGTGTCTCTTTAGCCCTGGGCAGATTACTATTTGTGCGTTGACTCACCATACAGGGATGGAGAATGTGCATGAGTGCACTGGCCCTGCCCCCAACTTTATGTGAATATTTGGAAAACAGCATAGCTGATCACGGGGAGGGGCCATACATGTGTGTACTTCCTCCATGCATTTGCACCATGAAGGCAATTGTGCAGAGGTGGTCAGGTGGAGCTAGTGTGCTTAAGCCCACTCTTCCTCCCCTTGCAGTGAGGGATGTCTGCACAAAGCTTTTCCCTGCCCATGAATCTAGCCAATATTGTAATTAGTTCTTGTGATCACATCTCAGATTGATGTTGCTGATTGCACAGGCACAAAAAGCAGGCAATGCAATCTATGCAATGTTGATAATTTAAAGGATGTGTCTGACTGCAGAAGCACGAAGCAGTACAAAGATTTTATGGAGTACCAGTAATCCCATGGTTTATAATACAAGTTGGGCAATTTAATGATCCAAACAATCACACCCATGGAGGACACTGCCTCCTGTTTGGTAAGTGAGATTATTTTGCTCTGGGACCAGGAAAATGCAACTTGAAGCTGCAATGATCAAGTGGCCACTGTGTAAGGGCAAAGATGCTCCGCACAGTACTATGCTCAGGATAAATTTCACTAGGGAACATTGAGTCAATCCAATCAAGAAAACGTGTAAACAACAGTCTTTTAAAGGTAAGTCCCCTTGGCGTTCATGTTCATGCTGAAGTTCTCAGCATGCCTACTCACAGTAATAGAGAAAATATTTCACAAGGTATAGTTAGATCTTGCTGCAGCTTCAAGAACTAGAAGAGTTTGTCCAGCTTCTAGTGTGGCTGGTGAGCAAGACTTCTATATAGAGGTTCTGTAAAAAGGACAATGGTTCCTCAGTCACTTCTCCTAGCTATGCCAATTCTTTTTTTTCTCTACTTATGTTCATTCAAACCAAAACAGGTATAAATACTAGTTTTGCACATTTAATAAACAATGAACATTAAGGAAAATTCTCTTATTTTCTGTAATGTATTGCATAATTTGAGGATATCAGATAACAGCATTAGGATGTGAAAAGTATAGTTCATCACAGAAAGCCTTTTAGGTTCTTCCAGAATATATGTGATCGATGTGGGCTGGAGGATCTTCCTAGCACAAAGCAAACCTTGCCATAATTTGCAGATGGTGATCTGAATCTACATGTCAGAGGAGCACTGTTAGTCGAAGCAGTGCTACATGAAAGGGTTAAGGAGATTTCTCTTCCTGGTCAAAGACTGGGAACTCACAAATTACTCCAAGTGCAAGCCCAAATCCCACTGCTAAGTGTGTTTAATGCAGCTTCATTTTGAGCTGCGGCGACTGGGGCTTAAAGCACTTAAACATTGCATTCTGATACTGCACAGATCCTTAATCACAGATCGATTGAGCCATCACAAAGTGTTTGCTCAGCAGTTCTGATTCTGGAAACGCCCTAATGCAGGGGTAGTAACTTGAACCCAGGAATCCAAGTCGCGCTATGGGCAAACTAGCACTGGGTCATGATGATCCAAAATAGATCTTGCCTTAGATATATGTTTATTCTGTTTATCTTCTGAGACCTTTCTGAAATCACTTTGGTCACTATCCCAAATGTATTATAGTACTTTGTGGGAAAGTGGCTGAAACAGATTATATAGTAAAAGAATTAGAGTGCAGAGAGGGAAAGACCCGAGAAGACAAATTACAACCGTCTAGCACCATAGTTTAATAGCATCTAAGAAACACCTCCCAGTTTAACTGAGTTTGGTAACACAGCAATCTCGATTACGCTTGTGTTCAAAGTGCTCCCTGCTCAAAATTCCTATAATTCTCTCAGAGGGTTCAATTGTTCATTGTCGTTACAAGGCAGTGTATTAAGGAACAATGTCCTGCTCTTATAAGGCAGTACTTCTGAATTTTGTCTTTTGAAAAAGGGCATCGGAAAGCTGCTGGTTCCCCTCTTTTAATATGGTGTCCAACAGACATGATTTAATAGTTTTTTTTGTCTTTAAACCATGTGCTGTGATGTCTCGACTGAATATAGGGCAGAGCGGCTGTGCAAGGAAGGGTTGCATGTTATTAATCACTGAATGTTACAGCAGGAGACCTCTCTGCTCCTGCATGAATTCCACTCTTTGCTGCAATCATTTTTCTTTATCGGTGGCTCTGATCACAGGATCCTGCCTGTGAGGAGGAAGCTGGGGCACTTTGTTAAGATTATGTATAGTAGATGGCATTCTGCCCCGCTTTCAGGTAATGAAATAGGTTCTAGCATCAGGCAGGTGTTTTGTTGAGTTATTCATACAGAATAATAATGAGGCACCCCATTTCCCCATACCTACAAATGTGGCCCACTCAGAGTGCAACTGAGATTTCTACACAAAAAGATTTCTTCAGCTCCTCTCCCATTGCAGCTGCAGCTGCTCCCTGCTTGCCACCAGCTGCTCCCTGCTGTTTAAGACTCAAGGAGAATAGGGTAAGATTGAAATCCCACCAATAAAGGACGTGTGGAACCAGTAGAGGAATGAAGCAAAATGCATGGCTGGCTGGCCAAGAATGAGCCATTCCTGTCTTTCCCCACTGCTTTACAGCTCAGTTTTCCATATGGCTTTCCTGTAATTGTGTTTATACCAGTTCTTGGCAGGAATGCCAACAAATGGAATATTTTAGCATTTCCCATTAAAGTATCTAGTGTTGGCCAAAATATAGATCAAAATATGGACATTCATCATTTGATCATTTTATAGCTGAAATGACCATTCCAAATACAATACTGTAGACACAGCTTTTTGTTTGATTTGACATTATTTCAAACATTTTCCTTTTCAGTGGAGGTAATTCAGCTGCAAATAGATGAGTAATATGTCAGAATAAGGACACATCCAGTGTGCTACAAGCATGTGTGAATTAGCTTATCACCAATATATCTCCTCTTCCTTTTAAACTAGCTGAAGAAAACCTTGCATTCACAACCTTATTTAGAAGTTTAATAATGTTTTGGATGCCTTGATAGCCTCCAAGCTTTGATGATAGATACTTGTTGGAAGAGACATTTGCCCTGCAGTAGTTCATGAAAAAGCTGTATCCTGAATCTGACACCTGCACTATCCTTAACCTTTATTTTCATAGAGGGTGAGCCAGGTAGAGGCCGAGACACTTGTTCCCTGGAAACCTATGTACAGTAAGTACATGCCTAAAACAGCCTTTGTTCCCCATTTGTCAGCTGAACACAGAATGTATTGCTTCCAGATGCACGAGAGGCCAAAAACAACCACAATTCAGGTTACTTTACCTATGCGCCTTGAGCAAAGATTTTTGAATTTGTCTGTCTCGCAAGAAAATTGAGTTATTCTTATATTCAAGCACCAGATTCATTTCTCTCTGGCAACTTATAATGGAATATTATTTCTGTAGCAGTTGTATAAAAACAGTTCCCTACATATGGATGGATGGTTTGAAGAATTGTGTTTTTAGGGCTCACATTTCTATACTAAATTGCTAGTCTTTCCATTTCAAGATCCAAGCCTAACACTGGTATAGAAGATAATGATTATCCAGTTTGAAATTCAGATGAACTCATAGAAGTAGTTTATCTGTTTACTTTCAAGTGTATACCCTTTCTATATCTGGAACAAAAACCAGAAAATGAAGATCTGTGGTTGGCTTATGTGGTTGGCTACTCACTTGGATACGTGGGTCAAACTAGACATTATGGCATCTATGGGTCTGACCTGTGGACACCACCACCATTTAAAAGCCTAATGAGGTGACTTAAATTGCCAGGAAGGCCTAATCCTGATCAGGCCCACAGCAAAGCAGGATGAGGTGCTTTTCCCTCACCAGTGCCTTTTCAAGGCCTAAACATCCATAGGAGCAGCCATTTCAGCACTTGAAAATGCACAAGGGGGAAACAATATTACAGGCCCAATAGTTCCTTAAGGTATTTTAAAACCATCTCATTAAGCTTTAAAATGGTGGAGCATCCAAATGTCCAACCCACGGATACTGTTGCATCTAGTTTGGCAAGAACTGTAGGCACCTGCCCCAGTTGTTGTTTCCCAGACCAGAAACCCTGAAGTCAGTTGTTGAAGCAAGAAATAAGAAGCCAAACCCTAAAGTGCAGAAAGGTACTGCTTTCTGATAGGGCAGGGTTTATATCAGTCTGGACCCTTTGGGGGCTTCATGTGTCCTGCCAATTGCAGGAGATAAAGTCTTAAATTAGGAGGTCCACAGTTACTTCTCTGTCTGAAGAAAGGCACTCAGTTTCAAGTGGCATCATCACACCTCTCTGGTAGTGCGCACACACGAGGACACTAAAAAAGTCCTAGCCCCCCCCCCCCCTCAGCAAGGACAGTACAGGGACCTGGGAACCCTACTTACGTTCCGTCTCATTAACGCTTAGTACATCAGTGGAGGCTAGTTGCTCTCACTGCACGCATATTTCAGCTGCAGAGGGATGTGATTACATGCCTTAGCAATGCCCTGATTGGGTCATCAGATCAGACCATGTTTTGGGCAACATGGCATAAAGAAAGAGTCTTCAGTTTGTTCTTGGCTGCTTTCAAGTCACCTTGGGCTCTTGGCCTGGTAACGAGTCTAGATTTCAGTTTCTAAGCCATCTTGTTTGCGGACCTTTTTGGACAACGACTGACTTGAGTACTATTTGGACTTCTGTGGTTTGACTGGACAAGGTAACAGCTGGGTTAGGAAACCAACAGTCATTAAGTATTTTAGAGTAGATATCTAGACTTTCTTATTTTCTTTCCTGACTTGCAGTTTCTATATTTGTAATCTGCACAATTTTCAATACATGTTATTAATTATCCTTTTATGGTGTTATTGGATTTTGGATTTTCTTCAGTCCTCTAAGCTTAGGGTTAGTTAGAGGGCAAATTGTTTCACTAGGTGGCAAGGGCTGTTGCCTCCCCTTCCGACATGTGTTTTGGTTTTAACCCCTCTCCCAGGCTCTTTGAGGTCTTCAGGAACTCACAACAGCTTCTTTGTCAGATCTTCATATTAAGTTTTTAACTAACTTCCACCAGAAACTGTTATATCTTCAGCTTTTGGACATGCTTAGAAGAACCACAGCCTTAACTCAGATCGAAAGAATACCCCTGGAGGTACAATTTGCTAAAATATTTTTCCAAATCGCAAAAGGTAATTTAAGTTAAATGCCTTATGAACAAAAAAGGTTGTGTGGTGATCTCTTTGATTCTATTTAATGAATCTCAAAAGGCCAGAGAAAACATGGTGTCCAGGACTGAGATATTGGCAGCCACCAAGAACAACAGGTGTATGAAACAGGAGATGGCCTTAGGAAGGCATGTTTTGGAAGACCATAATCCCACCCCCTCAAAAAAGTAGGATTTGAGTCTAGTGGCACCTTAGAGACCAACAAGATTTTAAGGATATAAGCTTTCAAGAGTCAAAGCTCCTTTGGCAAGCATCAGATTTGCCATCAGATACCTGGTATCTGAAGAAGGGAGCTTTGACTCTCAAAAGCTTACTGCCTGAAAATCTTATTGGGTCTCACAGTGTTCCGAGTGTCAAAATAACCTAACTACTGTGATGGCAATATATTTTGATGTCATGGAGTCAACAGAAAGCACCTATTTGATGTTCGCAAGGATCGACCCTTCAGCTATTCGATGTCAACAATGAACAATGTGCAGCAGACAATCATGTATTTTTTGCTTTAACGAGTCACTAACTAGAAAACATACCTTTCATCACTGAAAAGCCTATTGCAAGAATATTTCCAGCCATGAACTTTGAAGTTGGAGAGGTGAGTAGCTGTGTTAAAACAGCACTGATTGTCAATCCCTGTAGATTTCCAAGAGTCTAAATTTTGGAGACCCCAATATGGGTTAAATAAGCAGGGGGAGCCAGATGAAATCTAGTTTGCTCGGGAGCTACAAAGGCCAGGTATCTTGCCAGATCAGTCTCTCTCTATATATTGCATAGTTTCTGTGTCATGACTGAGAAGGCCCTCTTGCAAGTTGCTACCTGCGTCATCTCAAAAGCAGGGCTTCAGAACATGGTTGAGTAGGTTAATAGGGGAGTAGGCAGTTGTTTACTGATGTTATGTAAACTTCCTATACATGATTCCTAAGAAATTTCCTGTGCATGATCAAATGCTAGTAGCATGATTCAAATTTGCCAGCCAGCTAGGCTTCAAGAATGGCTGAAGGAGATCACATGATTGCTGCCGTCTTGTCAAAGTGCATGTTCAGGCAAAACCTTCCTATGATGTTTGTTCAGTGCTGGACATATTTTATTGCTAAGAGGCTCTGTCCATAATAAGACAAAATCGGCATTCCCCTTTACCAGTTTTCTGCACCAGAAAAAGTTTCACATAATGCTTTCTGCCATAATTGAAGCTTGTGCAAAGTGAGCCTAATTTACTGAGAAGAAACATGATCCAGATTCAGTGGGACTTATTCCCCAGTCACCACAGTACCCTTTAAGATGTAGGACCTGAAAAAAGCCTTCACGCTGCTGCCTTGAAAAGGAGGTACAATTTATTCCATTTGTTTGAATATGTTTCCATACTGAGTTCCCAGTACTGTAGTGAAGTAGAAAAAATGTTTTTCTCAACCTGCATATGCCATATTAGACTAACAGAGATCATCGCAAACTTTTAGAGATTCAGCACATCTGTGCCTCAATAAAAATAAAGGCAGAATTGCCTAAACCTTGTGGGTAATCACTTTATTTATTTAACAAACTTTATATCCCATCTTTCTGCCCTTGTTTAAGCCATCAAGGCAGTGGACAAATTAAGCCATACAGAGTAAGATCACATTATAAAACTATTTAAATCAACCCAAACTCATTGTTAAAACAGTTAAAACTAGGGTTGCCAGGTCCCTCTGTCCTCCCGGTGGGAGGTGGAGGCCCTGGCACCACTTGTTTTGGTGCCCTTTGCATGTGGGCTCCTGGGCCCACGTGATGATGTCACTTCTGGGAAGTGATGTCATCACACGGGCCGTGGCCACCCTGGGAGCACTCCCACACTCCATGGGGGAGGACTGAATCAGGCCCAATTCAGCCTGGACCGGGCCCAAATCAGCCTGGAACGGGCCACTGCGGAGCATGGGAGTGCTCTTGTGCTCCACAGTGTCCCAATCCAAGCTGATTTGGGCCTGAATTGGCCCATTTTGGACCCGATTCAGGCCTGAATTGGGTCAGATCAGGCCCCTGGGAGTGCACCCTGGGAGGCACAGTCCTCCCCTGCCTGCCAGGTAATTGGAGGTGGAGAGTGGGAGTGGGGGATCCCCTGCATCAGCAGGGGAATAGTTAAAACCTAAGTTTAAACAACATATTAAGACATACAAATAACAATTAAAACATTTTAAACAAGAGATTGGATATGAAGGATGGATCACAGAGGATACACGAAACCAAACAAAAAAATCTTCACCCACTAGTGGAAAATGGCAACAGAAGGGGACTGATGAATCTTTCTGGGGAGTTTTGGTGCTATTGATGGCACATACCTGACGTTGGGCCTAGTCTGGCCTAGTGCTCCTAAAGGAGTATACTGATTGATCACAGGCAGAGCCAGAGGACATGTGATCAACTTAACTTGTTTAACTCTTTAGACACACTTGTGCCTTGAACATCATACTGCAGCATTGAAATAGGCCAATTAGCTTGGATTACCATATATGGAATAGGCTGCCTTCAGTATAAAGGGGGCAGCAGCTTTGTTTTCTGTGAGGAACCTGAGGTAACTTTCTTTGTGTTAAGAACCTGTTCTTCCCTTTATTGCAATAAAGACTCTGTACTCCTTCTACTCCACCTGCCTTCTCCTTAAATGGGCCAGGAGTGGGTGGGGCCCTATTTGGCTAACAGTTTCTGGCGACCACGAAGGGACCTCCACTGAACTGACAGGCGTGGCGGAACGGCAAGGGACGGCCAGGCCGGTAGTGCACACCACGGATCCATTGATGTCCAAGGCTTGGAACTCCCTTGACTAGGCCACAGCCCCTGTGGTGCAGCAGACATCCCCAGTGAGTAGAAGGACTGACAGACTCCCAACTACAGGGATTGGTGGTAGCTGACTGGAAAAGGTAGGCCTTGGTGGGAAAACAGGATCCTGGGCAGATCTGCATAATCCCACTATAAGTCCTCAGGTAACAGAAGAGGCCCTGGTTGCAGATCGCAGGATGGGAGGAGGGCAGTCTAAAAAGGAGAAGTGTACTCCTCTAGGGTGTATGGTAAAGACATGGGATCAAATTGTGGGATCACAAGATGCTGACCTGCCACAATATCCTGCTAGTAGACTGGTCAGGTACTGTACTATTGAGTGGCTCCAATATACGTTTGATAATGGTAGGCTGTGGCCAGAACAAGGAACTTTTGATTTTAGTACCCTGAGGGATTTATTAAATCTGACGTTTCAACAGGGAAAGTGGAATGAACATGATTATGCCCAATTTTGCATGTATATGGCTACCAAAGCTGATTTGTTACAGAATTGTAAATTAAGAAAGAAGGATATGCAAATGTTACTTGTAAATGCGTCTAAGACTCCTGTACCTTTGCTCCCAGAGGGATTGGGAAAGGGCAGACCAAAGAGGCAGGGCCAGGGAGAAATAGAGGAGAAAACCCCTGAACAGGATGATGTGGATCCAGTGGATGGGTTACAAGGACAGGCGTGGGAGGGAAGACAGGCAGTGAGGGATCCATTGCAGGTCCCCCAACTCTACCCTGAATTACCCCCATATCCCGGCCCATGTGATTCCACCACCTCACCAGTTTCAAGTGCCCCTTCGGCGGAGCCAGTGCCACCCAAGACCCCAACTTCCACTTTTATTGACAAGAAAAAGCACATCCTTGAATTGGTGGAAGAGCTTGAGTCCCTAATTAAAGAAACTCCCCCGGATATGGGACTCAAAGGAGAAAACATGACTCTGAGGCCACCAGAGGCCCATCACCCTTCTGATCGACTACAGCCGGGACTCCAATGTCCATTAAGGGAGGTGATTGGGGCAACAGGTCTGACTTATGTTTATGTACCATTCACAACCAGGGACCTGATGAACTGGAAGAAAACCATCCCCTCTTTGAGACAGGACCCTGATATTGTCCACAGGGAATTTAGTAGCATTTTTCAAATGTACCAACCTACTTATCAAGATTGCCAGTTGCTACTGAATAATATTCTTACACCAGAGGAAAAGAGATTAGTGATTGAAAAGGCAAGAGATATTTATGAGGCTAGTCAACAAGCGTCGGGGCTAGCAGCAGGAGCCCATAGTGTTGACCGGGTGGTGCCAAGAACGACTCCAAATTGGCCACATGATACAGATATAGGACGGGGCCTTCATGCAGCTTACCGTGAGCTAATTTTGGAAGGTTTGAAAAAGGCAGTTCCCCGCAGAATAAATTTGAATAAGGTCTATGAGGTAAAACAGAAGAAAGAGGAAGACCCCACCCAATTCTTGCAGCGATTAATGGAGGCTCTTCGGGCTCATGGAGGATTGGATCCAGAAGCCCCAGAGAATCACAGAATGCTTAATGCCTTGTTTGTGGGATAAGGATTTGATGATATAAGAAGGAAGTTGCAGAAGAGACCAGATAAAAGGGAAAGAGAGGAAAGAAGAAGGAAGCCATTGGGGAAAAACCAGTGCGCCCTCTGTCGACAGGAAGGACACTGGAAACGAGAGTGCCCAAATCGAAGGCCAGAAGACAAGTTCCAAATGCTAGAAAAGGAGGAAAGTGAATAAGGGGGTCAAGGGCATAAGCTAACTTTAGCCCCCTACCCTGAGCCCCTTGTAAATGTGATGGTAGGGGGAACAGCAATACCTTTCCTTGTTGATTCTGGAGCAACCCATTCAATGGTGCCTCAACCCCCAAAAGGAACAAGAGCTACTAAAAAGCAAGTTCATATTGTTGGGGTAGATGGAAAACGAGTATCCCAGAGTTTCCTTACCTCCTGTGATTTTGAAGTTTGTGGAAATAACATGGCTGATGAAGCAGTGAAGTAAGCGGCACTTAAACCACTTGGGAACCTGCAGCTCGCCTTAATACCCAGTTTTCGCCTACCGCCCTCACCACAGTATACCAAGCAAGAGGAACAAGAGGCCATTACCCAAGGAGCTTCTAAAAATGAAAAAGGATGGTGGATGTATTGTGGTGGTAAAATCTTAGTTCCCCATGCTATGCTGCGAAAGCTCTTATGGGACTATCATCAATCAACTCATAACAGTGGCCGAAAGATGGTGGAAGCACTTACTTGCCATATCACTGCTGTTGGACTCCACCAAACAGCCGAACAGATAGTGCAGGCTTGTCCTACTTGTCAGAGAGTGAATGCTAAGACATCTAGGATACCACGACCTGGAGCACGCACATGGGTGAATTGTCCATTTCAGTCAATACAAGTAGATTTCACCGAATTGCCTCGTCAAGGGAGATATCGTTACCTCTTAGTGTTAGTAGACAAACTCACCAGATGGCCAGAAGCGTTCCCATGTGCCCCCCCAACAGCCAAAGAGGTTGCCAAGGTCCTCCTCCACCACATAATTCCGTGATTTGCGACCCCAGAAGTCATCAATTCGGACCGAGGGACACATTTTGTGAATCAAATTATACAGCAAGTATCCCTCGTACTAGGGATCTCATGGGACCTACACACAGCTTGGAGACCACAAGCTAGCGGTCAAGTAGAAAGACTAAATAGAAGTTTGAAGACCTGTCTAACTAAGATTTGTATGGACACAAAACTGCACCGGCCAGAAGCACTACCTATTGCCCTGACACGATTGCGGGCCATTAAGGGAAAATTAGGATTGAGCCCCTTTGAGCTATTATATGGAATGCCCTATCCCATATTCCCAAAGGAGGGAGTATTAGATTTTGAGATAGGTGACATACAAATGAAAGAACATGTTATTGCTTTGCAGTCTGTTTTGCATTCTCTCCACAGGGTTGCCCTCATTGAACATCCTCTGCCCTATGGCTCTCCAGTCCATTCCTTCCTGCCAGGTGACTGGGTGTATGTTAAAAAATGGAAGCATAGTCCTCTGACTGCAGATTGGGAAGGACCCAAGCAAGTGCTCCTTACCTCACACAGTAGCGCCAAAGTGGAGGGTCATGATCCTTGGATACATCACACCCGATTAAAGAAGGCATCGGCTCCTGAGATCTTGGATGCGGCTGAATTACCAGTATCCTGGACTGTGAACCCGATTAGTGATCTCAAGTTCTTGTTCAGAAAAGTGCCTCGTTGAAGTCAAAACTCTCTAGTAACTATTTTGGGAAGGGAGGGAAATCTTTCACAATTCCATTTAAATGAGACCTGGGCCAAGTATGTACTCCCCTTGCAAGGTAATCTTAATAATCAGTCTTTTCCAAGTGTCGAGACTCATGGGGGGAGAATGGGAACATCATGAATATGGAGAAGAAAATTTGTTCCTCCATTTCAGTATGAGGGCTAGTGAATTGTTAAACGTTACTGAATGCTGGATCTGTGCCCAAATGCCTGAAAGTTCTCGCCTAGGTATGCCTTTAATAGTCAAACCTTTGACGGCTGCTGAAATGGCTGTAGCTCCCCGGCCTCGGCTAAATGATACTACCGCCCAAAATAAAACTTGGCAGCAGATAGGGTATCGAAATTTAGGATTCCTCCAAGTAGTCCGAACCCGGGGAGAGTGGTGTCTTTGGAAGAATTAATCCTCACCACAGGGAAAGAGGTTGGGCAGATCTCTATGTGATCATATTTTTCTGGAGGAGGGGAGATATGATGCGTATGAAAATGGATCAAAACTATGGCATAAGGGTGTTATATGGAATCCCATAACCAACCTACCCGAGCCCTGGTGGTCCTATAAGGATGAGACCGTGAATGATACAGATTCATCAGATGTATGGTGTGAACAAGAAGGTATTGCCTGGAAATGCTATTACAATCATCCTAATATATCTCCAGTGGGGCCAGGTACCTTTGGAACAGGGTATTACTCAGCTCAGTGGATAGGGGCAAATTCCTCATTAGATCCTCTGCACGCGCTAGCTGGTCACTACTGGGTGTGTGGGCGGAGGGCTTACTCTGCGTTACCAATAAATGGAACAGGGATATGTTATTTAGCCCTTGTTTTGCCACCCTTGTTTGTTACTTCATCTTTTTGTACCAGACCACACATCCGGAATTATAGAGATGTAGAAACAGCTCAGCAGTATATGAAGCAATATTTACCTCTTACACGGTTTGGGCTGTTTCGAGGACTTAATGAGGCTGTTTGGCGTTTACAAGCAGTGGTCGAAATAGTAGCCAATGAAACCGCTAGTGCCCTGAGAGACCTTGCCACTGAACAGGGGCTTATCCGACAGCTGGCCCTGCAGAATCATATGGCTCTGGACCTAATTTTGGCATCAAAAGGGGGCACTTGTGCCTTAATTAATGCCACATGCTGTGCCTGGATTCCAGACAGTCGGCAGGCAATCTTTGATAGGGCTGCTCACATAGCGCAAATAGCTTATGTACCTCCTTATGAGTCATGGTGGCAGACCCTCTTTGGATCATGGTGGCCAAATCTTGGGAACTCCCTTAAGTCAGCCTTGGTACTTGGGGTTTCCATACTTTTCCTTGTTATGTGTTTATGTGTTTGTGGCCAAACATTGCCACTAGTTATTGCAGGTTGTATTAAGTGCTTTAAATTGGAAACTATAGAACGAAGATTTATAATGCTTCAACATTATCGAAATCAAGGTGGCCCAAGTGGCCCACTGTAGGTTAGGCCTTGGGCCAAAGGGGGGACTGATGGCACATACCTGACGTTGGGCCTAGTCTGGCCTAGTGCTCCTAAAGGAGTATACTGATTGATCACAGGCAGAGCCAGAGGACATGTGATCAACTTAACTTGTTTAACTCTTTAGACACACTTGTGCCTTGAACATCATACTGCAGCATTGAAATAGGCCAATTAGCTTGGATTACCATATATGGAATAGGCTGCCTTCAGTATAAAGGGGACAGCAGCTTCGTTTTCTGTGAGGAACCTGAGGTAACTTCCTTTGTGTTAAGAACCTGTTCCTCCCTTTATTGCAATAAAGACTTTCTGTACTCCTTCTACTCCACCTGCCTTCTCCTTAAATGGGCCAGGAGTGGGTGGGGCCCTATTTGGGCTAACACTATGAACAAAAAGGCCCTCTCCTGTATTGTCACTAGGACTCTACGAATCATTACCTTGATACTCCGAAACAGTAACACACATCCAAGATACTTGGGAATAATGAAAACCCATCCTGAAAAAATCCATAGTTTTTTTCAAGTTCCACTAGCCATGCAGCATGAGCACGTTTTTGACTGTATTGATTTCCTGAAAATGGCATATTTCCCTTCCAATCAGGCCCTTGCAAGAGAGGAGCACAGAGCACTCCCAGCCAATCCCATGCTTCAGAGAGTCGCCATTCTCCTCCCACTGGCCTTTGTGGGTTGGAGAGTTTTCTTTTCCTCTGAAAACAGAAGCCTAGGCTTGTTCACGGTCCTGTGGAATTTAATCCCTTTGTCCAATTTTCTTGAAATTTGGGGGTTCTTTGAAGGACAGGCATAAGACACTCTGCTGCAATTTTGGTGATATTTGGTTTAAAAACAATTACACAAACACATCCCACCATAGACAATAATTGAAAAACTGCCTGTCTCAACAAGGAAGCATGCAAATGGATAGTTTTCAGCAAAAGAGGTAAAGGTTTTTTATTATCAGTTAGTCACTGTAAGAGTAGGTAAATGAAATGAATGCAGTTGCGGGAGGCTATGCTGATGCCCGGCCTGGAGCTCTCCTGCTAGGCTGCAGCCATTTTAGAAATCAGTAGAAATAAGTGTGGCTACACAGAAAGGAACCTTCTTCAGTGGTCTGTAAAACTGACCCCCTTTGTTCAAGCATGGTTCGAGATTAGAGGGACAACTGTCTTCTATGCAGTTTTGGTACCATTATTTTTATAAACAGCTGCCCCAGACCCTTTGTGTTTGGTCCTATAACCAGGCCTAAAACAAGACTGGATTCAATCTAAACAATTTGCCTTGTTAAGGAAAGCTTGAAGTTTTCCAGTCTCCACCTGTTCAATCACTTCCTCGGGAATGGAACATTTGAGACAAGTTGTAAAATTACTATCTCCTATATGAATGATGGAAGACACAACAAGGCCACCCATGGAGAAGGAAGGGCTCTCTACTTTCTCGAGGCTCCTCAGGTATGCAGGAAAAAAATGACCTGTAAAGTAACCACCCTCCTCAAAAGGGAAGCTCTAAAAGAATGGTGCGATGACAACCTGAAAAGAATCCAGAGGTGATGGAATGTGGAGTATAACTGTGTGCCCATGAAAGGAAAAAGAAGGTGAAGAGGGAAAAATCAGCCTGCTCAAGTCCCTGGAAATGTAAAGAATCCCGGAGGGGAAGATTTTGAGAGGCAGGGTGGGATTTCCAAATTGTCCCTCAAACCTGTGATTCTTCAGTCCTAGCTTTCACATTTCTTCCCCCAATGTCTGTCTCTATTATTTCTGCACCAGTTTAGCAGTCACCCTATTCTTTTCTCATTTCATCAGCTGGAAATTCAGACAGGTATGAGCCATTTCCTCCTCTTGTTGTCTGCAAATGACTTTTGATTAGATGTGGATATTTGTTGGAACCTGGATTCCAAGCAATATCCAGTTAATAGCTGACAGTATTTCCCTTTCATTTCCCTTTCTGATTGCATGGGAGGAAATCTGCTGCCCAGTGATCAAAGAATTTGAATGGGAAATACTAGTTCTTCATCATTTTGAAAAAAATCCCAAATTTACACTTTTAGCTTCTGATGGACAGTATTAAAAACTGTAGCTTAATTTGACATGAAATATTGAAAACTGTATCTGCAATAGAAAACCACTCCTTGCAATCAATTCACATTCTGGGACCTAGGGCAGATTTTTGTATGGTTTACAGGTAAAGAACTCATTGTTACTGCCTGACAATATGCTGCTGCCTTGCTTGCAGCGTAGCTTGTTCTGCAGAATATGAACACTCTGTGGAAATAAAGCTTTCAAATATATCATTTTGATATGCCTATTTAATAGCAGGTCCAATGGGCTCACTTTGCTTCTTTAACAATGTAAAAGGCAGACCACAAACATCGATGCCAGAGTGGGCTCTTCCTTCCACGGCAGCATCAACGCCACCTAGTGGTTGAAAATAAACCTAACTTTCTTTTTGAATAAACTGTGTAGGATTTTGATTTTGGCAAATGAACACTTTTGCAAGATGTTGTGTTTACTTGATCTGCTGAAAACAGGGCAATAGTGGAACACATTTCACCACTTACAGAATGTGTAATAAGAAGGCCAACAAGTACAAAAAGAATGGAGAATTTACAAGGAGTTGCAATAATAAAAAAGCACCACACAAACGATTGCAAGGTCAACATCTGTCTTGAGCATCATGTTTCAAAATGTTATCTTTGTAGTTGTATGTCAAGGAACTGATCTATGCTATGTATCTACTGACATTCACACAGCCATTCAGCATGTTAAACTCACGGTGGCATTCAGAACCACAGGTCCCATGCATCAAAAAGCTTAGTGTGACAGTATTTGAAGTACTGGGGATTATAAACTTGGCAAAATATCAGGCAAAAGTCATTCATTTTGTTATTAGAAAGCTGCTGCACATCCTAATTGGCAATATTTGTCCATTTCATTTGTCGTACTTGATGCACAGCACAAAATTAATGTGGCTGTCATGGCCCAGCCTGGGCTCAGTGAGAGCGAGGACTCCTCCTCAGGAGGAGAGGGGCTTCGTGTAGCCAGCCAGGACTCCTCAGGAGAAGAGGAGCTCCATGCAGCCCGCCCTGACTCAGCAGAGCCTGGTAATCAGGAGCCACAGCTGTTGGCTAATCGGAGCCTACAGCCAGCAGCTGAAGCAGAGCCATCAGTACTCTCCAGCCCCAGCACCACAGGGGAAGTGCAGCCAGGGACTTCCACAGGGGAAGCTCAGTCAGGGACTGCCAGCACCACAGGGGAAGCCCAGCCAGAGGCTTCCACCCCCCCAGGTTCACCCACACCCAGAGAACGCCGCAGACAGCGCCAGAGACTGGAGCTGCAGGAGAGACGGCGCAGTGCTCGTCTCCTGAGCCAACGCCAGCTGCTGGAGAGTGATGATGAGTAGCTTCAGGATGGAGCCCCAGCAGCTGGCTGAAAACCATGCCTGGCTATAAAAGCCAGTCAGGAGCAACAGCCAGGCGTGGAAGCAATGTCTCTACTGCCTGCAACCACTCCGTGAACCTTGCCCGTGCCTACTGTTGGACCTGACACTACCAGTAACTGACCTTGGACTGTGCCTGACCTTGCTCTTGGACTCTGGACTCAACTCTGGCATTAGCTTGTGCTCTGACTTGGCTTTTGGCTCCTGAAACTCCCTCTGGACTTGGTATCAAGGTTTGGACCTGAACCACCCTGCTTGGGCTGGCCCAGCCTGTGACAGTGGCATGGCATCTCTTAACCAATAGGAATAGCTACATTTTGCATTTCTCAGTGTGGACCAGGCTAATTCACTGTCCAAATGCAGGCCTGTCCATTTATTTCTGTCCTTAAATTGACTTAATGTCATCCCCAATTTGGTGGAAACCCCCTGAACCACGAACCGCATGGTTTGTTTTTTTGTGGTTTGTGCCTATGTCTACTCTGGAGTAAGCCTCTCTGTTGTTAATGTAGCTTAAAGGACCTCAGGTTTGGACTAACAAGCACACAGCCATGACCATAAAGCAAAGACAGCTTTTTCAAAAGGAATTTTAATGAAGAACTTCCAATGGTAATACAGCTCTAATGTAAGGTTCAAGTACACCAAAACAACAAAATTAACTTGCTAGATACAGTTATGTAACAAATCTCCTGCAACACAGAAATTACCTCTTGATATTCCAGCAAACTGACAGAATGATGAGAGTTAGAAAAAGGCGAGGAAAGACTGAAAGGAAAAAAAGAAGAAGTAACCTTGACTTGGCAAATAAACCACCTTTATAGAAACACTGGCCATAGCCCTTCCACCAATCATCATCCTGTTTCCAAAAGCCAATGCCCCCTCCAACTTGACACCAGCTGCAACCAATGCCCAATTCAGTGATAAAAGAACAACCTTTCTGATAACAGCTTCTGCTTAAAAGGACAATTCCCCCCTTCCTGTAAACATACAGAGCAAAGAAAGCCAAATCCTCCTTCGGAAGTGATTCCTTTCTTGACACAGGAATGCTTTCCAAGTAACTATGTCAAGCCAAGCCTTTTCTTTCCTAATACAAAATACTGGATACAGGTCCCAACATGTATTGAAATCTTATAGGAAATTATGAAATAATACACATGTAAATATTTCTTTAAAAGAGGGGTTGAATTTTTGTACAAGACTCAAAATTGGCATCTCCATGGCAAGTTTCTTAAACCTTTGCTGAATTGTTTAGAATAAATCACCATGTGAGTTGGGAATTTTCTCAACCACAGTCCATGTAAAATGACCTTCATTCACAGGGACATGGAAATGGACAATATGAAACCAATGGTTCTGTTGGATTAGACCAATGGTTCATCTAGTTCAACATCTAGTTTCTCACAGGGGCCAAACAGATGTCCCCCAGAAGGCACAAAGTAGGGCACGATGCCTCCCCTACTGTTGTTATCTCTCAACTGGTATTCAGAGATACACGGCCCTCAACTTTTGGACCAATGTATACATTTCATTTAAACTACTTTCTTTAATTTACTTTCCTGTTCATTTACACATTTTAAAATTAATAAAAAGTATTAGTAAAGGGGAGGAGAAAGACCACGGAGGTTCCATTCGGCCATCACAAGCTAGAAGTCAACAAAGAATTGCTGTGGGAAACAAATAATTGGGAACTTTCCCTTAATTTCCCATCCTCTTGTTTTTCTTTTTTAAAAACTTACTTTTAACAGTACTTAGTATTCAGTGCCTCAGGAGAACAAGTAAGCTCAGTACTCATCTGTCCATTTGGCCTATACGTATCTTGTTTGATTTAAAAGCTGTATTACCCAGGAGTCCTCTGGGTATGCAGACACTTATTATTATCTCTGCGGTTCACTCTCTTTCACTGCCTCATTGACAGACATTCAACCACATAGGTTGCTATCTGAGGGAAAGAGTGGGAACCCACATTAAAATTTTGCATTTTCTCCCTGGCAAACTTCTCTAAGGCTTAGCAGTAGTGATTCTTCTGTGACTTTTGCGCCTCAAGAGAGGCACAGTGGAATTACACAGAACTTGAACTGATGCCCCTTCTGCACCAGGGACATAACTCCTCACTATCTCTGAAGTCAAACCAAAAGGCATGGTGTTACGATCTTTACTTTCCTTGGGGTAAATTTTTCTTTTAATCTATCCCTTAACCCTCTGGGTAGTCTGCTGCCACCAGGAATACTTTATTCCAGATATTTTATTTAAATTTTCCCTTTGGTAATGTTCCTAAGCGTCAGGCTCCTTCGTGGTTCTATGTGGCCCTGAGGATAGGAATGGGATATAACAATGACAGCTACTCAGGGATATGACAAAACAAAACAAAGGTTTATTTTTCAAGAAGCGTATTGGTTTCATAAAAGTAGTTCTTAGTTCTTAAAGTTACTTCATTTACTCTCATTCACACAGATCTCTTCTAAGGCTTCACACACAGTTAGCCTCTTTCTCTAACTCAATATTTGTCTCACAGAAATGCTTAAACTCCTCAGACAGCACGCAGCTAGCCTCTCTTTCTCTCTCATTGACAGAAATATTAAACCTGCTCAAGCAGCACACAGCTGGCCTCTCTTTCCCGGAGTGTCCTTTCACAAACATGCTCAGTTCAGGTTCCACACAGGTTATATTTCTCTCATAAACACTTCAACATATTCAGGCAGCACACAGCTAGCCTACTTTCTTCTGACTGAAACTCTTCCCTCTCTCTCCCAGTCTAAACTGCATTCACTCCGCCCACAATCTCAGTCAACCAATCATATCGCTCACTCATTCCTCTCTTTCACCCCCCCCCCCCCGCTCTTCACCTAGCTCAAACCAAGCATTTAAAGATATATGCACCCATTTCTTGAAATCATTACACATGGAATCAGCTTATATGTGGCCGTTCGCACCTCTCACGTTTGGTCTGCATGGCCCTGGGGTTTTTTTTGGGCAGGGGGTCATATTTGGGCAGCTCCATTCTAGCTGGTTCTCAGGTTGAGAACTGAGGGGGGCAGGCACGGAAGATGTCAACCTGCCTGCCCTCAACAAGGAGGCAGCTTTTTAAAAACTTTCTATTTGCAATACCTGTAGATGGAAATGGGGTGAAATTGACAGGCCTCCTCTACTTAGCTAGGAGGTGAAATTGATGAAGGTTGGTCAATTTCAGTTGTACCGGCTCTCTACAAAAGAATGAAAAGGGAACTTCTCCCTCTGCTCTTTCAAGCCAGTGATTCATTGATTGTGTGCTGGACTTAACATTAAAAAAAAAGAGGAAAGAGAGGATGGGAGGGGAGACGTAAAGGAGGAGAGAAGGGGTGGCTGGATAGACAAGAGTAGCCAATCACAATGAAGTGGGCTGGCAGGGGACAGGAGAGGAAGGAATACCCCAAAAAGGAAAGAAGACTGTGCATGAGGAAAAAGCAGACTGCAAAGTGTATTTTTTTTAAAGTCATGGTGTAAGCACTCCCAGTAAAGTTGGGGGAAAGCTGCATAGTGGCTGGAGTGACTATGCATGGCGGCAAATCTGGTGCAGATGGTCAGGGGGAAAACGCTGCAAGGTCTAGGACAGTGATGGCAAACCTTTTTGAGCCCGAGTGCCCAAACTGCAACACAAAACCAACTTATTTGTTTCAAAGTGCCAGCACTGCAATTAAACCTGAATACTGAGGTTTTAGTCCAAACTAATTAACATATTTTGTCTTAAAACAGCTCCCCCGCCCCCCCCCCTGTCACAAATGAAAGTAAAGGAGCAGAGCAGAATGAATCCAAGCAGCTTACTGTTCCTTTGAAGCCCAGCACCACTCAGCTTGCGCTCGGAGGAAAAGGAATCACGTGGGCAGGGCCAAAACCCATGCCTCCAAATGAGCCCTGGCTCGCGTGCCCAAAGAGAGGACTCTGCATGCCGGCTGTGGCATGCGTGCCATAGGTTCACCATCACTGGTCTAGGATATCCTTATTATAATTTTCTTCAGAGAAGGAGTTTTCTCTTGACATGCAGAAATTGTCATCTGTTTGGTAGGTGCTGTCATTTTTCTACTGTTATTATCAACACAGGAACAGTTTACTTGGAGGGGACTGGCTGGGAGCTTCGAAGAAATGGTGTGTGTGTGTATAGGGGGGAAATAAACAATTAAAAATTTCCCCTACAACATAGTAATGCTACATTGCTGAGCACTGGAACTGAGTAAGAGATTCATGTTCATGTAGCCCTTAATCTGAACAGCAATAAATGCTCTGCTGAGATTCAGAAAGAGATGAGAAGATACCTACTAAGTAGACCCTAAACCTGAATGGTATGATGCAAAACAGGCATTTTAATCTCTTCCTATCAGTGGTTTATGGGAGACCCACACAGTTACCCACCTGAAGCTAGCTTCTTGACATTCTGATTTGCAATACCTCCCACTCTGTCTGTACTATAAATACTCTTTACCTTTTTTCTCCTTGTGTCTGATAAAGGGAGCTCTGACTCTTGAAATCTTGACCCTGACTCTTGACCCTGGAAATCTTTAAGGACCCTGGTCTGATGCTACTGGACCCAAATCTTGCTCTTCTACTGCAGACCAACACGGTTGCCCATCTGAAACTATCTTTATGGTAGAATCTGGTTGTGTTTGTGTGAGCTGGCATGTAATACCTTGGAAAACAAAAGTTGTTTGCAGTTGCGCTAGTCAAAAATCAAAATTCAGAAACAAATCACAATACACATAATGTTCTTTATTAGGACCAACCAAAACGACACAAAACAGTTCATGTTCTCCAGAACTGTTTGTCAGGTTGGAGTTACATAATAAATCAGATGGATGGGGGGAGATAAACACATGTTTCTGGCCATGATTTAGGGCCATGCAATACTTTGACTTAGGCCAGCAGCCTGGAGGAATAGAATGTCTTGTCCTTTTAATCGAGACTTAATGCAAGGAGCCAGGCAACTGAACTTTTTTATGGCATGGCGGTAAATATCATCATTTGATATCCCATAAAGACAGGAAATTTTGCTCTCCTAGCTGTTGGCAATCCTACTGCGAAGCCTGGAAGAAAAGCGCTTCCTTCCAATCACACCTCTCTCTCCACTCTTTAAACTGTGTTTGCCCCCCATTACTTTAATATACTGGGATATGGAGGGGTGGGGTTGCCAACATCCTGGAGGAAAAACATTCTATCTCTTTCACAGAGTGTTAATGGGATGTTATTTACCATGAAAATCTTCTGCTGCTCATTTCCACAGATTACGTCTGTATTAAAGGGACATTTTTTCCAGGCCTGTTGGCAATCATTTTACAGTAAGAAGAGTTGCTCCAGCCTAAGCCCATTGATATTTTAGGATTGCATTGTTACTGACTTAGAAATTCTGAGCGAGTCTACTCAGAATCCTTCTCACGTCCACACAGTGGGGTTTACTCCCAGCTTCCCAAGCAAGCATCTTTAGGAAAGCACTGTCAGTAAACTTTTAATGGCTTCAGGAAAAAGTTCTGCAAAATACAAGGGAACTATGTTGCCCAAAGAAACCAGGAAACATATATATAAAAGAATCCTGAATTCACGGCAGCGCCCTTTAAATGGCAACACTTGCAAAACCTGTTAAAAATAACACATAGCAAATACATTACAGCATAATGCACTCATTTTGTTAGATTATTTGTACTAGTCATCTAGGTCATAATAGGCTTTTTTTTAACTGGCTGCTGAAAGCAACATTAGGAAAGTACAGATAATAGCTGTAGAACACAGCAAAAGTGTACCCACTGATGTATCCAATGACCCAGAGTTTTATTTTGCTGAAGTACAATTTTTTTTTAAAAAGCTCAGTAAGTTACCAAAAAAATCCACATTCAGCATTCTTTAAAAAAGTTACACTTAATTGTTTTTAGTATCTGATCATAGTACATATGAATAACATGCATGTATATATATAACATTATGAATGTAAAAGCCTGTTCTTACTCAGTTTTTCTAAGGCTGCAATCCTGAGAACACTTTCCTGGGAGTAAGCCCCACTGAATAAAACAAGAGTTGCTTCGAGTAGGCCCACTGAGTTTTGCTTCGAGTTGGGCACTGACAATTAGAGCTGTGATTTTATATAGATTGCTTCGGTGAAAGGTTAAGTGAACTCAGTCAGGCTTACTTCTTTGTAAACAAACACAGGATTCTTCTGTAAAGCTGTTAAAAATAACACTCAGCAAATACATTACAGAACAATGCATTCATTTTGTTACATTATTTGTACTAGTAGGTCCATCTGTTGGACTCTTATGTATTTCTAAGTATTCAGGCATTGAATTAGGATGTAAATCTCTGCTTGATTCTGAACCTCAAAGCATCATACCAGGAAGAATTAATATTATTATTATTTCAGTCTAAAATATGCTAAATTGAAGTCTAGTAAAACAAAAGTTTTACTAGAAATTGCAAAACTCACCCCTCATGGATAAAAAACAAATAAAGGGTATTCTTGTACAATACCATAGATTTTCTGCTTTCTCACAGCTCCAGACCAGATTTTGGGATACTGTAATATAAAGAATTATATTTTGGTTATCTAGTAACTTGAATTAGTCTGCATTTGTTTCAGGTTAGAGTTCTCCCCTTCTCCATTTTCCCTCACCGCAACCTTGTGAAGTAGGTTAAGCTGAGAGATAGTGAATGGGCCTAGTTGGCTTCATGGCAGTGGCGGGGGGGGGGGTCAACCTGCTCCTCCTGAAGTCTAATCCAAAGATCTTCAAACTTTTTGAGCAAACACCTTTGGAATTCTGACATGGGGTGGTGTGTGCAGCCAGAGGTGGAACCAATCACTACATAGCTGCTACAGAAGGTGGAACCAGCCGCAAAGTGTCAGGAGGTAAAGTTATAACGAACTGATACTAGCTCTGCCTCATTTCAGGCAGAAGCTCTGCTTTTAAAATTAACATATTGCTTAAAAATATTTTGTTGCCTACATACAAAATAACTATGCATATTGAGTCCCCATCTGTCAGCATCTGTCTTAATTTTGCAGGCAGGCATATAACAAACTTTTTAAAAAGGAAAATGAGAAAAAATGGAAAAAGGTTACCCCTTTTACATGAGCCCAGTGATTTTTAACCTGCACTATTACTTGGAATGATCACAGTTGGCGCTGAAGCGCTGGTGAGAGCTTCACGTACCTGTGTATAGAAAGAGAAAGATTATGGCCAGTTTTTGATAGGAACATTTTGAAAAGTGAACAAAATGTGATGTATTGACATCTCTATCTTCTCTTTGAATTACTTGCATATATAAAATACATACATACAGAAAAACTAGGATGATCTGATGACTTCAACAGAGGTTTCAGTTAGGTGCATTTAAGCAATCTTGCTGTACAGCCCGATTGTTTTTCATCAGAATCAAGTCCCCTTGTGTTTTTATAGTATCACTCTGCAATTAACACAGTGCTTTATATAAAGCCGCTGTCAGCTTTATACTATAAACAACAAAAACTCAAAAAGCCCCAACTAGGGTTGCCAGATCCAGGCTGAGAAATTCCTGGAGATTTTGGGAGTGGAGCCTAGGGAGAGCAGGGTTTGGGGAGGGAGGCACCTCAGCAGGGTTTAATGCCATAGAGTCCACCTTCCAAGCCAGCCATTTTCTCCAGGGGAACTGATCTCCATCGCCTGGAGATCAGTTCTAATTCCAGGAGATCTTCAGCTGCCACGTGGAGGATGGGAACCCTAGCCCCAGCTGGCCGTATTCCCTTTCTAAAAATATTTGGTAGGTACCAGGAAAGGTGTTTTTGGCACTATGGTGTCATCTTGGATACTCCAGTCTAGTTCAACTGTCCTGGAAAATCTGACTGAAGTCCTGGCGGAGCTCATGAGTTGGGCCATAAGTTCGAAATGAGCAGGTCACCTACACCAGGCCCAAGGATATATTGGCAAAATTGAGACTACTGTCAATTCTCCCACATTAGGAGACAGTTCTGTTGTTATAAGGAACAGAATGGCTGTTTCCTGTGTCAGTCTACCAGGGATAACCCCGCTTGCCTCAAAGAACAAGTTATCAGAATACAACACTGTAACCACCCATCAGAGTAATGCTTGGAAGTATTTTTAAATGCTTGGGAATATGTTAAAGCCTTCAAAAGAGAAAAAACGGTCATCTTTTTGCGTGCTGCGGGGAGTGTGTTTTCAAGGAAAGTGTCAAGAAGATAGTATTTGTGCTCCGCTTGTTATTCACGAAGGTATCCTACTAGTATAGTCATTGACAGCCTGGGGATGGTGGGGTTTGGGGAGGGGCGGCAGCATGGTATCATTTTCATCAGGGGAAGTGACTTCAGTCGTCTGGAGATCAGTTCTAATTTCATGAAATCTCCAGCAATCTAGTGGAGGTTTGCAACCTGTTTCCTAGCTACTGGGCTGGTGTGCGTGCGCGCAACTTGCAAAGTAAAGGACTGTTGCCTTTAGCATGCAACGCTTAAACAAGTTTACCTGGAAATACGTTCCATTGAAATAAATGTGGGACATACTTCCAAGTAAAACCACTGTTACAAGTTTGTACTTCTACTCAGCAACCGACCGTTCTCTTTGCTACTCCCCAAGCGCCCCCTAGCACGATCACCTGGGCAAGGAACCAAATTTGCTCGGCTGCGTTTTTGGGGTTGCACAGGGCGCGCGTTTGTTTTCCCTAGCCACCTACAGGTTCCCGGGCTTTCTTTTAGGCATTGGAAGCGTGTCCTCAAAAAGGGTCGAGCCACCTGCACGTTCGCATCCGCAGATCTAACCCCGAGAGAACGCCTTTCTTTAATTTATCCCTTACTGCCCTCTACGGTTCAGGTTGCTCCTGCAAAACGAAGGGATTGCAACGCAGGCCACCTGCGCATGCACTGGAAGAAGCAGAAACGGAGCGGAGCGGTTGGGAGGCAGGCGACAAGCATTTGCTGCTTTCTCTTAGGGCGATCGCACAGGACGGTTTTTGCAGGGCTCAAATTTCCACTCGCTAGAACTTCCTAGCATTTCGAATATCACCTCGCCCCCCTTCTTCCTCCACGCACTCTTCTCTCCGCCAGTTCAATCTGGTTTGCCAGTAAGGACCCCTCGCGCGAGTCTTTCTGGATTGAATAAATGCTTCATGCCTAAGGAGTTAAATCAAATGCATATTCCCTAGCCGACATTCTCCTTTCCCCCATTTCTTTGCATTTCTGTTCTCGACCATTCTCCCCTTTGCAGCTTGCTCCAAACCCCGATTGCCCATGTATGCATGCATTACGATTATTTTAATGTGCGGTCTCGCGTGCGTGCAGAACAGGAATCCACGCGGCTGGAACAACATTCTCCGCAAACAATCGCACAAGGAGACGCGCATTAATAATTACCGATGATGGTATAATTAAGGGGAGTAACTGATGCAAATGACGCATCCTTGCGAAAACGAGACAAAGGAAAAACATCAAAGTCGAGAGTGTTTAAAGATCTTCTGAAATGTTCTTTCTGATACACACGTCGGTTCACGTGTATCTCATGCCCAAGGTCTGGCTCGTTGGTGGGGAGCCACGTTCGTGTAAGTGCCTCTCTTAACTCTGAATAGGCTAGTTGACATCAGCGCCGAGTCGGAGCAGGGTAGCCAGCCCCCTTCACTCTCTCGCCCCCTCCTTCCTTCTCCGTCTCCACCTCCTCCTCCCCTCCGGATGGAAAAAGGGCTGAAGCGTTTCTGATAGGAGCCGGGGCTGCTCCGGGCTGGGAAGGAGAGGGAGAGACTGGAAAGGAAGGCTCCGGTTGAAACTCCAAGGCGGCTGCAGACTGCAGGCGATCCTGCTTGCTCTACTTAGGGTTCTCAGGCGGTCAAAGCAGCTTATAGGATCGTGGGACTTCTATAGAACAGCGCTTTTTCGCAGGGATCTTCTGCGCCTTGTACTCCCCCCCCCCTTTCCCCGGATCGGAGACATTCTCCAGGGCAAGATGCGCGTGTGAATGGCTGCGCCCCCGCCGTCCAGCTCACATCACAAAAGGGTGAGTCCAGCCATCTCCACCGTAACTGGTGGCATGCATGTGAGAGGGGAACCATTGAATCCCTCACCCACTAATGTGGGAGAGGAAGTTGCAAACTTTAGGAACTTCAGTTTGGGGGTGGAAGAGGCATCGGGCGGCAGGCGTAAGTGCCCGGGAAGAAGGATGGAGAAGCCAAAGGGAGACCTCGCAGGAACGGTTATTGTTGCTTGGTTATTGTCTGGCAGCTTCTGTTGTAGTCGCCAGAAACAAACGCAGAGGGACCGAGGAAGGGCTGAAGTGATTTTTTAAAAAGTAGGATGCATTGTAGTCCAGAGGTGCAATGGACCAGGTTATTGGGTCCCTTTCATGTATTCTTTTAGTTTTTTAATAAAAGGGTTTGGGACCAAGGGTGGTCATCCTGCCCCCGCCTGCAGCAGTTCAGACTCCGGTGAGGAAATTAACCAAGAGCCTGGTTAGCGCTGCCTGATTCCGTTAAATCTCTTCTCCCCTCCCCCAGTCCTGTTAATCGGTGTTGTTAGCAAAAAGATAGCTTGAGGGTACCGCAGGGTGGGATGCCTGAGGGACCGGTTGAGAAGCAAAAGATATTAATATTTCCTGTCTCTTTTTTGTTCAGATGGTAATTTGCCTTTGTGGTAGGGGTGGCCTATTAACTTTCCGCTCACGTCCTGATGAAGATCAAAAGCGGAGAGGGGAGAGAGAGAGAGAGGGAAGCTTTGCATGGCTCTCTAGTTTCATGCATTGTTGGAAATAAAGAGGAGGGGGGGATTCCGACAAGGAGAGAGCAATCCCAGTTCCAACAAAATCTTAGTAGATCCAGGGCAGGCATCTGCCTTCCGGACCCCAAGCCGCACATTTTAAAAGTTGCTGATGTCCATTTCCCAACTGTTCCACTTGCTGCATTGGTGTGTCTTGCTTCATTCAGAATGTTGCTACTCCTCGAAGGGCTGGGGCGGGGGCGGGAGCACATTTAAAGAGACTGACAGCTCTGGGATTCTAATCCTGTAGCAAAATAAGGTGGTTTCTCCTGAAACTTGCTTGATTTGGGGGGAGATGGGGGTGGGTAGGCAGAGCAGGATGTTTAGCGGTAGGCACAGGTTTCTGTGCAACTTGAACTTTTAAAATTAATTTCCCCCTATATTAAGCAAACAGTACCGCCTCCACACTTGTAACTCTTTGTTTTCTTGCGCAAAATGAAGTGCATATCCCAAATTACACTTATTTTTAACAAACTTCTTTCCTAAGATCTAGTTCTAATTGAAAACTAAAGTTTTCTTTTTCTCAAATAACTCCTCCCCCACCCCCCTCTATGGAATGACTGATTTGTGGGATTGATTGAACTGCAGGCAGGGAAGAGAGAATCCTAGCTGAATGAGTCTGAAGTTTGAACAAGGGCTGGAATTTTTCTTTGCTTCTTTTTCTAAACATTTGGTTATTCAATGGCCTGGGATGGGGAGGGGGGACTGGAAGAAAGGGTAGATGACTCCAGTGATCATTGACAGGTCAGTACTGTTGATGAAGTGTACATATCAAAACTGTTCATAGAAGAGTTAACTTGATTTTTGTGCGTGTGTGTTATCTGTAAGGCAACCAAGGAAGAAAATCAAACTGCAGGAAGGGTGGGAGGCGAATGGTTCTTCTGGTATTTAACCAAATTACTCAGGATTTAAAAATAGCTGCTTCTTTTTACAACGTCTCCTTGAATCATATATTTCTTTCCTTCTGACTTCTCTGATTCAAACTTTTCCTCCTCCTTTCAGATTGGATTGTATGATTAATAACCTCTGCAAAGTAACATTGATCATTGGAATCTATACATTGAGCCTGGAAGTACATTAGAGGAATTCATGTTGGTTCCTGCTATGTGGGGTGCATTTAATGTTAACTGTCCTACCCACCCCTTTGTTGGGTTGGGTATAATGTCTTCAGATGAGTGACAGTGACATCAGATGAGCACCCAACCTATGCTAAAAAAAATCCCGAGAGAGTTGAAGAAAAAGAGACATTCATTTGTTTTCTTCATAATCTATAAAAATGGATTGAGTAGGCATCAAGAAGAAAGAGAGATTGCTCAGAAATTATTTCTTCTGCTGTAGACTGGAGTGTGTTAAGCGGTGTATTTTAAGCTTTTTTGTTTAGGGAACATCCCTTATTTCAGAACATGACTGCTGATGTAGAATGAAGAATGTCCCTTGTTTGAAAGAATCCCAGTTCCATGGTGCTTGGTAGAATGAATGCTGCAGCTCCACAGGGTCTCAGATCTCTGAATTTTTATACAAGCCTCTGTCTCCGTGTGTGTGTGTGTGTGGTGACTGCAGTGTCAACTTACAGATGTGGAAAGCCTGGTGAATATATGACGAGACTTGCAGAGGTTGAACTGAACAGCAAAAGGACAAGATTCTTTGTTGGACCCTAACATTTGCTTAATCACTGTGTTCCTGTGAGCAGCCTTGGGGCTGTTTGTCACTGTGGCTGAAAGGACAAGAGATTGAGTTTCAAGGATCTTCCTTTGTGATGTTGCTTTTGCGGCACTCTAATGTGCATTGTAGATGGGAGTGACAACACCTAACATATATTTGTGCACCCATGCGTCATTTGCGTTAGTGCGGCAGTATGCATACACATGCTTGTATGTGTTTGATATACAATAATGTGACAGCCATATATACACTTCAATATTTCCAGATGACATCTCTTTTCTTTGATCTCATGTTTGATTTGTGGGTGTGTAAGTTTTGCTGAGGGGAAGGGACTGGGATGCAGTTTACTTCTCTAGAGACCTTTGTGTGTGTGTGTGTGTGTGTGTGTGTGTGTGTGTGTGTGTGTGTGTGCGCATTTGCGCACGTTGTTTTAGGATTAGGGTTTTTTGGGGGGAGAGTATTTCACAATGGGAGATGAGAAAAAAGAGACAGACACAAATTGCCAATTTGTCCCCAAAGTATCCTAGGTTGGGTTGCTGGAGCACTTGGGGGGGCACCCAGTGGGTTTGGCAGGGGTGGGCAAGACTGGGAGAGTTTCTGTGGGAAGTTCTCCTCCATAGTTTGTATGGTCAGAAGGCTGCTTACATGTAATGTGAGTTATGTGGGTGTGAAAGTAGCAAACTTGCAAATAGAAGCTTTTTCTCAAGGAAGAACTGGCCATGTCTTGTGGTAACTGACAGTCTGACTTTCAAAGTAGACTCAGCTGTTGCATGAGTGGAATGATTGCTATCCATTGCTGTTGGTGTCTTCTAGCTAAATAGTAAGGTGACTTTACCACATCTCTGCATCTACTCTAACATTGGAAGGGGAATCGTGATGTGAGAAAAATTGTTTTGCTACATGACGAGAAGCATCTTTGCAGTTACCCATGGTGAACTGTTTAAAAGCAGTAACGATGGTGTAAATGATTTCCCGAAATTGCAGAAACGTATTTAGTGGGATAATGAACACTGTATGGGGAACTCCATGGCATTCTTTTGAAAATTTTCAAGAAGACAGTGGATGTATGTATGATATTTGGACGAAGAGATTTAGGCCTAGTGAATCTTGACCCCACACAAGGCATGGACAGATTCAAGATGCAGTACTGGATAAAGACTGTAGAGAATGGGTCGGGGGAGGGACAAAACTCCTACAGTCCTGGTCATCTTTAGGGCCCATGTAGCTTGGGGCCTATGTAGTTGACAGTTGACACATGATTTGCTTTTGTGTAATGTTTGCAGTGGGTTAGGGTGGCACGAAGGCAGACTGGAAACTTTTTCTCTGGAGGTTCCTGACAGCCCTGAGCATGGGCAGTGAGATATGAAGGCTTTGCTCTTTCAATTCTTGCTCGTTTGTTCAAGTCGGCAGTGAAGCCCTATGGAGTCTGTTACTCTGAAGTGAGGTATAAGACCATAGTATACATACAGGGGCAGAGTAGAACAGTAATGGAATCTGCTTAAAAAGAAAGATAATGCCATTTTGCAGTCAAGTTTTAGCTGTGTGTAATTTAGATTGTAATAATGGTGGTTTACTTCTCTTCAGTGCCACCCTCTGCATTATCTGTTAGGGTTACATGATAATTTTGCATGTACATGTTTCTATGAAAAATATGCTGTAAAAAGTTTTTATTTTAGAGTCTAGACTGTTGACTTTGCTTGGCAAAAGGGGGCAGCATCAAACAGTGCCGTACACTCCATGTGTATATATTTGTTCAAACAGTGAGTGATATATACTATCACACACCTTTAGCTAATAATTTTGAGTGATCCAGCTGAGGTACCTCTTCTGTTTTATCTCTCTTGCCCATCTGAGTAAAAGTTGTATGAAGAGGACATGTGTTGCTTTCCAAGAGAAATTACAGGACATTTTCCTTATGCTAAATCTGTTTATAGCAAGTTTAGATTTGCCATGGATGCGTTTTGAATTAAAATTAATAGTATATGGTTTCAGGCCAAGTTTTAATTAAAAAGCCTCACTTAAAATCTTAAGCCAAGGGAGATTCCAAGCAGCATCCACTGAAATCCTTTTTATTTGTAACAGCCTGAAGTACAACTCAGTTTTCAATGGACTAAAGTCATCCTAATCCCACTGGCAAAAGTGGGTTGTAGATTCAACCTCTCCATTTCGTCGTGTATCAAAATCTTTCACAGTATTTTCATCATTCCTTTTCACGTTAGAAAGAGAAATGAACGATTTGTTCTTTTTGTCCTTTGCTTCTTTTGAGAACTCATTTAATTTCATCCTAGCAGGATGTTATTGATCAGGCTCTCTTAAAGTGCATTAAAAATGTTTAACTCTATCCTTACCAACAAAGGTGCAATAATAAGAAAAGAAACTGTGAAGGAACACATTTCTTAAATGATACAAACAGCTTGAATAACTCAATCTGTGTGGGGAGGAGGGATATCAATTAATAAATGAATCTGTTCTCTGCTCTTCTGTTCTTTATGTTGAACTTTGATAAACTTCTCATGGCAGGGCGGAGCTGTGGGAGGCCCAGCTGTCTCAGGTGCCCCCTTGCTTCCCATTCCTTTCCAGACCAGGCCTACCTTCCGCTGGCCCCTCAGAGCTGCATGTCACGCTAGGTTGGGCCTTGGCAGTGGTCGGCCAGTTCTCTTCTTGCTGAGTCCCTTCTCTGGTGGTGGGATGAGGCATGGGGGTGGCAACAGGATGTTCAGCCACCCCCCTGCCTGACTGAGATCCAGTGGAAGCGGCCATAGTCACAGTGCATCTCTGGAGGTCTTCAGCTTCCCCTGGTTAATGGCAAAGGGACCTGCCACAGATGCTGGAAGCTGCTTACGAGGAAGCCGCTTACGACCAGTGGTAAGGAGACAGACAACATATATACCTCTGACATTAATTAAGGCTCCTTCTGAAATGTACTGTTTCTTAATATTTGTGTTGAACTTAGGGCCAGACTTGGTGAGATTTAAAAATACTGTGAGCGTCTAATCCTGATCAGGTCCACAGTATGGTGTGCAGATGTGCTCTTGTTTCCCGGCTGCACCCCTACAATGGCTGTTTCAGCCCTTGAAAAGGCATGGAGGGGAGAGCACCTCAGCTTGCTGTGCTGTAGGCCCAATCAGGATTTTAAATCTCTTTAAAATGGCAGCTGCAGTCAAGTGTTGAACCCGTAGATGCCATCACATCTAAGTTTTGCTTTTTAGAGGGCTCATATGTGGTAAAAATTATCATAAAAGTTTCTTAATCTTTGTTTGTTACATTTGGTGTCATCTTCATGTGGAGAATGAAGATTTTGGCCCTTCTGTACAAAAACTAAAGTGCAAGATCCTTACATCACTGTGTTGGAAATACCAGCTTCGCATTTTCCTGCTTGTATGATGAACCAATTCCCAATGCAGAAACAACTTGCACAACTGCTAGCTAGGGGAGATTGTATGTATGCTGTTTGCACAACCTGTATCATTACTTTCTTGTGATGTGAAAAGCAGTGGTTCTTGTGATAGTTATTTCTAAAGCTTTTCATGAATACAAAGGCTTGTCATCTTTTTGCCTTATTTCATTCTTCAATAAGAATATCAATATATCATAAATATTACTCTGTTGTGGGTGGAAACTGAGGCTGGATGATGTGCCTAAGGCCACACAACAAGCCACATTAGTGTTTGAAGCAGAGCTGTCCAGGTTTGTCCTTCAGCCCAGTGGATTGTGCTAATTCTTGATAATTTTTATTATCAAAGAAGTTAGTGATAACTTGTTTAGCGCTGGCAATTGTGTGTGATTTTTCACTGAAGAAAAAAAGTTCAAACTAGGTATTGGTACATGAAACTAGATATAAATTGCATCCTACAGAAATGTGTTTTAGCAGGCTTAAAAAGGACTTAAGCAGCATATAGGCCCTCGCCTGCCCCATTCAAGTCTTTGAAACGAGAGCACTCTAATTTTCATTATCCTGATTTACTACCCAGGTGCCTCTCAAAGGTTTTGCTGTGTGGTATGGCTGCCCTCACGGTAATAATTTATCATGCCTGCAAGGACTGCATTCTAGTCCACAAAATCTGGCTGAAATTTCAAACACAGTACCTGTTCTTAATTTGTTTCCAGTCCCTCTGAGCAAAAAAGAGAAAACTCTACAGAAAGCAAACCCTGATCCTGTACCTTACAAGTCAGTGCAAGCTTTACCACTGGAATGTAACAAGCATCAACATTCTATCCTTCCCCAAGGAAGATAGTAATAGCCTAAAAATGAATTTTAACTTGGTTCCTTGCCCTTTGTTTCTGTAGTTGACTATTTACTTATTACATTGCAAAGTAACTTAGGACTTGCTATAGTTTTCTTCCCTGGCATGGGTGCACCCATTGCAGCAGTGGGGCACTAGTCATAACTAGTATCTGTACTGTAGGATGTTTCCATTTATATATTGTGCTTTAAATGTCTCTGGCTTTTCTTGTTCCCATGTCTTATGGATGGATGTTTCCTTTACTTCTCTGAAGGTGTCATAGTGACATCACTATAAGCAGTCAGCTGCCCACCAGGGGCTGGTTCCTACACCACTGGGCTGCTGAACTCTTTTTTTTAAAAAAAATTAGCGCAAAAACATAAAAAAAAAAGCAAACAGGAGAGAAAAAGGGGGGGAAAGAATGAAGACAGTGCTGGCTACAAATATAATATTGGCAAATCTATATATAGATATCTATAAAAGATTTCCAAATATCTAAAAATAACTCCATGTGCAGTGGCCTTCTATATACAATACATTCTAATACTGATAAGTTTTTAAGGTCTTCAATCCAGTGATTTACAGGAGGTGGGCTTTTGTCTTTCCAGTGTTGAAGTATAAGTCTTTTAGCAACTGTAAGGGCACTGATGGTCCATTTGCATTAACCGTTGGTTAGACTCCAAGAGACAGACAAGTAGTTTAACAGTGTATTCATATCTTCAAAAATAAACAAGTATTCTAACACAAAATTAATATGACTAATAACTTCCTCCCAGAGAGCTGAATGGCAAAACATGTGCTTAAGAGATGCATTTTGTGAATTATACTGCAAACAGTTAGACATTGTTCTTGAACCTTTAGTAGAAAGATGCAGTGGTATCCAATATATCCTAAACATATTTTTGTGCTGAATAAGTCACAAGTTAAGATCAATAGTAGCAACAGGTATATATGGCTTAAGGCTTTATTCCATTGCTTTAGCACAATTGAACACTCCAGATCATTATTCCATTCATCTCTGTGTTTCATATTTATTAACTGTAGATTTCACTTTTTGTATTGATGCAATAAGAATCTTAATTAAAATATATATTTTTAAAAAAAGAATCTCCAAAAGTGGGGGAGATGCTGAAGCAGTCAAAGCTGCCGGACCATATTTGGACACCAACAAAATGTTGCAGTTGTAAATATTGCCATTCAGCAGATGTTGGCAAATCATAGTTAGACCTTGGTTGGAACATTCCAGTTGATCAGTGCAGCAATTTTAAGTGTCTAGGGGTAATATTTTGTGAAGCCCTCTCTTGGAAGGCACATTTGACAGTTGTGAAGTTTATTGCTGTGGAGGTATTTTAAAATTTTACCATGCCAACGGGTGGCTTTTTGATTTCTCCTGTTCTGAAATTGTTCCAAAGCAAGGCCATGGTGCTGAAATTGTTCCAAAGCAAGGCTCTTATGGTGCTGAAATTTGGGGCTGGAATTATGGAATCATCATGAAAACTGGAGATTGTCCAAAATATCTTTTCACGGAATATTTTGGCTCTGCTTAAGGGCTTTCCAGTAGCCCTGCTGTGGGCTGCACTTGGTCTCTCGTTTGTGGCCTGTGTGCATGTTGCCTTCATTAACTGTTTGCATAAGCCTGGCCAACTCTCAAGCCAATGCCTTACCCTGTTGCAAAGAGATCCTACCTGGGTTGCTGGCTATAACCAATGTCCTCATTGTAATTCCCGGAGTAGTTAGGTGGGTAGCCATGTTGGTCTGCAGTAGAATAGCAGCATTTTCATCCAGTGGCACCTTAGAGACCAATCTTGTTAGTCTCTAAGGTGCCACTGGACAAAAATCCTACAATTTCTAGGGTGTTACCCTGGTTCCAAACTTTGTGGATACCATGTTTGATAGGCATACCATATCTAGTTCCAAATTTCCCCCATTGTTTAGATTGATCAAAATGGATCACAGCCGAGCCTCTTACCTTTCTGTGATGCCCCCACAGCCAGGGGGTCCATCCCCCCAGCGATGTGCCAGATGAGTCCACACTCATGAGCTGCTAAGGTAATTATTGAATAGCTCAGTTCAGATCAGTGGCTTCCAAGGTTAACATTCCCATGCAACCAGGCCAGTTTGCCCCTCATTACCATCTCTTGCTTTCCCCCAGGTTCTTATGCCTGCTTCCTCTGCTGAGATCCTTCTCCTAGTCTTGGTGGCTCCTTGCCCTGGCTATCTTCTCTTCTGGCAGGGTTGCCACTGACACTAGCTAGACTCCCCTGGTCTGGCCCAGTGGTAGTTGTGGCCTCTTGACCAGGAATGCTGCCTTCCTGCTCCAGGGGAGTCCTGTGTCTTTACTCACTGTAGAGAGCTAACCCAAGCTGACTCTCCTTCCCTGTTCCTAGCTGGTCCCAGGCAGATACTTGCCCCTTTACCTCCTTCAACTGGTTCTTTTATCCTTCTCCTGGACCTGCCCAGTTCCTGCTTCCCTGTGCCTTTCCCAAGTAAGTATGTTGTCCCAAGGAGACCTTTGCCGTTGAGTAGGTCTTTTGTTTATATGGAACTGGCCCTGGTTGTCTAGATCTTAATTCCTTGCAGCAGTCTTAGCCAGCCTTGCCCCAGGTCCAGTAGTGGAGAAAATTATTTTTCTTTTAGCTGATGTAGACCTGTGCGCCACTTGAATGGCTTCATTGTTTGGATTGGCTGCTATGAAAATTTGAACTGTTTTTTTGGCCAGGCAATCTTTTTGCTCCTTATTAATTTTGATCTAACCTGTTTGTGTTATTGTTCTCTCTTGAACCCTTGCATTTTATGTATTTTTAATTTGAGATTGTAGGTTGAATCTGAATAGCAATCATAGGATGAATACATTAAGAAGTAGGTTGAATCTGACTAGGGTACGTAGGCTTCGATCCTCCAGAGTGTTTCTATGGACAGAATGATTTTTGCCCTTGGAACATGACTTTCTCATCTGCCCTCCTCCCCCCAATGGAATTTCAGAAGCAGCATTAGGCGGGGTCATTTTGCGCCTTAGCAGAAAGGGGGAGATGAGAAAGTTGCAGTCCTTGGGCGGAAAGACTAGGAAGGAGGAACCCTTAATTTTTACAGGGCGCAGACAACCTCAAATTCCTACTGAGTCTAAGGTATCAAATCTTCATGTGAATTCCAGCCTGGCAACTTCTTGATAGAGTCTCCTTTTGAAACTCTTCTGCTCAAGCTTTGCAATTTTTTATGTCCATCATTGAATGTGCAAAGAGATTGAAATATTCCCCCATGGGTTTCTGAGAGGTGCTATTTTTAATGTCTGATTTATGTCAATTTATTCTCTTTTGTAGAGATTGGGTGGTTCTGCCAGTTAAATGACAGAAAGGTATGCTGGCATGTGGTTGCATATATCATGTTAGAGGATGTGAAAGTAACTGAGCACTTGGTGGTGTTGGATCCTATGATAGTGTTGCTCAAGTAGATACAGGGACAAAGTTGGCCCTGAGGTTTGTTGTATGGGTTGGTTCCTGAGTTTGTATCTCCATTGGATGGTTCATTTTTTCTGTTATGTAGTTGCTTCAGGTTGGGCTGTATGCAAGCAAGGACCAGTCCACCCCAGCTAAGCCCTGTTAGAGAAAGGATCATCTTCCAGGAGTGGTTGGAGAGAACTCAGCTAAATGTTTGAATGGTCTATTGAAAATTAATGTGTTTGAGAAGAAATTGGGTGGCATAAAGATTCATATTTCACATGCAAGTTGTTACTTGTGATCATCTTCAGTGAGGAATGAATATGCACGTGAGAATTAGCTCCAAGAATGCATGGATGAAACATGATTTGGTCAATTTTTTCTTTTAAAAATGGATGAACATCAAAAACTCTCTTGAGAGATGTGCACATCAGCTTGATTTTATATATGTTTACATGGGATTGTGCGGTTATTGAGCAAGCAAGATGGAGGAAAAGCCATGTATTGGGTGGTAATTGGAGATCACATGACCTTGTCTTTCATTGGGAATAGGCCAAGGCAGCTTGGGGACAATTGTTTGGGCAAGGTGTGTATGATGTAGATTGAAGTATATTTCTGGCTTTATGACGGTGGATGTAAGTGAAGAATGTGCTTTCTGCAAGAAAAATTAAGACATTTCTGTGATGCTTCATTTATTTCCTCTTTCAAATGAGCTGGTGGGACTTAAGTGAGCCACAGTTAATGTGAACAGAGTATCTTCCACATTCAGATGGAGTCTACATAAGCAGCAGATTGCTTGATAAAACTACTCCTACACATTGTACTGCTTTGGACTGCAGATGGGTGTGTGTGCGTGTGACCTGTCCCATGGAACGATAATTCATAAACATATACAGCTACCAAATCTGTGAGAAGGCTAAGCCAAACCTTTCCGCTTGTCATCTTGTTTAATATTTATATAGGGAGTCAAACAGTTTGCGTTCAGTCATGCAATCTGCCACCTGCAATATGAACAGGTACTTTCCAGGAACAACGTTACTACATCTTCAGCTTTTTGCCTGGCTCTCAGAAGTAAAGGAGGAAGAGTTTTTTTTAAAAACAGTTGTGTATCTGTAGTTTCATGGTTATGTCAAGGCAGGTATGCCATAGTTCACGGATCTGCTGACATGCTGTGATCTTGTGCCAAAAGGTGATTTACATATATAATTGAATGAACTATTCAGAGATCTAATGAAGTATTACTTTTTGGTTGTTAGTCGTTTGCTAAGCAGGTGAATCTGGTATAATTTTATTACGTGCCCCCCTCCCAAGCCCTTGCAGAAATTGGCAAGTTGCTTTTACAAATAGATTGGGTAATTTTTGACTTTAGTAAAAGTATTTGATGTATTATTACATTTAAATCGTTAGCTTGTAACAGGATATCTTTCCTGCTGTACACTATATTTGGCTCGGCACTAGAAACATAAAACAGTATTGCAAATGATCTCTGTCCCCTGTAATGTGTCTTTTAAATACTGAAACATCTTACATTTGGAATGAACTATTCACACCTACTTGTCTTTGAGTTGCCTTGGGAGCTCAGGCATTGCCTTTGAGAATTATGAGTTCATTATAGTCCTGCAATGTTAGCTGTGCTTTGTTTTCTTTAAATTTCTTCTTCATATTTATTTATTGGTTCTTCATTTGGTCACAATTTCCCAGATAATGATGGTGCCACTGAGAATAGCTGGAGCAAGTTAATTTGCCAAGGTCTGGAAATAATGTGCTGCCTTCAATTTTGAGCTGAGAACATTTGCAGTGGTACAGTTCAAGTGCAAAAGTGTTCAAAATTCTAAAACTATAAAACATCACTGGGATACAGTTTTTTACAAGTTGGTTCTTAGAAGAATAGTGCCAAAGATCCAAGCCCTGACCTTTATGTGTGAGTGGAATATGTTTTGATGCATGTTGTGTGGGAGGAATATATTTGCTTGTGGTGTATGGGGTGCTACTCTAATGGGTCAATGACCATGGGTGGAACTTCGGGGAAGAGGCTTTGAGAAGCACATGCTGGGAGGGGAACCCCCCCCCCCATGTGCAACCAGCACTGGTCATTGAATCCTACCTAGTATGTTTCATTTTATATGCCACTAAATGTCAGGCTTGATTTGAGAACTGTGAATCTGGCACCTGATTTGGTAAGCTATAAAGATATCTTGGAATGTAATAGTAATTTTTGATATAAATTCTCTACATTGTCCCCTCACTTTTTAAAATACCCACGTACATTTGTATTAACTTTGGGGAGAATACTTACATTAAGAATTTGAGAGCTAGCATGTAGGGGAAAGCCTGCTTTTAATTTTGAAAAATGTATTATATATAATAGCCTTCTCTTACATAGGGTTCCCGAGGGTTTCCTATCAAAGGGACTGAATAAGACTCACTTGCTGTAGTTCGATACTCCCTGACCACTTAAAGGGCTCATCAGATAAAGCCCACTTCTAATTCATAAGCCTTGTTTAAAAAGTCATGTTTTCTCTTTTTCTCGCAAATAATTTTAATGGATAATGTGGCTGATTTTGTGTTACTTTAACTTACTATTTTTGCTGCCATTTTCTTCTCAACTAATACTATTGCATTATATTCATGGGTACAGTTTATTTGCCCTAAGAATGTTCCCCAGATATGGAGAGACAGACTGGAAAATCCTGACTGATCCCTTGTTCCTTTTCTTTATATCTCAGGCAGACAATCTACTCAGTCAGTAAAGCACATTTTACATTCCTGAAGGGATTGTACTACTTCAGACTGCAGAGAGTGGATGACGTGTTCGAAAGCTTCCTCACATCAAAACTCCTTGCACGTAGAAACTAGCGTGCCATGAAGAAGTCAGGATAGGCTAGAACCCTTCTTCTCTGATGTGCTTGGAATCACACAGGGTTACAATCCATTGTGTGATTCCATCAATTGTTTTGAGGGTGTTCCATATACAGAATGCCCGAATTTCATAAATCTCTTTGTATCGTTTGTTTTAGGGACCCTCTTCGGATATCTCTGCCTTCAGATGATAGGTGGGGGATGACTAGTCATGACATGCTATCCTTAGGTTCATTTGCTTTTAATGCCAACTTTGACAGCTCCTGGGTGCCAAGACAGTTTTATTCTTTGGGGTTTTAACTGATTACATATTTTTCTGTTGTTTTTCCTGCTTTTGTCATTTGTTGTAATGGTGGTTTTTTTAACAGTCTTTTATTGTGTTTAATCTTTTAAAGGAGAGCTTTAATTGTTCTTTTTAAGAACAGGCTGTCCCCCATCCTGTTTTAAATGTGTTGTTTTTAATGTACATGAACTTTTAATTGTATTTTTAATATGTTGTTATCCGCCCTGAGCCCGCTCGCGGGGTGGGCGGAATACAAATCTGAAACAAACAAACAAACGAATAAATTTAGGTTAGCCCCCTTGGGGATTTAGGCTAAAAGGCAAGCTGTACATGTTTAAATAAAACAAATAAAGTAAGATGACTACTAAATTTCATGAACATGCTGTTTTGATTAGAAAATCCCAGTTTCCTCCGTGAGTTCTCCCAACATGGAATAAAACTGCAGTTGTCTTCCCCATCCGCCAAATACGCTAACAAACTTAGAAAGATTACTGTTAAAATTAATGCCTGGTTTTGTATTAATTGTACGCAAAGTGCAGTGAGCTGAGTATTTCCAGAAATAATATGCATTGAGATCTTGACATGTTGCCATTTCATATCTGAGGTAGAAGTTGAGCAGCAATATTCAGGACATAATTTTCAGTGACAGCATCAATTTAAAATGGAATGAGATAATTTAAGCATCTTCTGTTTGTTTCCATCTGTAAACCTAACATACCTCTCAGTTACGCTGGGCTGATAGACGTAATTAAAAACCAATAGATCATGAAGAATTGCATACTTACTAGAGGAAGCCTAGCTAGTTGAAAAGAGGTGCCACGGTTAATTTGCCATTGAGGTGAACCAGAAAGTACATTTAGGAGTATGCTTCATGTGCTGCTTTGAAATGTGTTTTTCTCATGACCAGTTCCTGGAACAGATTATCATGATTGTACACAGCACTTCAAAGGAGACTGAGGTGGTAAGATATATTTTACACAACACTTTCTGGCTTCTTCCACAAAATTGAAATGACAGATGTATCTTCTCAACCTGTACAGCAGCAATTAAAACAAGAAAATAGGCCACTGTGGATTTTTGCCATGTTCAGTGTCATTTTAGACTTGCCCATTGCTGTTCTTCATGAGAGTGTTGCATTCCATCCAAGGCCTAGTTCTCACTCACCTTTGCCTGGTTACTGTACCTTCCAATTGCAAGTGGTGCAGGAATGAATTACTAAAAAAGTGATAGTTTGGGGAAGTGTGTTCAAGTATACCACCTGCCTATTGCCACACTGTGGCAGTTGAATGGAAAATTAAACTATTGGGTAGTTTGGCAGTGGAGAGAGGGTTGGCCAGCCAGTTCATAGTCAGGCTGTAATGTAATAGTCCTAAGGTTTCCAAGTGATCAGAAAAAAGTCCTTTCATCGTGCCTGTATGAGTAGCTTGATCTGCAAAAATTGGTAGATTATTCTTTTCCTGGCAAGGATAGTAGCATTATCAGTTGCTAGTAATGTCTACAGGTCAAGCTATAGTAAAAGGCAGTAGAGCATTGGCTGCGTAAAAAGTTGACAGCAATCAACTTGGTTGTTGGTTAAGTAGTTGATATTTAAGATTCACTGCTGATGGGGTTAAGCTCTCATAGTATTTCTATGAACAGTCTGTTAATCTCTTGGGGTTGCTTTCTATGAGGCTTTTTGTACTCTGTTTCTAATGCTTGCATCCAGAATGTATGCATACTCTGTTGGATGTGTGCAGACTAAAACTTTTCTCTTCCCAAGTACATCTGAGTGGGAGCCTGAACCCTTTCACATTCACTGCTGAGGTACATTTGCAAGGAAGAAGAGGGTGAGAGGAATGGGATTTCTGGGAATTGGGGAAGTGGGACTTCTTTGCATAGCTCCCCAGAACTGACAGAACTGGCTCAAATTATGAATGATTGGGAGACTTTGCTCAAATTGCAAGTTTTATGCAGGTAGTAGAATTTAGTGCTTTTTTTTGGGCATAGGACTGCATTAGTGTAGCAAGGATTTGTGTATTTAAGCACACATTATCCCCCATGCTTAGGAGTGAGTTAGCAAAATATGCAGGAAAGAAAAATAGTGATTGCATAGAACTTCTTGTCAGTTGGAGACAAATATGGGTGACGTTTATGAGCATTTGAGTCTTTTTATCTATGGCCTTTCTCTGTGTACGCAACTTTATTGATACTTATTATTTATATAGCATCATTAACGGGATAGCTATTTCCAGTGTAAGAGAAAGGGGGTAGGAGACAGATCCTGCCCCAAGGAGCCTGAAATCTCATGATGATGGCATATCTTTATAAATACTGTTGTTTCAGGAGAAGTGTCTGCATCATTACCGGAAAAACTACTGCTTTATATTTAGGTGTTCTTGTTGTATTTTAACTTTATATGACCAGTTTTTCCACCATGTGGCCCTCCAAGAAGCTTATGAATTATAACAGTTTACTTAATGCCATGCGAAAAAGAAATAAGCTAAAAGCAAAGTTAAATTTCAGCAATTCAAACTTCCACTTTGCTTTTAGCTGACAGGAAGTTTAACTTCCAGAAACTGGACCTGAGATGGCAGTAGCATTGAAATAATGTCTTGCCTGCTGATGCAAACTCATAAGAGGAGATGGGGGTACATATTGGGTCAGATGTTCCCTAAGGTGAGAGGAAATGTCTGTAGGAAAAATGGTTTTGAATTAAAAACTGCAAGTATCACAAGAATGGGCCTCTTTGCAATTATATATTCACTATCAGCCAGAAGGACAAGAGGAAGTTTCTGTAGTGGAAAGTCTATATAAATCAAATAAATAAATAAAGACATGGCTATCATATTAATGCAGAAAGGTCTTGCTTTTTATAAAAAACATTCTTTCATAATGGGCAGCAAACTTACTTTTATCCTATACCTGACTCTGAACTTAGCTTGGCAGTACAGATAAAAAAATCCATACAGTGAGGCAAAGTACAGAAAGGAGAGATGTTCCTACAGCTATTCTTATATGGAAAAAATCCCTAAAGTATAAAAAGATAGGGCAAAACTAGGGGTGCGCACTAAAAGAAAGAATCTTTCCGGGAACCTGGAATGGCTGTTTTTCAGGCAAATTACATGAAAATTGCAGCAAAGTGGCTGCTACCTGTCTACTAAAGAACCTACAGGATTCAAGAAGATTGGGTCAAGGGTTTCAATTCTATGGGCCCCTGAACAAAGTGCCCCCAGCTATTCTCCATTTTTTCCTGTTGGAGGAAAAAATCGTGCTTTCTCCAGGGCAACGAAGCCTCTGCCAGACACACTGACCAAAAACCTCCTAATGCAAAAAGAACCAACAAAGCTCAACAGAACTAATGCCAAACCAGAGAATACCATCAGAAACAGCCTTGTAGCAAGTAGCAGAACCAGAGCCACCAAGCATGCACTCCAAAAAATCTTACCTCGAAGTTGCCTGCAGCCAGGCCAGTTTGTTGTTCATTGCCATCCATGAACAGGGACTCACGAACAACCACAAACATGACCCTGTTCACGAACATGTTCATGGTTGGCTCTTCATGGGGGCCAGCAGGTTCTCCTCCAGCCATCATCCAAGTTTGGTCAAGATCCCTACTTCACCACTCCCAGAAACCTGACCTGAGCAGGCACCAGGAAGGGTACCAAAAATAAATAATAGCTTGGCCCCAGAGCCTGGCAGCAGCCCTGGAACCTGAAGGGGTAGATCCCTACCGCACCACTCCCAGAAACCCTACCTGAGCAGGCAGCAGGAAAGGTACCAATAATAAATAATAGCTTGGCCCCAGAGCCTGACCGCAGCCCTAGAACCTGAAGGGGTAGATCCCTATTCCACCACACACAAAGAAAATTCAAGCTCCAATGCACTCACCCTGTCTCTATCAAGATGCCAACAGCAGCTGTTTCTCCCTCTCCACTGCAAAGAAAGCCAGAGCTGGGAGCCCTCCTCCTCCCCCCTGGTTTTTGCTCCCTTGTTGTAACAAATTTGGAGCTCCACACTTGGAAAACCTGCCTATCAAGCTAAATTGGGCTTAGATTGGGGTTTCCAGGGCAACAGCAGGAATTTAGACAGAGTTCAGACAATCCCTGCCTATGTTGCCAAGGGAATTGATTGCAGGTGCCAGACTGTCTGGCTTGACGAACGGCTGACAAATGCAACGAATGAGGCTTGCAACGACCACCTGTTCGTTTAGAATGGGGCCTCACGAACAGCTTGTTCGTGAGCAGCAGATTGGGCTGTTCGTGGCTTTTTTTTGTTTGTATTGCTGTTCGTGCCCATCTCTAGTGAGGATACAAAAACAGGTTTTCCAAGATTTAGTCCAATACTGATGTTGGCTTCATTTGGAAAAAAAACCAAGATCTAATGCAAAAGATTCAGTCTCTGCTCAGCATGTTTGTAATCCTGGATAGTTGAATCTCGGCTTGAAAGAAAACTGTGGTTTAGGTGTTGATACAAAGGCAGGTGGCGTTAGGCCGTGAAATGTGCGGTGTGTGCTGATAAATGGTTAGTAAGGAATACATGAATTGGCTGCTCCAAGCATTGCCAGGCAGTAAAGGCAAACGAGAAGAGGAAAGCTCATTTACAGATGTTACTTTCTTCCCTCAATCCCCACACGCTTTGCGTTGCTGTGTACAAAGTCAGGCGGATGACAGGAATATCCTATACACATTCCTGTGTTGCTGTGTCATCTAAATTCTCTTGCCTTAAATGAAAAACGTTTTTGGCTGTTTTACTCAAGCTGTTTGCTGACATTACTTAAATCCCTCAGGAGTAATGTTTACAGATAGGGGGAAGTGGTGGAAGTAATAGGAGCTTAAGTGATTTGCTCAAGACTGCCCATGGATCAGTGGCGGAGGATTAGAAAAAGCTGTTTTCAGTCATCTGTGGAAAGCAATCAAGTCCTCCTGGTCTGGTGAAACACTAAACTTTTTTAATAAGGTGAAGGGGTGTTTTGTTTGCTGTGATTTGTTTTCTGTGAATAATAGCTGTTTGTTTTATTGATGATTGTTGCATTTCTGTATTTTATTGCTTTTATGTTGCTTCAAATACTTTTTATATAGACAGTGCAAGTGATAAATATGTAAAATGAAAATCACCATCCTGTTCATTGCATTAACAGCCCATCTTTTTAATGTTTATGCCATCTTTATACACAAGTAAGGCATTTGATTGAACTTTGTTCTTTAAAATTTACTATTTGTTCTAGATTGCTGTTAACAGAATTTACAAGGGATCACACATTTTCCAGGGAAATCAATTTAATGGCAGTCTGTAAAGATATCTTTTCATATAGAAGGGTTATTAAAAAGTTCATTATTTAGCTTTTGCTGCATATGCTTCTGCACAGCTTGAGTTCCAACCCTGTCAGCCTTGGTTGCTAATAACCAAGCTTTGTTTGGTTGCGCTCTGTGTGTTGAGTCCCATTGTGGTTGATGTATATCCCTACCACTGCCACTTTTTTCCAAAATCGTGAGGCATATCTTTCAACACTAAAGACTTAAACAGTTTAATAGTCTTTCCCTCTCCCCCAAAGAACTCTTCTAACTTCAGTTCTGGTTGGTGGTGCTGGTGAGCTCCTGCAGATGCTTCTTAAAGAGATGTTATTTAAATGACCAATCCTTGGGTTAGCTGGGGAAAAGCATGTGTGCGGAAGTGGTTAACAATTGAGCCATGGAGCAGTTGTCATGGAATTGGGTTTATGGGCGCCCTTGTACTTGGTCCTGATTGGTACTTAGGATGTGGTGCAAGATGCAAGTTTTGTTGCATTGATTAGGATAAGTAATTACAGTATGATGAAATTCAGCATTTATGTGAATGGAAGGTGGTCCAAAAAGTCTGAGAAAACCATATTCAATTTCAGAAGAAGAAACTTTAAAATAACGAGTCTAAAGTAAGCTGAAAGAGAGCATAAAGCTTCAGCTCCCTTCAGGGCGCTTGTAAATTATTTAAAGCTGTAATAATGGAAGATCAAAATATGTATTGCAGATGAGGAGAGGTTCCACCAAATCTCAGATGCTGTTAGAGTGGTTAATGTACAAGGGCAAGGAGGCAAAATGGCTTCTTTTTGAAGAGAGGAAGTCTTGCCCAAACAAGATAAATGAGAACAAGCTCTGGCAAAACCAGGTTGATGATAAGCAGGCAAAAAGAGAAATGTATTGATAAAAACTTTAAGGCAAACAATAAGAATTTTTTAAAAATATGTTAGAAGCGGGAGATCATACGGGCTGAATGGGGTGGCAAATTGGTGAAACGATTTCTAAAAATAGCAGTGCTACTTTATTTGTTCATGTATGATACGGAATTGCTTGAGTGGTGAGGTAGTCATGTTTGCAACTGGCACCAAATTATTCAGGATGGTGAGTAACAAAGTGGCTTCTGAGGAGCTCCAAGAGAGTCTCTCAAAACTGAGTGGGTGAGTGTCAGTGTAGCAAATGAGGCTGTAATGTAAGAAAAAAGTGATGCACGATGCAGAAAAATCCCTCAACTAGAAATATATGCTGAGGGCCCAATCTGGAGGGTGCAGGTAAGGAAAGCTCTGTATGTGATTTGTCAAAACCTTGAATTGAGCGTGGTAACTGATGGGTAGCCACTGGAGTGACTGCAGAATGGGAGTAATATGCATGCTCTGCCTAGCTTCTGATGGTGGACAAGCTGTGGCATTCTGCACTAGCTGGATGCTCCCAAGTTGACTTTGTGTGGAGACCTAGATAGAGTGCATTACAGTAGTCTGTTACTGTGGCAAGGTAGAGGGCCATCTTCCAGGCTAATGTGAGTTAGGAGAAAGCCTCTTTTGCAGCTGCATTTACTTACTTCTCTAGCAGCAGTGATAGATCTAGTGTCACCCCAAGGCTCTTAACTGAGTCAGCTAGGGTCAACCCCATTGGAAGTGGGGAGCACAATTTCCTTCAAGATCTTAGTCTTCCCAACCAGCATCACTTTCATCTTGTCTGGTTTCAATTTCAGTTTGTTTCCTTTCAGCCATTCGACCAGAGAAAGAACAAGACTGGCCTACTGTAGCACAGTAGGGATTTGAACCTGGGTCTCAGCATCTTTACTGCATCAAACTGGCTGTCAGGTACAGTTAATGCAGAGTCATCTCTGTAAGTTATGCATCTTACTTTCTCTTAAGAAAAGGATAGAGACCAAAATGCTCGCAGGCTGTCTTGCCCATCATAGTTCTGTGACTCAGATTACAGGAATAGCTGTTGGTCTTTTTTAAAATTCTCCTGAAAGCCAGATAGTGGTGTTGCCAACTGGTCATAAACAAATGGCTTTGTCTCCTGTTGTGCATTTAACAGCAGCTTGTTCTGCAGAAATCCACAGGCGAAGTTTTGTTGTGGCTTGACAATAAATGGTCATGTGCAGATGTTAAAACATGTATGCTGTACACATGTAGAGAGGATGGGATCACACCTGCTAGCCTCATCCTTTATGTCTGCAACTTCATGCTGCTTTTATGTAGCTTTTTCAAAAGATGTGGAAGAGCCTGCATGCCTACCCATATGTTTTGTTTCAGATGTTTGGCTGAATGCATGTTGACCCACAGGTGGATCAGCATGATCCAATTCTTCTCTATCGGCATACAGTAAATAAGGTTTTTAATGCCTACGTAGTGCTAGTGCTGTGTATTGATTGCTGCATATTAAACCACAGTTAAAAGCAAAGGCTTGGGACTGATTCAGATGGGGGATTGTCTGCTGGTGAGCGGGCAGGCTGCCTTTTCAAGCTGAGTTCTCCCTTCTCCATTTAGTCTTAGGGACAGTGAGTAGCACGTGCAAATTACCAACTACATTTTTCATGATGGCTCTCCAAGAGCATGCAGTGCTGTTGCCCTGGCTCTTGGTTTCCCTATATAACCATAAGAGAAATTAAACTCTTAAAATTTTTTTGCAAGTTTATTGGAGACAGCTGCATAGGAAGTATTCCATTAGGTCGGTACCCCCTCTAGGCACTGCTCTGAATGTTTTCCTGAGAGATTCTGGGTGATGGCAAAGAGTTGCAGAGTGTGCTGTACATTTGCAAAACGAGCTATTACCACTTTGTGACAAGGGGAATTGATTTTGCAGTTAGGTAAGACTGATTCCAGTGTAGCTTTATTGAGCTCATTGGCACCTGTTAGTAGCGATGTTAAAAAGGTTAAATGCTTGTTACAACTGGACATGGCGAGCAAACAGGGGTAGACTGGAGTGACAAATGAAACTGTGACTCTTTGTGCAAAGAATGCTGCATGAGCAAAGAATCTCAAGAGTTTTAATAACAGAACTGAGTTGCATTATGGACAACTTTCCAGAGGTGCCAAACTGCACTATGTTAGTACATTTAATGAATGTGGATTGTATATCTTTAATACCTTGAGTAAACTGGAAGCAATGGAAAGGAAAGGCCAATGTAAGTGTTTCTTGAACTCCTGGAGATGCTCTCAGGGCTCCTAATGGTGATGTGCTTATATAAAAAGGTGATTGATTTTCATGAAGTTGTGTTGATTGATTGTCATGAAAACAGAGCCAAATTGCAGCACAGAGTTTGTAATTTGCATGATATGAGCTGGTCTCCTATGCCTATGAACAATGCTTTCTTAGTGCAGGTCAGGGGTTGAACTGTGTGGCATTAAAATCTCCTTGGAACTTTATGTATGTTGATTAATCCACATGATACCCACGAATCAAATATCTGAGTTGCTGTCAACAGGGGAGCCAAAGGGACCCAGCCTGGTATTTGTAAGGGTACTCTCTAACATTCACTCCAGCTATTGAGCACTGAAGTGTGTCTTCAGTCTAAAGATGAATTGCCTTGTATCATCTTAGTTGCTAAGCTTCTGATATAAATCACAGATAACACTGGCAGGTTGGTCTCGGTGCATTCTATACTAAATGGGTCTCTGTGCGTGCTAGTCTGGCTTTGAATCTAGTGATATATGCCAGTGTGACCACAGGAACCTGCTGCTGGGATGGACACCAGATGTGCTGTCTGTGCAGGGACAGATAGAGGCTCTCATGGCTAACTTACTGTACATGATTGGAACCTAAATTTTTTGAAGGAAAAGTCTAAGGGCAATAGTGTGGCATGTACGGGGATGTTAGGGTGAGGATGATGAGTTTGGGGTGTGTGGATGTGGGAACACATGATTGTTGAGACATGTATGGGTAGAGGATCTGAGGATGGTATGGTTGTGCAGATTGTAGCACGAGGTTAAAAGGGCAGCCAGAAAAAAGATAGGATTGGAATAGGTTTAGGCTGGGAGGCTGAGGAGATGAGAAAACCACCTCCCAGCTTGCTCTTGGGAACATTGTAACTGCCAGAAGCAGAATAAAGAGGATGAGATAGCTTAGGAGGCTGTCTTTGTGTACCCCAAGTTACAAGCAGCTTGGCATGGAATGGAAATCCTTGCTCAGCATTTTGAGGCTGGTAACCTTGGCATATCCCACATCTGGCATGGTCCCATCCACAGCCAGACTTCAAAAATGGATGGTGGTGGTTAATCTGTGTATGTTTTTGTGATTCACACACACGCAGTTCCAAAGACAAGATAATTGGAATTCTTTCCTTCCTAAAAATGGAGTTCTGAGTTGCATGTCTGTTTTGAAAACTGGAAATAAGCTGACTTCTGTAGCTGTTGGCCAGAGTCCTCGGCCTGTGTGCTATTGGAATGGACACGTGTGTGCTCTTCAGTGCATTAAGCCCCTTCTTCCTTGCAGCAACATTTTCCAGATCCAAGAGATTATAAACATGTTGCCAAGCCTTCCCTTTTCAGTAGCTGAGTGTTACCATGATACCCAGTCTTATTTGCCTTTGAAGTCGGTTGCCATAATGATGTCTTTCATTCACTGCACTGCAAGTGCTTTCTGCAAAAGTCTAGTTGGAATTACTTGATGAACTTTGGTAGTTTGTCTTTGCTTTGATGTGGACAGTCCAACTCTGTTGTCACCGTAAAACAGCAAAAGCGCTATGCCCCAGCACTTTAGAATTCCATGTGATACTTCGGCCATCCCAATTATGTGATCAGAATAATATATGTACAGTGGTTGCCTGAAATTACTTGCAAAAATTTGAGGGGTTATAAATAATTTTGACTTTTTTTGCAGTGTTAGAATAAAGGCATAGCCAAACCATTGCAAGATCTGTAGGTTCTGAGCAATGAGGATAATACATGGGGCGGTCTTCTGGCTTTCTGCAAATGATGCAGAACTGAATGATTCAAAAAGGCTTTTTACTCAGATAGGAGGGCTGTATTGTAGGGGCTGGGGGATCTCAGATGAGTTTGGAACCATAGACTTCACCACTGTGTTGTATTGGATTCCTACTAATGTCTTTGTGAACTTGTATCTATTAGTAGGAATCTATTGGATTCCTACTAATGTCTTTGTGAACTTGTATCTATTTACCCTATGGCATTGTTTATGTAAATGTTCCTCATATTGATTGTACTAATCTCACACTGAGTAATTCTCCTTGAGTCTCAGTGAGAAAGGCGGAGTATAAATAAATAAATAAATCTGGTACAGAATTTTTTTTATCTGTAGTGCACTGGACTTCTTGAAAGCCAGTATGATGTAGCAGTTAGAGTATTGGACTAGGCTTCATGAGACACCCAGGAGCACTTGACATGAAGATCACTAGGTAACCTTGGATTAAACACACTCTTTTTGCCCAGCTAACCTCATAGAATTGTTGTGAAGATAAAGTTGGGAGGGAGAACCACATATGCTACCCTGAGCTCCTTAAAGAAAGGTGGAATAAAATATAATTTTGGAGCAAGTACGCAACAAGCTATGAATTTTTAGGTTGCCTTCACAAACAGCAGGACTAGAAACCTGAGAGTGATTGGGGTTTTCGTTTCCTGATATTTGTATATTTTTAACTGAGGATTCTTTTAACCTGTATATTGTGTACCTGATAATGAAATGTTTTGTTTTATAAGCTTAAATCTGGCTGTGGACTGTAAATAAAATGAACTGAACTATCTATACAGTATCTAGAACCTGATTCTGAAGCAAAACGGGTGTCAGACAACCCAAAGCCTTCGTTGTCTCAAAGGAGGATGCTCCATTCACCTGTTTCTTTGCAAATTAAGGCTGCAATATTATGCACACTCATTCACGTCATTTAACTCAGTGGGAATTGCGTCTGAGAAACATGCATAAGGTTTTGTGGTAATTCTCATCAGACCATAGAGAGCTCTGTGATGCCATGACACTAAAGCAAATGGATTCATGTGATACATCCTTTCTGGGATTTGTCCATACCCAAAAGGCTACCCCCAACCTTGGAAGAGCTATGTGCTTGTCATGGTTCTACTCTCATCCAAGACCTCGTCCAACTATGGAGAAATAATCAGGTCTCTGAAAAGTTGAAACATACATTCTCTAAATAAACGGGATGTTGGAATCAAACCTTTCATCAGCTTTTTTGATAACCTCATATATCCGTTCTGCAAATAATTTTACAGAAGAAGTATTTCAGGAGTGCCAAAATGGCTGTAAACAAAATTTGCAAAGGTTTATTCAAGATTTATTTGGGTTTTTAGTAGTTTTATGCTGTAGCAATTCTTGTGCTGGGTTGTAAAGTTCTCATGGCTTATAGAAGGTTACAAGGACCTGCCCCATCCTGACCTGGGTCAGCCTAGCTCAATACATGGTGCCCTCATGGGAGATGACTTTCCTGAATGTTCTGGCTGCTCTTTCTGAACTTCCAGGTTCAAAATCTGCCATCCAGTTCATGAACAAATAACACAGTCTTCTGATGAGCTGTGGCCCCATCCCAGATTCATTTTAATCTGTGTCACGCGAGCAAAAGTACAAATTAAGGCAGGAAGCAAGGGTAAGTGTGCGATCGTCCCAAGATAATGCAAATTTGGATTGGAGCATTCATTCCTTCAAAGTGAGATCGCTGGATTGGGTTTCATGAGTGCGGCCATTTTATTTCCGTGATGTTAAAACTCCGTCTTTGCTGCCTCCCCTCCATTCCAAGGCAGTGTTTTAATGGCTGTCTGCTTGTGGCACACATTTTGGTTTATTTTGTAGAATGTTTCACGGCATGTAAACATTTTGGTATTTATCATGGTGTGTGGAACCTTTAGCCATTAAGACAGTTTTGCAACAGCAGGTGGTTTATATTACAGAGATTTTAAAATTTAAATCTGGAGTTGATCGCACAATATAGCACTAAACAAGCAATTTCAGCAATATGGTTCTGTTTTAAGCTGACTGGGATTCATACATCTGCTGCAATGCAGCTGGACCACACTCTGTTTAGGGAAGGATGTCTCTCTCTTGGGGGTGGGTGTATTGTTTTTGGTGTTCTCCATCTGCAAATGAGCGTTTTGGCTGATTGCTCTGTACTTCACTTACAACTGGATGGATGCTTATTGGTGGTTGTGGAGGAACCACAAATTCAGTCATTAGGATCACCATGGCAACGGCTTCCTCTCCCCTGGCAATCATCCCTTTTTCCTCTCTGATGTCACATTGCACTTCAGAGGTTCTCAGAAACTCCAAAAGTATAGTGTGAAATCAAAGGTTAGCTCATCCTCTCCATGGAACCCAGGAAAAAATTTAGGGCCTTGTCCATGCATGCTAGAAGACTTTGCAGGGGGTATGATCAGTGGTGGACAAAACAACTAGCCACAACTTGCGGATTCTGGTGATTAAAACATTTGTTGATATGATATAGCCTGTGATAGGCCAGCTTTCCTAGTGTCTGTTTTAGTTCTTTTCTTTTTTCCCTTGTTCCTACCATGTTGGAGTTGTGTTGCATTGGAGAACGCATTGTCAAATGTGCTGCTGTGCATTGTGTATTATACACCGCCTTCTACTGAATGTAGCATTTACAAGATACTTGCATCATTATTCTCTTTTGCGAGGACTTGTTTTTACCTGTTCAGGTTTTCAAACGTTAAATCCGCAGGGATCCGTTTCCTTATTGCCTCATTTGCCAAGGAATTCCTGCAGATATGCCATGGAACCCCTGAGTGCTTTAGACAGTTCTAGGGCACCTTCTGTCTTGCTGCTTATCCATAATTACTGGTTGTCTTACTGAGGAATCTTGGAACACAATGACTGAAATAAATGATTAGGATTCACCTTGAAGGGAGGACACTAGCTGGAAAAGTTCTGGTAGCTCAAGGTAAAAGGATAATACCCAGAATGGGTAAGAAACATGTTCCTGCAACACAGACTTAAAAGATGAGAAGAACATAGGTTTTACTTTGACAAATGGGTGAATGTTATCCAAATGCTACAGGAAAAGTAAATTCCTGTCCCTGTAACATGGACGCAAACAAACATGAGTCCTGAAAATTCACCGTTTAAATTAAAATTTGTTTGTAGGTTTGGTGCATGCCTTTGCTGTATTTTTATGCCTACATGCAAAACATTTATGTCATTTGTAGTGACCAACACATTCTGTTTAGTTGAATGTAGTCTGACATTAGACTTTTTTCCCCCTTCTTTGAATAGGCAAGAAAACAAATACGAGTTTAAGTGAACTACATGCGCTCCTCCCCATCTTGAGTCAATTTCCGGTCTCCCTTTTAGTACTTTCACACTTAATTTATAGTCAGAGTTGCATACCTTTGACCATTACTAAAGCAGTGTGATCTATTTCCTCTCAAAAAACTTCACATGTGATACTTTCCTGTATGGAGACGATCTTTAAATGAGAAAAAGTATATGTTGTTATGTATGGAATTCATGCAAGGGTTTATTGTGGTTTAATTACATATTTTCAAAAGCTGTAGCACAGACTCTTGTAAACTCTCTTCTAGAGGACAATTCATCCCTGCATTGTTCAGGATCAGCTGATAATTTGATTTGCATGTGTGAAACACCATGACAGGCAGAGCTTTCATGGCAGATAATGATATTATTAAATAGAGACACTTCAGGCATTTAGGCAAGTGTTCAGATATTCATAAATGTATCAAGAAATCTAAACATTCCCCTCCGCCCAGGCCAGGTATGTGGGAGGGGGCCAGGGAGAGGCAGGAGTTCAGATCACAACAGCTGTGTTGGTTGAGGGCTTTCTCCATGATTTTTGAACTTTCGGGGGCGTTTGGTAGTGTTCGCTAATGTGAACATTCGTGATTTTTGTATCAAATGGAGCCATACATTACTCTGAAACTATTTGGACTGGTTTTCACAGTTAAGTGTAAAACACTTTAACATTTCCTCAAAGGAAACAACAAAGCAACTATTTCTTGTGCCTTTTGTGATAAGCATGACCTACTGCCTTACCATCAAGAATGAGCTACCATTACCATCAAGTGCTACAGAAATGCTGCTTGTGCCCAGTGTGGGAACCAGTATTTAAACTATTGTCCTGATCCAGTGATTTCCTATAGGCATGAGAGCTTGAAAATGCATATGTATAACCCACTTGCATAAGCAATTATTTCATATCAATGAAAGAGAGACACCTACTTAACTTCCTTTCAGAATGCATGTGGCGGGCTCTTGAACAATGTGGCAGCCTGCTTTTCTATAAAAATACGTTGTTTACAGGTGTGTGAGAACTTGTATATTTGCCATCTTTTAAGACTTCAATAACCAAAATTGTGACTTTCACATCTCTCAATTTGGTGATGCGTTTTATGTCTCTGTAGGCTACATGTAGCTATGGTGGAAAGGCTCCATAGAATTCCTCATTGCAATGCATGTTTCTTGTTACTGCCATCTCTCAGAAACGTGTGTTGAATATTTAGTTTTTTAGTCCCCAAAAGGATAATCCTAAGACATTTGAGTAAGATTCTAAGAGAAAATGTGGAGTATCCATTTCAGCCCCTGCTAATGGCAGTATTGCTCTCTGCAGTATGACTGCCAGCACTTATATTAATGGAGTTTCTAGTTCTTCCCAGGGGGGACTGTTCCATAGTCTGGCAAATCTCACCATTAGCTAAATTTCTCTACAGTTATTCAGCCTGAACTTTGACATTTCTTAATTTTTTCTCATTTCTTTTGGTTACGCCCTTTCTACTACTATGATTAATTCTTCTTTCCCCTTTGGGCATATATGCCCTTCTTTAAATATTTGAACATAATTCTCTTGCTCTGTAATTAATTTTCACTGTATTTCAACTCTTTATGCAGTATGTATCCTTCCAGTCTGTACTCTGTGAACAGTTGTCTTCTTTGAATGTGATGCACTATAATGAATATAGTCGTGAGGTGATAGGGTTTCAGAAAACAACTTTCATGGTCCAGCCGTTCTGCTACTGAATAAAATAAGACATTCTGAACTGATCTTGAATGGGGATGAAAGTACCAGAAGAACATAGTGTGGTCTGGTAACGAAGTCCATATAATAAATTGTGCTCAATATCAAGCCGTTTTTTTACTGAAGTTTTTTTTAGTGGCTCTGAAATGTACATACCTAATAGTTATCTTTTTTGCCCCTCTTGCTGCTCCCCTTTGCATTTATTTTGAAGTCATTTTTACAAAGGATCATCATTTTCTTGCTGGCAACACCATGAAATCACAAAGCCAATTCAGAACAAGGGAAAGGTGTTCTACCCTTCTGAGTGGGCAAACTCACCTCTTTAGCTTTCCCAAGCCATCAAAAGGCAAGCACTTTAAAAAGAGGATTAAAATGATAATAAAAATGCCTTCCTTTCCCTCTGATTTTGATCCTACAGTAAAAGCACTGTAAGGTCTCATGATCTGGAGGTAGGGACAAGTTCTTCAAGAGCAGCTTAGTTTGTGCCTAAGTGCTGAGTTGCTCATGATGAGCAGCCAGGCTAGTTAGATGGGACCAGCTTGAACTCTAAGCCTGTTGTGCTGTCAGTTCTAGGGATGGCAGTCCATGACCGATAGATCCCCAAACCCCTCACAGCAAGCACTCCAAGGTCTTGGTTGGTCTTTCAACCCTAGAATTGACATGTGCTACCTGATCCCTGCTGAATGGGTAGTTTGGTATCTTCCTTTAGCCCTCCACAGTACTTGTGTAGGTGTTGTATAGAAGTAAAGCAGAGGAGCTTCTCCTTTCTTCCAGCAAGCTGCTGCTGTGGTTCAAAGAGTAAGGCATTGCAGTTCCTTTATTCAAGCCCTTGATCCTAAGATCCAGGCTAATTAAAAAATCTCCTGTTTGGGGAGGTGGTTATTGTGCTTCCTGTACTTGCAATCAAACTGTCTCCCTTCTAGGCAAGGGTGACAGGCTGAGCTGATTGGAGGGCCAGAAGTTGAGCCGTATGTGCTGAAGGAGGCCAGATCAACTTGATAAGTAGGAAGGATGCATAACAGCTGTGAGAATTTATAGAAAATTCGACCCACGGTGATGGAATTAATGGGTTGGTCAAACAAGAGTTGCAGTTGTGTGGAATTATTCATTGGTAATCATACTTGGAAGAGTCGTTGGCCATTTGTGGGGGTTGTGGAGGTCAATGTCTAGTAAATTGAAGAGGGCATTCAGCAGAACTTTATGGTGCTGCAGCAAGGGAAGCTGTCAGAACACTAAACCTGCCAATGCAGGACTAAGAAATTGATCATATGCCAGTTTGCAGATCAAGGAGCTGGATATGCTTTGTCAATGTGATTTCCTTGCTGTGGTGCACGCTGAATATCAGAGGATGGTATAAAGCTGGTATCCAACATTCAACTGGGCAGCAGCCACTAGGATTTTGTGTTGTGCTGTAGATGAGGAGATACACAATCTGTGGAACAGTAAGCCTGGTTAAAAGTAGTCCTTGTGGAACCCTATGGTTTAGATTTGTGAATATAGAGCTAACAAGCAGAGGTGGTTATTGCTTGTCTTGCATTGACCGTACATCTATAGAAATAAATACAAAGTGCTTTTGAATTCAAGTCAAGGAGCTTTTTTTGCACTTCTATAACCAGTATTACATTTCTGTGTTGTTTGGACTCATTTTCGGAATAAAATAACTTATGAGCATGGTAAACTGTAGCTGAACAGAAGCCAAGCTAGCCAAGAGTGTTGTAAGCATGTTGATAAGTGTGTTTCATGGAGGAGAAACCAATCCAGTTATTAAATTGGCAGAGTTTTGTTGTGGAAGAGCATTTTGCTGGATGGCAATTGGTTACTCTGAGGTGATTGAACTGCTGTCTGCTCTGACTTAAACTGTTGGAGCATTCTGAGACTGGACTCAAACCCCAAGTACTGTTGACTTCATTGGACTGATTTTCACTAAATGCAGATATTTCATAATATTTCTTTGATTGACAGGTTTCTGTGTCAGAGGCTCGTAGCATTGCTATCTGTTTGCCATGGTTTTATTTATTTACTTTATTTACTTCCAGCCTTTTCTCCCCAATTGGGACCAAAGTGGCTTATAATGTTTTCCTGTTGTCCATTTTATCCTCAGAACAACACTGTGAGATAGGTTAGGTTGAAAGTGTGTGACTGGCTCAAGGTCACCCAGAAAGCTTTCAGGGTAAAGTGGGGATTGGAACCTGGGCCTCACAGATCTTAGTCTGTTGCTGTTAGGTTGAAAGTGTGTGACTGGCTCAAGGTCACCCAGAAAGCTTTCAGGGTAAAGTGGGGATTGGAACCTGGGCCTCACAGATCTTAGTCTGTTGCTGTTAGGTTGAAAGTGTGTGACTGGCTCAAGGTCACCCAGAAAGCTTTCAGGGTAAAGTGGGGATTGGGACCTGGGCCTCACAGATCTTAGTCTGTTGCTAACTCTAACTACTACACAATATTGACTCTCTATACCTTAGTATTTTTTTTAAAAAAAATATTTTTCAAGATCTTGTATGCTTTCATTAAATTTGCCAGTGGGTTGTTTTGTGGTCTGATCTATAGCTGTCAACTAATGCAAGATTTTTAATCAGTTATTTTATATGAGTCTATGAAGTGATCGATGCTACAGACTAATAGTTATTTTTTTGCAACAACAGTCAATTCATATTGTTATTTTGAAAAATCATTTTAAATGCAGGGGTATACATTGATTGCTTACACAATACAGAACACTGGGTAAGCTAACAAAGTGAACAACGTTGATTGAGAATCCAATCAGAACACACGTATTCTATCATTGTGATTAGTTGAGTAATGTGCTGGATTGTAATCTGAATGTTTTTAAAACCATGCTTCCTATTTCTCGTACTCCAGAAATGGAACAGTAGATACGCTTGGCAAATATATAGTTGGATGACATCACTTGGCTTTATATTCTGGCCAGTTCGATGTAGTCTCTGCTGCACTCCCTGCCCCCTTTGTAATATAACAAGCTAGGTAGTAATTTTAATTTAAGCAATTGAAGCGAACTGCAATTAAAAGTCCAAACTTACATTGCAAATTGTTCCTATATTTATGGGCAAAACATTAAATGCAGAATTAGGGATAAATAAGGTTTTGATATGAACCTGATGCCTTCATAGATATTTTTACACTAGATAGCCAAGTCTGCTGTGATGTATAATGCTGCCCTTGTATTGTATGCTCAGTATGAAGATTTGTAGAATGCAGTATGGTAGAACCAGGACTCCCCCCCCCCCCCTGTTTAGTTAATACCAAGAAGTAATGCTATGTTAGCCTTGCAGGCAGCTACAAATGTACCCCAGACAGTTGCTAGATACAACCAGTTAAATTAAATTGAGAACAAGAGGAAACTGCAACATTACACCTCTTGAAAATTGCAAGAGCTTCTCATAAAATGGAGTTTAAAAATACTGCATGCCGTAGTAAGCAAGGCCACAAATGGCATAGGTGATAGGTTTTAGTTTCCCTTTTCTAAGTCTGCCATTTCAAGAAAAGTGAGATGTAAAGGAAGCTCCAGAGGTGTTTGATGTAATGAGCATACGTTGTGTGCAAGTCTGTGAAAGCATCCCTCAAAAATGTGAACTTCTACATTTTCAGCCCATCAGCCCACTGGTATGTTAGCACCAAGTTGAGATCTCTCCTGGGTTGGCAGGAAGGTGAGATGGTCACTTTTGCATTCCTCCAGTGTGTTGACACTGCCAGTTCGGTGTTTGAAAGGCTCATTAATTTTCCTCACTGTTTGGCAATAAGATCTGACTAATTCTTTGCCCGGTGCCCATTTTCTGAGACGTCAATTGGTCCCCCTGCCCATTTCAGTTGACTTGTTGCTTTGATGCAGCCTTGCATTGCTGCACCTAAAATGCAGTCAGATGGTTAAATAGCAAGAAAAAAGTGTGAATAGATAATTACTGAAAGATGCAGGTTAATGGAGGAGTGGGAAGAATCACTACAATTGGAGCATGTCTGCTCTACACACGTCGTAATTTTTTCCTGGTGTAATGTCATTTGCTTTTAATAGAATATCCTGGGAACTGTATTAGAGACCCGGAGGACTCCTTACAAACCTATAGCATCTTTTTAGGCCTTTGAGACTCTGCTCTGGTTCCCTGTCAACTTGAGCTGCCCATAAATTGCATGGTGGGTAGTCACCATGGAAATCAGTATGGAAGGCAAGTTTGTTTAGTTCTCGGTCTACTCACCACCTTCTCTCCTCTCATCTAAAGGGCTACTGGCTCTCAAGAAAGAAGAGAAAGTATTGTAAATGCAGATATGGAAGCATTAGTTATGCCTTTCATTCTCTTGTCTAGAGTTAAAGAGCCAATAACTTTTTGGATGTCTGAGAAAGAGCATCTGCAACACTTCTACTTCTATGACCAACAAAGAGGCCTCCCTGGTAACAAAGCACAAACCCAAGGAGTGGGCAACCCACTCCTTGAGTTGCAACCAGATGGTTGACTTTTCCAGTTGTGAGTTGCCCACTCCTTGGGTTTGCACAGCTAGCTCTGCCTTCTTCTTCCCTGTCCTTCCTTTTCTGCTGGGGAACAAACAGCAAGCTGTTGGGGCAAGTTGAAGGCACGGACGGATCCTTTCTGCCAGCCCGCTGCCAGTGCCAGGGTTTCTGGTGCCTGTGGCGATCCCCCCCTTCCACGTGCACGCGCACAGCACGCGCCATGGACTGCGTGATGACATCACGCAATGACGTCATCACGCAGCGCAAGCTGGGGGCATTGGCCGGCAGATGGCTGAGGTGGCAGGCGGAGGCTGCTCCGCACTCTGCACACTGCCCCGGCTCGTAGCTGCTGCGCCCGGCTGGGGGTGTGTGGCGGCGGTGGCATGGGGCTGGCTGGCTGCAGCAGCTGTGGCCCAGCCACACCAGCTCCGCAGCGTGCACCTCCGCCCCCCCGACACCCCCTCCGGCGCCTCTCCGTTGCCCTCGCTTCCACATATGACTCTCCATACAAGATTTGAAAAAAATTGTACTTGGAATAGGTGCAATTTGCAACTCATGTGCTCATAATGGGGCAGTTGCTTGTGACCAATTAGTGTACGAGTGGCAGATTCCATGGTTGTTAGATCTACTTTTTCTGAATGCTGAAAGCACTACCCATATAGTTCATCTATCCTTTAATGTGCCCTATAGAAGTGATTTTCAAACAGAATGAGGTGGAACGTGCTGTCATTTTGAACTGCGGTGATGGAGGGAGACCTCATTCTTTTGAATGCTTTTCCATATAAGGAAAAACCTTCTGTAGATGGAAAACATACCTAGTAGTGAGAGGGTTGGCTTAGAACTTTTCCTCCCTATCTACTAATTTTTAACTTGATAAGATGGGTTGGTTGGGTTGGGAAAGCATTCAAAAATAGTGTGGCCCAACTGCATTATGAGGCGGTACAGGCCAATTTGCCACTTAACGATTCTTTCACCTCTTCTTGTTACTCGGTCTGTACTTGTGTTTAGTGGTGTCATATTTGTAGATTTGTGTCCCAATGCTTATGCCTTGAGATGTGTGAAAATGTCATTGGAAGGATGTATGGATGTCTCACCATTTAACTGCCAAAATGTATATTTGGAAACACTCCAGAAGTTAAGTGTGCAGCAGTAAGACAGATGACTATTATCACACTTCCTGGGGTATTTTTATAGCTTAAGACATAGCATTTGAAAGTTTGTTTTTGTGTTAGGTTAGATCAGAACAGGTACTAACTCATGAATAGATGCATGAATCAGACTTCACAATGTTGTGATACTATTCCAGGAGCTGTCTTTTGAGCTAATGCATTAGCCTCAGAAGCAACCCTGAGGTTACTGTTTGTGCAGTTCTACAGTACAGCTCTTCAGAAAGACGGAATATAATTTGCCCCAGTGTGTTCAGTGTAAAAGGAAGGCACTGTGTTAAAAGAGCAAGGTTTTTTTGTGTCACTGACCTTAAACTGGCCAAATAAAACTTGCATTACATATCAAGACAGAATCCTTTTCACGGAATCTACTGAGAAGCTCGGAAATCATTTATCTGAATTTAATTTTCTCAAGGGCACAAAAGTATGGAAGTCCAAGTGGAAATAGGTTCCATCCTTCTCTCTGTAAAGTAGGACTGCTAACGCAATCACTTCTAATCGAATGAGTGTCTGCTGAAGAAATTGACTATGTTACTTGCATTAACCCAGTGTTACAGTGACTATTGACTCCTACATTTTGTCAGCGTAACTTCCCTTGTCTTTCTTTAACATCTTTCAAAGCAAGGTGAGATGGATGGGCAGAAAGGCTTTGTTGGCTTTTTTGTGCAAACTTAAAAGAATACCACTGGCTACTTCTGTAGCTATATGTGAAAGGAAATCAGGTGGCTCTTGGAGAACAAGCAAAAGCCTGTTATGCAAGCAAAGCACAGGTGGCCCACAAAGCCTCTAAGAACAGAACCCGGTGCAACTATTATTGCGAAAGCAGTGCCGTTTCCCAAAACTCTTGTCTATTCATATCTAGTAGAGTGTCACTTTGTTCAAGCTAAGTGGAATTAGATGTGGTTATCTATTATTTATTTGCCACTTTGCAGATGGGTAAGATTGGCAACTGCCCATTCCGTGTGTATTCTCAGTGGTGGTTCTCACTTTGCATAAAGGACTGCCTGATGGGTTAGGAAGGCTCTCATTCTTCTGTCATTCCACAGAATGTGCAAAACAGAAATGTTCAGGGTGGCATTTCTATAAATGGATTAGAACTGTAGTAGAATCGAACAGTTCAGAAGGGTGCCTTAATAATGGAATAAATTTGTACTGCAACGATTTTTTTGTATTGACGTCTACCTTTGTAATTCCACTTCTCGTGTTGTTTATAGCATATGTTGCCTTAGGCAGTTTGTGGTTCACATCAGTATATCTAATTCTCAATATGGGCACCCCCATCTGTGGATATGTAAATCTGCAGATTGGGACGATGAATAGACAAGACAGACCTTTCTACAAATGTGAGAAAAACACCAGATTTGTAGGGTGGGAGGAAATCTGAAATTTAAAAAAGTATGTGAGGGGGGTTAAAATGCCTCAAAATAATAAAAGCAGCACATGTACTAAAGTGACCATTGAGGAGGCTGCAGATGACTACAAATACTGGTAGCCTTCAAGCCCTGGTTTCTGTCAGTAAAAGGTAGGGAGGATTGTTTTGGCCTTTGACGGAGTACTTGGTGGGGCAAGTTCTGCCAGCAACCACAAGGAGACCTGCCTGTTTGCTATTATTCAGCACCAAATAAAAGCCACTGTTATATAGTGGTTAGAGTTTCAGACTAGGATCTTTGAAATCAAGGTTCAAATCCTCACTCTGCCATGGAAGCTCTCTGGGTGATCTTGGACCAGTCACACTCTCATTGTACTCTTTCTCACAGGGTTGTTGTGAGGATAAGGAAGAGTGGAGAAGAATGTTAGCTTTTTAAGGTACCCAATGGGTAGAAAGGTGAAATATAAAAAGTAAATAAATAATATAACTGAAGATGGGGGTCAGATAACAGGTAGGTTAGCTGTGAGGTGGGAGGAAGTGAAGGAAGCAGGGAAGAGGATATAGGGGCTGCCAGGAGGAGATAAAAAGGAAATAATGGGGGAGGGGATGCAGGTCTCCAACTTGTCAGTTTATCTAATTCTCCATGTGGCCTCATCTGTGGATACTTAAATCCAGAGACTGGAGCCATGAACTTTTAAGAAATGAATGCCTCTGACATTTCAGTGGCCACTGTGAGGATTGTTAGGCAGCCAGCCTATTTCCAGCCTTCAGACCTTGGTTTCTGTCAGTAAAAGGCAGGGGGCAGGGTTCGTTCCGGGGCTATTTTGGCCTCCTAGTCCACACATGCTCCCTTCACCCCTGCCATGGAGGGAGGATTCATTGGGGCTGCCATGCATTTTGCACCGCTCACTCTGGTACAGTATTAGCTACTTGATGACATGATGTTACATAACTCTCCTGGTCTCAGCAACAGCCGGCTTGACTTGGCCAGGCATGGTACTGGCTACCTAGGGTTGCCAGGTCCAGGTTGGGAAATTCCTGGAGATTTGTGGGTGGAGCATGGAAAGAGTGGTTTTGAGGGAGGGGAGGGGCCTCAATGGGGTATAATACCATAGAATCCACTCTCCAAAGCAGCCATTTTCTCTGGAGGAACTGATCTCTGTGGCCTGGAGATCATTTGTAATTCCGGGAGATCTCCAGCCACCACCTGGAGGCTGGCAACTCTATGGCTACCACGCAACTGAGCAACTTGCTACTGCATGACTTTTGCAACTTGGCCAGACTTTTCTTGCGGAGGTGCTGCTAGGAGGAGGAAAGGAGGGAGTGCAGAAATCCAGTGCAATGTAGTGGTTAGAGTGTCAGGCTAGGATCTGGGACAGCCAAGTTCAATCCCTGCTCTGCCATGGAAGATCAGCCTAATCTACATCCCAGGGCTGTAGTGTGAATAAAACGGAGGGGATGAGAACAATATGAGCTGCTTTGTGTCCCCTTTAAGGTGAAAGGTTGTATATAAATGAAGTAAATAAATACTAAATAAAGCTGAAGACTGAGGGGGCAGATAAAAGAAAAGTTGATTGACAAGTGGGAAAGAGAGAAGAAAGCAGGGAAAGCGAAGAGTATATGCTGGTAGAAGAAAGAAGAAATAGTGTGAGGCAGAGGTTGCAGAGGGAAATGAAGTGAATCCGACAAGTTGTTGCAGATTCCCCACTTGTTTTCAGTGCAATAGGACTAGAATTGCAACATTAATTCATTGACTGTCTTATGGTGTCTAATTGCATTGTTTTATGTTCTGTAATCCATCTTGAGTCTAAGTAAGAAAGACAGGCTATAAATAAAGTAAATGGTCTCTTGAACTGTTGCTCCCATGACAGAAATGAAGACTGTATTGTGTCTGTCTTGCAACACTTGAGAGACTAACATAGTGCAATCCTAAATGTCCTGAGCCAAGAAGGAAGTTATCCTTGCTTTCTTCTGGCTTCTCATTGAGCCATTTTCTTCTGCACAGGTTTACTGAATGATATTATACTCAAATACCTGATGGTTCCCATAGACCTTCATAACTGAGGAGAGGAACTGAAGGAGAGGAGAACTAAACTGTTCGTATCAAATGCTTAGAACTTCAGACTGTACTAGGAATTAGTTCTTTACAGGGATATGCTAGCATTTAGTCTATATATGCAGCACAATGATTCGATGGGCTGTGCCAACGTTTAATGCAAGTGAATGTTCCCCATTGTAAAAAAGAAAAACAAAATCCAAGGAAAAAAATCACAGCAGGGAGAAATGTTTGAATCCAGCCCACTTGTTGCTCTGTAGCTTACCTTCTACAGGACATGTTTTTTAAAAAACCCAAGCAGTTAGTGATTCCCCAACTGTATTCTGAAATAGTATGTTCCTTTCTACCATCTCAGGGATATCTCCTCATTCTGCTGCATGTGTAAACCAAACCTAAGTAGGATTGCCAGGTCCCCGTACCTTCCCCGACCAGTGAAGCTCCGTATTCAGGAACACATGTCAAAAATTAGAAACAAAGCCCTAGAAGCACCTCTAACTCAGCATTTCATTACTCATCATAGAAATGAACGGGAATTACAATTTACAGTTCTCAAGGTGTTGAGGACTGAACGTTCGAAGAGCTTTATTACGATTAGAAACGGAGTGGATATTCAAGCTTAAAACCCTGACTCCGGGTGGGCTTAATCAGGAGGTAGATTTCACACCGTTTTTGGGATGATTCATGTATATCCCTTGTGTCCCAACTATCAGATACTGAGTATGCCTAGACAGTTCCGTGATTCAGCTTCCAAGATGATTTGTTTAACTGCAAAGGATCGTTCCATGAATTGTTTTCAATTTTCAACATGAATTGTATATGTATGTTTCTTTATTATATGCACATGCCACTTTAAGCACACTCGCAATTTAAACGACGCCCATATGTAGAAACTGCAAACAGGAGGAACTGTTATATAGTATTGAAGTGTATGTATCCTTTGAATGAAAGAAGTGGTTTATTTTGTTCCTGTTCAGTGGTTGGATATTACAATTTAACGGTAAATATTGAAATAACGATAGCAGCCAATGGTGTTAAGTTTCAATCTTTTTCAGTTTATTCCGGAAAAATGGTGTAAATGGATTTGTTTAACTTGTTGTATGCATATATGTTTTCAGGCTAACATGTGAAGGCTTGAGGAAGCGTTGTTACAGCGAAACGGGGTATCAACCTAGCCGGGCAAACCCGTCGCCATTCTCCCGTCGGGAGCAGTCCCAAACTGTTTGGGCGCTCCTTGACGATGTAATTGGTTTCAGCATGTTTCACAACTGCGGCCTTATGTAATTGTGCCTGTAAAAGAAAAAGAGATATCAAGTTCATATGTATAAAAAGACTATATTTTGCAGCACAACGGTCTGTGTGGCTTCGCTTTTTGTTCCTTTCTCAATTTGGAGACCATTCCCCTTGTGGTGATTGCCCCATACCTTCCTGCCAAGAGGGAAAAGGAACTGGCACTTACCTTGAGCCTCTGGAATTGTCCTCCTCACATGTGTGTGTAGTGTGTGCATGCTCCCAGTACGTATGCCATGACGTCAATTCCGGGAAGTGATGCCGTCGCACCAGTCATGAGCAAGCTCCTGTGTGCTTTACGTAGGGTTAATTCTGGCCCAGTAGGGCCAAAATTGGCCCCTGTTAAGCATGAGAGCATATCCATGGCCAGCGCGATGACATCACTTTAGGAAGTGACATTGTTGCACCCCCTCCAGGATCGCACACTGCATATGTTCCTAGAGTGCCTGCTGGTGGCAGGTGACTTCCGGGGGGGGGGGCTTGCCACCTCCTGCTGATCATTGATAGATCAGCAGGCAACAGGGCAAACCTCTGGGAGTTGGCCTGCCACTGGTGGACACCTGGGAACCCTAAACCTAAACTGTTTTTGAACTAGCCCAACTATGTAGCATGACTTGCTTTTTGCTACACCCTTTAAATTTTTTATTGCCTTACCCGCAAGACCAACATGGATCAAATTTTCTGTGTCAGAATTAGGGACCTCTACTTAAGAATGGCCTGTTCTGAAGGCCAATATAGAACTCTGTTCTGTGATCAAGAGGCAGATACGAAGTGTGTGATCTTAATTAGTTTTGGGGTGCTGGATTTCATGGCTTTCTAATAAGGTCCTGTCTGCCTTTTGGATCTTGAAATATTTCAGTTAAATGCTATATACCGATAAATGTTTTGTGGTTTGCAGGAACCTTACTGATAATTAGAGTATTAACTCGGTGGCGCACATGCCTTTCCTTTTTATGTTCCACTACTCGATCCTTAATTTAAATTACTGTTGTTAAAAACCCAAGCATATTTGGAAAGCTAAATTCAGAAAGCTGGCTTGGAACTTGTGGTCTTTGCATTATGCAAACCCATTGAATATTTCTGTTATAAACATCTCTATTTCTGGCTTTGCTTCTTTCTGCATTGGAGAAGAATATGCTATTCACAAAGCAGTTAAAATGAAGTATCCTAACACAGAGCTAGTTCATACTGTGTGTGGCAGTTTTACTTACTGTATGCAAATTTATTCCTTCTGGTGAACAACTTAAAGCATAAACAGTGCAGTGGACGTACACCAAAGAGCTATGTGCAGTTGCTACTCTCTGAATGGAGGCAGCGGGGAGGTGGTTTGTCTCCCTTTTTACAATTTGTGTTCACCACGCAAAGTCCGCTATAGCCACTTTTGGTAGTTGGCATAACTGAAATGTAAGGTGTGAATTGATAATTAGTTGCCTGACTTCCCCTAATTCCAAAGTCTTCTGCTTAAATTTATGGATCTTACTGTGACACACTTGCCCCCCCCCCACAACTAGCTGATTCCCCAGTATAATTGTAATAATTTCAAAAACAGAAAAAGGAGAAAACATGGCAACAGCTGCACCTGAGGTAACTGGTTGCACTTCTGCCACTCACCCACTTATGCTCAGCAACGAGACCCATCAATGCCTGGTGATTGCCAGACAGTCTCATGCTAGTTCACTGTTTGTTATATGGGGGTAAGGGATGAGAATAGCCAGTAGATTTTGTGTTGTCATGGGAATATGGATTAGAGCACATTATACTTAGTGCTGCACATGTATTCTAGTGAACTCTGTATGAACTTTTCTGTAGTTTTTTTCTAGCATGTTGTATAACTACACAGGTTCTCTTTTATCTTTAAAAGCCAATTAAAAATAGTTGACAATATCAGATAAATGTTCTCTGATTGTTAGAATGGACCAGTGATGAACTGCTAACTTAACTTTTCCTGTCATCTTTATTGATTCATATCTCTTACAACTGGACATAGTGTCACTGTTTGGCTAGGTAGAATGTCACATGACTGAAAATATAAACAATTAAATCTCGAATGAATCATAGTTTATCTATGCTATCATATGAAAAAGATCTTAGATTTCTGCATAACATAACGTATAAAAGTGCTAATCCAGATAGCAGATCAGGGTGTTGGCTGAAAGAAATCTCATGAAGATGTAGGTGAGAAACTTACTTTTGTAATGTGTGTTATGGGAACTTCAATGCATTTCATAGCACATTTGATTGATTTAAACTTAGATTAATTGAGAAATCTTAGGAGACTTAATTCTTACTGCCTTTATCTATTCCATCTTTGTATAATCTTAATGATTATTTATGATATCTTGCTTTATTAAAAAGACTAGAGTTTATTTTAATAAAAGAAATCATTACACTCTTAAGAGGAGTCTCTGTCTTGGTGGGGAAAGTACTGCAAGAAGAACCCTATACATTATTTTGTACTGACAAATAGTCTTTCTTAAACAAGTGAAAGCTGTTTTCAGGTTGCACTTCATGGTATGAATGCTGCTCAGAATAAAAGATACAATCTTCGTACTGAAGCCTTAATGAGACCTGGATAAGCATTTCATTACAGTGTGCTCTTACATAACTTTGTAGGCTAGGTAAGGTCCCCTGTGCAAGCACCAAGTCATTACTGACCCACGGGGGACGTCGTATCACATTTTCTTGGCATACTTTTTGTTACGGGGTGGTTTGCCATTGCCTTTCCCAGTCATCTACACTTTACCTCCAGGAAACTGGGTACTCGTTTTACCGACCTCGGAAGGATGGAAGGCTGAGTCAACTGTGAGCTGGCTACCTGAACCCAGCTTCCGCCAGGTTTGAGCTCAAGTCGTGAGCAGAACTTGGGCTGCAGTACTTGTAGGATGCCTTGCCCTTATTTCTCTAGTTAAAGCACTGGTGTTGTGCTTTGTTTCTGATGACTTGAAACAGAGTACCTGCAAGAATCTAAATCTGTATCTCGAAGTGTCAAAATTTAAGATGGTCATCCTGTTGTCTGTGCAGCATTTCTTAGAGGCTAATGGTTTGCTGTCCTGGACCTCAAGGACATGTATTTCCATATCTTCAGGAGAGAACACAAAAAATACCTCTGTTTTAAATACCAGAACAAAGTGTTCCAGTACACGATGTTGCCCTTTAGCCTTTTAGCTGCACGCAGGGTGTTCACCAAATGTATGGCACTAGTAGTAGCCTCAAATCTCAGGGGTGCTCCCTTTCCCCGTATCTAGATGATTGGCTTATCACTGCTCTGTCTAGGGATCAGCTAATGAATGACATTAATCTGATTGTAGAAACATGCCAAAGGTTGGGCTTAGTGATCAGTGTGGAAATGTCAAAGTTGGAACCTACTAGAAAGGTGGCCTACATTGGTGCAATCATAGATTCCACAAGTCATAGAGTCACCCTGCCATTATATAGAGCACAAGCAATTAAATCAATGATAGTCATGTTTGCAAGTAAACACTTTCAACCCGCTTGGAAAATACAGAGGTTACTGGGGCTTATGGCAGCCACCACAGTTGTAGTACCCTTTGCCAGGCTGACTATGTGTACCTTGCAGAATTGGTTTGTGAGGAAATCCCCTAATCACAAATTCTCTGTCTTGAGACAGGTTGTCAAGTCTCTGGAGTGGTGGGGCAGGAATAGTAACCTGTTTAGGGATATCACTTTTGGCACTAAACATCATCAGATCACTTTAACAACTGATGTGTTATTACACAGCTAGGGTGCACGTTGTGACAAGGTTGCAATACAAAATGAGTGGTCTGATCGCTCCTTCCCAAGTAGTCATGTGTTCATTTAGGCAGGGAAATGAGCAAGGATGAGACCGGGAGAAGCCCCCCCCCCCCCAATAGAGCTCTGCGGAAGCAACAAAACTCTGGTTGGCAGTCCTGCACACTCGCAGTCCCCACTGCATGCCTGCGCAGAAGAACTTGATGAACAGTGGTTACAGGTAAGTACAACCCTATTTTTTTCATCCTAGAGGCTGTATTTGCTGAATGGGAGGAAGTGATGGGCCTTGGCCACAAGCAGTAGTACTGAAATCTACTAATGTTAATAGTAATAAAAATTTTCTTGTAGCAGATATACATGCACTACTTTCTTTACATATTAGCTCTCAGTTTTCTATTCTTAATTTGTACAGTTTTCAACGCAGTTTCCTCACATAGCTCTTTAAAAAGATGTCTGTTTTCTCTCTGTTAAAATATAACTAAATGAAACAGAATTGAAATCTATATAGATATAAAGCCTCAATTACACAGCCTTGCTTTTTTAATTCACAAAGGTACTTTAATTTTTTTCCTCCAGAATTCTAAATGCCAGTTGGTAGTTTGAGAGTATAGATCATTAAACTAATTAGAGGCTTTCAAAGTATGTTGAGCAGTTTGACAGCCTGCAAAAATACAGAGATATTGAATGCTGCTAAGAACAGATGCACAGATGTAACATTATTTGAGTGGTGAGGCTGCTATGGAAGCATATGCAACTGCATTCTGCTCAAATGAACAGTTTTCTTTCCAGGATCAAGTTCAGGAGAAACGATTCTGAGAGTTAGCAGCGCAGTGTGGTTACGCACTGGATTGATTGATTAGTGCTTGTGCTTTACAAACTCTACATACATACACACTCTTTTGTTTGGTAAAAGACTTTTACAATTCTTTTAAATTGCCTAAAAAAAGGCCGAATGAATGAACAAACACATGCCAATGTGGTATAGTTGTTAGGTGTAAGACTAAGATCTGGAAGAGCCAGGTTTGAATCCCCACTCTGCCATGGAAGCTTGCTGGGTGATCTTGGGCCAGTCGCACACTCTCAGCCTAACCTACTTCACAGGGTTGCTGTGAGGATAAAATGGAGGAGAGGAGAAGGAAGTAAGCTGCTTTGGATACTCAGGGTGGGGGGAGCAAAGTTTAAATAAAGAAAATAAAGACTAAATGTACATGCATACTTTAAAATATAAAAAAGGCAGTTCATCTGATTTTACCATGTTATGATTGTATGACTGTACTTCCATGCTTCTCCCTTTATCCCTCAGATCCCAGATTTTTAAATGATCTCTTTGCCTTGTATTTTCACAGTGCTTGGATCACTCTGTGGCTTGTTATTAAGCTCTGTTTTCTTTGACATTTGCCTCTAGAGCTTACACCGACTCAGACACTTATGGCTGTACCTTGGTTGTTTCCTAACGTGGGTAACAATCTTTCTAGCATTCTTTGCGGGCTTGATGAGTATGATTTGACCGTACTTTACAGTAGTGGTTTTCGTATCTTTAAAGAACCCTTTCAACATTGATTTACCTACTGAGGACCCCTTATTTGCCTTCTAGAGAATCCCAGTGAACATCATTCTGGGGCATGTTTCGTGGTGTTTGTACAGGGCAGTTTCCAGGCTCTTTGGAGCTCAGTGTTGTGCATATTTGAGAATCCCAAGCATGACCATTAAGTGCTCCCCCGTGCTATTATTTTGCTGGGAAAGATTAACAGTGGTTGGCAAAGCTATTCTTCAAAGGCTTTTCTACTGTTACTGGTATTCTGACCAGCCCTGAGACACTTCCAGCATTGCAACAGCACTACACATTCATCTGGGAAAGCCTGGCTCAGCTTTCTAATGCTCATAGTAAATGTCAGAGCTTATATGCTCTCATAGTGTAGCCTGTGTTGGGCATTTCATTAGTTCATAGGAGGATGTGAGCATGTTCACATATCTAATAAAGAGAGCGCACATGTAGTCCTGTAGGAGTGTGATTGGTTGAAACAAGCTGTTATTTGGTCTAGTTAGTTTCCCCACTTCAGTGAGTTGAATGAGAGTAGAGGGAGGCACTTGCAATTGGGAAAATGATGCAAGTGGGATTTCCCCCTGCAGTGAACTACTTTCTCTCTCCATTACATTTGAACAATTATCAAACTACTGAAGCTGGATCAGAGTTAATACTATTGTAATAGTGGTGAAGAGAGTCTCTTATGTTGTTCCAAATAAATTGTCTATCTTTTAAGTTTCTTTGAACCAATCTCAGGATTATAGATGACCAAATCCTAGATTTTAAGGTCTCCAGCTAGTAAACCCAATGCAGTTGGTCAACAACAATGATAAATGCATTATTTTGTCTGAAGTTTACATATGCTTTCTGAAATCACCACATTTCTTTAGCCTGCATTTCAATAGAAATTGGATCCCAAACGCTTTATGGGGATTTTTTATTAAACAAAAGAGTGTGATTTTTTTTAATAATGTTCATTGTGGAAAGGATTCTCCAAGCTGTGCTGAATCCTGGCCTTGTGGGGAGAGGTGTCTGGCTTTTCCCTGCTGATAGCCACATTGATTACAGCTGGAACATGAAGCTTGGCTGGCTCCACTCCTTGGCCTCCCTCAGTGGCTCCATTGATAGGATGACAGCTCTGCTAAAGCTGAATCCGAGGAAGTGAAAGGGTCCTTGGACCTTGGCTGCCTCCTATTGCTGCCCCCATAAGTGGTAGACGCTGGAGTTGAGTATATTTATTTTTATTTATCATTCTACACTCCCAGTGGGAACAAGGTGGCCATTGTATTAAAACATACATAATAAAAACACACTTTTTAAAACCATTAAAACCAGAGCTCAATCAATCAACTTATTAGGTCAAAGACCAGCTCACATCTGAACAATACAAAATACCAGATCTAAAATGTGTATGATACATAAAAACAACAGTTAAAACATTGGACAGGAAGGAGGTATCACTGAGCAAATATCAAACAAAACAAAAAAGTCTTTGCCTGCTGGTGGAAGATGGCAATAGAAGGGGGCAGGTTAATCTCCCTGGGGAGAGAGTCCCAAGAGTTTTGGTGCCATGACCAAGAAGGCCCTCTCCTGGGTTGCCACACACCTAATCTCAGAAGGTGGTGGCACCTGAAGCAGGGCTTCTGAAGAAGATCACAGTGATTGGGTAGGTTCTTAAGGGAGTAGATAGCCCTTCAGGTATATTGGTCCCACGGCATATAATGATTTAAAAGTCAGCACCACTTTGAATTGTGCCCAGAAACAGATTTGGTACCAGTGTAGATGGTCCAAAGCAGTGATATGGCCCCTACAACCCATTCTAATCAACATCTTGACAGCAGCTTTCTGCTTGAAGTTTTCAAGGGCAGCTTCATGTAGAGTGCACTAAATGGAACCAGGGCATGCACCACAGTGACCAGATCTTTTCTACCCTGGAAAGGCTGCAGCTGGCTAAGCTGCTTATCCAGCAGTAGGCCTGGGTCCAAGAACACCCCCTGAATATAGACCTGTTGCTTCAAAAGGAGTGCTGCCCTACCCAGGATGGGGGACACTTTAAATCCTGGTTCAGACCTGCTCACCAGTAACACTTCCGTCTTGGGATTAAGCTTCAGTTTATTAGCCGACATCCACTCCCAAACTGCCTCCAAAATAGAGCTGAGTGTTGATTTATTATCATTTTTAATGACTTAAGACTTGTGTTCACAATGTGTAATTTTCACTGAGGTCCGTTAATTCATTGTCTGACTGAAACAAGCTTCATCTCAAAGTCTAGCTTTCTTTATAGCCAGCCAGAATGATATACTTACAGATTTTTTTTTTCAAAATCCTGTATGGCATCTCTTTAAAAACCGAACAACAAAGCAACAATGCTCTATTTCAAGTGAAAGGCTGATGACGGAAATTTCTGCCAACAAAAGGATGCTTTAAAAAAAAATCCCTGTAGCCTTGCAAGTTACTAGCGAAAGTGTGTAATACATAAACATTGTCCCATGGTAAACTGACACAGAACTCTGCAGGAGTTGATTCACAGGCAAGATAGCAGGTGCTAATTCATGAGTTGCTGAAACAGGAATCCCAACAGATGCCAGAGCAAAGAACCATCACCTCCAGAGACCTGGCTGCCTTCAGTGCTTCTGTGTTATGTCTGTATATTTCAGCCTTGCCAAGCTCCGGTCCATTTGGAGCTCTGGTGTAAGCCAACAATATCAGCAGTGTTGCCTGTCTTTGCTACCGTGTCAATGTTGGCCCATTCTAGTTAAGCTTCTGTCAGAATGTCTGTTTACTCCCTTTTTTGTTTAGGGATATTGCTGGCTGGTTAAGTATTCTCCGTGTTGCGCTTGGCACACATCAGCCCATCAGAATCTTGCTGGGAGCATGGATTTCCCCATCCTCTTTTTTAGATAAAAATGTCTGTTTGGGAATACGTTTTTTAAAAAATGTGGATTAAAAATGTAGAAACTTCTCATTTCAATATTTTTCATATCCGCCTACAGGTATGATATAAGAATCTCTTGACATCTGCTCCATGTGAGATTTTGTGCATTAACTGTGCTCATAAGAGAGTATTTGCTTGCTGGGAATGCAGTCATCTGCAGAATTTGGAGTTGCCATTGACATAATTCATACGAATAGTGGAGCTGGGTCTGTTAGATGTTCTCTAAATGTGAACTATGCTTGGAATAGAGAATTCTTCATTCTCATACGTCGTCCCAGCGCCAGGCTTCTACAGCTCAGTCTACACCAGTATTTCTTAATGGGAGCTGTACAGCCTCATCAGAAGCTGATCTACAAATCTTATAAGCCATTCAGATCTTTCTGGAGAGGCACATGTAGGAAATTTTGGATTTTAGACAGACCCTTTTCCCCACTTGCCACAGCTTCTGACAGCTACCGAAAGAGATGTCAGTTGCCTTCAGTATCATTCAACCATAGTATCTTTCTGGGCTATTTGGCAGGGGTGATCCTGGATACTCTGTGTTATGGAGGCTCTGTTTCTTCAGGGAAGGTAGGTGCCGGGAACTGTTGCTGATGGGCCTTGTGGACTTCAACTTATGGGACCTTGCAGGGCTGATATTGTTCAAGTGCTTTTAAGTATGAGCATGAAGTCATTGGAGGAAATCTGGAGCTGGTTGTCATCAATATGTTAATGATACACAATTCTGTCTTTTTCATCTGTCAAAATGGTAGAAAGGCTAAACCATAGATAAAGTTAATGAATTCAAACTTAATCCAGACATGATGGAATGAATGTAAGTGGGGACAAAAACTCATCCAGTAAGTGCCTGTTGACCAATTCTGGATGAAGTTATGCTTGTCCAGAAAGATTAGGTATGTAGGTTGGGAGTACTTTGGAGTTGTAGAGTGTCCTTGGACTGATGTGCGTTGGGTGCAGCCCAGAATGCCTCTTACTAACTGAGGCTTGTTCACCAACCTACCCATTCCTGGAGAAAGCCAATCTTGCCACAATTGCACACACATTAGTACTGTCCATTTGCGACAACTATACCATGTTGTGCATGGTATATGCTGCTGGAATCCTTACTAAAATGTTGTTGCTGGAATCCTTACTAGAATGTATTGCTGTGATCATTTTAAGTAAGTGTGGTCCATCTGTACTGGCTTACCAATTTTTTCTTGACAGTTCAAATTTCTGGCTTTGACCTTTAAAATTCTAAATGCCTTGGGTTCCAAAAGGACCAATCTCTGCCTTGCTGTCTGACCCATGACTTGAAATCTGTAGAGGTGACCTTCCTTAGGGAATTAACCTTAACCAATGCTTGATTGGCTGTGATGTAAGGGACGGCTTTTTCTGCAGATATTCTTCATCTATGGGATACTTTCCCCAGAAACTGAGAGTGACTACATCCCTGAAGGCCTTATGGATTGGATTAAAGACCTACCATTTCTTGAGGACCTTGGATTTAGATGGAGGTTTTTAATGTGTTTATGTCATTAGGTTTTAAGTTAATATTGTGAACAGTCTTAGGAGCCAAAGGTGGTCTACTACTTGCCCTATTCTGAGGCTACAATCCCAGAACCATTATTTCTTTTTCTGGTCTTTAAAAGTGTGGCACACACACTGAATAGGAATCAGAACATTAAGGAGTTGGCTGATGGCCAATAAAACACAAGGACCTTATTGAATGGGTCTCCGTGATCTGAGATCTAAAGTTGCTGCTTTAGTGTGTTCTTTTTTATATCTTAGATATATATTTTTGCTTGCTTATTGCTATTTGCCACTTCAGATACACTTTATTGGCCACCTTCTTGTTGAGTCTTTGCATTAATTATTGTTGACTATTTCATGGTGGTATTTTATTAAGGTGTTTTAAATTAGTTAGTGGCTCATTTTTTATGATTAGAGAGGATGGATATAATTAAATAAAAATAAATTTGAGCTGACTAACCACAGCACAGAAGTGCTCTTTATTAGAGGTGGGCATGAATCCAATTACGACCCAAAAAAAGCACGAACCAGGCCAGTTTGTGGAAGCTCCTTTCTACGAACTTCCATGAACTGGTTACTGGTTCGGGTTTGTTTGGGTCGTATTGGGAAAGGGACAGTTTAAATGGCCATTTCCCAGTGGAAATGGCCATTTAAACTTTTCCTGCAGCTTGTAAGCGGCAGGTCCCTTTAAATTATCAGCTGGAAGATGGCAGGGGGGATCCCCCCCATTTCCGCCTGCCGGCTGATAGTTTATAGGGACCTGCCGCTTGCAAGCGGCAGGGCCCTTTAAACAGCCCACAAACCCCATTTGAGGGGCGAGAAGGCCATTTTTGGCCTCCTCCGTCCCTCTGCGGGCCTGCGCAGGGGTGGAGGAGGCCGAAAATGGCCTTCCTGCCCCTTGCTGGAGGAGAGGGAGGAAGCTGCACTGCAGGGGAAGGTAAGTGTGGGGCTGAGGCAGGGGCTGGGGCTGGGGTGGTGGTGGTGATGGGGGCTGGGGTTTGAGCAGTTTAAAGGGCCCTGCTACTGGCAGGTCCCTTTAAACTATCAAAACACAAAAGGCTTTCCCCAGTAATAACCGTTCCAATACACAAACTACACACAGGGAAAAAAACAACAGTCACCTGAAAAATTAGTAAGTACAAATGCAGTTCTTTTATAAATATTTTCACATAATTAAAGATGAAAAAACATTAAGATTGGTGCTCATTACACATAATAGGAAAAACAGCTCAGTCCACAGCGTTCTTAAAGGTAGAGTCTCTAATTTCCGTGTTAATTTCACTTAGACGCTGGAATTGACCCTCTATGTCCAGAAATAGGAAGTGGATAGAACACTGAGGAAGTGGATAGAACACGAAACAAGCCGACTTGTAGGGCGGGGGGACCCCTTTGGGGGACCCTTTAAATCTTCATAGTTCCACCAACCTGCAAAGAAAGAGAAAATACAATTCAAAAAGGACCATTTGAGGGTCACTATTCAACATACTTACCTTGACTGTTGATTTTTTCTGGTCAGTGGAGGACAGCTTGTGACATATTGTTTCCATTTCTGGACATAGAGGGTCAATTCCAGAAGTGGTTATTTGTCAATATCTTCAGCATCTAAGTGAAATTAACACGGAAGTTAGAGACTCTACCTTTAAGAATGCTGTGGACTGAGTTGTTTCTTCTATTATGTGTAATGAGCACCAATCTTTATGTTTTTTCTTCTTTAATTATGTAAAAATATTTTAAAAAGAAATGCATTTGTACTTACTAATTTTTCAGGTGACTGTTGTTTTCCCTGTGTATAGTTTGTGTATTGGAACCCTTTAAACTATCAGCTGGCAGGCAGCGAGGGGGGATCCGCCCCCCACTGCCTGTCAGCTGATAGTTTAAAAGGACCTGCTGCTTGCAAGGCAGGAAAGGGCCCTTTAAACTGTTAAATGCCCTTTTTCCTGCCGCTGCTAAGTGGCCAGAAAGGGGTATTTAAATTCCATGAACCACGAACTGGTTCGTAACTGGCCTCAGTTCCATGCCAGTTCATGGTTTTGGGTTCGTCAAAATCCATGAACCATGATCCTCATGGTTCAGGTTTTTTTGGTTCGTGCCCATGTCTACTCTTTATCAGTGCCAGCTACAGCTATGACAGTTGCTGTAGCATAGTGGTTGTGAGTCAGCACTCTGCTGGTTCTAATTCAACTACTGCCATGAACTCTTCAGATGGCCTTGGGTAAGCCATTCCTCTCAGCCCCAGCTCCCCAGCTGTATTGTGGCGATAATAAACACTGACTTTGTTTACCGTTTACCGTTGTCAAGAAGAGTGACATATAAGCATGCTGCTGCTGCTGCTACTACCACTACTACTATAGTGTCACTGAACACTCTCCCAAAGGAAGTGAGGGAGCCCTAGGCTTTCTGGCTCCTTTAAGGAACATAAGGGCATTCTTTTAAGGGTAAACTTGTTCATATTTTCCTGTAGTGAGGTGAATAAATAGTTTGCACACTGAGTGTCTAGATCTCAAATAGACAGGGAGGGGGCTTGCTTGTATTTGCTATCCCATTCAGCTCGCTTCTTTCATGTATATAACAAATTAAACTGTTTTGTAAAAGACCCCTTGATTCTACCTGAAGACGTGGAGGAAGACCTGTGGGATGCTAAAAGTTCTCATGCAAGCAAAAAAACAAGGAAAAGACCATAAGAGCCACTGCAAGTTCAACTTATTGTATCCGCACTTGTGGTTCTGCACTCTTGCACATCACTCTATCCAAGCTATTATTTATAATAAGACGCACAATAAGAAATCATCATAATTATAAATATAGTATTAAAAACACAAAACTACCTGAGTAAGAAGTTAACTGATTACTGACCTAACTAGTTTTGCTTTGTTAGGAAAACTAACGGAGTAGAACAAAATATAAAGCATCAGAATGTAAACATGTAAAGCGTTCTGAGACTAGACTTGTACAGAGTATGTGACCTCCGCTGGTGCCACTGTTTCTCCCTATCTGTTCTGGGAAGAAATGGGAGAAGTATAGAAGCAAACCACTCAGCTGTGGTCATGGCGACTGTGTGCTGAATGAGCCTATCCAGACTCCAAAGAAAATTCCATGCAAATAGACTTGCAGAGTAATCCTAAGCAGGGCGACTCCCTTCTAAGCCTACTGACATCAATGGACTTGGACAGGTATAATTGTTCAGGATTGCACTGTTAGTTTGTGATGCTCCTGGCACAATTCCAACTTGTACTTGTCCCTTAAATACATAGTGCAAATGTATTATTTGTAAAGACAAATTTTCTTAGGAGTCAGTCACAGCATTGTGCTAAAACAATCCAATAAAATGAATTTCACTTATCTATTAAGTGACACTTTGGGGAGAGTTTCTCTGTTAAAAAATAATTTTTAGCAATTGATTTTTGTCTTGTCTTGACTCAAGATACAGAACCACAGAAACAGAACCTAATGAAACTATGGGGGGAAAAACAACACTCCAACACCGTACAAATTTATGGAAAATGAAATCCATGCACCATAAATAATTCTTAGTAAATGAAACATTGCTCTACTATCTCTCTTGTGGGCACATTTACATTGAATGGCAGATCTGAAGAAAGACAAAGGAATATATCAAAGTTATATTTTATCATTAAATTTTCCATTAGGAGCCACTAGAGCATAGTGTGCGTTATTAGTGGTGGAGAACTCGGTATTTTGCTTGTGTGCATCCTGGTCTGGAATATATTTATCTGAAAGTAAAGGCTACAAGTTAGGTAACATGGAAAGAAAACCCAAGATTCATCACTTCAACCCATATGAAGGACACCACAGTTATGTGATATGGCAGAAGCTTAGTACAATTTGCTCTACTGAGCCCAAATCTAATTTGGTAAGAGTTCAGGATGTGGTGGCAATATGTGTGTAGCTACTCTGTATTGTGCAAATGGGGCCATTGAGGGGGAACTAAGAGGACAAAAGCCTGGGGGTTCTGATAATCCCTGGTGCTCATGAAGCTGACAGAGTCATGTGATTTAGTTTGAGATGTTTGGCTCTGATTTAGGTGGGATAATAATAACTTGCCTTCTAGAAAGATTAGTGCCCTACTCAGTGTGCTGAACAAGGTTAGTGTTATTATCCCCCAATACAGCTGGGGAGCTGGGGTGAGAGGAGTGGCTTACCTAAGGCCATTTGCTGAGCTCATGGCAGTATTGGGATTGGAACCAGCAGTGTGTTGATTAACAGCCCAACCATTTAAACACTATGTGGGGTGTCTGTGGTGTTTCAGCAATCCTGTGTGGCAGAAATATTTGGCAGCATAGGGTAGGCATTTTTTCTAATAGCCAGCACGCATAATGGTAGTCAAGATAATTATATTTATGTCTCTTTTGCTTTGACAGAGAGTGCTGTTATGAAGTTACTCGCACTCGGGGAGGGACATTATTTAAAACAAGCACATGGAAGCCAGAAGTCTTTGACTTTTTTAAGGCAAAACATTAATCCCTAAAACACAAAGCTGCGTGAAGAATGAGCGGTCACTCCAATAATAATTCAGTGCAGGTACCAGTCTTCTGATGGGAAAGAGATCAGAAGTTTATTTACTCCCAATCTTGGTGAAAACCTTGTATCTGAGCCAATGCTCGCTCAATGTTTTCTTTTAGTTACTCTTGAACAGATTAAATGAACTAGAATCACAATTATACAGAAAAACTAGCATATGTAGATTATAAATAAAAAATATACACCATCCCATTTCCTATTTAGCCTGCATTTAATGATAACATTCTTACCAAGCCTTTCCAGAAAAGATAAGATAGCCCTACTGCAACCCATATTTAAGAATTTGAAGTTTTTAAGGTGTGAATATCACATATAACCTCAGATGACTTTTTTAAACCAACTAACTTGTTTTCTCAAACGGTATGATGTTAAACATCTCTGAGCAGTCAAAGAACAATTGTTGTAAACTTTGTTCCATTTATTCTGAGATTTATTCTGGACATTAAGCCTTTGATTCTTACATTATCATTCTCAAGGCTAAAAGTAGGGGTTCTCCCTCTGAGGCGGAGGACATCTTGATGGGTGATTCCCACCCTCCATTCAGGGAGGCAGGAACAAGTTTTCTACTTCCTGTCTTCCTAGTGGGAGTCACCCTTTCTTTCAGTTTCATTCCTGTCTCAAGAGGGAGAACAGCTTCATCCAAGCGCTACCTTGCCTTTCAAGGTTTTTCTTCCTTTCCTTCATTTCTACTTTCCAGAGCCTGTTTCTTGCCTTGTTTACTCCTCTCTACTCTACCTCCTTGTTATTCTCTTTCTCCCTGCACGCCTGCTAGAAGGCTTGCAGGGGAAGCTTTCTCCTTCCTTCCTTCGGCTGTGGCAGCCATTTCATGGCAAGACAGAATCATGGATCAGCAGAACGTGCTCTTCCATCACAATAGGACAAAAATCATGGGGGACACTATGGATTCCTCTCTGAAGGAGAGTTAGAAGCCCCCCTCACCGTCACTTTCTGGCAACAACCCCAGGGACAGTGGGGCAAACCGCAAGGAAGCCACAGCTGCGGCCACTCATATCGCGAAGAGACTGGAAACGCAAAAGGCGCTATTCCTCCCTGAGCAAAGTAAACATGGCAGCCATTTCTGGCCTCACCAATGAAGGCAACATTACCAACCAGCTGAAAGGTGGCTATGGAGTGGATTTCTCCACATCCTTAAGCCATTCTAGTGGCGTAAGATCCAGTGCGGGGCAGCCAAGCCGGTCTGAAATTCCTCAGTCATTCGTGCCTCCAGATCCCATGGCTAACGAAGGAGGGCTACTCATGAGTAATGCGATGGGATTGGAACCTGTGGTAGTACCAAAGAAATTCCTAAATGTCAGTAATCAGACTATTTAAAAAAAAAGCAAGTTTATCTTACTTCAGATAGCCACGGCAGCCATTTCTGGCCTTGCCAAAGCTGGCAACCTTGCCAACAGACCAGGAAGTGGCTGCAGAGTTTTTTCCCACATCCAAAGCAAATCAGTGGGTGCAGGACCTGGCAAGAGCACCAAATAGCAATGGCTCCAGGGTCCAGCGCTGCTGATGGTCTACTTGTGAGTAATTCAGTTAGGTCAGGCACTGCAATGCTATCCCCAGATTTCCTAAACTTGATTACATAAACTGAGACTGCCAATTTTTGTCAGTGCTGAGGGAAGAGACAGGTCTCCCTCCGGTTCTTCCTCCAGGCTTCCCACCCCCCAAACAGGGTACTGTGGAAGAGGTAATTTCTTACAAAGGGAATCCTAGCTGGCCAGGCAGCTAGAAAGGAAACCTGGGCCGATTCCTAATGACTAACCTTAAGGCGCTTCATGCCGCCCTCTTCCGGATCGCGACGGGGAAAATGCGAAATATCGAGTTTCCTCGCGCGAGTCTTGCACGTTGTCGTGCAAAACTCGTGCGAGGAAACGTGATATTTCGCATTTTCCCTGTCGCAATCCGGAAGAGGGCGGCATGAAGCGCCTTAAGGTTAGTCATCTGGAATCGGCCCTATTCCAGAAAAACAAAGGGAAACTGAAACTTATGCAGATAGTGAAGTTTTTTCTCCCTGTTGGTTCCATATATGCCTACATGCCCCCCCTTTTTTCTTCCAGGGAATGGGGCCAGCTCTCCCCAGGGTTCTCACACTCTTTTAATCAGCACAGAGTAACTTTATTCTGTAGAAACAAAGAAAAGAGCACATGGCCTAGCAGGCCTAGCAGGCCTTCAGCCAGCTCATGCAGACATGAGTAAACCCTGAAGTGGAGTGGAACTGCTCCAGTTTTTAGTATCCTGGGACCAACATAAAACATGAAACAGACTCCACAGCATTACAGTTGTCTATGCTGAGAGAGAGTTCTTGCTGTAATTGTGTTCATCCTCCTGTCTCTGGAATCTTTCCTGTATGACAACATTTTAAACATGAGACAGTTTGGTGTAGTGGCTGGAGTGTTGGGCTGGGATCTGGGAGATCCAGATTCTAATGCCATTCTCCCTGGGAGGCCTGCCTGGGACCCATTGTAGTCTCTAGGCCTGTCCTGCCTTGCAGATTTGTTGTGTGCCTAGAATGGAAAGGCATGAAATGTTGTATACACTTTGGAGTCCCCACTGAGGCTGAAAGCTGGGGTTTAGATAAACACAACCATCTTTCTACTCAGAAAGGGTGCCTTGGGGCAAGAAGTCCTTGATGCACAAACTTTCATTGAATTGACTACTGGCAGGGCCTCTGTTGTAACCCTTAACAAATATATTATTTGGTCCAGTGGTCATAATTGTTGTTGAGGATCTACAGATTAAATAGCACCTCATCTCTATTTCACTCGCTGTAGACAGCAAATGCTATAAACTGTTAGTCTATGTGAGAACCAGAATTCTCTGTTGCAATTTTTCCCTTAAGCTACTGATGAACAGGTCATTATGACCTCTTTGCCATCCCCTTGATGGGAGCATGAAACATGTTTAACCCTATCATAGGACATAAAGGCTGTGGGCCATAGTGCTATGAATTGAGGCCATTGATCATCTCTAATAGCAGATTGCATCCTTGTAGGAAAAGATAAAAGCCCAGTGGCTCCCTAAGAACTAACATTTATTTGCTATGTGTTTTTCTGAGTTCAGTTTACCTTTTCAGATATCTGTGTGTTTCATAGTGACTGTTGCTGTGACTTCACAGAGACTCTGACTTCTTCGGGCCAAATAGACAGCACTCTTGTTAGAGGTAAGTGCATCCCTCCTTTCTCATGCCTCCACTCCCTCAGGACAAGGGGAAAAGGAGTGTACACCATATTCTTCACAAGGCTGGAACAGAGGAATGGAGATTGGAGGGTGATACTAAACTTAAAATATTCAACATCCATAAAACGTAGGCATCTCAGATTGGAGACGATGAGATCCATCACAGAATCTCTACTAATGGATGGCCCATAGCTCAATGGCAGACCACCTGCCTTGCATACAGAAGGATCCAGGATCATTCCCTGGAGTCAGTTGTTCATGGATCTCAGGATTGACCTACATCAAAGGAGTACCTTACTGTACTAGATCTAATGGAAGCATTTCTTCACATTCTGATCTTGTCTGAGCACCGAAGATTCCTCCGTTTCTACGCAAGGGGGCTCCATCTACAGTTCAGAGTACTTCCATTTGGCCTCTCCATGGCACTGAGGGCCCTCACAAAGAATTTGATCAACCAAGTGTAAAGCTGGCGGCAGCGGGGGTGGGAAGCATTCATCTACACACTTACCTAGACAACTTGCTGGTCAGGTTAAACTCTGCACGCCTACAAGCTTACAATTCCTGATCAATTTACAGAGAGGTTCTTTATAATCCAAACAATGACTAGAACATCTGGAAGTCCTGTTAGACACAACATGCAATTGTTTCTTCCTAACTGAAGCAGTGGCAAAGAACAGAAAGAAGATGTCACAAGTGATCATCAAGGCCAGATATTTATTGATGACATTTGCGAACCTAATGAGTCTATTGATTCCGAGTATCACCGCCATCCAGTGAGGTCGACTACATACAAGACCCTTACAGACTTCTGAGACCCTTCCAACTACAAATTATGAACAAGAAATGTCTTTCCATTCAGTTCTCCCTTACAATAAATATGAATAAATTAATTTTTAAAAAAAGCCTCGTATGGTGGACAACTATGACAGGCCTTCTGCAAGGAAAGTAACACTGCATTCCAATAATGGAACTGGTTCCATGGACACTTGTCTATCCAGATGGGGAGCAGCACTAGAAGATCCACCAATACAAGGTCGATAGTCCAGCAGTGAGATGAGACTCACTGTCAATCTACTGGAGCTTTGAGCAACTTATCTAGCCCTACTACACTTCAGACTGCAAATACTAGACGAACGACTTCTAATGCCCCAGCTCCCACGGCTCTCTGCTCTTCAACAGCTGTCAACAGTTCCACCCCTGACTTCTCTAATGTCTCTGGATATACTCCAGCAATGCCAAGTTCTGCATCCACACCTGGAATAGCTACATTTAACCATATGGAGAGTGAGAGAGACTCCCTCTCTTGTCTAGGCTATTCTCAAGAAGTAACCAACATGCTACTGGCCTCTAGTAGACAGTCCACTAACAGGATATATAATACATCAAAGAAAGCCTTCACAGGAGGTGGGAAAGAAAAAGGGGTTAACGTCATGAAACCCAAAACCAGATCTATTCTGTACTTCCTACAGGTTGATCATGCAAGCAGTCTCAGAGCCTCAACCCTAAGATGTCAGGTCAGTCTTAAAAACAGTGCTGCCACTCAACTAGGGTCTGAGTCTGTCCAGACTCCTTACATATGTTGCTCCTTCTCGTGTGATACTCTGAAGGATCCGCCACAGGTTCACCAATTTCTGACTTGGAAATTGCATACAGTTCTGTCTGCTGTTACCAGACACCCCTTTGAGAGCCTATCAAGGAAATTCCTTTTAAGTGACTGGGAACTTTGTTCCTTACCACAGTTACATCTGCAAGAAGGGTTTCGGAACTGGGTACCCTTTTAATTAGCTTAAGCTACATATTTTACACAAGGACAAAGTGGTCCTTCATACCAAAAGTGATCTCTCCCACAGATCACTGGAATTATGTCTACTATCATTTGACCAAATACTTTTCATCCCAAAGAAGAAATGTGGCATACTCTGGACATAAGACATGTTCTGTAAAGCTTATCTTTATAGAACAAAGCAAATCTGGAAAACTGCTTCCTTATTTATTGCTATATCCTCACCGAATAAAGAAATGAGGATGTCTAAATCTACCATTAGCAGTAACCTCAAAAACTAGACATACCAGCTAGGATTACTACTCACTCAATACGAAGTGCTGCAACCAGTGCAGCATTTGTCAGACATGCTACAGTAAAGAGATTTGCAAGGCAGCTACTTGGTTGTCTGTATCTACCTTTGTTAAACAAAATAAGCCGAACATTTACGACTCAGCGGATGTAGCATTTGGCAGAAGAGTATTACAACATATCTTATGACCAGATGAGAATGACCAACCCTGAAAATAGGGGCACTGCTCTGGGAGGTCCCATCAAGATGTCCTCTACCTCAGAGTGACAGCGGTCCATTAGATACTCACAGTGAAGGGTCCTTCTCCTCTGAGGAAAGGAGGACATCTTGCTCCTCCCGAAGTCACTGTCTTTTCACTCTCTTTTGCCTGACAAATTCACTTCCTGTCCTGTTGTTTCCCCTTAACATATTTGTCACTCACCTTTCTCTTTGTTATTCAATTCTAGAGTGTTGTTTTCATAATTATGACTCTATAACTGCTTTTGGAGTTTCCAAAACTGAAAGAAAGGGTGACTCCCACTAGGAAGACAGGAAATAGAAAACTTGTCCCTACCTCCCTGAATGGAGGGTGGGAATCACCCATCAAGATGTGCTCCTTTCCTCAGAGGAAAAGGACCCTTCACCGTGAGTATCCAGTGGACTGTTTGCTGGAGTAGGAGAAAAAAAATGCATGTTTGCAGATTTATGCAGATTTACACAAAACCCCCAAAGCATGCTCTCAGGCCTACTATATTCTTCATGCTACAGGCCTGATCCAAACTGGGTTCCTGCAGTGCTTTCAAATGCAGTTCCCTGTCAGCTACAAAAAGAGCAAGTTTGTCCAGGAACCCCAAACCCAGCTTGCTTAAAAATGTAGGGCCCTCTAAGAGCCAAGCTACAAGTGACGCCTGACACAGGTTGGACACTTATCGGCTTCCCTCAAGTTTTGATGGGAAATGTAGGCATCCTGGTCTTGCAGTTGTAATGGAAAGCCAAGCTGTAAAACCAGGATGCCTACATTTCCCATCAAAACTTGAGGGAAGCTGACAAGTGTCCAATCTGTGTAAGGCGTCACTTGTAGCTTGGCTCTAAGAAGCAGATAAAACACACAGTCCTTAGGAATTCCTCTTCTTCCTCCATCTGGTTATAGAACCAATTTCTCTGTTTGTGGTACCTTTCTTAGCTTCTAGAATAAGATCTTCTGGAATTCAGAAAGGATGGTATCTCCAGCTGTTGTTCTGCCTATACCTTTAAACTGGTCTGTAAAAATATTTCCACTTTCTAGGAATGGCATCAACTTTAGAAGCAAGTGGAAACTTGCAATTCCTTTCTCTCCTTGCCCCTGGTCTAGGGCTTAATAAAATCATAGTTAATTTTACTTATTTATTTATATTTTAAATGTATTACTCTCCCTTGTAGGAGGCAAAAAAGATGTCTTGTAATTCTGAACTTCCTCTGTGCAGCACAGCTTACATGTTGTTAGGAATGCCATTTATTTTGGTCCTGCCTACAGGCATTTTACATTTTTTAAGTCCCCTTTGCATAACTATAGTTGTGTGATTATCATAAAGAGGAAATATGATAGAAGAGTTAAGCAAATCACATTGTGATGATTGTCTTCTGAATGGGGAGGAGATAAGCTGTTTCCACCAAAAAAATACGTTCGTATCTTTCTTGCTGCTTTGAACATAAATAGAAACTGCAGGTGTGCACAAAAGAACACGGAAGCTAACCTCATAATCTCAGTTGCTATTTATTGCAGTGGCATGTTATTTCAGAACTTGGTGCAGCTCTCATGGATTAGAATAATGGAATTTTTGACCATCACGTCTGTTCTGCTTTTCTCTAGCTTTCTTGTATTTGGCAGTGCTGAAAAGTATCTGCTTGAGATTAACATGCTGCATTTAAATCTTACTTAGCCCCCTTAGTACTTTGTGTCAGTCTTGCATATATAGTTCTGTGTCTTACAGCAAAGAAAAACTTAGACCAAGTTTTTGCAGAATTGCAGTTTCTTTTTAGCAAACAAAATTTTTCTGCAAATGGCTCAGGGAAACTACAAAATACAGCTTAATGTTTTGTGTTCTCAAACTATGGAGCCAGGCTACTTGGCTGGGGTATTAATGCACTCTGTGTGTGTGTGTGTATAAGATTTTACATTAACCCATTCTTGTTAAGATTCATAAGTTGGTAGAATCAGGAAGACAGAGATTCAAAGGCCTGGCCATGCATCTGTTACTAGGGATAGAGGTGCAGAGGAGTTAGCCGTGTTAGTCTGTGGTAGCAAAATCAAAAAGAGTCCAGTAGCACCTTTAAGACTAACCAATTTTATTGTAGCATAAGCGTTCGAGAATCAAGTTCTCTTCGTCAGATGCATGGTACAGAAACTGGTCAAATATAGAAGAGGAGGGGGGAGGAGGGGAGGAGAGAGAAGATGCAATTAGGGGGGGAGAGGGAGGATGCAACCAAAACATTCCTTTGCTAGTAAATGTAAACATCTCCTTTTGGTATGGAGATTAATTGGCTTGTGTGAGGCTTCAAAGGAGTTTGCCGTGTTGGTTTGTAGCAGCAAAACAACCAGACCATCCAATTCCAATGTAGTATAAGCCTTCGATAACCACAGCTCTCCCCGTCAGATGCATCTGACAAAGAGAATAGAGATGGAATAGAGGAATAGGGATAGAGGTGGTAGGTGGGGAGATGGAGCGATCAAGGGAAAGTTGTGTAGTTGTTAGAGTTTTGGATTAAGGATTGGGAGAGCAGGTGTGAATCCTCACTCTACCCATGGAAGCTGGCTTGACCTTTGGCCAGTCAAACATGCTCAGCTTAATTTACCTCAGGGGGCTGATGTGAGGATAAAATGGAGAAGGGGAGAATGTTGTAAGTCATTTTGGGTCCCCATAGGGAGAAAAAGGGGGGGTATAAATGAACTAAATAAATGAATTAAATAAACGTCTGTTCTTCTAATGTGTTCCTGAAAAAAGAAGGGTGTCCTTGATGTATGATACAGTAGGAAAATTGAATGATTTGGTAAATTACCAGTTTGTTTTCCAGTTAGGTGCGAAAGGCATGGTCGATTTTAAAAAGGCTATGCATTAGGTGAGTATACCACTTTTGCACTGGGCTCCAATTTCAGACCTGCCTAAAATCACTGGGCTCAGACCCTGGTCTCTACTCATCTCTTCCACTTGATTTGCATTGTGCTCTACCCTTTGCTGTGTCTAGAGATCAGATTTTTTTTTAAATTGACAAACCTGGTCAGCTCTAAAGTATCTATCTATTTATTTATTTATTTTATCACATTTCTAGACCGCCCTTCCTGTCAGACGGGCTCAGGACGGTTTAACAACAGTTTAAAACAGTAAAAACATTATATCAAAACAATTAAAATTGGCGGGTATAAAATATTAAAATACAGCATTTTCCTGTATGGGTGGTTGGAAGGTCTTCAGTGGTATGGCCGGTGAGAGGACAGCCTAGCCCCCACCAAATGCCTGGCGGAACATCTCCGTCTTGCAGACCTGGCGGAAAGATAACAAATCCTGCCGGGCCCTAGTTTCCTCAGACAGAGAGTTCCACCAGGTCGAAGCCAGGACCGAAAAGGCCCTGGCTCTGGTAGAGGCTAGGCGGACCTCCCTGGGGCCAGGGACCATCAACAAGTGCTTAGTGGCTGATCGAAGCGACCTCCGGGGAACATATGGGGAGAGGCGGTCCCCAAGGTATGCTGGGCCCAGTCCGCATAGGGCTTTATAGGTCAACACCAAAACCTTGGTAGATACTTTTATTCTTCTTGGAAGCTATATATAATTCTGCAAGTAGCTGCAATATAAACAATATAAACATAAATAAAAATTCACGTCCACATTCCACACCTGTAAATAAAAAATGGTATATACCTTTTCCTATTACACACATTGATCTATCTTCTTTTGAACTCTTTGAACCTATAGTTGTAATAGCTGATAGCTTTGTCTTTTATTGATGACTCCCAAAGGACAGAAGATTTGAGTATATTTGGGTAATAAATAATAATAACATTTGATTTATATACTGCTCTTCAGGACAACTTAGCACCCACTCAGAGTGGTTTACAAAGTATGTTGTTATTGTATTGTCGAAGGCTTTCACGGCCGGAGAACGATGGTTGTTGTGGGTTTTCCGGGCTGTATTGCCGTGGTCTTGGCATTGTAGTTCCTGACGTTTCACCAGCAGCTGTGGCTGGCATCTTCAGAGGTGTAGCACCAAAAGACAGAGATCTCTCAGTGTCACAGTGTGGAAAAGGTGTTGGCAGGTCATTTATATCTACTCAGGAGGGGTGGGGTTGAGCTGAGTCATCCTGTAAGAGTTTCCCAGGGTGTGGAATGCTAATGGTGGGAGGCTTCACTGTATCCTGAGGAGGTTCTTTTGCATATGGATTGGTGCTTGATGTGCTAATCTTCTCCGCCGGGCTATTGTCGGGTGTAGAGTGTTTTGTTAGCCTGGTGTTTTTCAGAACTGGAAACTTCAACAGGAAAGAAGAAACCTTAAGAATGAACAGAGCATGATTTCCAGTTCTGAAAAACACCAGGCTAACAAAACACCAAAAGACCACGGCAATACAGCCCGGAAAACCCACAACAACCATATGTTATAATCCCACAATAATCACCCTGTGAGGTGGGTGGTGCTGAGAGAGCTCTGAGAGAGCTGTGACTGACCCAGGGTCATCCAGCTGGCTTCAAGTGGAGGAGTGGGGAATCAGACCCGGTTCTCCAGATTAGAGCCCTCCGCTCTTAACCACTACACCAAACTGGCTCAAAGCTAAAGCATTGGATGTAGGTTTCGAACATTTATATTCAGATGCAGTTCCATTGTTAAGATGCTGGGCAGTTTAGCCAGATCTGTCTCTTGGAGCCTAACTGCACAATACATTGTTCCTAGCTCAAGAAGACATGTACTTGGCATTCCTGGGTAAAAATTAGCTTCTTAAGTGCATGGTCAGGCAGATTAGGATTGTTACTGGGGTACACAAAGAGAGGGGCTTAAGCCTTCTTCCATGCTGTTTTATTGACCTGAAATGTTCCCAGGGAGCCACTGTGTGCACTGTTGTGGAAACAGCAGCTCCCTGTGCCATTTCAGGTTAGAAAAATGACATGGGGCGGGTGTGGGGGACTCATTGGGAATCAAGCTTCACCTAAGAAGTCCCAGCAATTGTCTGCTTGACAATTCCTAGGGCAGACTGTGGAATGTCTGTATCATACACTGAATTAAAAGTGAACTACTTCATAAAGCTAATGTAGAAATGAATGGGAGAGTGAAATTATCATAGATGATCATTTAATTTTATTTGAACTCTACTTTTCAACATTATTCATTAAGAAAATTATGCTTAAGTTTTGGCCAGGAGTATTAGAGAATCAAAACATATATAGAATGAATATATGTTTAAGATTGGAAAATAAACTTCTGACAACACTGGAAGCTCAACAAACGGAATGAGCATAGAGCTAGTTTCTCTGTCAAACCAGATGAGCTAATCTGAAACCTCCATATCTCCCAAGAAATGATCCTCTGGCTTTTCATTCTGCGTAGAACATTTCCACTGATAGTTCTTTTGGAGTTTAAATGAATTCAGAAGGCTACTAGGGAGTCTCTGATCATTATTTGTTTTAGAGATAGGTTTGGATGAATTTAGCAGGGATAAAGAATTGCTGCAAACAGAACTGTAAAAATGAGGAAAACTGGAACGGATGACTTTGAGAATTATGTCTTTGCTCCGTGACAAATTTATTTATCCTTTGCCATTTAAGCAGTACGGCCAAGGCAGATAGAATTTGTCCCTAAGCTCCCTTTGCCCTCTTCCTTTTAACATCCTTCTTGGAAATACAGGGACTATAAATGTCCCATGCTAGATAAGGGCTACCTGTTTCGCACACAAATCTGTCGATCTAGTCATTGAGGGAGGCTTGTTTTCCCATTAGTGAAAGACCATATGCTCGGTATATATTTGAACATGAAATTGCCAGAAATACAGGGGATTATGTTCTGTTTCCTAGTGGAAAAAATGATTCCTATGAAACTGAGACTTAGGGACTAAAGAATGAACTAAATAACTGCCTTGTGATGTTGTAGTTACTTGTCACTCTGCATCATTTGAATCTGTAATGTGTATGACTTCAGTCACTCTGTAGTCTCTTATCACTTGAATTATGTAATGTGTATGACCTTAAAAACATACAGCAATATACAACCATATAGACAGAAGGTTCTGAAAATTGTCTAGTCTGGTGATAGTAGCTCAGGAGTCACATGTGGCTCTTTAACTTGCAACCTATGGCTCTTCTGAGCACTGTTCCACAATGCAGCACCTGCCTTGCGATCTAGGAAAGTGGGCAAGGCCCTTGCACATGGGGGCTTGTGGTTGGAAAGTGGTTCCTATCTTGAAACAGCTGCCAGTGGAGGAATGGATAGGCTGTGAGCTCCCTGAGGTACAGGTCTTGTGCTAGATGTAGAAGTAAATGCGGCTGTTTAGATTGATAGTAATCATGACTGTGGTTCTCTTTGAATCACAGAGCGAGTACCACTGGTCTATTCAAAGGAAGAACTGGAACAAGATCCCTTATATTGTCAGATGCTTCACTAATGAGTTAGGGACTACCACTATGTTGCCTTACATACTATTTGCTGCTTTAAATATGTGGTCCTATGTCAACCCTAGAAATTGCTTATGTTCTGTTTCGGCATTTCTTCAACTCTGTATTGGATTTTTGCTAAGGTTATGTCTTTGTAAACTTGTGTTCATTTAACCTTTGACATTGGTTGTTGTGGGTTTTCCGGGCTGTATTGCCGTGGTCTTGGTATTGTAGTTCCTGACGTTTCGGCAGCAGCTGTGGCTGGCATCTTCAGAGGTGTAGCACCAAAAGACAAAGATCTCTCAGTGTCACAGTGTGTAGCACCAAGAGATCTCTGTCTTTTGGTGCTACACCTCTGAAGATGCCAGCCACAGCTGCTGGCGAAACGTCAGGAACTACAATGCCAAGACCACGGCAATACAGCCCGGAAAACCCACAACAACTATCGTTCTCCGGCCGTGAAAGCCTTCGACAATACAACCTTTGACATTGTTTATGAAATTGTCCTTGATACTGACTGTATTAATCTCACACTGTGTAATCTGTCTTGAGTCTCAATGAGAAAGGCGGATCATAAATGACATTAATAAATAAAATTTAAAAATACTGCCTGCACTAAGCCTCATTGCTTATATATTAAGAGCTGCTTGAAAACAGGAGGATGCAATTTGGATCTGATGCCTTGCTTTGGGAACAGTCCATCATTTTAGAACCGCACACCATCATGGTCTTGGTCCGACTGTTATTTCTTTCCTTTCCAATTGCAGGAGTTGGCCAAGTAGGCCGTTCTACAGTAATAGCTGCTGTAACAATTACAGTGCAGCGCCTCCTGAGGACACAACATGGTGAATAGAATTGTTGGGAGCAGTTCTTATACAGACCTGAGTTGGCGGCTGGGTTGACATGGAGAGGCTGTCTGTTATGTATGTGAGTTTCTGCCATGAATTTTGTTTCCACCTGTCTTGTATGTTCTGACTGCTGTACCACAATTGTACAGTGATACCATACAGTAAGATATTTTGCCTTGAGGGCAAGTGTGTTTCCGTAACTGAATTCTATTAGAAAGTGGCTGTCTTCCAGAAGTGCTGCACTAGATTGGACATGTTGATCAATGCCAAATGTGGAGAACTGATACAATTTTTCTGCGGCAGCTTTGGTTCCACAAAGAAAAAGTAAATCTGCACAAACTGTATGCCTTGGCAATGACCTTGATCATGTTGATGTGAAAGTAACTGTACTTTCATGTATTCCTTTCTGTGGTCTTTGAAGCAAGTTCTTGTAAACAGTGTACACATGGTATGTTATTTTGCCTTGTGTAAAATCCATGTATCTTCCATTTCTTCATCAGTTTGTTGATGGCAGCAAATTTATGTAAGTTATCCATAAGATTTTTACCTAGTACCGACAATGCCCCTTTGTTTGTTGCTTGACATTTTGAATGTTCGGATGCCACTTCTGCCACCCCACACACACATCTGCTACTTGTACAAAGATCTGGAATTTTTTGAAGTATTTGTTTCAGTCTCTATTACTAGGATACAAAGGTGTTTTCCAGATGCACGCTGTCTCCGAGTTTTCTAGGTATTATATTCAAAAGGATTGGATGCACTTGGAGCCTCTGTAATTCTGCACTTGAGGGAGTCAAACCACAGTGGTGTATATTTTTTCTGCACCAGAAAAATGTCCTTTTTGCTGCAGGCTTTCTCTTTAGTCTGTAGCTGAGGATTGGTCCATTGTGTCAATTGATCAGCTAAAGACAGCTCAGTTTCCTTAGCTGATGTACTCAGTTGATGAACTGAGGAAACTTGCAATTTTTTAAAATTCATCAGTGTTGCAACATTGTTTTAAAAAAAGGAGTTTATTTCTTACTGCTGAGGTTAGCAACACACTTATTAGTCCAGTCATAAAAATTTCTCTTTTTGTCATGTTGCAGGTGATAGGCTTAGGAAACTTGCAAGGGTTTTTTTTTAATGCACCAACATTGCAAAGTTGTTTGATTTTTTTTTTAATCTGGTTTGGTTGCTGTTCAACCAGTCAGGATGCAGAGGGATAAAGGTGAGGGTGAAAGGTAGGGCTAGGACCAGGCCTCCCACTGAAGAAAGCATTCTGCACTTCAAAAAAGCCGTGGTCTGACTTCACTGGGAAAAAACACATGGGCGTATGTATGCCCGGAGAAAAACTGCAGAAACCCCAAGGAAAAATCTACTCTGCCACTGATGCAGCCTTTCACTGTGCAGAACGCAGAAAAGTCTGGGAAGCAGTTTGGAGAATGAATCGGGATATTTCAACCATGCATGCAGAATTTTGGAGAGAAATAGATGCAGTATGGGGCCAGAAACAACGAAAAAGCCCAGTGTGGAAAAGACCAAAGTAAGGTTGTATTCTGACATCACACAAATACGATTAAGTAAAAATGTGCATGAATCAGCCTTGTTGCTGGGCTGTTGCAACTTGCTCCTACCCCCTCCCTTTTGGCGCAGAGAATTTGGTTACCCATGAAGTGCAAATGCGTGGTTTAACCCAAGTTATCTCCCTCCCAGCTAACCAAGATTCTAATTCTAAGTTTATCCAGAAATCGGAATATTCTGTGGCATAATTGTGCTTGTTTCTAGCTCCTGTTTGTGTACAAATGTCTGCCTACCTTTCAAGCATCGTTTGAATCTTTGCCCATTTTTAGTTTCTGGTTTTGTTGTTAGAACTCTAGCTTTTGCAAAAATAGTTTCTGTGATTTTATATTAAGAAATTTGCATTGTTTTTATTGGCTTTTCAAATTGTTTATTCAAGATGAAAATATTATAATAGGTTGATCTTGCAAAAAAGGAATGGTCTCTTGGGCAAAAGTTGATTTGCCCAGATGTACACACAAATCAAGAGAACTTTTTGACAAAAACCAGACTTCCTTGTACACTCATCTGTCTCACAACTCTTCTTGGAGAGGTTTAACTTTTTGTGTTGTACTCTAAGAACGTGGGGGAAAACATGTCCACGGTCTCCTGCCACTTTATTGGAGACAAATAGCATGGTGTAATTGACCTTGAGGGGCTCATTTCAAGTTTTCTTGCCAAAGTAAAATTCAGGAGTCTGAGGAATTCACTCTGACAGTGGAACATAATTGTTTGAACTATGGTATTGTTAAGAATATTTTCCACCCTCTTGCATCCCTGTTCCCCCTTTGCTTTTCTGCTCTTGGTGAACTACAGATTTCTTTTTAATCTGAAGGAATATAACAAAATCAAAATTTGTTCGCCCACAAGTGATTTGTCTTTTGTGGGATTAAACAATATCTCCATTGATGGCCTGGAGAATGTGACTGACTAGCTGCCCTAGAGTTAGGAGAGGAAGCATTCTATAGAATTACTGTGTGTGTGTGTGTGTGTGTGTGTGTGTGTGTGTGTGTGTACAATGGCTGGGAATGAACAATGTTAAGTCCTTTGTTAGTAGTCTGGGAACATAAAGCTATGTTGTGTTGTTGAAAGAAGAGAGTCACAGATGTTTAAATTAAACCCAAGGCTTTACATTTAGTAAGATCTCTCAGTATAGTCCAAAGTAAGTCCCAAATGCTTTCTAATGTAGCTAGTCTTCTAAGATGAACAGATTTAATATAGTATCTGTACATTTTACTCTATCAATGGCTAGAATATCTAGGGTTTTATTGTTTCACTATGTGCACAAATCTTCTGTAAGTTTTCAACCACATAAATCCACGCTTAAAACTGTTAATTTTAGAGGGTTGACCGCATTAAGTAAGCATTTGGGACATACTTTCAGAATTAGAGGGGATGGTCATAAAGTGTTTCAGAATATTATACTTAGGAAGGCTTCTGATTATGTGTGTACATAAGGATTTCTATGACTGAAAACCTACTAGAGGTTTGTACACACAATGGAACAACCTGAGCTTTTAAATTTTGGGCTTGTTATTCTGAATCAGCTATATCCCCTCAGGCTTGTTTGCACATAATTGAAATTTTTGTCTCAGACCCTGAGGTAATATCAAGCAAATGGAAGGGATGCTCTGAATTTCTCCCAGTGGAGAGCTGATGCCTTCCCTAGCTTCCTGTCCACCTTAGTTACTATCTGTGATACTATTTTGAGAGCAGTTACCTTAAGATAATGGCAGAAGATAGTCAAAGGAGCCTGCAGCTCTTTTCCTTAATTATAATTTTGTTTGCATTTAATCCTCACTTGTATAAAGAAGTACAGGGTTGAAATCAATTAAGATCTTATCATTCCTGCATAAGTGATTATGTAAGCAAGACCTGCCATGACTATGACTATTTCAGGAGACTTCACTTACTGAAGGATCTGAGAGGAAATTATCAGTATTGTTTCAAGTGGCATGTTTGTCTAGTTCAGAGGTCCCCAACCTTTTTGAGCCTGCAGATGCCTTTGGCATTCTGACACAAGGTGGTGGGTGCAACTGCTGCAGGAGGTAGATTCAGAATGGCTGCTGTAGGAGGAAGAGTCAACCCTAAAATGTCAAGAAGTGAGATTATGCATAACCCTAATAGTAACACCAGGATGCCTTTTAAATTGAACATACTGTTTAAAAATATTTTATTGTGTACACACAGCTTACCTTCAGTTACACAGTGAAGATCATTGTGCTGTGGTGGCAGCTACTGTTTTTTAAAAACTGCTCAGCCAATTGGATCTCCTGTGGCCAGTCAGAAGCCTTGCTAGATAAAAGCTCCATCTAGCCCCACCCACTGTCTAAAAACACTTGACAGGTACTAGGAAAGGTGTCCAACGGTGTAACGACACTCATGGGCACCATATTGGGGGCCCCTGGTCAAGTTACTCAGGTTAGTTGAAAGTAAGGCCCTTATGAGTCACATTGATTGTGTGGCTGGTAGCACAGTGGTTAGAATGCCTGATTAGAACTGGGAAGACATGGGTTCAAGTTGTTGCCCAGCTATAAACTTTACTAGATGACCTGGGTCACTTACACACAACCTCACCTATATCATAGAGGTGAGAATAAAATGGGGAAGAAAGCCATGTATGCTTCCTCAAGCTTCTTGTGTGAACGGCAGGGTAAATAAGAGAGTGATAAGTATTGAAAAGCCATATACAGCCTACAAGTCTGTGGTGTATAGTCTTTCCCCCCTGGTTTAATTAAATGTTCTTGATCTGCTTTTTTCAAGTCACACCAGTGCAGCAGTTCTGCCATTTTGTACTATCCACCAATATTGAAAGATGATAGTGTCATACTGCTCCCTCCCCATCAGCCACTCACCCTTCCTGTGATTAAAAATACTGGTGAGCATATTTGGTAACCCTGCCCGTGGCGCAGAGTGGTAAGCGGCAGTACTGCAGCCCAGGCTCTGCTCACGACCTGAGTTTGATCCTGGCGGAAGCCAGGTTCAGGTAGCCAGCTCAGGGTTGACTCAGCCTTCCATCCTTCCAAGGTCGGTAAAATGAGTATCCAGTTTCCTGGAGGAAAAGTGTATACTACTGAGGAAGGCAATGGCAAACCATCCCGTTAAAAAAAGTCTACCAAGAAAATGTCGTGATGCGATGTCCCCCCATGGGTCAGTAATGTCTCGGTGCTTGCATTAGGGGACTACCTTTACATAACCTGTTGCACATTTCACACTGTGGAGTGTGATGAGAAATTGTACATGTCTGCTGATCACGGTTATGAGCCAGTTAGAATTCTCTTGCTTATTAATGCAAGCTTTAATTAAAACGGCCTCCTTTTACTGTGTCTTTGCATTCCTGGAGTTGTTGTAATTTAGCAATTAAATATAATAAAAAAAACTATAATAAGTAAACTTCAGCTAGATCTAACTTTGGGAAACATTTTGACAAATGGCTTTTGTTGCTTCCTGTCCCTCATTGGCCCGATTTCAACCATTTCTATATGTTTTTGTCAGCTAGGTTAAGGCAGGAAATATTATTTCCTTCTGTGTATTCTGTAGACAACTACATCTTGTAGGTTGCAGCTCTCTCACTAGTGGGCCTCAAAGGCGCAGAGAGAGGAGAAGAAGTTGGGCGAGGAAGCTCCAGGGCGGGGGGGGGGGGGGTCTCACTTGCAAGTTTGTTTGCCTCAGAATAAAGTGCGAAATGGTCATGAAATATAGCCTGTTGCTCAAAAATGATATATATTAATAAATACTAAATATCAAAAGTAAGCTATAAACTTGTTCAGTGTTAACTGATGGGAGATTCCTGCATTTTATGTTGGGGAGGGAAAAGGTATCTGAACTTATTTTATGACTGGGTGTTGGAAGGGTTCTGTAAGTTTAGAAGTGGCTCACTTCCAGAAGTTAGAACTATGGTCTTAACCTTTTGTTTGATCAACTGCCATGATAAAACCAGCTTGTTTTAGGCAAAGCTGGCTCTTAACCTCTTTTTGATAAACTCAGAAGAGCTCTTTAAAGCTTATTTGAGATAATTGTTTTTCCTCTCTCTCTTCAGGTGGTTTCCTGCGTTTACCTGTGGGATAAGAAACTAGTTGTGATGTGTCAAGGAGCCTTGCAGATATATTTGCTTTCTACCGGGGTCTGCTGAAATATCAGGGTTTCAAAATCAGCATCAGTGAAGGGCATTTTGACCATTTCAGGCAAAACTAAACTTTCAGCAGTGTACTGCTGCCTGCTTCTCTTATGGAAACTTTTCATATAAATATTTGCAAATGGGAGGTACTAAAATTCACCAGGCCTTGTGTTTGTGAAAGATGAGAAGCAGAGTAGAAAACATTGAGCTTTTTAGAGCTTGTTCTAAAGCTTCCCTGCCCCTCCCCCCCACTTCTTTATTGGTAGGGCATAGTTTTGTATCGACTACTTTACGGCTTTTGTCTTTGGCTTTATCCTGTTACTGGATTTTTGAACCCTTTTTTTTTTTCTTTTAGGCCAGGAAAATAATCAGTTGCAAAAATGGACAATATGATCTGTTACCTGTTTGTTACTATTTTCTAGTTTTATGAGATTTGTTAGAATCTTTATGCATCTTGTTTTTAACTTTTACCTCACGTAGATAGAGCTTTTTTTGTGGTGGCACTTACCAGTATTGTGTACGCAGCACTTGTGTGTGTGTGTGTGTTGTGTGGGTGGGTGGGGGGGGGAATCTTCAAAGTCTACAGGGGCTCTCGTGGAAATCAGTACAGCCATATATATAAATACAATGACCTTAAAAACAAAAACATACAAAGCACTACCTACACATCTGTCATTGGATAGTGCCTGCTTGGTGCTATATAGCAATAATTCACAACTGGATTGTGTTGCCCACTCAGGAAAATCCAGTTCTGAATGATTCTTGTAGTGCAGTATTTAACTTGCATTGGTGCAGCCATAGGACCTGTCCGTTATACACGCTGCATCCATGGAGTGTGATGAGAAGACTTTGGTTATGTCAGGCTGCTGCCCAAGCTGGGAAAGCTGTCAGGGAATCTGCTGGGATTTTATCTAGAGAGGAGGCTAGACTTCTGGGTGATATTTCAGGCCCCATCCTGGAATGGTCAACTTTTGTTGAAAATAATTTTTAAAAAAATTTATAGAGCTGCAAGAAAATATGTGCAAGCAGTATTTTGCCCACTGCAAAGCTGCTTCTGCCTTCCTGTAAAGTAATCAGGATGACTGACAAGCAGTGGGCACTTATTTTTAAGTTTTATTACTTTTATTAAAATGCTATTCTATTTACTGGCTGTACGTGTTTAATTCTATTAAACTTTAAATATATTGAGCTGCCCATCTTTAAGTTCTGTGTGTTCTGCATTAATTTTCTCAAGTCCACACACTACAAAACTTTCTGCTATTAGCGTGGGTTTGAAAGAATTGGGAAGCAAAAAGACGCAGTGCTGCCTTCATCTCTTGATCACATTAGCTGTTCTGGAGCACGGACACTCCTTAGCTTATCACTGATCTTTGGCCTAGACAATTATTCTTACTAGGATAGCAGGGGATTCTTCAATGAGAAGATTAATAATGGAGGACCAGCTTCCCTGGACAACAGCGTGCCTACTACCACCACTTGCTATGTTCCTCCTGTGGTATGCATCCACAAAGGAGCGTTGCGTGTGTTCTTAGATGTACTCTCAATTCATAAAGGCCCAACAGGTTTGGAAAGTTCCATGCACGAACACTTCAGAGCTGTATGAACTTCAGAACCTTTCCAGAATTCTTTGCATGAGTTGCTTGGCAGACATCAATGCACAAGGGGTTCTCTGATAGTGGGGAAGTTTTGAAAACTACTTCTATAAGTGACAGGAATGCTGTTCCAGAATTCAACCATAGTTTATTTAATTTTTCAATCCAAATACTTCTCTGCTGCTGTTTTTCATCTCAGGTGAACATAAAGTAGGACCAACAGTGCAATACTAAGAGTATTTTCCTGAGAGTAATCCCTGTTAAATTGACCTGGGTTAGGATTCTGGTAAACCTGCTTAAGGTGGCACCATAAGTCATGTGAATGGGCTCTTCTAGTATACTAGCTAAAAGACCATCATTATGATAATCAGGGGGAAGGACCCTATACTCAGTAACTCTTTCAAACCCTCCTATTGAACTCCATAATATGTGATTGCATATATGTGCTTTATTTCACTACACATGCCTGTGATGAAATAAAAGCATCCCCTTCACATTTCTTTGGGGCATGCCTTATATAATGTGAGGAACCTTATAATAATTTGTTTTCTAGCTCTTATAACCATATATGGTGACCATTAATGCTAAAAAAACATGTATGAGTATTTCAGGTTTCATTTATTTCTGTTTCTGAGCCTGTTTTGAAAAGATATTTTTGTACTTGAGATGAAGTTTTACAGTACAAGAATGGCAATTTATCACCCAGTTGCAGCTTGGCATCCTGTGTACCCTGTTAATTAAAAGACTGTGCTGATAATGATAACTAAACGTAACTGAATTGTACATCTCAATTGTGGTTGATATTGTAAAAATGACTTGATAGTAAAACTTACTAAACATATTTAGTGAAAAGAAAGTCATGATGTTTGAAAAATAGGCTTGTTTAAAAAGAAGGGGGTGCTTGTTATAGGGATGTGGGCTTCATTTGACCTGTCCAAGGAGAAGAGTATGTTGTGCAAGGTTGCTCTGAAAGCAATTTACTACGAACTTACTTGGCTCTACTCAAGTCTGCTTTCATTTCAGATAAGCTACCTGCAATTAGATGTAATCTAAGGGTAGGGGGAGAAAACACCCATGTTCTCTTGTCTGCTTTTAGTCATTTTGCTTTGTTTTGCTCTGTGGTCTCAGGTTATTAAAGTTACACTGAGTGTATGGCTATATTGCATGATTTGGTAGTTGGAGCGCAGATAACACTTGAATTGTTGGGCGCAATGTATTTATATTATCCATTCACTGCGATCTGGATCTGATGGGAATTTTTGTGGAAGTTCTGTAAGATGAGAATAAGTTTTTTTTTGCTTCTGGCAGCTCTTGTGCAGTCAGGCTGAATGTGTTGTGCGTACCTTTTTTTTGCTTTATCATGGCTTGCTCCACTAGAGCATAATCAGCATGTATATTGGAAATTGCTCATTTCATGTGCAGTGAGAAAAAAGATACTGTGGATGGAATCAGGGACTGGATGAGCACAAGGGAGTCTAATGATCTTTATATCTTCCCTGTGGTGTTAAAAATACAGATGCATTTTAAATGGATGTTTTTGGAATACTGTCAAGGGCAGAGGGGTATATTTAGGGCATTATGAACTGGATTTTTAAAAGTTTTAAAATTAATTTTCTGTTTTTTATTGTGTATGCAATGATTCATAAGTAAATTAATGGGTTCCCTTTATTTTATAGCTTAATATACATAATTTGTGGAATTAAGAAGGAATCCAACAAGGTGAAAGGGAATGGACACAATACAAAAAGCAGTCCAAGAAGAATGAATATGTGTTTTCCAACTGTAGCAGTTTTCCTTGTTTAGCGTGTACCATTTTCTCTTTTCCCATTGATACACAATAATCCATTTTCTTTTTTTTTTTATAAAATTTTTTATTGGGTTAGAACATTAATATTTTTACATTACATTACATTCAATTTTTCCCTAATTTTTCGTTTCTAACCCCCTCCCTTTCCCCCCCTTTTGTTGACTTCCAACAGCTTTCCCACCCTCTGTCCCTTTTCCCTTACTTCTATTAATTTCCTCTGTCTAAAACAAATCTATATTCTCCATTATTCTAAGCAGTACATCTTTAACTCTTTTACTTATTATACATCCAAACTATACTTCTTTAGATAAACAATTTATCCCATTTTCCAATTTTGAATATTTCTATATATCATAAACCATAAAAATTTCCCACATTTAAATCAAACAATTTGATTTGTTCTCTATATATTAATCATTTCTTCTTTTTATAGTATTTCTATATAACTCCTCACATAGTCAGTCGTTTTAACTCTTCTCTACATTCAGTTTGGTGCATATAAGTCTTATCAAGTAAAAAAAAATATTGTTAATTACTCAATCCTCATGTTTAAACCGTTAATTATTCTCTATCAATATTCTATCAATTAACCTTTACATATCTATGTATATATCTCAATCAATTAATTAATCTAACTGCTTATAAATTCACATTTCTCTTCCTCCCCCGGTAAAGTCACCCCTCTCTTTTATACTTTTATTGTACTTCAGTAGTTCTCAAACTGCCACAGTTTTCCTCCCACCTCCCACTTCTTCTCCAGATATTGTTTCAGCTTCTCCCAGTCTGTGTTAAACTGCCCTGAGTCCAGATCTCTCAGTTTTCTTGTCATCTTGTCCATTTCAGCCATATACAGCAATTTGTAGATCCAATCTTCAATAGTTGGCACTTCTTGTACTTTCCATTTCTGCGCATACAAAAGTCTAGCTGCTGCAGTCATATAAAATATCAACGTCCTATGATGGGCTGGAATTCCCTCCATTCCCAGGTTTAGCAGCAGGAGTTCTGGGTTCTTATTTATTTGAAACTGTAAAATTTCACTCATTTCTCTTATTATTTCCCCCCAGAACTGCCTAGCTACCTCACACGACCACCACATATGATAGAGGGAGCCCTCATGCTTCCTACATTTCCAGCATTTATTAGAAGTGTTCAAGTTCCCTAGCGCAATCTTCTTTGGTGTCATGTACCAACGATAGATCATTTTGAAAATGTTCTCTTTAATATTAATACATGTCGTTGTCTTGATTGTAGTTTTCCACAAGTATTCCCATGCCTCCATTGTTATTTCTTTACTGAAATTTATAGCCCATTTCACCATCTGTGTTTTAACTATCTCATCCTCAGTGTACTCGATGTTCCTGCATCATTTTGTAAGGAGAAGTTTATATATAATCTGGAAGAAGTACAGAATTTACCTACAAGAAGGAACCCCCTTGTGGGTGGTTCCATATGAGGTGATAGATCCGAGAGCCGTTGATAATGAACAACAATGTTTAACGTACAAAGAAATAACTAAAACTGAAGTATCTAAACTTAGAATAAAGACGCAAGAGGAACTATCACCTAACTATGATTGGTTCCAGTACAGACAGATTAGAGACTTATATAATTCGGACTCTGCAAAAGGGGGCATACGAACAGAGAACTCGGAACTAGAGCAGACCCTTTTTAAAGAAGACAAGAAAAGAATATCCAAGGTATACCAAGTATTGTCACAATAATCCATTTTCCTTTTCCTAGACATCTTGGGATACTTTGGATTTTTCTAATGATATATGTTTAGACCACTAAGAAGGTTCAGTTGAACCATAATTCTTGTATCAAGTGCCCAAACTGCTGGAAAGTTTCCCAAAAAACTTTCATTCAAGGAAACACTCTAGGAGTTTAGATTTCTGTTCAGGGGAGAACTTCCCATTGAACGTAAAGAGAAATCTCCTGGTGAGATGCTGCCCTGGACAGATGCTGGTAGCCAGGAACAGGCAGATGCAAGCCACAGCAACTCAGCCAAGGCTCCTCAGTCATATGTTTCAGGACAGTGATATTTGGTGTCCGCTTACCAGTTTTCTCATCTTTCACTGCTGCCAGTATGTGGGAGGAGGCAGTGCACACGCCAGTGCCCATTCCGATACTGCTCAGATGAGTGGTCCTACAGTAGAGTTGCCAGGACCCCAGTGGGAGATCTCCTGCCCTGAGCTTCTGTTATTCACTATTGCTCCAAGTGGTGGTGGACGGAATAAAACAGTGATGTCAGTTCCCTGAAAAATAGGGAAATTTTTAAAAAGGATTTCCCTATTTTTTTAACACAAGAAATTGGCCAGGGAAGTTGTTGTGTATTTGTTTGCAGACTCAATTGTTAGCTAATCATTCCTATTCACCTGGCTCTGAGAAAAGAGGTAGATGGGTAATTTGTTTTACTCCAAGGCTGTCAATATGCACTATATATATTTTTTAAAAATGCACTGTGAAAATGCAGCTTTTTTCAAATAGGAAGAAAGAAGGTTCCCCCAGGCCCAGTCTTAGGTAGAAGGGTACATATTTCTCCCATGGTGAGAGTACTTAAACAGCAAGCTATGCATCTTGGGATCCTTTTTTTAAGTTTTAAAACATTTTAAACTTCAGTTTAAAACATTTCATAGGAAACGGTCATGAGTTTTCCTTACTGTGGAGTTGAGTTCTGTAAACGTTTGGCCTTTTTCTTCTTTATATATCTGTTCATAGATATTCTGTAACTTCCATCAGGGTTTGTGTTAAAAGAGATAATGAAGATCTGAAACCCAAACTTTGGCTGGTTATTTCAAATGATTCTAGCCTTTCTTATCTCTGTAGTTCCTGGCTGTTTTGATCTCTCCTACCACTTCTTTATTTATTGAAAATATTTATATACCCGCCTTTCTCCTGAGTATCCTAGCCACTTAGCCTTCCTGTTCAGGCTTCTCCCTTTTACCTTTGTTCCTCAGGAGCATTCTCTTGTCTCACCTTCTATCCTCTTATTTTCCTGGGAGTTCATGTAGTGTATTATTAACTACAGGGTTAAGTTTTGGTGTGGGAAAGCCAAGACCTTTTTCTTAGCAGTGGGGTTTCTTTGTGCTGCCAATATTTTCCAACCTTTATTGCAAGATTGTTGGTCTATTCTGGATGTCTGGGAAGAAGAGTAGGGAAATAATACCAGTATACTAGTTGTGGGAGGCTGCTTTGGGCATGAATACAGTATGACAAAACAAAAATTTCCTGTCATGACAAAATGTAAATGATGACAGTAGTGTATGAGTGAACTGCTACATGGCAATTGCCTGAACTGCAGTGTAAACATTTCAAGACACTTTTAGAAAAACAGCAAGCTTCCAAAGAAATGTGTCTGTGTCATGCACACACAAGGACCATATACAGATGATTTTGCTTGCATCTGAGTTAGAAGATTAAACTTCCGACACCCTGGATATTTATTATGCCAATAAAAAGAGCAATTGACCTGTTCCTGATTGTACAAGATTGATAAAAGAAACCAGAAAATTGCATCTCCGTTGCCTAATTAACGGACCATGTACAGTTATTTCCATTTAAAAACCATTACATTGTGCTTACGTTTAGCGACAGAGCCTGTTGTTGACTCCAGAGACTAATTGTTTAATTAAGAAAAAAACATCTCTTTCATTTAGGGGATTGGTGGAAGTGATCAAGTGGAGGAGGGAGTTTACCTCGTGCCTGAGTTTGCTGTCCTTTTTGTCTGTATTTGTGATCCAGATAGATCTAATGTTTTGGATCTCAAACAGTGGGATTAAATCTCTCTGGAAAACCATCCAATCAGAAAGGCTGTCCTGCCAGTCTTTCTCATGATCACCTGCAGCTTTTCTTCCTCACGTTCCATCTGTTGTTCTTACACTTATCCCTTCAATCTCATCTGTCGAGGCTGAGTGGTAGGCAGCTGAGCACCTGGAGAGTTTAAGCAGGGCTTAATTTGTGCTTCACCTTTTCAGAATTCAGTCCTCATGTCACTTTTCAGTGTCAGGACTTGGCTTTGAAATACATGAAATAATAATAGATTGAAATGTCCCCAAACCTGAGCAGCCACTGAGTAATTACTGGCAGTACTCATATGTTTGGGTACAGGAAGGGAGGGAGAACGGAAGCTTCTGGGTAAGGGCATGATGTTTCCAGATGGTCTTGAGCCCTGACATGTTTTTCCCCTAGAAATTTGCACTGGTTTGAAAGCAAAGGACAGAGACTGCTGTCAGGGTAGACTGCTGGGGTAGATCACACTGCATGCTGAGGTCTCAGCTGAGACCCCTGAGCAACCAGGCTTGGGAGTTAGAGGAGAGCAAAACTGCAACTTAAAGAGGACATTTCCTTGATTGTCTCAAGTATGGGGTGGGAAAAGTTGCATGGCTTATCTATTTATTTTTTCCTTCCTTTCCGATTTTGGCTCCTTGCCTTGCTCTCAAAGGTATTTGAGCTGGTTTGTATTAACTGAATGTACACATTCTCATACTGTAGTTGCTATTCAGTTCTGAGCATGTGCCATTGGGATGAGTGCTGTTGACTGCACCAGTGCAAAAGCAGCACGTACCTCCTAACATAGATGGTTGAGCAGCCCCTAATGGCCCTGAGACATATATAACTCAAGCAAGTTGGTGAACTGCTATCTGTAGATCTTTAGCACATGCTGAGTGTCAAACTTGGAGATGTCAGACTACTTGAAGGCCTGTTTGTTTTGAATGGCAATAAAATAATCAAGACAAGGTGTTTGCTTTCATGGCATTTCTGGCATTAAGATGACCATCGGGCTGGTTATAGCTGTATATTGAGATTACACGAGACTCCCTGCAGCCAATACTCTCAGTTCCTTGGGGACAGTATCTTAAAATGAAATGCCATAAAATAAATGTAGAGTTATTAACAATAAACACATTTTAACCTCCGCTTTGACCAGAAGTTAGAAGAACGAATCTTTGAGGATGCTACTGCTGGGTGTCTGTCTAACGATCTATAATTTTTTTCTCTAAGTATCACATTGACCAAGTTAGTACCTTGAAAACGGGGGATGAAACTATTTAAAACAAAATCCATCCATCTTAATTTTTGTTAAGGATAAGAACTGTATCAAGTAGACCATTACAGAATATAGTTCTTTCCTAGGTAGATAACCTCTTATCCTCTTGTAATGATATATGTGGTCATAGGATGGTAACAAATTACCTTTTGTTGAAAGGGTTTTTAAAAGCAAGTTTTGCTAAATTAATGTGTTTGCATAGAGGAAAAAAAGACTGTAACCTTTAAAAAATTATAATGTCAATTTGACTTTGTAATGATTGATTTCGGATAATTTCTTGTTTGTTAATTGGCATGTCCTTGAGGGATCTGTTTTGCCACAAAACAAAATGTATCACATGTCCCAGAGGCCTGACAGAAAAACAATCAGCAATCTGCTCTGATTCAGCCCAAGTCCAATGGGGCATGGATTTAATATCCTATACATTTTACAAATTTTAATTATTTGTGTGACAAGTAACACAATAGGCTATTAAAATTAATCGATTTTAAGGAACTTGCTTTCCAATGTTGATGTGTTTTAGGCTTGGTTCACTAAAGAATTCCCTATCAGTGCATCTATACCAAGCTGCCTTTTTAAAAAAAAGTTTTATTTTAAAAGGTTTTGTTAAGTGTACTTGAATAAAATGCCAACTGCAGCCAAGGAAATAAAAGCTTCAGATAATGAAGAACATAATCTTGAGTTTTGTTCTTTTGAAGCATCCAGATGCTCCCCAGCTTAATTGTCAAAGTCTGTCCTTGTTTTAGGGGAGTGATAGAGAAAAGGGAATTGAGGGAAGAATTTGAACAATGAAGCATGCCCTTAGTAACAATGGCAAGCGGGAAGCAAAGAAGTAAAGGGAGGCCACTCGTGGGGAGGCATAGTGCAGTTCCTTCCCAAGGAAGGAAGGAACAGGGCTAGATCTGGGAGGGACTGGAAAATATAACACCCTCCTCCTGGTTTTGTATGAAAATTGCAGAGGACATTCTTCAAGAGTAAGTTTAATTTTTTTTTGTTAACACACACTGGCCTTTCACTTTTCAGAATTTAACCATTTCTGAGAATTATGACGGGGTGCTGTTACTGACAGTAACAATGACATCTTAAACATGTCTTGTTCGCAGAAAATCATTCTGTAGATCAATTTGTTTAAAGGGATTGTTTAAATAACAACATGTAGTATGCATGTTGGTAAAGGTGTGTGTTTTTGTTTTCAAGAAGAAGCGAGGCAGTTTTCTGTTCTGTGTGGAAGACATTTCATTCCCCTTCTTTCCAGTTGCATGCAGAGTGTGGAGAAGGCAAGAGGAATCTATGGCTGAGCAGAGGGAAAAAAGGATAAAATGTGTGTCTCACCCTGGACAAAATAAACACACAGACAGGGAATTGCATCCAGACAGGAAAAAAAAAACCCTTTCATGTGCTGAGTTGTGATTTACTGATTCGCTGACTGAATACCAAATGCAAGAGTGGGATAGCATGGAGGCTTTGTTCCAGTAAGTGCAACAGTGAAAGTGATAGGGGAAGGATGCAATAATTTAGACTTTGAGAGACTGAGTCTCATATCATTTACCCTATAGAAACTTCCCAGGCTCCAGATCCAGGAAGATACAAGAGAAAGTTGAAACTGGAGATTGCTTCTGTTTCAGTCCTAACACTCTTATGCACATACATACATATGTATTTCACTTACTTAGGGAAAGGTTAGCCAAGGTATGAAGGACTGTACAGTTGCAAGATAACTTAATTCAGCACTAGGGGTGTGCAAGGAAAAAACTTTCGGCTTTCTTGTTTCGGGATTACCCGAAACAAGATTCTCTACCGTTAAAGCCGAAAGCCGAAACAAGAATCTCTTTCGGGATTCGGGATTCGGGATTCTTTCGGCATTCTTTCGGCGTTCTTTCGGGGTTTTTTTTTGGGAAAATGCCTCCGTCTTTCAGGACGCCTGGAGGAGGCATTTTCACACCTAATAAGCCCAAAATTGGTGGGGACCTTCCTCTAACCCTTCTCTAACAACCACCCAAGTTTCAGACAGATTGGACTTTGGGGGGCCATGTTATGGCCCCCCAAAGCAGGTCCCCCCATCCTCCCATAAGAAAGCGAAGGAGCAGCATATTGTTAGCATGCTGCTGCTGATCTTTCTTCATTATTTCCTATGGGGAAAAAATGAAGAGGCAGGCTTCCTTTGCCAGGGGTGGCATTTTGCATGCAAAATGCCCCCCAGCCCTCAGGGGCCCTTCTCCCACCCCTCCTCCCACCCCCCACCAAGGCTCAGCCTGCTCCCACTTGGAGGGGCCATTTCATGGCCTCCCCAAGTAGGTGCTCTAATCTCTACCACTGACAGCTGGGGGAGGCTTGTGTTGCCAGGGGTGGCATTTTGCATGCAAAATGCCCCCCAACCCTCTGGGGCCCTTCTCCCACCCCTCCTCCCACCCCCCACCAAGGCTCAGCCTGCTCCCACTTGGGGGGGCATTTCATGGCCTCCCCAAGTAGATGCTCTGCTCTCATCTCTACCACTGACAGCTGGGGGAGGCTTGTGTTGCCAGGGGTGGCATTTTGCATGCAAAATGCCCCCCAGCCCTCTGGGGCCCTTCTCCCACCCTTCCTCCCACCCCCCACCAAGGCTCAGACTGCTCCCACTTGGGGGGGGCATTTCATGGCCTCCCCAAGTAGGTCCTCTCAGCCCCTAAAGTCCACCCCTTACAGCCCCACACAAACCCAATTCCCCCCCCCAGCTGCCACACACAGACCCAAATCCCCACATTAGCCCCTCACAGACCCAAATCCACCCCCACCTGCCCTACACCCATAACCCCAGGAACAGGCTGGCAAAGGCCAGCCCTCTCCCTTTGTTCCCTATGCTGGGAACTTCTAAACTCTCTTTCCCTGGGCAATTCTGCACAGCCCAGGGGTGCCACAATGGTGGGCACACTTCTGAGTGCCAGCTGGTCCCTGTGAAAGAGCACCTGAACCACAGACACCCTCCCTCAAATTCCCCCACCACCTACAGAGATGGCTGGCCAGCCAGCCCCATTGTTCCCTATGATGGGAACCAACTGCACAACAAAGAATAAAACAAGAACAACACAAAATAAAGTTTTAAAAAAATTATATTCTCCCTTCCAAAGTACAAGTAGGCAAAGCATTATGACACATTACACCAGCAGTCCCCCACACAGAAAAATTAAAACAAAACTCACTTAACATCAGAGAATCACAAAGCATGATTCCTGTCAAAAACACTTTATTTCTTGAACAGCTTTAGGTTACACAGCAGGGGGGAACACCAAAGGGCATGGCAGCACTATCTTACACAAAAATAACACAACTCGCTTCACATTAAAGAATCACCCCAAAAAATTGCTGTCAAAAGCACTTTATTTCTGTAACTGCTTTAGGAAGGCACCACAGAGCAGGAAAGCAGTGTACTACACAAAAATAACACAACTCACTTCACATCAGAGAATCACACAAACACAATTGCTGTCAAAAACGGTGAAGTGGGTTGTATTATTTTTTGCAGTACATTGCTATCATGCCCTGTTGTGCCCTCCTACTGTGTAACCTAAAGCTGTTCAAGAAATAAAGTGTTTTTGCCAGGAATTGTGTTTTGTGATTCTCTGATGTTAAGTGAGTTGTGTTATTTTTGTGTAAGATAGTGCTGCCATGCCCTTTGGTGTTCCCCCCTGCTGTGTAACCTAAAGCTGTTCAAGAAATAAAGTGTTTTTAACAGGAATTGTGCTTTGTGATTCTCTGATGTGAAGTGAGTTGTGTTATTTTTGTGTAAGATAGTGCTGCCATGCCCTTTGGTGTTCCCCCCTGCTGTGTAACCTAAAGCTGTTCAAGAAATAAAGTGTTTTTGACAGGAATCATGCTTTGTGATTCTCTGATGTTAAGTGAGTTTTGTTTTAATTTTTCTGTGTGGGGGACTGCTGGTGTAATGTGTCATAATGCTTTGCCTACTTGTACTTTGGAAGGGAGAATATAATTTTTTTAAAACTTTATTTTGTGTTGTTCTTGTTTTATTCTTTGTTGTGCAGTTGGTTCCCATCATAGGGAACAATGGGGCTGGCTGGCCAGCCATCTCTGTAGGTGGTGGGGGAATTTGAGGGAGGGTGTCTGTGGTTCAGGTGCTCTTTCACAGGGACCAGCTGGCACTCAGAAGTGTGCCCACCATTGTGGCACCCCTGGGCTATGCAGAATTGCCTAGGGAAAGAGAGTTTAGAAGTTCCCAGCATAGGGAACAAAGGGAGAGGGCTGGCCTTTGCCAGCCTGTTCCTGGGGTTATGGGTGTGGGGCAGGTGGGGGTGGATTTGGGTCTGTGAGGGGCTAATGTGGGGATTTGGGTCTGTGTGTGGCAGCTGGGGGGGAATTGGGTTTGTGTGGGGCTGTAAGGGGTGGACTTTAGGGGCTGAGAGGACCTACTTGGGGAGGCCATGAAATGGCCCCCCCAAGTGGGAGCAGTCTGAGCCTTGGTGGGGGGTGGGAGGAAGGGTGGGAGAAGGGCCCCAGAGGGCTGGGGGCATTTTGCATGCAAAATGCCACCCCTGGCAACACAAGCCTCCCCCAGCTGTCAGTGGTAGAGATGAGAGCAGAGCACCTACTTGGGGAGGCCATGAAATGCCCCCCCAAGTGGGAGCAGGCTGAGCCTTGGTGGGGGGTGGGAGGAGGGGTGGGAGAAGGGCCCCAGAGGGTTGGGGGGCATTTTGCATGCAAAATGCCACCCCTGGCAACACAAGCCTCCCCCAGCTGTCAGTGGTAGAGATTAGAGCACCTACTTGGGGAGGCTATGAAATGGCCCCCCCAAGTGGGAGCAGGCTGAGCCTTGGTGGGGGGTGGGAGGAGGGGTGGGAGAAGGGCCCCTGAGGGCTGGGGGGCATTTTGCATGCAAAATGCCACCCCTGGCAAAGGAAGCCTGCCTCTTCATTTTTTCCCCATAGGAAATAATGAAGAAAGATCAGCAGCAGCATGCTAACAATATGCTGCTCCTTCGCTTTCTTATGGGAGGATGGGGGGACCTGCTTTGGGGGGCCATAACATGGCCCCCCAAAGTCCAATCTGTCTGAAACTTGGGTGGTTGTTAGAGAAGGGTTAGATGAAGGTCCCCACCAAGTTTGGGCTTATTCGGTGGGAAAATGCCTCCTCCAGACGTCCTGGAAGACGGAGGCATTTTCCCATAGAAAAGCCGAAAGAATGCCGAAAGAATCCCGAAACGTTTCGGCTTTTTTCTTTCGGCTACCCGAAACGTTTCGGCATTCCCCGAAACGTTTCGGCATTCCCCGAAAGAAGCCGAAACACTTTTGTTTCGGCATTCTTTCGGCATTCTGAATGCCGAAACGCACATCCCTATTCAGCACATATATGAATATAGAAAGCAGAGTTCTATGATTGATCCTTCTGACCCACTGTGACCTACTTTGACTGGCAGTGGCTTTCTACAATTTCAGACAGAGCAAGATGTTTTTCAACACCTGCTGTTTGAGATCCTATAAATGGTACCAGGAATTGCTCCTGGACTGTTTTTACCAGTAAGCATGCAATCAATAGCTATGATACACAACAATGCTGATGAAACTTCAGAGTGCTCAGCCTTTGTGTGTCTAATTATGACACTACTCTGGTTGCAGGATATATTGGATTTTAAGACATATTACAAACTGGGGAAATATTTATTAAAATATTTATAATTTGCAAGGCAGTTCCCAAGACATTTAAAATTTTTTTAAAAGCAATTTAACGAAAGCAATTCAAAACCACAAATACTGTACATATCATCCAAAGAAAAACCAGCAACCAGAAATGCTCTGGCAGTAGTTGGCCAGAGTCCTCTTTTAAAAAAAAAAAAGTTTTGTGTATCTTTCTAAATTTTGAAACCACTTGACACTACCATTGAAAATGCTTATGAATGGGTTGAAACCATTCTCTGTGCCCTGTGAGAAGAGAACACGTGTTGCTGTAAGGAGTGTACTTGGTGCCTGGGGTCATATAATTAGGTGTGGCGCTGACCTGGACAGCCCAGGTGAGCCTGATCTCGTCAGATCTCAGAAGCTAAGCAGGGTCAGCCTTGGTTAGAAATTGTATGGGAGACCTCCAACGAAGACCAGGGTTGCAGAGGCAGGCAATGGCAAACCACCTCTGTTAGTCTCTTGCCAGGAAAACTCCACCAGTGGTTGCCATAAGTCACCTCTGACTTGAAGGCACTCAACACACGTACACTCTAAAGTATGAAGGTTTAAGTCCATTAGCTTGAACCTTGAACTGAGAATTAGTATCTTGAACTGATCCTTGAAATTGATGGATAACCACTGCAGATGTGTCAAAGCTGGAATAACATGGAAAATGAAATAGTTCTAGCCAAATACAGATGTCATATTTTGTACCAGTTTAAGTTTCTGAGTTGTAGTCAAAGGCTTCAGTGTGCAGAAGTCAGCTTTTGAGGTTATAGTGGCTTGAATTAGTGTAGGGGAAATAATCTCCATGGCAATTGAAGTTGATTAAACAAGGTGCTTTTTGATACCGCAGCAGTCTGTTTTCCCATCTGTAGGGCAGGATCTTAATGTGCCAGGCTTTTCAGTGAATCCACTAAAGGTAGGCTGACTACATCCAGAATTGGCAGAGCAATCGTTTCTAGAAAAAAATTGCTTTCCCCACCATTATCACCTCCATTTTATCTGGTAGACTTGACTGAGCACAACTCGACATCACCCATCATCTTCTGTGCTGGACATTGTGCAGCTTTAGTTGAAGTTGCAGGCTTGTTTGACTGAAGGGTCATCTCTGCTTCTCCTTCACCTTGCATGAATGAAATAAAAATACTGAAAAGTAAGGCTTTTGTGGGTTCTAAATTTAGTATTTGATGTATCTTCTTAATAAAAATCATATCCTGTCCTTGTGGAACAAGGCTTTGTGCTACGACTCAGTTGAGCTGTTGCAGTACTGTGGTAATCTAGTTCTGTTCTGGGAAAACACTCTGATGAGGTAGTAGCAGGACTTCGCAGGGTTATTAACCAGTGTGTGATCTAAGGGCCCAGTCATTTTAATCTCTTCATTGACTTTGGTGGGAGTTGTGTGAGACAAGGTCACACTGCAGCTTTGTTCATTAACTGTATTTGAAACTATGGGGCTCTTCTCTCACTCTCTGTACCTTGTTCTTTTTCACCCTCATGTCATTTAGGGTAAAGTGACCAATCATAATAACAGATTGATTAAGGTTAACTGGATAAAGTCATCTCTGTCATATTTACTGCTAAGCTAACTGTCCAGGGTGGCAAATTAATGATCTTTACAGAAACCTTTTAATGGTTATTTGGCCACAAGGTGTGATCCAGTTTGATCTTTTATGCAACATAAATCAGTTTAACGGTTAAATCCGTGCAAGCGTAGCTGTTGAATTTAAATGAGGACCTCTTCAAAAGAAGGATGATGCTTTTCCCTCACATGGTGCGGAGGGATAGGGCAGGGGTACTCTGCAATTAAGTGGAGGGGGAAGAAACTATAATTAGATAATGCTAGGTTTGTGAAACAGGCTCAGCTTGCAGATTTGTAGCTAAAAGTCAATGATGAGCTATTATTAATTCAAAGCTTTTTGGAGAAGTGAAAATGTAAATGGTCAGTGGTGAGGTCAAAGCAGTGCGGGAAATGAAGGTGGTTATACAGCATATTTTTGCTTGTATCTATTAGCCTTCAGCTTCAAAATCTAATTGAAAGTGAAAACAGCTTTAGTCGAAAGGAAAATGGTGCATTCATTTTTGCCTTGATGCTGAGCTGCAGGGTGCCCAGAGAGTCAGCAGGGTAAAAGCCAGAGTCCCTGAGAGTGGACCTAGAGGGGAAACCCAGCAGGGAGACAGTGGAGCACATGTTCCATGAGCAAGACCAGGGATAATGATCAGGCAGACACTGTCCAGCGGTGGGCTGATAGGCGCTTATCTAATGGATGTTTGAATGTGTGTGTGTGGGGGGGGGGGGGTCACACTGAAACTTGGAGGACTTTTCTGCATAGAAAAGTAGTGGCTAGTTTTTCCAGAAGCTGCTGGTGGCTTTGGTGACTGAAGGGAAAAGATTACCCTGTTACCTCCATACCCTTGCGCCTCAGTGCCATGCAGGGGTTACTATCGGAGTGCAGGGAGCAATACGCAACTTGCTGTTTTCATTCTATAAACCAATGATTAGCCCACAAAAAAGCAGGACAAGTTTACACATATGGTTTTGAAATCGCTGCATGGGTGGAAGCTGTAGATGCAACCTTTCTGCTTGATCCTGGGTGCTTCCTTCCTCAAACTGATAATTGGCTGAGGCAGCAGCAGTCCCTGACTCTATAGAATCAGGAAGTGTAGATGGAAGGGTGGAAAGGATGTGTAAACCTTCCTTATATTCCTTTTCTTTCCCTATGCAGTGCTATGGTGTGGGGCCCCATGTTAAATGCAAATGGAATGATTCTCAAATAGAGATGGGCACAAACAGCAACACAAACAAAAAAAGTCACGAACAACCCAGTCTGCTCTTTGTGAACAAGCTGTTCGTGAGGCCCCATTCTGAACAAACAAGTGATCGTTGCAAGCCTCGTTCGTTGCATTCATCAGCTGTTCGTCAAGCCAGCCAGTCTGGCGCCTTTCAATCAATTCCCCTGGCAACATAGGCATGGACTGTCTGAACTCTGAACTCCTTCTGGCTTGTAAGTTAACCCCTCAAAGTAGCTTCCAGCAGACAGTCCAGTTTTTTCCACAGTGAAAAGAAAATGACAGGAGAGGGAGGAACCCATGGATCCCATGGAGATTCTCCCCACCCCTCTTGTACCTGGCTGCAGCAGCCCGGCGGCGCTGGCTCTCCCGGTGTGAGAGGGACAGGGAGAATCTCCCCGCCCCTCTTGCACCGGGCCGCATCAGCACGGCGGCACAGGCTCTCCTGGTGCAAGAGGGATGGGGAGAATCTCCCCACCCCTCTTGCACTGGGCAGCAGCAGCCCGGCGGTGCTGGGGTGGGTGAGGGCTGGGAGTTGTGGGGTGTTTAAAGGGCCCTGCTGCTTGCAAGTGGCAGGACAGGGCCCTTTAAACTATCAGGCAGCAGGGGGGAATCCCCTCCTGCCGTCTGCCAGCTGATAGTTTAAAGGGATCTTTAAAGGGCCACAAACAATGAACAACAAACATATTCGGTAACAGGTCAGGTTCGTCAATGTTTGTTGTTCGTTGTTCGTGGATGGCAGTGAACAACGAACAGCGTGTTCGGTTTTTTTCCGTTCGTGCCCATGTCTATTCTCAAATGCCTTCCCAAACTTGCCGTTTTTTAGTTTTCACCAATAAAAACAAGTACTCTGGTCTATTTAGCATTTTGTTCCTATAAAAAAATGCTAGACCAGGTATTGCAATACTGTTCACTTTTGATGCTGCTGCTCACATTTGTTCTGGATAATTGTATATATCATACCTGACTGATGATAGCAAGAACATTGACAATTATATAATTTTTATACTTGATGGAAACATATTATCTTGGTATACAAGGAGCTTACAGAATATATTAAAGGTTTGTTTAGATGAGTTATTTCATTTTTGACCCCTTATCAAGTTCTTGCTAGGCAAGGTCCATTATTGTGAGCTGAATGGTATGTATATTTTGATAGACACTGGACCAGCATGAATGAGTGTGTAAGAACTGAACTAGCTGTCAATCAATTAATCTTTATTGCATTAGCAAAAAGCCATAAGGATGAAATCAAATGCCCATCAAGATAAAATCAAAAAATCTGGACATATTCAAACAAAAGATTAAAATACAGAATAGCCACTTAAAATATCTCATAACAAAACACTATACAGTCCAAAGGCTAATGGCCCAGAGCAGAGCAGTTAATGTACAGGTTGACTGTGCTTGTATCAGTATGCCTCATTGTCTTTTTTACCTTTATGTCTGCGGCAGCAAACCTTACCATTTGGAAAGCAATAGCTTTGTCCCTATCAAGCAACAATAGAACTAATTTTTCTAGGTGTGACCTTCCGGGGAAATGAGATATCTATTGCCCTCAGCCTCAAATCTTGGACACTAGAATGTGACATGAGACAAATCCTCAGTGGACTTGTAGTAAAAGAAGCAGACTCCTATGCTATATAGAATCCCACTGAAGCAGACTTCCAAGGCTGCGAATGGTAGACTATCTAGGTGTGCCTTAGTGAAGGCCTTTCTGTGCTCATAATACATTATATCAATGTATTATGATATAATATTATCATTGATATATTATCAATGCTGAAAGAGTCAAGGGAGAAGGACGTAACTGCCTAAAAAGTAGGGTTGTTCTCAGGGTGCCCACCAATCCAGCATCAGTTTTAGCACTCTGGTCTAACAGTATTTATTTTACTAAATGTTTGGATGTATAGAAGCCAAGAGTCCTCAAGTATTCTTCTGAGAAGGTGAGAATAGCCACTGATCTCAGTACAAATCTGCTGTTAAATTATTTGCAACTCCTTGAATGAGTTTCCTCATCACGACCCCTTTTAGGACAGTTTGAATACCTCAGTAACCTTCTAATGGACTCTGAAGGAATTCTGGTCTAGGCTTGTCCGGGTGAAAGGTTTTAGGCAGAGAAATGCAGGTCTCTTTGCGTATCCTGTAGAGATAAGCCGCTAATAAGACACCAGCGAGCCCTCTGGCAATAGGTCTGTGGGAGGCTGCCATTTAGAATAAGGAAATGATTTTTATGTGGGTGATTCAGAATGTAAAGCTCGCTTTTGTCCTATTCCTCAGAGTGAATGTGTCAGGAACTTCTGGTTTAGAAGGAATCTTAACACTTCATTTTCAAGTTCCTTATGAGAGGGTGTCAAAGCAATCCAACTATGACAGTACACTCAGATACATACTGGGGCATGTGAGAACCACATGGTAGCAGATTTCATCCTGCTCGTTGGGAAATAGTTGGAGTTCATCTAATTAAGAAGTCATTAGTGGGGATGTTTGAGCATCTGCCAGTTCAGTTCATATTCTGCTTGCCAGCTACTAACAAGGGGGCAATTTTTGATTGGGCATTTGGGCTGCTCATGAACAGCTGCAGCCTATTTTGTAGGTTACTTAGCGTATAGTAGACAATTCAGAACCATGCAGCTGATAGCATTTCACACATGTACATTTTCATATGCCTGACTCTGCCCCATCTCCCAAAATCTGTTAACACTGTGCACAGCATTTGAGCCAGTTGCTTAAATAAAGTGCATGCTGTGCACTTGAGCCAGTTGTTCAGATAGAGTGAGAAATTCAGTAAGTCGCTTACTTATAAATAAACTCTGTGTTTTTTCAAGTCTTTCATTCAAACACCAAATGGTGTTTTCATGAGATTATTTCATGCATGTACGTTTTCACACAGTTTTATGGGAGGTGTAGTTTCCTATTGCCTGACGACATTTAATCACCTGACTCAACAATAAGTGGCTTTGGGGGAGAATTGATTTCATATGTTGTGCAGGTCTAGAAGTGTCCACAAGGTAGAAGGAAAAGCAACTCTACAGCTGCTCTGCAGCCACAAAGCAATTCAGCATGTTTCTAGTTGGACAGCATGATGTGAAGAGATCTGAGGTCTGGCTCCCAAGTGATTGTGGCTCACTGTGTTTGCTGCAAAGTTTTCAGGACCCCTAAATCAGTGTTTGGGAAATTGTACATGGTAGCATGCTGGTATGAAATAATGACAAACCCTTGTTTGTTAGAACATTATTTTATTTATTTTATTTAAAGCATTTATTAGCTGCCCCAAAAGGCCCTCTCTTACGTACTGTTTGCCTTTCCCCCTTCCTTTTGCCTTGATGCAGCTCCCCTTCTTCTCCCTCTGTTATGTAGTCATCACCAGGTGAACTTTAACTGATGGGACAGTCAGGAGGGCCTCTCCCTGTGATGTTAATTCCCAGGCAAAAGCATGTGGGGGAAGACGGTCCTTCAGACACCCCAATATCAAGTCATGTAGGGCTTTAAAGGCCAAAACTATCACCTTGAATTGTGCTCAGGAGTGGATTGTAGCCAGTGTAATTGCTGTAATATTGGGGTCTCGTGCTCCTGATATTTGGCCCCAACTAGCAGTCTAGAAGCAGCATTCAGCACTTCCTGAATGCTCTTCAAAGGTAGCTCCAAGTAGAGCAGATTGCAATAGTCCAATCTAGATGTAACTAAGGCATAGATCACTGTGGCTAGATTGGACTAGTGATTTGCTTATTATTTCCAAGATCATCAAAGGGACATTCAGTTGTTTATGGCATGGGCAGTTTTAGCTCAAGAAGACTTTTTCTGAATTTGATTTTTTTGTAGCAATTTAAAGAACAGCAACAACAAACCAACAAAAGTTGGACATGGAGTAATATTTCTGAAGAGACATATCTTTTTATTTTGCTTTCTTGTGGAAATTGTGAGGAGCAGTCTTGTTTGCTGTGTACATATTCCTTCAGGATAGGTAATAAACCAGTTCCCTATTTGCATTTGAATTACGAACAATCTATGTTTCTTCCTTCTCATATGTAAATCTATCATTCAGACTTAACAATTACTACCTCAGCACAGGTTATATTTTCGTCACTCCAAGTTATTTTCATGAACTCAGAGAGAGAGGAACCAAAGTGTATTCTTAATTGCCGGACAAACAAAACTGCTGTGGTGGCTGCTGTATCCCTTTTCATGTTTTCTTTTATGTTATGATTTTAGTTCAGGCTTAGGTCCCTATCCAGGTTTCCTTTCCACCTTTCTGCTGTTCTTGATCTTTTTTCTTGTTGCCACATACTGCCAGTGGCCATGGGGCTCATCTTGGCACAGGCTTCTCATCTGTGCTATGAGGACAACTCATGCCCATCAGACCAATAGCCGCAACTTCACCAAAGGGACAGGTGAGGGAAAAGCAGTAACAACTTTCCACTTATAAAGAGCCCTGCTGGATCAGACCAGGGATCCAGCTGTTTCAGCATTTGTCCAAACAATGGTTAACTAGATGCTTCTGAAAAACCTACAAGCAAAGCATGGTTTTTCTAAACAAGTATTCAGGGTTTTGGGAAAGCCTTCAAATATAGACGCATCAAATCTGTTTTATTGTTGGTTTCTAGTGCAAGCACATTTGGTAAAATAGCATACATAATGGACTTCATACATGTCAGTGTACATTCCCCCTTGCCACTTAAACTTAAAAAGGGAAAGAAATCATAATTATCTAGTAGGCATAATTATTATTAGTATTTTATCACAATATCTAATAGTAAACTGAGTGACTCTTGTGATAGAATTAAAACTGGGCTAGCTGAAGACAAGAGGTCTCTATATGCTTGGGAACTTCCAGATTTCACAAAAATATGACTTTATAAATTAACAAAAAGAGAAAAAGCACTAAAAAATGGACTGGATTAAATATACTCCAGGAGGTGTAAGTCTAGCCCAGTACAGGTGTTATTACATGGCCTGCAGAAGTGGCAGGGATGGTGGAGCCCCATGCCCTACATGTGAATGAGTGCACCTGCCCTCTCCCGTGTGCATTTGCTGCATGTGAGCACAACGCATACATGTGTATGATCTGGTCAAGAAAGAATGTTTCTGGTTGCCTGAGGACAGCCTATACTCGTACAGCTTGTATACACTTTGTTGCTGTGCCCAGAGTCAGGTGACTGTGCACAGGTCAGTGTGCTCAATTTTGAGTGTAGGTTAGTACTGGAATACTTACTGCTGCTTCCCTCTTTGTGTATTGCACTGTATAGAAGGCTGGAAGGAAGAACTAAACCAGGGCAATGGTGAAATTGGTCTGCTTAAGACCCTGAGAATTTATAGTTCATTGACGGTCTTCCTGTGCAGTACCACATGGGACTGCGCACGCGCAGGCCTGCTGATTTCGGAGATGTCCATAGCTCAAGATCACTAGGGGTTGTGCTTGCTTCTCAGTGCGCATGTGTGGACGTCTTTCCTGCTGAAAATGGCTCCTAAGAGGCGGCGCACCCCCAGTATACCCTCAGTTCCTATTTTGCCGCCGATAGTAGAGGTTCCTAGCTCTTCTGATCATCGCGATGTTGGAAACAGCTCTATTCAAGCGTTGTGTATCCTGCAGTAGAAAAATGACACGGTCAGATGGCCATTCAGTTGTTTGTACTGTTTGGGGGAAACACACAACACTCAAACCTGTAAGCACTGTTGCGCCTTTACATCCAAGGCCAGGGCAGAGCGGGCGAGTCGATTGCAAGCCTCCCTCTGGAAGTGTGCTATGGCGGCCACAGACTTACTGGCTACGGCACCATCATCTGCCTCGTCTGGTTCTGCTAATCGACCTGGCCCTGATTCCACTGGCTCAAAAATGCCACACTCCCAACCTTCACCGAGCCATTCGGAACCTAGACTGCTGGAGTCGACCTCCACCTCGGTTCAAAGCTTGTTGGAACTGGCTGTCCACTCAGATCAGAGGACTTCGGTTCCAAACACTCTTAGAAATCGACCACCTTCGACGTCAACTGCGGTCTTTGCATCCCCTTGGAGGACTCCCGACCCAAAGACTCCTTGGAGTCTAACACCTTTGGTGCCGGCTGCTACTTCAACAGCTTCACATCAGGAGGATCCCTCCTTGGTTCTGAAGCCCTTGAATCCAATTTGGGCTCCAGGATCAGCAGGATCCAAACTGAAAAAGAAGCAGAAGTATTCTTCTAAGCAGGACAAGGCTGACTTAGAGAGTATGCTTTCGCCCCCCCCCCTTCGTCTTGACTGGAGGATGTCGGTTCTGAACCCCGGCAGAAGAGACATAGGCGCTCCCTGCAAATTCCTCATCACGCAGTACTCCTCATTCCAAGACGACTCAGCATGAGGATGTGATTTTGGTGGAAAATCCCCCCTCACCATCGGGGCAACCTAGATCACCCTCTCATGACTCTTGGTCACCTAAGTCATCTAGGGAGTGGAGGAGTCTCTCCAGTCATCAATACAGCCCCTACTCCTATAGAAGTGGCTTGAGGGATGATTGTTTGCTTGATGAACCCATTCCCTTCTACCGTCACAGGGAGGGTTCTTCTTACTCAGACTGTCCTCACAGGAGATAGTCCAGGTCTCCAACTCTATGGGCTTATTCTTATGCAGGTTCAAGAAGAACCCTGCTACCGTCTGATACAGACTTGGCGAGAGGCACCGAACATACTTAGGCTAGCGACTCCCCGTTATCTGAGTCTCCTGACAGAGAGATTGGTCCCACAGAAGAAGCGTCTCCTACTGATGACTTCAGGGCATATAATGAGCTGCTCCAACATATGGCTAAGGCCTTGGAAATAGATGTGATGTCTACAGAGCCAAAATTCACAGATAAGATCTTGCAACATATATATTCGGGTTCTACCCCTACAGTTCCTTTCCACTGATTGATGGCTTTGTAGAGTTGTGGAAGGGCTTAAACTTAAAGCCTGCATCCACCCCGGCTACCAACAGAAAAGTGGAAAACCTGTATCGAAAAAAAGATGACCTCTGCCCTTTCCTCTCGGCTCACCCTCCTCCGTCGTCATTAGTGACAGAGGAGATGCAAGTGAAGCCTAAGAAGGCTTGCTTTCGGTTCCCTCCGATAAAGAGCAGGAAGATAGATGCGATGGGGTGCAAGTTTTATACCTCTGCTGCGTTCGGGGTGAAGGTGGCAAATTACGCTGCAATGATGGCTGCTTATCAATTTCTGTTATGGAAGAGGGTGGCGACCTTTGTGTCTAAGCTGCCAGAGGATCAGAAGATTTTCCTTAGGGTCATCCAGGAAGAAGCGTTCTTCCTGCCCAAATGCCCAATCAAAGCCCTCTGGGCTTATCAAAGTCTTCATTCTCCAGATGGAGGCAGAATCAAAAGAATAAGCCAAGTGCACATCAGCAGCATGCCAAAGAGAAGCCCCAGGAACATCAACAATTCTGACAGTTACAGGGCTGTGACCCGATGTTTGGGGTCAGGTTGCATGTGTACTGGGCTAACTGGTGTAGAATTACATCTGATGTTTGGGTTAAAAAAATAGTTGAATTTGGTTATAAAATTGAGTTTTTGCTGTTACCTTATTTGTGACTCCCTTTGTTTATTTCTGAGACTCCTCAATCGGGAGTACTATTGGAGCTCTCGGCACTTCTAGATAAAGGCACTATTGAGGAAGTTACGGACCGCTCCTCATGGCTGGGGTTCTACTCTAACTTGTTTATGGTAGAAAAGAAGGATGGAGGCCTTAGACCTATTCTAGATCTCTGAAACCTGAATAAATTTATTAGAGTACGTAAATTTAAGATGATTACCCTTCAAGCTGTCTTAACCTTGTCTTCAAATTCCTGGTTTGCAGTTTGAGACTTAAAAGATGCCTACTTTCATATTTTGATATTCCCGGAGCATAAAAAATTCCTCCGTTTTTCCTATGGCCCCTGTGTCTCCCAATACAGGGTACTACCTTTCGGATTAGCTACCGCACTGAGGGTTTTTACTAAATGTATAGCGGTACTATTGGCTCATCTGAGAGTCCAGGGGTGCTGTATTTTTCCCTATTTAGACCATTGGCTGATCTTTGGCTGTTCAGCGGAAGATGTCACTGGACAGGTTTCCATAACTTTGGCACCGTGCTTACGTTTCGGGTTGTTTGTCAACCAAAAGAAGTCTAAACTTACCCCTGCCAGATCTATTCAATTTATAGGATTGATTCTGGATGGCATCCAGGGTGCGGGTTTCTTACCCCCGGAAAGAGCCCTGAAGGTCAAGACTCTTATTAAGAGACTGAACAGATGCTGCTTTCAGTCTGCTTGATTCCTGCAAACTCTGTTGGGCTGCATGGCCTCTACCACTGCGGTAGTACCACTGGCTAGGTTGCATATGCCCTACCACAAGCTCTCTCCAAGATCAATATACTTTCATAAACTTGTTCTAGGTTTTTACTTTATAAACTATTTAATATAAAGTGCTCCATGCTCTTATTGTGCAATGCAAACAAGTTAATAAATATCACATTTCAGTATAGTTTACAGTAATAGTTACAACCAATTCACAGAGTTAAGGTTACATATGCACCCACTACAACTTTGGTTTAATTCTGTTTTCCCCACGGAGAGGGATTCCCAACATAGGAGGTTTAATGTCCCTAGAGGAGACATTAGCTCCTTGGGCTGGTGGTTGGCTGACTCAAACCTCTTCAGAGGTGTTGACTTTGGCTGTAGGCAGTCTCAAGTGCCGGTCACTATAGATGCCTCTCCTTTAGGTTGGGGAGCCCATTGTGAGGGATCTTGCGCCCATGGTGTGTGGGACGATTCAGAAAGTAGGGAGCATTAATTTGCCTGAATTTAGGGCTGTGTTATATGCATTGATCTCCTTTTCAGATACCGTAAAGAACAAGTCCGTCCAGATCCTTACAAACAATACAACTGCTATGTTTTATATAAACAAACGGGGGCATGGCGTCTGTGACTCTGTGCAGTGAGGCAGTGAGAATCTGGTCGTGGGCCATAGACTATTTAGTATGGCTGCAGGCTGTTCATATCCCCGGAGTAGAAAATTCAGTAGTGGATCATCTGAGCAGACTACAAGGGGACAACCACGAGTGGTCTCTTCAAGGCACGTACTTATGTCCTGTCTTCTCCAAGTGGGGTTTTCCAAACATAGATCTCTTCACTTTGGAAGAGAATCACAAGGCTCACGACTTTTGCTCCAGAGGAGGCTTAGGCCGAAAGTCATTTGGGGATGCGTTTCAACTCAGGTGGTTGGAACACCTTTTTTACGCATTCCCCCCATTTCCACTTCTAGCCAGGGTCCTCAGCAAAATTCAGAGGGATGGGATGTCAGTCATGTTGATAGCCCCATTTTGGCCACGTCAACCATGGTTTCACACCCTCCTGAGGCTGCAATCTCATATGTACAGCCTCCCAATAGTACCGGACCTTCTGTCCTGGAGGGGGGTTCTCCACCACGAGGTAAAGTCAAAGTGATGATCTGGCTGATCAGACAGGACACACTTTCTCTTCAGAAGTGACTCATGTACTACAAAATGCAAGGCAACTGTCTACCCGTCAGTCCTATGTGCGTAAATGGGATAAGATTATGACTTGGTGCTGGGATAAGGGATCAGACCCCCTCCTCTCCTCCTTGCCTGAAATTCTTGATTTTCTATGGGAACTCAAACAAAAAGGGTTGGCTAACTCTTCGATTAAAGTGTATTTAGCTGCCGTTTCCACTTTTCACCCTCCAATAGACTGCAAAACTTTTTTTTCTCATTACATGGCTAAATTATTTTTGAAAGGTCTAAATAATTTGTTTCCCCCAATTAGGGCCATTGTCCCTCAATCGTCCTTACCTTTGGTTTTGACCCAGTTAATGTGTAAACCATTTGAGCCCTTGGCCACGTGCCCGCTGCATGTTCTTTCTATGAAGGTGGACTTCCTTGTGGCCATCACTTTAGCTAGGAGCTTGGGGGAATTAGCTGCATTATCCTGTGAACCCCCTTACTTAAAGATTCATACTGAAAAAGTGGTTCTTAGAACTAAAGTCAAGTTTTTGCCTAAAGTAGTGTCTAGTTTTCACCTTTCCCAGGAGATATCCTTACCAGTTTTTTCCATACACAGAGTTCGGAAGCAGAAAAAGCCCTTCACTCACTAGATGTACGTAGGGCGATTCTCTTTTATTTGGATCATTTAAAACCCTTTAGCGTATATTCAAATCTGTTTCTGTGTTTTTGGGGGCAAAAGAAGGGTAGGAGAGAAACCTCTCAAACCTTAGCTCGATGGGTCGTGAAAACGATACTAACGTGTTATAAGACTGCTAACTTACCTTGTCCTCTGGAGGTCCTTGCCCATTCTACTAGGTCCCAGGCATCGTCAGCAGCTCTCCTGAAAGGTGTCCCTCTCCATGACATCTGCAAAGTGGCGACGTGGGCCTCAGCTGAGACCTTTGTCAAACACTACGTGCTGGACATCCTAGACAGAAAGGAGACAGCGGTGGGTACAGCAGTCCTACAATCAATCTTCCTGTGACGAGTCTACAGTACCTCCACCCAGATATTAAGCTTTGTAATCTCCCATGTGGGACAGCACAGGAAGACCGTCAATGAAAAACAGTGTTTCACTTACTTGGAATTGTTGTTCATCTAGGTCTTCCGTGCAGGCACACATGCCCTCCCTCCTTCCCCACTAACACTCTTGGTACTTACCTTGTTGTAGGGCGGCGAAAGAGGACTGAGGGTGTGCCAGGGGTGCTCCGCCTCTTAGGAGGAGTTTTTGGCAGGAAAGACAGCTGCGCATGTGCGCTGGGAGACGAGAGCCCCCCATAGTGATCTTGAGCTATGGAAATCTCCGAAAATGGCAGGCCTGTGCGTGCGCAGCCCCATGTGTGCCTGCAGGGGTGGGGCCAGGGTTGCTGGTGCCTGCAGCTGCCCCTACATGCGTGCGTGCCCCAGACTGCGTTATGACGTCACTGCGTGATGACGTCATCTTGCAGCAAGATGGCCCCATTGGCCGGCAGGTGGCTGGGATGGCGCGCGGAGGCTGGCTGCCTCCCAGTCGGGTGCGGTGTGTGGCTGGGGAGGTTACACACACCGTCCCGGATGCCTGCCATGTCTGGCCCTCGGCTGCTGGGCCAGGCCAGGGGCGTGTGTTGGTGGTGGCAGTGGCGCATGGCTGGCCGGCTGCAGCAGTTGTGGACCAGGCACGCCAGCTCTGTGGCGCGCGTCTCCGCCCCCAGCATCCCCTCTGGCGCCCCCTTCGGCGCCTCAGTGCCCGCTGCGCCCGCCTCACCGCCTCAATGGTGGCGTTGGCCCTTCGTGCCTGCACAGAAGACCTAGATGAACAACAGTTACAAGTAAGTGAAACACTGTTTATTCCCATAAAGGGTGCTTTGTGGTGGGGCCAAGGATTTCAAAATTGTCCTCTTCCCCATGGTTCGTCTTGTATATACTGCAAAATGAATGGCTCAAGGAAGTGCACAAGATACAGATTTATAAGCCTGTTTGGACACCAAGATGTAAATAGATACTGGCTTAAAAAATCAAATTGTAAAGTAATTGTACAATAAAAACAGTAACATACAGTCCCTGGATGAATTTCTATTCTGCTTTGGGGCTTCTTTAGGCTGGAACTGAGTATGACCAAAAAAGTAAGTTTTCAACATCGACGGCAATCATACCTTTAGAATAATTACAGCTACAAAGGTTTATAGTTATTAGTTGACAAAGTGCCTGTGATAAGCCCACAGCTCAGTTTCCAACAGGTGTCTTCACCCAAGCCCAGGTACCTGTTGCCTTGTGATTAAAATTATGTGCAAGCCCTCCTCTACAAATAATTCTGTTAACATCTCATAAGACACATTTCATTAGCTCTTTTACCACAACTCTGCTTTCCAACCTCCTCATCATGCCTACCAATTTTGACTAGATTTCCCCCCCTAAACCTCTCCCTTGAGAAGTCACTGCATATACTGATATATGAAAAATTTATCATTTTTCTGCCTGCTCTTGAGTTTTTGTTGGAGGAATATGTTTTCCTTCCCTCCATGCTCTCCTCTGGAGACATACACTTTGCATTTCATTTATATTCTGTGTTTTTAAAGTCATGTCTCCCACCACCTTCATTTTGTCATCTCTCTGCTTGTTTATTCTTTTCCCCATCCTGTTCCATCACCTCCTAATAAATTAAAGTCTTAGGGGAAAAAACCCCTTTGGTTCTCATTATACCCCTGAAACAAACTATTAGCAAATTTAATGAAGAATTATCCATCAGTAGAGAACTGATGTTCAAAACTTGTTTTGTAGGTTTAAGACACCATTTATTCAGAACTCCTATTGTCAATTAATAGGTTTCTGTTTGTTTCCTCTCTTTTAAGTGCCCCCCCCAGTAACTATGCAGAAACAAGAAACACAGTGACATTTCTTTTCACCTTTGAAAGGCTTTGCAAGTATTAAAATCCTCCCAGCTGTACTAGGGAATGAGTCTGCTTTCTCATTCCAACTTTACAAGTGGGAACTAGAAGTGACTTGAAGAAGGTCATTAAAAGTGAATCTCTTTGCAAAGTATACTCAAATTCCAGATTCTCTGTAGTGAAAGGCTTGAGTAAACATTGGCCCTGACATTCCTAGTGCATGAAGCATCATTTTTCCTCTTTTTGCTAAGCCTCTTACTGAAGTTTTGAGAAGTTTTTAAAAGAATCATTTTGTCTAATATGCCTGTGCTTTTTTCCTGGGGCTGGTTGACATAATGCAAACTCCTTGTGGCCACCTCTCTCAGGGAGCTATTTCTTGCTCCAGTGGGAAACTTAACGTATAATGCTTGTTCATAATCAGCTGAAGTAGTTGGCAAAGTCACTTCAAACACTGAACAGTGAAGCTGCCTTATACTGAGTCAGACCATTGGTACTCTAAGTGAAAGGGCTCTCCACGTTCTCTCAGGCAGAGAACCATCTTCCTGTGCACCTGCAGCCTGAGATACTTAAGGGAGAAATGTCCAGGACTGAGCTGGAGTCCCTCTACGTGCAAAGCATGGGCCTCCATCACGCCTGCGTTTCATTTAAGAATACTCTTCTTTTCAAAAAGGTTGATCTCCATCAGCGACCATCAGAATAGCATCCATGGAATGTCAATATAAAATTTCATCACAGTTTTAGAATGTATTTACTTTATCTCCTTAACTTGGTTTTAAGGAGAACTTCTAAGAGATGCCCTCTGCAGTTTTAGATGGATGATGGTTCATGTTACTGAAGATGCTGTTGCAGATTGCCCTTATTGTACATTGTTCTGTTTCACCCAAGAGTGTACAGAATAGGAGTCTCTGAGCCAAGCTACAAGTGACGAATGACACTTGCCTGGCAAGTGAACAGACTCACGAATACTCCTCCCTGTTCACTTGCCATTCACTTGCGCTCCACTTGATCAAGTGGAGCGCAAGCGAACAGGGAGGAATTACACTTGAGTCTGTTCAATTGACAGGCAAGTGTCATTCGTCACTTGTAGCTTGGCTCTTTGTCAGTTAGGAAAAGATCTTGAATGTTCATTAGATCAAAAATAGAATAGCATTTCTCTTATCTACTAAAAATAAAGGAGATTTTAACAACTGTGATTTTTATAAGGGCAGCATGATCTTGTATTACATGGAATGTGTTGTAAATTGGATGTTTCCTGCCGCAGTACCTGAATTTCCACTGTATAGGAATGTTCTTTCAGACTCTTAGTTCTTGTTTCATGGCGGGTTGGATTTTCTTGATGATCTTATATTGATTTATTATGCATGTATTGTGCTTACACTTCTGGAAACAAATTCTCCTTGTGCAGTATTTTACATGTGCATTTGTCTGGTACTTTATACATTTGTATTCCTGCCCTCTACTGGATGAAATTGAAGCCTTTTACTCAACTTTCAAAGTAGGTTTTTTAAAATTAGTAACAGACATCATTGAAATATTCCTGTCAATGGAAGAAGTTCACTTAATCCAATAATTTTGGAAAGCTTTGAATGTGGTAATTTCGTATTGTCTTTATCCATTTCCAACATCTTGGGTGCACTTTTTTTCTCTAATAGTTAGCTTATTGGTTTGTTTGTTTGTTTATTTTACTTGTATCCCTTTCTCGCCCATGAGTACTCAGAGCAGCTTACATTGTTCTCTTCTCCATTTTATCTTCACAACAAACTTGTGAGGTAGGTTAGGCCAGGAGTATGTGACTGACCCAAGGTCACCCAGAGAGTTGATGTGGCGGAGTGGGGATTTGAACCTGAGCTTCTCAGATCCTACTCTAACACTTTACCCACTACACCACACTGATACATTAGAAATGGGCACCAGGAGAAAAGCGTGGTCTGTTGGCAAACTGCTAGTACCCAACTGGAACGCAAGCTCAGTAAGCAGTCCCCATGGTAACCGACTGTTAGGTCGTGGAAGACTCAGGCACAGAGCAAGCCATTTTGGTAGAACGTGGAGAAGAACAGTGTTTCATAGTGGTTAGAATGGCAGACTAGGACTGGGAGACTCACATTTGAATTTTCATTTGGCCATGAAGCTTAGTGACCTTGGGGCCTTGGGTATGACACTCTCTTATGTATGGCTTGTGTTGAGAATAAAACCAGAATGACTGGGAGGGAGGGGAGTTGGTGGGAGAAGCCGCAGGTGCCTTGCCACTCTTCAGCTATGTATTAAAAGACACAAGAAGAATTTCCTGGCTGTAAACCAAGAACGCAGGCATCTGCACCCAATCTTTTTATTTTGAATGTGGTAGAACAAGCAAATTTTATGTAATTCTTTGGTGCACATCTTATATACTTACTCCAGGTGGTTTTTGAAACCACCATTCAGCTTTTCTCTGTATAAAATCATACGTTAATCCTTCAAGCATCAAAGAGGCTTTTGTGGATTATCTTTTTTAAAAAACTTTAAAATTTTGAAGGATCCCCCCTCCCCAAATCTGGGCATTCAACTGCTGCTTTGTGATTCTGGAGCATTTAAAGCAAGAATCGGGAATTAATTCATTGCCAGACCTAAGCTGGAAAGTTACTATGGTGTGCATTAAGAGCTGTGGCAGTATGTGTAGAGTTGTTGTTACTTATCCCTCCTTGCTGCCAGAGTCCTTCAGCCAGAAGAACACAGCTGTGGTCTTGGAAGGAACTGGTAATGTTGCTACTAGTTGATAAAATCTTGAACCAGCTTCCTGTACTCGTATGATCTGAAACCCCTTAGCTTTTTTTTTTTAAGTTAACTTGCAATTCAAGGGTTGGACATGAGATGTCAGGGTTAGATCCAGGCAGTTCAGGTTTGTGCTGTTTACTGAATGCATTGGCTATATCAGAGCAAAGGATGGAAGCCAGTTGATAGCTCACTTGCAAGAAAGCTGTTTGGAGCTATCCCTTTGTCTAATTTTATATGAAGATTCCTGAAATTTCTGAAAAGCTTTTCTCAGATCAAAATCCAGTCACTTGTACCAACCACTTACGGGCATTTCTGTCTTCTGCAGATGGTATGATGGTGATTTCTGCCAATTTCACTTTCCTACTTCAAAACATTTCACCCCCCATGCTATTCCTGAAGGTTTGCTTACCTTAGGAGCAAAATTCTCGGTGGCTCAGAGTGTGACTACAAGTGACTTTCTTCACGTGGAGAACACTAGATTTTTATCGCAAGGTTACTTGGGAAGTGAAGTCCAAATGTCTTTCCCCTTTCTGTTAGAATCGCTGCATGAAGAGCCACAAGAGGGCTTTGTTTGGGGGCGGGCAGCTGCTATTTTCTCCCAGGGTGTCCTGCAGACTGCCTGCTCCCGGGGAGCTGCTCTGGAGAAAGAGGCCGCGTCGGTGAAGCTTCAGCCGCAGTGACTTTGGAAGGATCTGCTGCAGATTCTTCAGCTGTCGCTGCAGCTGAAGCTTCACTGATGCTGCCACTTCCAGAGCAGCTCCCCGGGAGCAGGCAGCCTGCAGGACGCCCTGGGAGAAAGTAGCAGCTGCCCGTCCCCAAACAAAGCCCTCTTGTGGCTCTTCAGGCAGTGATTCTAATAGAGAGGGGAAGGACCACTCAGACTTCATTTCCCAGGTAACCTTGCGAGAAAAATCTAGTGTTCTCCACGTGAAGAAAGTCTCTTGTAGCTTTGCTCTCAGTGAGCTAATTAGGAAGGAAAAGTAGGAAAGTTTTGTTCTGCAAGGTCCGTTTCACAAGAGGATCTTGTTGAATACAAGCTAGCGCTTTGTTTCTTACAGCAAACTACTCTGTTTTCTTTAAACCTTGATTCTCAGTCTTCCAAGAGCTGCATTTAAAAGCAAGACTTCAGTCATTATAGGCACCTGATCCCAAAGCTCCTAAAATTCTGAACATTTCTGCTAAGAATTGGAAAAGTTTTCAAATAATTTTTCTCTTTTAATTAAAAACAAAACCAAAAATCTTACACATTGTCAAGTTTCTCCTGTATTAGCTCTTAGGAAACCCACAGTAGATTATTTTGTTCATAATGTTTACTGAGTCAAGAGCACCAGTTATTGATCACGTCAACTTGTTTGTGGATTGGGAATGTTAATATGGCTTGAAATATTTGGGAATGGCCCTTACTTGCTTTCATTCCATGCTGACACCAGGCCCGGCCTTAAGTAACATGAGTTCTAGGTGAAAGATGTCAAAATGTTATTGGGAAAATGCAGGTGGTATCTTGAAAGCTGTGGGGTGTAACAGAAGGCTGAATAAGGTGAGTCTGTAAAAAGGACACTAATTGTACTCAAGAGAGAGGACTGATTTTTCTGAATACTGATTCATTGTAAAAAAAAAAACAGTGAAAAGTACACCAACATGTTAAAAGGCTGAGAGTGAGAGCGGAACTACAAGTGACAAAAGGCACAGGTTGGACACTTGTCAGCTTCCCTCAAGTTTTGATGGGAAATGTAGGCATCCTAGTCTTGCAGCTTTGCTCTCGGACTGCTGTCCAAAGGACTTTTCAACTGTCACGTGTCCAACATTCTGCCAAGCTGCCTACATTTCCCATCAAAACTTGAGGGAAGCTGACAAGTGTCCAACCTGTGCCTTTTGTCACTTGTAGTTCCGCTCTAAGTGAAGACACAAGTGTTTGCTTTCCTTTTTTAGCCTATGCTCCACCCCACCCCACCCCACCGGGTTTGTGGAAATGGTGGATTTTAAGCTAGTTTTGGCACAGCTGGACTTTGCCAAGTTTCATTTATCTGTCATCAGGGGTTACATGAATGTTATGTAGTGTCTACCCAGGGACAATTCAAAGGCCAGGTGGAGGGCTGTGCTGTCCAGTGCTTGCTTCTGGATTCTGTTCTTTTGAATCTCTAATTGCTACCCATTGCCTATTATCAGTGGGATCAAAGCTTTGCTTAGTTACACTGTGCTTGCAAATGTCATACCGACTTGCTGCTACATGAAAAATGTCAAATCTTGCAGCATCTCCATACTAGATTTTTTCTTCTCCTAGTGCTTTAGGGTCAGATGCCATCATCTTCTGAAACAAAAAAACCACGATTGGAATACAAGCTTGTTTTAAACTGACATTTATAAATATAGAATGAGCAGGATTCATGGTCTTGTCAGTGTAGTATCTCCTGGATTATAATGGTTTTTTAATGGGCAAATATTTGCATGGGTGAAGTAGAGATTATCACCAGACCCTTTTCGGTCACTGTACCAGTGATGTAATGTGTTATGTCTGTCCCTGTGAAACTTATACCCCAACAGAATGGACTGGTTCCGGGGCTGTCCGTATCACTCATTATATCATCCTGGCAGAGGTGGGCGTGGGCTCCTCATCCACTGTATATATAAGATTGGCAATTACACCAAAAAGTAAGTTGGCTCCAAATATAGCAGTCTCAGTATTATAGTAACAAAGTTACTGGAGGGCTAAGACTTGAGAAACTGTAACAGTTACGAAGTATGTTTCTTGTTTGACTGATTCAGACGTATAAGTTATTATTTTTCTCTGTTTTTGACAGGAACAGCACCTGAGTCCTACCTATCTTTAAAATACTTAAAATCCCTAATGGACTTCCTGCCTAACCAGCAGACCTCCTAATCCTTCTCCCACCCAAAATCAAGCAACTCCCAACTTTTTCAATTAGCCAGTGGGTAGGGTGCTGAACTCCTCCCTTTTTTTCGTTTTAACATTCCAACCCACTATTTGGAAGTGATTTGCTGAGACTTCTGGAGGGCAGAACTTGAAATCATCAGTCACAACTAGTAACTTGTATAGATATGGGAAAGGAGGCAGATATCCTGTGGCAAAGCTGTTACCGAGCAGCCCCCCCCCCTCCTGCCCTGAGGCCAGCCACGAACTGTGTCTGAGTTCTTCTACACTAAAAGATTGCCTTGCAGGTGTGCCTCTAATACATGTGTCAGTTTCATATCTGATGCTGCAACAGACTATGTCAGTTTCCTGGACAATTGCTTTCAGGACCCTTGTGTGGCACAGCCCTGCTCAAGCTTATATTTGGACTTTCCTTTGTGATTTTGCCCTGCTACTAACCACGGACTGTCTTAAACACTGCTCCCTCGCCTGCCATGAGAGCTTGCCTCACCCTGGGCCCCAGCCATGCTGCTAGCAGTCAGGTGCCAGCCAGGGAAAATCCTCAGCGAGCCTGACTAGGCACCCCCTGGCCAGTCCCCGCCTGGAGCCTTCCACAGGCTGGTTGCCAAGCTTGCCCTCGCTACCAGGCAGCCTCGCTACCAGGTAAGCCCTTGCCGTGCCCAACCGGCAGCCATGTCTCCAGGCAGCCAGGAGACCTAGAAGAACTGCCTGCTTTGGGAAGCCATTTCAAAGAAGCGAACCGACCACGTACACAGCGAGAGAACTCCGCTCTCGTCTGCATATCTTGACACCTATCAAGAATGGAGATTGAGCACCAGTCAGCCAGAGAAATCAACAAGTGCACATCAAAGCAACCTCTGCACTCCGGACTTGATGGCACCAGGATGAGCGCTGTTAACGTGCAAACTGCCCGGATCCCCTTCCTTCCCCCGTCCCCTCTCCCAAAAGGTGTCATGATATCAATCAGACTTCAAACAGTGTCCAATCAAGGCTATTCCGATAGCCCCAAATCCTTTGATTTAAGTCGTGAGAACCACTGAACGGGGCGCCAGCCCCCGGGTGCTTTGAAAGTATATAAGCTAGCCCCTCAAACCATAGGGGGCACGCCATTCCTGTCCCAGCCCCCTTGCTGTCTCTCCGTGGTTCTGGTGCTGGCACTGGACCACGTCGCTGCCATATCTCTGACCTGCCTCAGGATTGTAAGTATGCCCTTGTCATCATGGGGTTCCTACTCATGCATCCATCTCTAATTTTCCTACTCTGTATTTCTTAGCTCTTGAATGTAATCTTGTATGTGTGTGTAAGTTCAGGCATACGCCACACTATTAGAAAATAAACTTTATTGATTGAATAATTGTAGTCTGCCTCTTTATCACGTGAGTTTCTGAAGAAAGGACCTTGGTATAGCTGGCTAGATCCGTGCTAAATTTAGTTCTGGACTGCTAAGCTAATTCCCCATCCAAATAAAAGGCAGTTCCAGTAACAAAGCTGCACAGTTGTTGAACTTGTCCCCCCAGTCCTTGTTTAAAAAGTTGATGCAGAGCCAAAGCTGTGTACCAGTAGCATGGGCAACTGCCTTGTTGGTTGCAGAAAGGTCTCACAGCAGTTCCATACAAAACCTTCTGGAAGTCACCTTCAAGGGCAGATAATACAAGTGACCCTACATAGGATGGACTCTTTGAACTCTGGGAATTTTGGTTCTACTTTGAACACTTGTCTTCTCATCATCTGACAAAAATATGATAGCCTCAGTTTTGTTATTTTAGATTCTAGGGAGAATTTAGGCGTGGTTTGATCTAGAAACCACTTATTTGTGGTTTTGACCATCCATGGTATCCGTAAGACTCTCCTCCAGCACCACATTTCAGATGACTCAATTTTCTTTCTGTCAACTTCCTTCACAGTGCAACTTTCACTGCCATACATAGTAATGGAGAATACCATAGTATGAATTATCTTGATTTTGGTCTCCAGCAACATATTCTTACTTACCCTCAAGGATCTTATCTGGTTCCTTCATGGCTGCCCTTCCAAGTCTCCGTTTCCTTCTGATTTCTTGGTTGTAGTCTCCCTTTTGGTTGATAAATGAGACAGGGAATAGAGAATCTTTAACACTTTTTTTCCTTGTCAATAAAATTGTGTAGTTCCTTAGTAGTCATTACTTTTTGTCGTCTAGATTTTCAGCTATAATCCTGCTTTGGCACTTTCTCCTTTAACCTCATCAGTAGTTGTTTCAAATCTTCACTATTTTCTGCTAGTAATGTGGTGTCATCTGCATATCTCAAATTGTTAATGTTCATCTCACTCATGTGTTTTCTAAATCTAATCCAGCTTTTCTTATGGTATGATTCACATATTTGTTGAACAGATAAAATATCTCCTTGTCTGACATCTTTACCAATTGGGAACCATTCTGTTTCCCCATATTCTGTCCTAACAGTAGCCTCTTGTCTGGAGTACAGGTTGTACATCAATATAATCAGATGTTGTGGCACACCCATTTCTTTTAACACCATCCATAGTTTTTTCAGGATCCATAAAATTGAAAGCTTCCATTCCATATATGGTGCAAGTTTTTATTGTAGAATCATGAGCATCAGTTAGATTGCATGGGAAATTAATGCAATGGTCCAATAGTTGCTGCAATCTTTGGCATTTCCTTTTTTCGGAATTGGGACGTAGATTGAAAGTTTTCAGTTTGTAGGTCATGCTTTTGTTTTCCATATTTGTTGACATATTCTTGTAAAGATTTTGATGGGCTCAGTTTCAGTCGGTTGAAATAGTTGTATTGATATCCTATCCCTGGTAATTTGTTTCTACAAATTTCTTTGAGTGCAGCTTTCATGTCACTTCCTAAGATTTCATGTTCTTCATCAGAAGATTCTTCTTTGAAGCAATCTGTCATCCATTAATCTCTCCTGTACAGTTCTTCAGTATATTTTTTTCATCTTTTAAAATTTTGTCCTGATCAAATACTGTATTTCCATATTGGTCTTTCATCACCCCTATCTGTGGTTTGACTTTTCCTTTCATTTCCTGGATCTTGTGTAACAAATCTTGTTCTTTTTTGTTACGATACTACCATTGCAGTTTCCTTTTGTGGAATTTGGTATATTGTACAGTGGGCTCTGTAAACATGCAGTACTCAGAATTATTATGTGACTTTGTTCCTTATGGTAACCTTATTACAAATAATGCTGGTATGTCCTGTTTTTTTCCACACTGAGAAAACATCTGAAGTGCTACATGGCTACCATGCTCTGAGCTATTCCACAAGACCATTTGCATCCACTCTTGTCTCTTACCTATTATTATTGCTAAATGAACAATCAAGTGTATTATCTTGCTTCACATGTTCAAAGAATTGATTCCTCTGCAGTGTGGGTAAATGAAACCATATGTATTTTAAGGGTTACTTGTGTGATATTTTTAGTTTTTCAGTTTAGTTGCTCTTGACTTTTATCATGAACTTTGCTCTGTTTCCGTGGGAAACATAGCTGCTGAATAGCATCATTTGGCTTCTCCAACATTGTACCAGTCTTTTTCTAAGTGGATTTTTCCCGCCAGCCTCCAGAATGTTAGAACTGTGTATTTTCCCACTGGAAATGTATCCATTTATTTTCAGAGCCTGCAGCTGTCTCAGTTGGATGCCTCAGTGAAGGAGGCATAGACTGTCTGGGGTTTGACATTTTACCAGTGTCTCTGTTTACATTTTGGGTTGATTTCCTCAGAATGGGTTCATTTAAAAAGCCATTCAGGATCAGAACATCTAGTATACTGTTCATATCAATGGTTTGTAGTGTATGTGAGGACAAGATCATTCACTGGGACTACTTCATTCCTCCTTGTTCTTTTTCACCTTCCAACAATCTTGGCTGTGTTCTCATCAAATGTGAGGATTCATGGCTACTCCGTCTTGGCCAATAGCCATTAAGAATATTATCTTACTGTTCAGTTGAGCCGTTTGGTCTGAATGAAGTTAATAGGAGAAAGAGAAAAAGCTTATATCAAATGTATTCAGTTTCCACAATCCAATCTTTGTTCTGCTGACCCTACAAGAGAAGAGATGTGTGAACTCCCCAAGAGGGGTTTCACTGTTACGTTGGATATGGGGACTGTGCTTGGACAGAAGGTAGCTACAAACGTGAGAGCACTTCCCTAGGAATAAGCTCCATTGATTAAAATGGTACCTACCCCCCTGAGTAGTCTTGTTCAACTTGCTTCCCATTCTAGTTTATGTCATTGGCATGATTAGCTGAGTGACCATTGTGCAGATTTCATGCGGTTTTTTAAAAATCATTTCCCCCTCAACTTACCAAAAGAATTCAAAAAAGTTGTTACAAAACCCCCCCAAGAAACAATCTATAATACATGATATGCAAACAATATGAAATTAGAAAATTAAAAGAGAAAATGTTCCAGATCATGATATATTTTTCCTGCTAGGAAGCTACATCTATTCCCCCAGGTGGATTTTTAATTGGATTTTAGTCAAAGCTGTCTCATATGAAGAGGTTTTTGCTGTAGGAAGTATCATTATAAACAATAAAAGATCTCCACTTGCAGACTGTCCAACTGTTCCTTTTTGATGCATGCTTTTATCATTGTGTGTTTATATTCCTGGTTTGTACTGTGTTTGTACTTCATTTTGGAATTTAACTGTGACCGTTACCTATTTGGAACAGCCTAGCTTGTCTACCTAGCTTGGAAACTGGATCTGACAACTTCACCAGCTTGTACTGAATTTTGAAATGATGAAACTAAGTATTTTGGATTTGAAAATTATATGTGGGTTGTTCATCATTACGAGTGGAACTATTTGTTCAGCTAATGTAAAGCAAGCTATTTTCAACTCTGACATGTTGGAAAGTACACTGTTGATTCAGGTACTTGGATATCTATGCCTGAATGCAAACTCTTTTAAGATACAGTCTTTACCCTGAATATAAGTAACACCTAGTTTCCACATCTGTCTTGAAGCATTGGGTGTGCAGTGAAGATCAGTGATATTTTCTTTGAATATGATACTCCCTATCTGTAAGACTTGAGGCAAGCAGCTTGCTTTTAAAATGGATCAAAAATCTAAAACATAAAAACCAAAATTGAAATACACTATAGGTTCATTTAACACCCCTCTTGCCAATCCATGAAATGCAGAGCTTTTGCTACTTAGTCAACACAGACTGTTCCCCTGTATTCTTTTGCAAACTCTTAACATTTACAAAAACGCCATGAAAATTTCACATCAGTCACTAACGGCATATTCTTAGTGCTTACTCCCTATTATGAAATTCCGTCACCTTTAAGGCTTTTCCAAAACTGAAACCAGAGGACCTTCTGGAAGCACAGGAAGTCTAGTTGCTGAGTCCTTACCTAGAACTTGCCTTTCAGAATTTGAGGGCAGTGCAGAGTAAGAGTTTGCAATGGTCGCCCATTTTTCTGTCTGCAATAGCATTCAGGACTAATTACACCCCACAGAAGACAGTGGGGAAGGGAAGATAAAACCAAAAATTAAGAAATAGGATAGCAAGCATCATTGCTGTGTTCTCTTTCGGAACCTCCAATGTTGGGGAGCGATTCCTTGACACATCAACACCAAAATCACGGAGAACTTTAATGCAATCAGCAACTGAACTTACCTTGATTGAACTCATTTATTTATTTATTTATTTATTTATTTATTTATTTATTTATTTATTTATTTATTTATTTAATCGCATTTCTAGACCGCCCTCCCCGTCAGACGGGCTCAGGGCGGTTTAACAACAGCTTAAAACAATAAAAACCATTATAAAAACATTAAAACATCATATGTTTAAGCAACATTTATTGTTAAAGAGATTTATGTGCTACCTCATCAGAGTCCTGCTGGAGGCAGCTTACAATTAAAATGATCAGTGATCAGTATAAAAACAAGCCATTAAAACAAGCCCAGGGACATGTGAGCTGAGCCCCCTTGCCAGAATCACATTGCTGTTTACCCTGCTCATCAGGTTTGCGTCATGGCCAGGTAGTACTTTTGTAAATATCCTCCATCCTACATTTTAACTTGCAACCATATTTGCATCTGTGTAGTTGGCAAATTAAATCTTGATCACCAGAGATGTCAGATATCCCTCTCAAGGTCACGATGGAGTCAATAAAGTGACCTGCTTAGTGAGAACAGAATACCCTCTTTGATTTTACACAGTTGAATGCATCTTTTAAATGGCTGACTTTGGGTATATTGTCATGAAATCATCCCTGACTGGGACAGTTCAGCTGGCTTTCCTTTTAGTTATCATTGTGGGGGTAGTAATACAACAAGCCCCAAGAAACATCTTTAAAAAAACAAACTTGTGTAAAAGTTTCAAACATACTTTTTTTGTGGATGTAGGAGCAGGAGACTATAAAGTTATGTAAGAACACACATATGTAAACTTATCTAGATCCAACAGTTTGCCGGTCATTGGTGGACAGTAAAGAATGTTTTATTTTCTTATTAAAATCTGACTTTCTCACAGAGAGTCAAGGGGGTTGTTATTGTGGTAAAGCACACAAACACTCCGAAGTACGAAGTCTCAACTTGTCCTTTAACAGTGTGTTTTTAATCTGGAGGAGACAACGGTGAATGTGGTGGCGGCGGCTAAAAAACAACTTTTAGAAAGCTGTATGTAACTCTCTTTTTTTCCTGCCCTTGGACAAGTTTGCAATGTTCAGAAGTAGATGAACTGAATGCTTGACATTGTGTCCCAATGATTCCTACCTGTGAGCAGCACACAAACCGAACTAGTGGATCATCAAGCATTCCTGATAAAATAACAAGAAACAGCAACCTCACACTTTTTTTGGCAGGGCAGCTTGTCAACGATTAATCTCATAACATTTTAAAGGAGAAATAGCCCATTTTTTAAGCTCTCACATGAAGAAATAATTTCTAAGGCTATTTAAGGGCCTAAGTGTCATTAAAAGGAAATTACTGTCTTTTCATCCCCCCAAAAAGTATGTTTTAAAATGGAAGAATGATTTATATTTATCACCCTTGGTCATCTGGGAAAGGAGGCTGTGAATTTCAAGGCAGTTATGGAGTCTAAAAGTTCATGGGAAGAGCAACAAATAAACATTGTGCCCTTTAGACCTCTCTCTCTTACTATCGGACTATATTTAGGTTCTCAGTCAAGCCATCCATTTTGGATGGGATGCCAGAGGGCTGCAAGGGAAGTACATGCCTGGGAATAAGGCCTCTATGTCATCTGTGATAGCATAGTTTACTTTATTCATAATCTCTGAGGAATAAAATCTCCCCTTCAGTGCTTTTACATGAACCAGTGTTTAGAGAGTGAATGTTGCTCAGATTAGGTAGGTCTGTACAGCTTGTAAAACTGCAAGCCTGATGCAGTGAGCACTTTTGTATTGGACTTTTGTGCTGAGAGGTGATCCTAACATGAGGTTTCCTTAGCTAGTTGATTTGGAGTACCATGGAGGCAGAATGGGATGCAGACAGAATTTATCCTGGAAGAATAACCTTTGGGCAAGTTCTCCTTGCATATGATTACTTCTGTGTAAATTTGTGTTGCACTGTCTTTGTGTGTAGCGCAGTGCTGTTTGGATTTTGTATCCCAGGCTCCAAAATCTTTTGGCCTGTTCCTGTTCCTTGAATAGAGTTGCCAGCTTTGGGTTGAAAGCTTTCTAGTAGCCATGTAGGGTCAATGACCAAAGTCTATCAGGTGGACTGTGAACAAGAATGGAGACAGAAGCAAAAGCTTTCAATTTGATGTGGACTAGTGTTGGAAGATACAGTGTGCAGGGCCTGAGCTTGCATGGCTCAGGTCGAGGGAACTTCACAAAGAGGCAAGAAAGAAGAGTCCTTACAATATTGCTGGCCAGTTTCTCTGTCCTTACTTGGCCTAGCTGCCTTGGATTAGGAGAACTCCTGCAGTCTGCATAATATATTAACCAGTTTTTCCAAAGCATTCTGACAAACAGCCCTAAATGCTGTTTTTTAAGTTTTATATGTACAGCTTTGATTGGCTCAGCCACAGAAGCATTCAGGTCAGATAGTTCCTGGTCAGTTGGCACACGTGCTGGAATACAAGTGGTCCTTGCTTGCTGCTCTCCTCTGTGGGCTCATAAATGATTTGCATCTAGTCCATAGGCGCTAGAGGTGTAATACCATGTTAGAAGCCAATCCATTTGTTTGATCTCTATACCTGGGAATTACTTTTCTTGGAGTTATGACAAGGATGGCTGTTGAATGCAAATTAAATACAATGAGGATGTTTGATTCCCCCCCCCCCAGAATTCTCTCGAATAGGGGGCCATGCAAAAACTTGCAGGGGAAGGGAAATCCCATTTTCCAATTCTAGACACTTTTCTATTGCTAACTCTAATCCCACATGCGCTAGTTTTCTTGCTGCTTCCTACTTGCCTGTGCTGGGGTTTATGTGGTATCTGGAGCTGCTATAGCAACTAGGGGTACACACAGAACTCACTAGTTTGGCTCCTTAAATCAATTTCTGGAATGCTGAATCACATCTGGGAAACTGAATTGTAACAAGGCCCTCCTGCCAAAAAGTTTTTGTGTATTTCTTTCTGTACCTTCCAGCAGCAGACAGGCACTGGGCTCACCTGGCAAGGTAGCAAGTTTGTTTTCCTGAACAGTGCTAATCAGATCCCAAGCGGGGAGAGATCTTTGTTATTAATTAACTCAGTTGACAGGAAGGGGGAATGGGATCAATTCACATGAGTGCTGCTCCCACCCCCTACCCTGTAACTACTCAGGAAATGGCATTCTCTGCCTCCCTGCCAATCAGGTCCTCGCATGGGGAAACATCTCCCTTCCTGTCAGTTTTGGAAATGTTTGGAAGGGAGACTTCAATCATAGCCACTGCCGGCGCCAGGGTTTCTGGCGCCTGCGGCAACCCTCCCGTGCGCCCGCAGTGTGCGCGCGCCATGGACTGCGCGATGATGTCATCATGCAGCACAAACCGGGGGCATTTGCCAGCGGATGGCTGGGGTGGCGGGCGGAGGCTGCTCCGCGCTCCGCACGCCGCCCCGGCAGCGGCTCGTGGCTGCTGCGCCCGGCTGGAGGCGTGTGGTGGTGGCGGTGGCACGGGGCTGGCTGGCTGCAGCAGCTGTGGACCAGCCACGCCAGCTCCGCAGCACGCACCTCCACCCCCGACACCCCCTCTGGCACCTTTCCAGTGCCCTCGCACCTGAGGCCACAGCCTACCTGGCCTCTATGGGCGCGCCAGCCCTGATCATAGCTGGCAATTCAATGAATAATATGGGACTTACATCTGAGAAGACCTGTTTAGGATTCTTTCCATAGTCTTTCAGGGCTCTCCTTTTCTGAGTCCAAACGGTAAATCCCTTTCAAAATTAATCCTGCCTGCTCCCTAAGCACAAGGAAAACTAATTTTAAATGTATAGAAAACTAATTCTAAATGTACGGAATTTTGAGATGTCTACTTCCTTCTTTGCAGAATTAAAATAGGAAGGGACACCTTGTTTTTTCTTGGGAGTGTTTTCCCCAACATTTCAAATGTCTAGAATGATGTACAGGTCCTGGCCTGATCTGTCCTGCCACAGTTGGGTTTTCAGCATTGTCCATTTGTTTTTCATATGTACTTGTTCTTTTGGGAAGCTGAGGGTAGTTTATACGGAGCTTCCCATACAGTCTCCTATTGAAGTGACTGGCCTGTCAAGCTTTCTGCCAAAGAAAGCAGCACCGAGTAACCTTAGAGGATTCTCTGTGAGTTCTTAGGATTGTACTCTGTCCTCATTGCATGGATCTTTCAGTGATAGCTAAAGGAAACCGTGAGTATTTATTCATTATTTATTCAAGCAGGGCTCTCCTGTAAAAATAAGGTCCTTGGCATGTATGCAGATATGTCTGAGCTCTAACCCCTGTCTCTCCTCTATAAACATTTGATTTTCTGTGAGAAATTGGGTTCTGAGAGAAAGTTGGATCAGCATGTCTGAAATATTTACTGGGAAGTACGGAGAATTTTTGTATGCAAAAATACTGTGGTGCATGGGACAAGAATGAAATGTTTTGGAAAACAGGTTCTGCTTCGCTTCTTGGTAGGGATGTGAATTTTTAAACGTTTTTGTTTCAAAACCACCATTTGTTTCCATTCTGTTTGTTGATATCCCTGCTCTGTTTCTGTGTTTTTGTTTCCAGTGGAAAACACATTTCTGGCTGTACTATCTTTGTTTGCCCTTCAATTTGGATGAAACATTTAGAGATTGCACCCCTTGTTCAAAGGATAACTCATGCCAACTCTTGGAGGGAGATAGGAGAAAGATTCCCAGTTTTCTAGCAGTCAAGGCCCACAGCTCTTTACAGAAAAGTCCATTGTATCCTTGAGAAAAACTTACCCAGTTACAATGAAATGTGGGGAAGCATTTGTATCCTTAAGGCAATTATCATACAGCAGAGCGAACAGATATTGGCCTTTGGCATCCCACGGCTGCTGAATCACCAAGGTGGCAGGAACATAGTAGAAAGAATGTCTTATCAGCACAATTTTGTGTGAATATGGAGTAAAGCACAGCAGATTATCCTTGTGACAGTACAAAGATACAATGTCTATTCTAGGATCAAAAAGTCTTCCCCAAGCCACTGGGTGCGGCAGGCGCCATGGTTCTTGGGTTACAGGAAATTCTTCTTGTATAGCAATGGTGGAAACCCTTGGGAAAAAAGCTGTATACATACAATTTTCTTCTGTTCCAATATCTGATTGACTTCAGTGAATGAAAACGTTAATGTCATTTCATATCTGGATTATCCTCTCTTCCCTTAGAAAGTTCTGGTATTAGTTTTACTTTGCCCTTCTCTCTGAACTTTCCTTGAACTCACTTAACCAGATTGCCAGGAAGAGGAATGCAATGAATCAAAAAGAACTGGGCATTAGTTAATTAAGTTACCACAACAAATGTAACTAGGACTTTTTTAAACTTGTTTTTCGCTTCATTTTGCAAAGAGTGCACATCCTTACATCCCAGCTTCAGTGGTGACTGCCATATGAGGTCATGGTGAGATGTCAGATCCCCCAAAATATGCCCATGGTGATGTAGAGTTGCAAAATGCAGTGAGCTCTGTGCATCCTCTTACCACATTGTTAGGGCAAATGTTGGCCGTTCTACCAGGTCACATGTGGCCTGCTGTTTTGATGGCTGTGAGCCATTGTGAAAGCAAGTCAGTAATTGTAAATTGGTCCTGGCTTTTTTTGTGAGGAGTTGATAAAAATATCATGACCTGCTTGCGAGCTTCCCAGGAGTGCATGACTACCACTGTTGAAAAGCGAAAGATACTGGACATAATGGACCTTTGACAATATTTATATTCTTAAAAACCACTGGGGCAGAGGCCACATGGCACATTGCCTCTTTCAGTTCTTTAGCATTCTCTAAATTGAATTCCAGTCTCTGATTGTAAGATAATTTTTGTGTTTATTCTGGTTTCAGTTCCTTCAGAGTTTACCTATTTTTAAAATCTTTGTTCGTGATGCAAAAGGGCTATGAAGTGGAACTTTTGATTCCCCTTTCTCCATCTCTTGCATTGACTGCTTTTTAAAATGAAAACATTTTAAAAACAAGGTCTGAGTCCAGTAGCACCTTAAAGACCAACAAGATTTGCCAGGGTATGAGCTTTTGACTATCAAGCTGCCTTCATCTGACTGTCAAAAGCTTATACCTTGGAAAATCTTGTTGGTCCTTAAGGTGCTACTGGACTCACACCTTGGTCATCTACTGCAGACCATCCCTCCTAAAACTATTTTAAAAGGAGTTTACCAAGCAGTGTGATATGAAGTGATATGGAGTCTAAATCCCTGCTGTGTGTTCAAGCTGTTTTAATATACCCAAACAGGAGCATGACATCACAGCTTTTGTTAGCTACCATAAAACCATGTAAATTTGGAGTTGATGCTGGAAGTGGAGCTTTTCACTGAGGTGCATTCATTTGGAAGGTAGTTTTATAGCAAACAATTTTATTATCGTATAATGACTGAAACAATAGTTGCTATCATTTAGGGTTTATCTATGAATTATCTCCTTAATGCTAGAGATAATCATTGTTATCCCCAGAGAATCATGCAGTTTCTCTGTGGCATTCTAACGTTTGTTGTATGGCTCAGTGAGTAGTCCTGAGGGGTTGTTTTCGCTCTAGTCACTTAGGATTACAAAAAAAGACACATGCTTGTCAGGTGTGCACACTGTAAATACATCTATCCACCTGTCGGCACACACTCTGTCATTTATTCATTAGTACAGAGCTAAAGGTTAGTGTGTGATGGTGCCCTGTTCTAAAGTGTTCAAGGGTAAAATTAGAGATCATGTCAAAATAAAGTTGAAGGAGCATTGCAGCCAAGCTTTTATTGAGTTACACATTCTCTATTGCTGTTGAGGGGAATGTGTCACATGCATCTTCAATGGATTAACTTGGCACCTCTGACAATGGCTATTCATAGTATCACAACTGTGCCACGGTTCTGCTGTTAAATCACTCAGAAGAGTATTGCATGTATAAGGCAGCAGAGAACAACACCTTAGTGAGGACGAGCTAAAGATGGAAGGAACAGCACTGGGGGCACGATTTACATATGCCATACCAGGTTAAGGGAATGGTTTTATTTTTCTACTCCCACTATTGAATCTGCTTTTTGTTTGAATGGCATGCAAAAATGACAAGCATTTGGATGTCTACAATCGATAACGCCAAAAACAAGAATCCATAGCTGGACTTGGTGCATGTTTACGCAGAAGCAAGTCAGTAAATTCAGTTGCGCTTATTCTCAGGTAAGCATACCTAGAATTGCAGTCATTTCTACTTTTCTATGGATGAGCTGCAGGTATGCTTGCCAGTCCCTGGGTGGGGCCTGCCAATCTCCTGGAGTTACAGTTGATCTCCAGATGATGGAGATCAGTTTCCCTGGAGAACTCTCCACTGCTCTGGAAAGTGGACTCTACGGCTGTTTATCCTGCTGAGGTCCCTCCCCTTCCCATACCCCATCATTCTGAACCTATTTACAACTCTGTTGTGCTTACAGTGGGCTTCTAAGTGCAATAAAGTAATGCAAGAAGAGTGGTCAGTATGGGTCCCTTAAGTGTGGAACCCATACTGAGTTGAAAAAGTCTCACAGGCATTCAAAGCTGGCATCAACACACTCCAGGAGCACAGTTCAAATAAAGTGTGTCAGTATTTCACAGTACATTTCTTGAGTGAAGAGGGGAAACTGCTTCTAAAGCAAAAATCTTGGCAAAATGCCTTTATTTTCAAGGGGGGGGGGCTTTGGAGGCTCTTGGGGTGATTTACAAGGACAGTGCCATGCAGTAAAATCTGAAGGCCTTGCTCTAACTTCCTTTTTGCTATAAAGCTTCTAGCAGGCCCTGTATACTTATAAAGACTGTGTTCCTTTGTGCAGTTTTTTTTAAAAAATAGGATTAACTGAACACTTGTGGAAGTTACAGAGGTCTGCCCAGATTTATTTATTTTTCATTTGTGTTTATTAAATTGCTGCAAATGCTAATGAACCCATTTTTCTTGCACTGTGTGTGTGTGTGTGTATATATATATATATATAGTTTTTCATCACTCTTTGCCTGTAAATAACATCCAGAGTACTTTTGATAAATTGTGTGAGAGACTGGCTGGGACTGCGACATGAAATGAATGACCTTTTATGGCTTGAGTAAAATGTTGCTTTTGTGAGGCTTAATGGCGATTTTTGACCATTTGGCATTATGATATTCCATCCTTTATTCCTGCTCGCTTCTTGGCCTACTCATTTAATTTCTTTTACTACTAGACATTAACCAGGTCAGACTGCAAATAGAAATAGCAGTCTTCCACGACAAATATTGTTTTGCTTTTGTCCTTGGCCAAATGCTGCCATGCCTATAATAATATAAGATGTTCTTCCCTAGATAACCATGCTGAAGGAGGATATGAGAGATGTCTGATTTTAGACTGACATCCTCCAGGCAATATTGATGATTACAGTTTATTTACTTGCTATCAGGCACCTTTCAGTCTCATTTTAAAAAAAGAGATGGTGGTGTTTTATTTTTAATGATTTATAGGTGTGACAAACTCATGCCTTTGCATGTCGTGGTTTTATTACTTAACTGATTTTTAATAACTGTACCGTTGTTGCACAGATAAATCCCTCTCTACAAAGAGTACATCTTTCCTAAAAGCTTTCACAGCTGATTAGGGCCACAAATAACTCATCAAAACCAATCTTGGCAATCTTCACTGTGCCGTGAGCTTAGAGTTATTACCCAGTTAATGACACAGTGGTGTATATTTCCAGCTGTGCAGCAGCGGCACATAGTCTCTGGCAGCTGTTAGACAGCTCATCAAATAGCTGTTGAGCATCATCCCTTATTTGTCATAAAAATAAAAGTTCCACAAGGGTTTGAAGTCTGGTGACTATTGCTGCCTTGATGCTCTGTGGCAAACTTCTGATACAGACAGCAATTGAGGTTAAAGATTTGGGTCCAGTAGCACCTTAAAGACCAGCTAGATTTCCAGAGTATAAGCTTTCAAGAGCCAAAGCTCCCTTCATCAGATGCGAGAAGTGGAAAAAGGAAGGAGTCTGTAAGGTTGATGGATTTCCACTTCAGGCGGCTGAAGGTGGTGCCTTCCATGAAGATAGTTTTAGGTGGATAGCTGTGTTGGTCTGTAGTAGAAGAGCAAGACCAGCTAGATTTCCAGGGTAGGAGCTTTCGAGAGTCAAGGCTCCCTTCATCAGATGTATCTTGGAAGCTCATCCCCTGAAAATCTTGTTCTTCTAGTACAAACCAACATGGCTACACACTTGAAGCAAATGAGGAGTCACCCACCACTAGTGTTTGGTGTCCTTTTTCTTTTTTTCCTCCATTCTGTCAAGGGAGTGCTTGCCAAATTCTGCACAAGTTGTCATCCTCAGTTGAATGCAGCCTGTGAACCCAGCTGTCTACCTGTTTTTGCAGGTAGTGAAAACTTAAGAAATTTATTCTGTACTGGAGTGGGGCCGGTTTGATATAAATGATTGGAGAGCTGTGTTTGTAAAAATGCACTTTAGGGGTGTGCATCCCCAAAATCCTGAGCCAAAAATATACATGGAAATTGCTGTTTTGGGTTATTACTGTGATTTACTGAATGGTAAATACAGGTCCAGGATACTTAGTCATTACAACCCTTGCCCCTAATTCATGTTGTTTTTTGTGTTCAGCTGCTTACTGTTAGCAGCAGCAGCAGGCATCTTGTTTTTCTTTGACTCTACTAATTTCCCAGGCAATGGCATTTCTCCCTTCTACTCAGCAGAGCATTCCCAGTCAATCACCATTGGAGACAACCCCCAGAGGAGGAATCTGAGTCTGAGAAGTCCCTTATGACTCAGAATGCTTCTTCCTGACCTGGGTAAAATGGTTCTGGGGAGAACCGCTCAGAGTCTGTAGAGGAGTTTGGGTCAGACTTGAACTCCCTGGCTTCCACTGCATCTCTGCCTTCATTTTGTCCTCCAGGAGGAATTCCTTTAACAGAAGTAGCAATTCAGGTACCCTATAATGGACACTTAGTGTGAAGACGTGTCTCATAGCAATTTGAGTACGGATTAATCACATGTAGTCATACACACTTGCTGTATTTTTAAAAACAGATTGTTGTAATGGGGGGCACTTTTCTGCAAAGGAAGCCTTCCTTAGAAAAAGGAGACAACAGGCCACAACAGAGGAGGATGGCAATTGAGTTTTCTGTAGAAAGGTAAAATTTTATATTCTCAGCCAGTCACGGTAAGATTATGTAAAGAAATCAGATGCAGACAGGATTTTTTTTTAAGATGCTGGGCGCTGGCGGTCTCCTGCTGGGCTGCTGCCATTTCCCCCACAGGGGAATTTGTGGAGAGAAGTGTGCCTGTGCAGAGAGCCTCCTAATTTAGGGGTCTGTAAAATCAAAGTCCTTTGTCCAGTCTACTTGAAATGTAGGGGCTCTTTAGGGAGGACTTTCTTCTGTGCAAATTTGGTTACGTTATCTTTAAGAACAGCTCACCGTACCCTTGAATTGGTTTCCCCATTGAAAATAACAGTCCTGAAATTCTGGAACTTGGAAAAAACCCCACATATTTGAATCCCAAATACCTGGAAATCGGGAATATGTGTCCCTGTCCCCCGTGAATCTCAGACCTGAAGTTATGACTTTCTTTCTTTCTTTCTTTCTTTCTTTCTTTCTTTCTTTCTTTCTTTCTTTCTTTCTTTCTTTCTTTCTTTCTTTCTTTCTTTCTTTCTTTCTTTCTTTGTTTGTTTGTTTATTTATTTATTTATTTATTTATTTATTTATTTATATTTTATTTATATTTTATTTATTTATATTTGGAATGTGTGTGTGTGTGTGTGTGTGTGTGTGTGTACACACACATATTCTGCCCTCCCCGCATCAGCAGGCTCAGGGTGGATTACAATCGATATACTAATTTAAAACACATATAACTGTAAACCCAATAAAACCACATAAATATTTAAAACACACAGCAGCTGACTTCTCCAATAACCACCACCCAACCATCTCCAAAGTATTTAACTGGCTGAGTGGGTAGGGGGGCATGTTTTCCTCTAGGCTGGCAGGGAGACCCAACCAGCGTCAACCATATGCAGAACAGCTCCATCTTGCAAGCCCGGCAGAAGGATAACAAATCCGACTGGGCCCTAGTCTCTTTAGACAGAGCGTTCCACCAGATCGGAGGCAGGACTGAAAAGGCCCTGGCTCTGGTTGACGCTAGATGGGCCTCCCTGGAGCCAGGGATCATTAACAGCTGTTTGTCACTGGATCGAAGCATCCTCTGGGGCCGGTTCCAGTCCGCTTAGGGCAGAGGTTTGAACAGATAGCAGCAAAGAACTGGAAGCTGTTTGGCAAGAAGCCACTTATATGTGGTGGCCCTGATTCTGACTGATATCTGTCTTGTTCATATCAGAGCTCTGTGTGAGTTTACACTGGTGGTTTATTCTACATTTATAGTGAATCTTACCCCCTTTACTGGGTCTTCCTTGGTTTCTTCCTCTTGGTTCTTAGCATAGCTCATTTCCTTTGGCATCTAACATCATGCTTCTAGCTTGCTTGGCTTCTTATGTATAGCCCTTGCTTCTCTGTTAGTTGTAATTTAGATTGTGACTTCTGTTGCATTGTGATGGTGACCCTAGATAGCTTCTCTCTGACTCCAGAGAAAATCCCTTGAGGATAGTCACAAAACCATCACTTGTAATATATGGGGCCATAATTCTGAATTGCCAACCTAGATTTTTAAGGCTGGCACAGCCCTGTGATTTTGTAAAATGGGAATTCATTTTTGGCCAAGAAGTTGAGCGTGCAGTAAGCAGGGGGTTGGTGGAGTTCTTGGAATGTCACGTTAATTTCAGCATTTTTGCATTCCTGTGACCACATTTGGAATCAGGAAGGAATGCTCTGAAATAAATAAGAGCTGGTGTAGTGCAAGTGACCAGAGTGTCAGATTAGGAATGGGAAATCTGGCATTCAAATCCCCATTCATCAGTGAAGCTCTCTGAGCTTGCCGTCCTGAGCAAAGTTACATCCTTTTAACCTTTAAAGTTAATACGAGAGTGCAGTTCTGTTTATGATGGCACTGTGAGTGACCTTGGGCCTGTCATTCTTCCTCAGCCTAACCTGAGAGCATCACAGCATTGTGAGGAGGAAGGAAGGAGCCATATATGCTGCCTATGATCCTTGAAAAAGGGTAGAATGGTAATCTAATATTTATTTAAATATTTTCTGTTTGCTTCTAGACTGTGACATTCAACCTGATCAAAACACAGATTTATTTTATAAAACGCATTTCCTGCCCTAAATGGATTCCTAGGGCCCTGTGTAGTGTTACACTTTTTGGCATAGTATAATCTGGAAAATCACTGGCCAATCTGTTAGAAATATTGACTGTTATCGTTTGGGGGTGGGCCAGGTCTCCTTTCTGTACCTATTATTATCTGGTCCTGACTCCTGTAAGAGGATGCTGTCGAGCCCAGAAGATGTTCAGGCGTTGACATTGGTAAGAACCTTTTAAAAATCTGTATAGGATCTCATCAGATAAGACTGACAATCTATCTGCCTCTGCCCACTCCATCATAAGCAGCTGTGAACATTAGCTGTTGCATCCTGTTAGTGACACAGCAGAAGAGTTTGGGTGACAACTCTCATTAAGTTGGCATGCCCGGTGCGAGTGTCTTTGCCACTTAGGCTTCCTGCTTGCAGGGTGTGCTGTTTCTGTCTGGCTCTGCTGTTATTTATAGGGCACCTGTCACCATCGTGCTCGGCGAGAGGCCTCCTCAGGCTTTTCTGCAAGTTCTGCACTTTGGGGGGTTTCAGCCCAAACAAGGAACACAGTAGGCAGGCAAATCCTATTTTCTTTTGTGGGGGCACTCGTTCAAATATTGATTGCATGTTGTGTACTATATATAATATTTTGTCCAGTCTGTAGAAGAACTGCATTTCATTGCTTGTAACTTAGAAACTGATGGAATGTATGCTGTTTGTTTGTGAATGTTGTCCTTTGTATGCCATGCTGATATATAAAGATTTATTTTGTTTTAAAAAGGGGCTTGTACTTATTGGTACTCTGTTGTCTTGTATATTGCAGCAGCACAAAGCTGCTGTGACAAGGTGTTACATTGTTGTTTGCATTAAATATCTTGCTTTGCTCTATTAGTGCTGAATTTATTTGAGTAGCTGAATTGATATTTTCCTTGCCTCAAATCCTTTGGAAGAATAATTTAGGCTTCAACTGTAAATGTGCCTGTATCTTTCCATTTCAACTTAAATCAAGTTGCAGCCCATTGCTGGAAACGGAAATACGGGTTTTTTTAAAGAAAATTTGCTTGAATTAGAGATCACATACACCTCACCTCATGGTATGTTCTACTTTTACTTCTGGTAAACAGGTGCTGGAAGTTTTTATGTTGTTCAAGAGGCAAGTGTTCAAGATTCAGTACAAGGAGCAGTGAGACAAAAAAGATTCATTTGAACATCAGGAGAAGTGAAGCCTGTGCAAACCACTCTAGCCTTGCTAAAAATGATCAGTCTCCAGCTCAGATATTTGTGAGTCTGATTTGATCTAAGCATGGGATATATTTAAAAGTTTTGCTTCCAAATCTTGTGGACTTTATTTGACTTGTGTCACTCTCAACCTAAACTGGTTCTTTTAATTTTTACCTCTATGTTTTGACAATGAATCCTGTTTGATAGAGAATTTGACATGTGCAGGGGCATATTGTACGTAGACACACTGAACTGGATTTCTTCTAGTTAAAGGCATTAACAAAGCATATTCTGAGCTTCAGTTTAACAAGACAGAGACTGCAACAATTCTTGGAAAATACTTGCTAGGTTTGCCAAGCTCAGTTCTGCATCAGCCAAATCCTAGCTTGAAAGTCCTGGGCAGATTTTAACAAAATAAATCCAGGCTGGAACAGAACAATTTTCTCAGGACCGTGAAAGATGTTGCGTAGTGGTTAGAGTGTTGGACTACAATCTGGAAGATCAAATCTCTACACTGCCTTGAAGTTTGTTGGGTTATCTTGGACCAGTTACACTCTTTCAGCCTCATAGCGTTGTTGTGAACTTCTTGAAAGAAGGAGGGGATAAAAATGTTCTAGATGGATATATTACTAAGTATCAGGATTTTTAAAAAATGTATGTACTTAATTGTTAAAACTATATATCTCCTTTTTCTCTCCCAAAGGGCTCAAAGTGGCTGTCATAAGATGGCCTTCAGAGATGAAAGCTCAGTGAGTAACTTCAGAACATTCTTCTTACATGGCCTAGTCTTCTGAACGGGGATTTATTTTAGAGTACTCTGCATGCCAATTCAAACCTCCCTTCAGCCAATAATCTCACACAGAACTAAGACATCAAATTGATGATCTATAAAGAAAAATGGATTCATCTACGGTCTTCAGTGCAGTCCCACATTGGGGACTGCGCTTGCGCAGGCCAGCCGCTTGTAACAGGATTTTTCTCAGTTTATAGGCTATTCGGGGGGGCGGGGGGGACTTCCATTGCGGACCGTTCTAAGCCATTTCCCCCCCACTGAAAATGGTCACGTGTTAGGAGAGGTCACCCCTGCTTTCCCTCAGTTTGTTTTTCACCACTGCAAGGAATGGATGTTCTTAGCTTAGGCATCTGTGTGGTTAGCATTTTTAAGAGTTCAAAATTTAGAGTTTAAAGTTTGGAGTTTTTGTATTTTATTGTAGTAGTAGTTCTAGTTATAATAGTTGTAGTTTATATAGTTCAGTTTAGTGTTCTTCATTTTTCGTGACGACCGTCCGGTGGGACCAACATCTAGCCATGAGTTGGCTGGTCCTTAGTTGGGCTCCTCCCCTTGTTGTTTCATCATCGCAATGGCTGACAAATCATTGTTTAAGAAGTGAGGAGTGTACCACTAAGATGGCCAAAATGAATGGTCATACCCGATGCCTGCCTTGTCTGGGCGAGGGCCATATTATGAAGAGATGCAAGATTTGCCAAAGCTTCACCCCTAAAGCAAGGGCTGGTCGGGCAGCTAGAGTTAAGGCAATGCTGTGGAATAAAGTGATGTCAAACCCCACTAGTCCACCCAACAACAGCACTTGCTGCTCTAAATAACAGACTAAGATACTATAATTAACAAAAGTTACTTTTTCTTTAGAGGGCTCAGTGGCAAAATGTGCTATACACAATTATTTACAAAGTACAAACATGTACCCATAATTCAAAGTCCCAAATACAAACATGAATATCAGTGGGGAATATCAATGTGCAGTGTTTCCTCCATGGCTGGGGATCCCCATAAGGGGCATGGCAAGGACAAGCTGAGCTTGGGGGCTGTCAGGACATGCCTGCTTCCATTTAACAGGATCCACACAGAGGCTTGTGCCCATGTGGATCCCACTAACTGTCATCCCACAGTTCCCCCCTTCAACATGTGGGCTGAAGGGGCAAGGAAGTTATTGGCTGGCAGGTGGGTCATCTGATCTGTGGGATCCGTGTCCTATCCTGAGCCAGTGCTTCCATCGCTGTAACCAATAAAATTGTGTCCTTTTCTACTCCAGCTCTGGCCTCTTGTCTGTTTGTTGCCATGCCCCTCACCGCTCACCCTTGAGCTGGCCCCACAATAAGATGAAGTAAGGTAAAATTACGTATGCTGTCCTGCGCTTATGGAAGCAAGAGCAGGATGAAACTGATGGACAGTAAAGCAGGTTGGAGAAGTGGCTAGGAGAGTTTTCTATTTTCTATAGCAAGTGCACCATCTGGCTCCTGATCTTGGTCATGTTGACCTTGCCACACTGATTCATGCCACTGCAACCTAGAGGCTAAATTATTTAATGTATTGTATGTGGGGCTGCCCCTGAAAACTCGTTGGAGGTTTCAGCTGGTATAAATTGCTGCCACTAGATTATTGGTCACTTTACCTCAGTATGATCACAAACTGCCTTTCCCTTTATGATCCTGCATGCCAGCTTAGCTCATGAAGTGCTTCAGTTTGGCAGTTCCTCAGTTCTGGAGATCTGCTCATCTGCAGCCTGTGTGCGTGCTCATTTTAAGTGTCTGTGCCCACGCTTCAGGAGAGCCTGCCAGATATGGTATGGAAAGCTCCTACGCTTTCTCTCTTCCATAAAAGATGTAATGCAGAAGTAACTAATGAATATCTCTGATTGGCAGCTGGTGGTAATACGTGTTTCAGGAGTTCTAGTTTTCACTTGACGTGCATTAGTTTGTGTTTTAACTGTGTTTTTAAAGTCTGCATGTTTATATTTTGTAAGCCATTTTGGGCATTGTGGAAAGGTTGGATATAAATATTTTAAATAAGTAATAGATTTGCATATAGAACATTTTGTTTTATGTGGAGTATGATGGATTTATTCCTGTCAAGGCACTAAGATCATGGGTGGCAATTAGGCAGAGCTCAGGACAGGAAACCAGGAGTGTATAATGGGGTAGAGCAGCAGTCCAGAGGTGAAGCAGAAAGAGTATCACACAATGCAGCGAGAGCTGAGGTTGCAGAGATAGCCAGAGGTCAGATCCTGGGAGGTCAGAAGCCCAGACTTTTCCAAATTGTATACTGGAACAGTGGTCCCAAGAGAAGCAAGGTGTGTGTGTGGGGGGTCAGTAAATGGGGGAGGAGCAGGAATGAACAAATGGCAGGACCAGCAAAGAGAATTGTCGAGCAGACAAAGGCATCCAAGCTTCTCTGGAACTTTATAGCTGCTTCCTACTGCAAAGAACCAAAGATTTTTTTAAATGGGGCTTCCAGGAGAGCCAGCCATTGCGCTCTGTTTTTAGCGGAGCTCATACCCTAGCAACCAATTAACTCTGTGCTAGATGTTTTGCAGGACATTCCTTTAAAGGCTCATTCCCCATATCGTTCCTCTTTCTTTTAAACTCTGTGATGGAGTTTACATGCTGAGGACTACCTGGAGCTTTGGGCACCAGGAGCAAGCTTTAGGTTGCAGTTGTGACTGGTGTCTAGGATTGCCAAGACCTGAACCAAGAAGACAGGACTTGTTGTGGAAGAAATAGGTCCCGATTTAGATTGAGGAACTGTGCCTCAGTAGACTGGAAAGAGGTCAAAACCTAACATCGTCTATTGTTTTTTAAATTTAAACTGTGGGCACTTTTAGCAGTCATCCTGTTTGTGTGTTTCTAAGCTCTGCTGTACAGAGTCTTATTACTAGTAATGAAATGAGAGATTTAGCAAGATATTCTCTCAAGAAGTCTAGCACTGCTCATTTTTTATATTCTAACAATGCAATCCTAAACAAAGTTACATCTTTCTAAGGGCCAAACTGGATGTAATGGCATCCTTGGCCCTAAGTCCATTGAGATGGACTTAGAAGGGTTTTAACTCTGCTAGAGATGGTGATGTAAAAAAAAAATTCTTAGGGGCACAATATGAACAAAACTATGCTTGGGCTGCCATAGTATAATTTCTTCACAGAATAACAGATTCATAGCCTGTGTGTCCATAACCATGTGTCAGAGTAGATGTCAGAGAGGACCATACTGTTCTCATTTGCTGTTTATGATGCTACTAGTAACAAAGCTCATTGTGGGGAAAAAATACAATGGGTTCTAGAAAGGGGAAGGCGGGCAAACGGGCATTGGCTCCTTCTCCTCCGTGACTGATCCCGGCCAAGTGAAGGGGGAGGGCATTGCCTCATGCTCCACATCAGATCCCAGACAGGTGAGGAGGGGATGGGCATGATCTCATACTCCACTTCTAATCTCGATCGTTGAAGGGAAGGTGGGCATTCCCTCCTGCTCTATGCCTGACTCCAGCAGGGTAAAGGTCGGGGATGGGCACTGCCACCTGCTCTTCTCCCAGCAGAGTGGAGTTGGGGGGTGACCATTGCCTCCTGCTCCATGCCTGATCCTGACTACGTGAAGGGGGAGTGGGCATTGCCACCTTCTCCACTCCCAATCCCAGCTGGGTGAAGGCAGGTGATGGGCACTGGCACCTGCTCCACTCCTGATCCCAGCTGGGTGAAGGTGGGCGGGTGGGCATTGTCACCTGTTTTGCTCTTCATCCCAGCTGTGGGAAAGTGGGGGAGTGGGCATTGCCAGCTGCTTTGCTCCTGATCTTAGCTAGGTGAAGGCAGAAGGCAGGCATTGCCACCTCTCTCCGCTCCTGATCCGAGCTGGGTGAAGTTGAGGGTGGACATTGCCACCTTCTCTGCTCCTGATCCCAGTTGGATGAAGGTGGAGGGCGGATATTGCTACGTGCTTTGCTCCTGATTGCAGCTGGGTGAAGGCGAAGGGCGGATATTGCCACCTGCTTTGCTCCTAATCCCAGCTGGGTGAAGGCGGAGGCTGGGCATTGCCACCTGCTCTGCTACTGATCCCAGCTGTATGAAGGGGGGGCAGGCATTGCCACCTGCTCTGTGCCTGATGCTGGCCTAGAATTTCCACCGTGGTGTGCTCTCTGGAGTCTTTCTGCCTCATCTGGGCTTCCCTCAACAGCAGCACTCTCTGGAGGCGCACTAGGGTAGCAAGTGAGTTGTCTTGAATACACTTAGCCTTTTATATAGTAGGATATGTAAATAAACAGTATACAGAAGGCCTCCTCTGATTGGTCTCCATTCATGTCAAATGGAGGCATATTCACCTTTTTTTTTGTTTACAGAGTACTGTATGTGGGTAGATGTTTGTGCTGTGGTTTTATCCTGACTGAGAAATGCAAACAGTTAATCAATGCGATCTAGCACTAATGCTTCACTGTCAGTATCTTCCATTGGAAAGTGACCACTTCGAAAATTGCTTTAGAGGAATGTGTTGTTACCTTGAATATGTCCTAATTCATTCCAGTATGTTCAGTAAAAATATTTAACTCCATTTTGGGATTTGTCTCCTGTGAAGTTTAACTGGCAAGTTGTTAATAACTTTTTGTGCACTGTATGTTTGATTTCCTTTCATACTATTATTGGTATTATCTTATCCCTATTAATGGGGAAGATTCATGGAAGAGAAGCATTTGTAATAGCAGTGAGTGTTATGGCCAGTATTGGTTTTCTACTCACCCAGTTGAAGCAAGAGCTGTTTTAAGTCTTGCCAGAATGCTGTTTACAAACTTACTTTGAAAAAATATTTTCCTCTGGAAGTAGCAGAAATGTTTGTGATAATAGATTTTAAAAGGCTCTGTGGTAAATACGTGTTTGGGGATGTATTAAAATGCAGATCATTGATCTTATAAGCGGTAACATCATCTTCAGAGTTATTAAGGTGTGCCGGCTGAATGAATTTTTGTTCCCTACAGCAGCAGATGTAGTAAAAGCCAGCATGAAAAGGTACTGGATGCTGAGGAAGCATCTCTAATTGAGATGCATGGTCCATTTGTCCTAAACCCGTTGTCCAACTTGGAGATAACTAGAGATCTGACAAACCATTTGAAGCCAAATTTACATCAGTCTTGATGTGTTCTAATATAGATTTTAAGATGGTTATTCATGGTTAGAATACTAAACAGCGTTACTGTACTAACAATTTATAGTTAGAATACTAAACTAATTCTGACTGATACTTGTTGGATATACTTATTTGCTATGTCTATTGTTTTTGAGAGGGGGAAGGTTGTACGGAGGAGCATTCGATTATGTGCAGTCCTATTTGTAGTCTGAAGAGGTGTTCCTCAGGCATAGTTTGACCTCTTGGGTGAGAACAAGACATAAATACTAAGGATATTTGGGCCTGCATCTCAGAACCTCTTCTCATTTTAAGTCTCTTCTTTGAAGATTCAGGCACCAGCGAATAAGAATATAAAAAGTGGGACCCTGCAAAGATTTATGGGGGACATCTCATTTCCCAATTCCCTACTTTGACCTCTTTCCCTTCCCTGCCTCTTCCCCTTTTACTTCTTCCTTCCCTCCCACTTTCCTGGCAGCCTCTTCCCTATGACCCCGATGCATAATGCCTACTGAGTTGGGCCCAGTTGCATGGTAAGTAACCTGCAAGGACTTGTTGGGGGTACTTCACTTTTCTTTGAATCACCTTCCCATCCCAGTGGTGGCCTTCATAAGCTCCCCTTTCTGTACATCCTTCTCTTATTAAAACTTACTAAACAGCTTCCCTTTTATCTTTAAGAACATCTTGAAGTGCCTCAGTTGCTTGAATTAATGTTGTGCTTGCCTGTTGTTGTTGTGGGGAATGGAGAGTAAGTTGGATGATGGTGGGCATAGGGAGGAGGGCTGGCATGGGGTTAGGAATCCCAGTCCTCTGGGGACATAGGAGGTATGACGGTGGGAGCTGGTCTCAGTGGAGAAGGGCATGGAGATATGGAATGGCTCAGTGCCCTTCTAACCTGCATTCCATCCTTAGAAACGCTGGTGATGGAGCTTGGAAAAAGAATCTTCCTTCGACATTGATGTTGTGCAATGCCAGGTCCATAAACAATAAGACCACAAGATCTCTTTGCTGTGAGTGATGTGGACCTGGTATGCGTGACCAAAACCTGGGTGAGGGAGGGTGAAACAGTTGCCTTGGGAGAACTGACCCCCCCCCCACACACACGGATATTTGGTCCTCCACCAGTCCCAAATAGGAGGTTGGGGGGGAGGGGTGTCAATCCTTGCCTGAGAATCTTTCTCCTTCAGGCCACTCCCCACCTTTGAGATCTCTGTCAATAAATGTGTAGGCCTGGTGTGGGGTGCCGAGGAAAGTTTGGCTATCTGTCTGGTGTACTGACCACCTCGCACACCAGCAGATACCCTGTCGTGCCTGCTAGAGGTGATAGCGGGGTGGGCCTTGGAGTACTTCAGACTGATGGTGCTGGGGGACTTCAGCATCCATGTTGATGATGCCTCCTCTGTGCAGGCTGCGGACCTGGTGTCTTCCATGGCAGCACTGGGACTCTCCCAATTTGTATCAACCCCTACACATCAAGCAGGCCACACGCTAGATTTGATCTTTGGGATGGGGTTAAATGTGGATCTGGAAGTGGTAGAACCAGTGCCATAGTCAGTCCACTTGATCCTGAAGGCTCAGCTGGGGATACCAACCGCCCTCACCAGGGCGGTGAGCTGATTTATGCTCGCCCGCAGAGTCTTATGGACCCGATTGGGTTCCAGAATGCTTTGTGGGATCCAATGCTCCACGGCGGTTTGTTAGATGAGCTGGTGGAGGACTGGCAGTGCTGCTGGCTCTCTGAAGCCATCGACGAAAACACCCCCCCGTCGCCCTCTTTGCCCCTGTGCAAGACGAGCTCCCTGGTATATAGAGGAGCTCTGACAGAAGAAATGGGAGCTAAGACGGTTTGAGCGAGTGTGGCGACGATCTCAGGACGAAGAGGCAAGATCATCTTATAGGACGTTTATGAAAGCCTATAAGGTGGCAGTGAAGGCTGTGAAGTTTTATGCAGCCTCCCATCGCGTCAGCTAGCTCACACCCAGCAAAATTGTTTAATGTATTTCGGTCATTGGTCTCCTTGCCAGAGGGAGGCCGTCAAATTTTGAATTCAGATATTAGCTGTGAGGCTTTTGGGAGCTTTTTTGCTGATAAAATCTTGTCTCTGCTGCGACTTGCCAGCCACAGTTGATTCAGTGAATGAGCTAGAGACCCTTTGACTGTCTTCAGGGCCAATATTTGGTCATTTCAGCCCACTCTTTGGGGAGGAGCTTGACAGGACCCTGCGATCAGTTAGGCCCACCGCATGTTCCTTGGACCCATGCCCGTTGTGGCTGGTAAAGGCCAGTGCCGAGGGGCTGCAGTTCTCGCTGGAGGCCATTGTTAAGCTATCCTTAAGCTCTGGGGGTTTTCCTGGGCCATTAAAGGAAGCTGTGGTGAGGCCTCTTTTAAAGCAACCATCGCTGGACCCCGCTGACCTGGTCAATTACTGCCCGGTTTCGAACCTCCCGTTTCTGGGAAACGTGATTGAGCAGGCGGTGGTGGAACAGCTGCAGGGCTTCCTGAAGGATGTCTCTGCCCTAGACCTCTTCCAGTCCGGGTTCCGTCCAGGACATGGGACGGAGACATTGCTGGTCGCCCTCACAGACAATCTTCGTAGACATCTAGATCGAGGCGGCTCAGTGCTGCTGATATTATTGTATGTGCCGGCAGCATTCGATACAGTCGATTATGATCTTCTGACTCACTGCCTCGCCGATGTGGAGATATGAAGGACTGCCTTACAGTGGCTTGTCTCTTTTCTCCATGGCTGGGGACAGAGGGTGGCATTTGGGGAGAAATTGTCATCCAGCCACCCTTTGGTGTGCGGGGTCCCACAAGGAGCAATAATGTCCCCATTATTGTTTAACATCTATATATACCCCCTTGCCCAGTTGGTGCAAAGTTTCGGACTTGGTTGTCATCAATATGCTGATGACACCCAGTTGTATCTGATGATGGATGGCCGGCCCAACTCAGCCCCAGATGTCCTGGAACATGCTTTTGCAGCCGTGACTGGTTGATTGAAGCAGAGTCGGCTGAAACTGAACCCGACAAAGACAGAGGTCCTGTACTTGAACCACAGGGGATTAGGTTTGGGACTCTGGCTCCCAGCCCTCGATGGGGCACCGTTAGTGCCAGTTCCAAGGGTTAAGAGCCTGGGGGTGATCTTGGATGCCTTCCTGAAAATGAAGTTACAGGTCACAGTGGTTGTCAGGTCCTCTTTTTTCCATCTGCGGCAGACCAGGCAACTTGTCCCTTACCTGTAAACCTGTGACTTAACTACAGTGATCCAAGCAACGGTCATCTCTAGGCTTGATTATTGTAACTTGCTCTACACGGGGCTGCCCTTGAGCCTGACCCGGAGATTACAGCTGGTACAAAATGCAGCAGCACGTGATATTATGAGAGTGCCAAATAAGGTGCATATTACACCGTTCTTACATGAGCTGCATTGGTTGCCAGTGGAGTACCGGATCAAATTCAAGGTTCTGGTATCAATCTATAAGGCCCTGTGCGGACTGGGACCAGCGTATCTAAGGGACCGTCTGTCTCTATATATTCCCCAGAGGACACTCCGATCAGGGGACAAACAGCTGTTGGTGGTTCTTAGTCCCAAGGAGGCCCGCCTAGCCTTGACTACAGCCAGGGCCTTTTTGGTCCTGGCTCCCACCTGGTGGAACGCTTTGTCTGTTGAAATCAGGACCCGGCAGGACCTACTATCCTTTCGCCAGGCCTGCAAGACAGAGTTGTTCCGCCAGGCATATGGCTGAGGCTGGGCTTCCACCGGCCTGAAAAAAGGGGTGTATAAAATCTTAACCCTCCCTGTGAAGGCTGTCCACCATCGTGTTTTAAATGTGTATTAATACGCTGTTGTTTTAATGTAGATGAATTTTTATTGTATTTTAGTATGTTGTTATGTGCCCTGAGCCTGCTCACGGGGAGGGCGGACTACAAATGATAAATAAATAAACTTAATAAATAAATAAATAAATAAATAAATAAATAAATAAATAAATAAATAAATAAATAAATCTGCTCCCTCATCTTCATCTATACATTTTTTAATTTATTTCATTTATTGCTGCCTTTCTCGGTAAGGGGTGACCCAAAGCAGCTTACCTCATTTTCCTTGTCTCCAATTATCCTCACAACAACCCTGAGAGGTAGTATAGAAGAGTGTATGACTGGATCAAAGTCACCCAATGGTACAGCAGAGTGGTGATTCGAACTGGGTTCTCACAGATCCTGTTCTGAAACTGTAACCACTACACATCACGGGGTTTTTTGGGCGGGGGGTGCTGCTTTTAAACAGTAGCAAGCAGCTGGGCCTGGGTGAGTCATGCAAGTCATATGGTGTCAGGTTTCCCAGTGGTTGTTTCTGGGCCAGGCCTGGCCCCAATGAGTCCTCTCTCAAAGGCCCCCAAAGCCCTGGAAATGGCCCTGCCCCATCCCCCAGCATTTTTCTGACAGAAACCAAGCATGGAATACTGACTAAACTGCTTAGCAATAGGCCCTGAGATTAAAGCTTAAAAAAAAAAAAGGTTTCAGAGTTTTCTACAAACCTAGGGCATTTTCAGGTGTGTAGAAAGATCTGTCTTTTCTATTCATGGCTCCAATCTCAGATCAGGGCCACTTGGCTATTAGTGTTTAAGATTATTGTAATTTCTAGATAATGGTCACTGCATTCATACATGGAATGTTTTTGAGTGTGACTTTTAAGTCACATTCATATTTCTTTAGATAAGAAGTTTGGTACAGCGCATAACGTAATAGAAACTGCCTCTCAGAATATGCTGTTAGATCGACAGTCAACAAGATATGATTGTGGACTGATTTGAAGACTCTATGTCACATTTTATTTTGCAGATGTTTGCTACCAAGTTAGCTATATTATTAATATCCTCCATATAGTAAAAGATAGATATGTTTGGCAAAACAGTTTTTCTACATAGAAGTTTTCCTTAAAATCTGTGCTCACATGTGCATGTGCGTACATACACAGAGTACAGTATGTGTGAATGCAGCTAAGATGCATCCCTGCAAAAGGTAATTTACATGCGTACCACTGAACATTGCAGATGGTCCTCAGACAGGCAAGTGACTTAATTAGGATTATGTATAATTGCAAAACCACTTACCATCCACTTTGGTAATCTGCACCAAAGGAACTTTAGTCCTAAACTCAGAATTAATTGTTGCATTATTCAGATTCATGTGAATTTGCTTAAGTTTTTACTTTTTTAGAAATCAGGACCGGAGAGAATATAAGGAGCCTACTGTTGATACTACAGAAACAACTATTTTCCATCTTGGTTGGTTTTATACTTACTGTTTGGCAATTTTGTGTGTAAATTAACACACATTGGCTCCGACAATGCCCATCTGCTCACGGATGGTGTGTTCCATTCATAGAAGCAGGTCGAGCAGGTTTTCGAGCAGGTCTTCTTTCTACTCATTGGGTTTAGATCTAGCTCTTTGTAAATAAAATAGTCATCACAAAATGTAATGATGTTATGTCACCATATTGGAAGATGTGCACGACTTTGTTGGGATCATATAATTTATCTTGCACTTTTTCTTGAACAACTAGTGGTGTCCCATTTTTACATCATCTGATAACATGCTTTAGACATTTTTTTAAAAAATATTTTTTTATTAAAGCAAAAATAGGGTACAGAAAAGAAGGGGAGAAAAAGGGGACAAGCAATTGTATACAATTAAGTCCCTTGTCGGTCTGAGGACCACCTGCAATGTTAAGGTTGATTGATTGACTGTCAGTGAAAGTGTTCTTGTGAGAGGGGAAACCAATTCCTTAGTGGTGCAGTGGTTAGTATTATGGACTAGGACCTCGGCGACCATGTTCAAATCTTCATTTAGCCATGAATCGTGCTGGGTGGCCTTGGACCATTCATGCTTTCTCACCCTAACTAAATGCATAGGGTTGTTATGATGATAAAATAGAGGAAGGAAAAAACAATGTATGCTTCCCTGTAGCAGTGTAGCGTGCCTTAGTGGTGCACAGGGCAGGAGGTGGTACCTTCTCCCCTCTGCGCACGTGCACTCCGGGCCCTGATGTCATCACGGAAGGGCACACCCCCGCCTGCCCACCCAAGAGCATTCCATGGTTTGGGTGGCTTGCCTTACTGCCTCTTACCTTTTTGCCACAGCTGCGGGTGGCTGTGGTGAAGAGGTAAGAGGCGGGGAGGCAAGCACGGCCCGAACCGCGGGAACGCTCGGGGGAGGACTGGGAGGCAGGCCGCCGGCCGCATCGCCTGTCATGCAGTTGCGGCGCCCATCTTGCTGGGTGCCGAGCTGGCGGTGGCAGCAAAGGAGCGGGGAGGTGGGCCGCAGGGGTGTGCCCCCACCTGCTCCAGAGTGCTCCTGCGGTTCATGCTGCTCGCCCCACTGCCACTTGCCTCTTCGCCACAGCTGCCTGCGCTGCTGCTGGGCATAGAGCTGATGGCAGTGGCACGGGTGGCTGTGGCGAAGAGGTAAGGGGCGGGGGATGAGAGTGACCTGAATCACGGGAGTGGGGAGGGTCAGGAGACAAGCGGGGAGGCAGGCCACCTGCTGCATTGCTGGGGCACTCAACTCGCTGGGCACCGTGTTGGCAGCAGCAGCGAAGGGGCAGGGAGTGAGTAGGGGCGCTACTGGGGGGCCGTGGATGTGGCGCCCCCTCAAAATTTTGCGTCCAGGGTGGCTGCCCCCCTGGTCCTCCCCACGCTACGCCTCTGCTTCCCTGAGCTCCTGGGAGGAGGGTGAAATAAAAATGCACTAAATAATCATAGTTTGCAACTACTGCCCCTTTATCCTTTCATCTCCCTTTTATTTTTTCACTTGATTCATTGATACCCCACCTTTTCTCCCCACAGGGGACCCAAAGCGGCTTTCATCCTTCTCTTCAGCTCTATTTTATCCTTGCAACAACCCTGTGAGCTAGATTAAGCTGTGAGTACGTGACCCAATGTCACCTAGCAAGCTTCTATGGCAAAGTAGGAATTCACACCTGAGTCTCCCCTATCTTAGTTTGACATTCTAACCACTGTCCCACACTAGCTCCCATGGTTACTGTTGGGCTGCAGTGGTCCATATAAGTCTTGCAACAATTTGGGTTGTTATTATGGTAACAATATTGCAGCTACATAAGGGGCATTCATCTGGCGTTGACTCCAGTGTATTTTTGTGAGTGATGTGGAAGGTAAGTGTTGCCTGCCTCAGAATGAACTGTGAATCAATGACTGTACTTACTGAAGGCTTGTCTGAGAACCAGACTGATGCCCTTTATGATAAGCTGCCAAAGTGCCTCTCGGAAGGCTTGCAAGGGAATGTAAATTCCTTTGAGTCATTTTCCTTAAACTCTCAGAAAGTGGAAATGTTCTTTCTTACTAATATCAAAAGCCTACATCTCTCTTGTTTCAGCAAAACGTTTTCTGATGTCCAGATCTTCTAATGATTTTCTTAATTAAATGCTTACTGGGGAGAGAATTGAATGTGGTTGATAGAGTATTCCCTCCCCATTAGAAAACCCACTTGAAGTAATGACTTTAAGATGTGTTGTCTACAAGAGGAGGAACATGAAAGGACAGCAACCTTAAAAAACTCGGGCTGTAATTGTATACAATTAAGCAGCTTAATTCCTGCTGCAGTAAGTGAGCAGCAAGATGTCCATTCGTGCACAGGATTGCAGCCTAGATATATTTTTATTTTATTTTATTTTTATACCACTTCTCTGGCTAAAAATTCAAAGCGATTCACATCAATTACATAAATTAAAATTAACAAAATATAACAAAAATCCAATAACATCCAAACAAAACCTACAACACAATACAAAATATATAAAACCACACTAATTGCAGCCCTAGGCTATAAACCCCTAAACATCAGTATTACTGGTAATTACAGTACCCAGCAAGTCAACTATGCCTCACAATAAAGAAATGTAAAGAGCCAAAAGCACGCCAGAATAGTTCAGCCTTACAGGATCTCTGATAGGGCAAAGATCGGATCAACCTGTTATTAATTAATTGTTTTAAAATACAGCCAAGTTCCAAAGGCCTTTGGGTGCCAATGCATAATTGAGGCATGCTGAAAGGCATAAAGAAAAGCAGATTAAAATAGAAACTGTTTGATTTAACCTACACATAAAAAATAGGTTTTTCAGCTGATGATGGTGGGCCTAGGCAAACAAGGAGTTTCATCAGTCCAAGCACTACACTACACTACACTACACAGCAGTCCGAGTACTTCACTACTACTTCATGTTCCTGAAAATAACAAGACATAGTTGCAAGAGATTGTTCCATAAAGTAAATGGAGAGCAGGCAGAGATTGTGAAAAATACCTTTTGGCTCTGAATATGGTGCATGATTTTTCTGTTTCTAGGAACAGTCTTAGCCAATAGAAAACAGGGGCAGTTGCCCCAGTCCCCACAGTTGGAGACACGTCCTTGTCTTCCCAAAGGAGAGGTTAAAAAAGAATAGTAGGCTTGGACAGCTGACTTCTGGAGCCATGCACCTCGTGAAGAGTGAGGCCACCTGTTGCTTGCCTGTGGGGACATTGATTCAGAGGCCCCATCCTGAACTTTGGTCCAGAGCCCCCTGCCTGTTTCTTTTTTTCTTTAGTCTCTTACCTTTATCCCTGGGATCGTCATAGCTATCAAATTCTAAGAGCTGTCCTTTCCCTGTTTATTTCTCCTGTTCGTGATTGGCTCATCTCTCACCTAAATTTGTCTCCTTTTCCATTGATGGTGATTTTTCTCCCTCTTGATTCCATTAAACAAATGAAGTGGCTTTATACAGACTCCGGCCATTGGTTTATCAAGCTCAGTCCTGTCTTCTCAGATTGGCAGTGGCACTCCAGAATCTCAGGCAGAGATCTTTCAAGTTGCCTACTACTTGTCCCTTTCCAGCGGAGATGTTAGTGATTGAACTTAGGATCTTTTGCATGCAAAGCACATGGTCTACCTCCAGGCCATGGCCTTTCCCCAAATATTTTGTATATTTATGCTAAGCCACCCTCAGGGGCTCTGGGCGGTTTATAAATGAAAAATATATGATAAATATATCACTTTTCTCCTCAACTTATATTCTATGTTAACCTCACATTCCATGTTAAAGCCAGGCTTTACCTTCAAAATTTTCCAGCTTTCTGTCTTTCCAGTTTTGCAGCCCTTTTGATCCGCTTCTTGTGTAATGGCCCTTCCTACTTCTTCTGCTCTGTATGTTCTGTTGGCTCTTTCCTCCACTTCTTCATTTCTTCTGTCAGGTTTTCCCTTATTTCTGAATCGGAACTCCTTTTTAACTGTCAACACTTTTCCTTCTCCTCTGTTGAGTTCCTTGTTCAGTAGCCCTCCTTCCCTTAACCTGCACCTTAATCCTACCAGACTCTCTCCTATCAATGCTACTAATTTGCCAAATTTTGTCTCATTCTACAAAGCTCTAGTTTGTCCACCTAAAGAAGATTGGCATGCCTGGACTCAGAATCTGTGCCAAGTCTGTCACATTCCAAAAGGGTAAATCTGTTGTATCAAAAACAAGAGTCTTGTGGCACCTTTAAAGGCTTATGTAATTTATTGTAGAATAAGCTTTTGTGTGCCTTTCTTCACTTTGCCAGTGCAGGACTGATAAAATGGTCCCTGGCCCTTGAAAACCTACGCTACTTCACTGTCTTTATGGTATCCCAAGACTCTTTGTTTGCACCATAAATATTAAGTAGTAAATATGCTAGAAGTAGAAATTAAAGGCTGGATAGTATTAGAGAGTCTGTCCTTAGGGACCCTGGTCCCAAGGAATTTAGGGCCTTGAAAATCTGCACTTTGGATTGTGCCCAGAAACAGATGTGTAACCAGTGCGGGCCTTTCAGCACAGGGATGATACAGTCCCTGTAGCTAACCCCTGACAGTAGCCTGGCCGCTGCATTTTGGATCCATTGAAATTTCTGAACCATTTTCAAAGGCAGCCCCACATAGTGCACATTACAGTACTCTGACTTGGATGGGATCAGGGCATGGATCACTGTGGACAGAGCATGCTTTTCAAGGAACAGTCGCAGCTGATAAACCAGTCAGAGTTGGCGGGGCTCTTAACGTTGGTGTTGTGCCCCAGGCATTTAATTTGTGATCTTACCTATTAAGATAAGAAACAAGTTATATTGATGTACCTGGAGTTGGGACCTTGACATCTGGGCTCATACTTACCTTCTACCATCACAGTCTTTTGAAGAGCAGTTTATTTCGGCATACCTGCAGTATAAATGAGAACACTGATTGGTATCATTGACATTAGTATCTTCACGGCCATTATGAATTTATTACTTTAATATTTATTGAAATGATGTCTTTTAAGTGTTTATTGTGAGAATCTTGGAATGTGTTGTGGAATATCTATAGGAATTTGAAGGAGCACTTTGTGCACATAGCCCTTTAATATTCTTTATTGCACTGTATAAAACAACATAAAATCTATCAAGTTAATAGAAACTCCTAATTGATTTGGAATATCAGTATTGGTTGTTGTGGATTTTCCAGGCTGTATAGCCGTGGTCTTGGCATTGTAGTTCCTGACGTTTCAGTATCAGTATTGTTTGATTGTGGCTTTACTATGCAGTAGCCCTGGCAGGGGGGATCCCCTTTGTTTGTAGTTACAGATGTACTTATAAGCATATAGAAAATACAGTGTTTAACAAAAGGAAGATTGAAATTGGGGCATCAGCTTTCACATAGTAAACCCAAAGTTGGCAATAGGTGATTTTTCATAACAGAGAGCAATCTTGATCTGTAAGATGACAGAATCTTCCCTGCTTGGTGTATAGAGTGGGTTACATGCAACATTACAGGCCCAGCATCAAAGGGAATAAGGGCAAAGTGACAAAACAAGACCCAGAGACAAATGTTTGGAAATGAAAAGGCCACAACTTTATTGGTTTACAGCTTATGAAGCCTTGGTGCAGCATAAGATGCAAATCCAAGCATCCGCCAACCCCCTTGCCAGCCAATGACCACCTCTCCCAGACCGCCTGCTGGGTGGGGGGCAGGGCAGGGCAGGACATGGGCTTCTATATTGGCACAAACCATTCTGCTGGAGAAAGGCAGAATGCCAGTGGACTAGATGGAAGACGTTGCCCTCTTGGTCTGCTGGCAGTGTCCTGCCCTTCTCCCCAAGGCTGGCCACCTATTGGGCTCTCCAGGCATTTCAGATCTAAAACTGCCGTGCTTGTGTGGCATTACAGCTGTGGTTTTGACGTTGTAAAGTTTTTAGCAGCTTTTTGCAGGTTGAGGTTTGAAAGCTATGCCATCTTTTCTTCATAAAAGCCTGGTTACGTTATGAAATGGATATTGATCAGCATTTTAATCTTTCAGTTTTCTCAAAGAAGTGAGTGCACATTTATTTGTATTTTTGGATCACTTGATTGGACCTAATGAAATGTGCAGAAATTGAGCTGAATCAAGTTGCAGTGCTAGTAAGCAGTTAACTAGAATGTAAATTTAATTTAACTCAGTGGGACTTGTTTCTGAGTAAAGGGAGGGGGCGCTGGGAGCAGCTGGCAGCTGCCAGAGGGCGCAGGCAGCCTCGCAGCCCCCCGCACTGCCTTTTGCCTGCCCTGCAGGACAGGGGGCGGCCGGCTTGCTGCGCACCCCCTGTCCTGCAGAGCAGGCAAAAGGCAGCGCGGGGGGCTGCGGGGCCGCCTGCACCGCGCTGCCTTTTGCCTCCCCTGCAGGGAAGGGGGTGCGCGGCAAGCCACCCGCCCCCTGTCCTGCGGGGCAGACGAATGGTGCGGGCGGCCTCGCAACCCCCCGCGCTGCTTTTGCCTGCGCTGCAGGGCAGTGGGTGCATGGCAAACCGGCCGCCCCCTGTCCTGCGGGGCAGGTGAAAGCAGCGCGGAGGTCTGGGAAGCTGCCCGTTCCATTCGCCAGGAGGCTTCCCAGCCCCGCACGCTGCCTCTGTTCCGCCCTGCGTGATGACGTCACCTAAGTGACATCATCACGCAGCGTGGGGAGCGCGCGGGCGGTCGCCAGCCTAGAGTTGCCCCGGGCGCGGGCAACCCTAGATCCGGCGCTGCACATCAGTCATTTTTTCTCAAGATTCTTCTTTTCAGTGTTGAACACTGTGTAGTATATAGCAGGGCCGGATTGAGGAGGGGGCAGGGGGGGTAGTCTGCCCCTGGTGTTGCCAGGGAGGGGGCGCCGGGAGCAGCTGCCAGCTGCCGGAGTGCGCAGGTGGCAGCAAGGGCAGCCTCGCAGCCCCCCGCGCTGCCTTTTGCCTGCCCCATGGGACAGGGTCCAGCCGGCTTGCCATGCACTGCATTTGCCTGCCCCGCAGGAGAGGGGGCAGCCGGCCACCCCCTGTTTTGCAGGGCAGGTGCATGGCACGGGTGGCCTCACAGCGCCCTGCGCTGCCCTTCGCCTGCCCCGCAGGACAGGGGGTGGCCGGCTTGCCGCGCACTCCCTGTCCTGCAGGGCAGGCAAAGGGCAGTGGCCGTCCACGCCATTTGCCTGCCCTGCAGGAGAGGGGGCAGCCGGCCACCCCATGTTCTGCGGGGCAGGCACATGGTGCAGGCGGCCTCGCAGCCCCCTGCACTGCCTTTCGCCTGCTCTGCCGGCCGCCCCCTGTCCCACGGGGCAGGCGAAAGGCAGCGCGGGGGGCTGCGAGGCCGTCCGTGCCTTTCGCCTGCAGGGAAGCGAATGGCGCGGGCGGCTTCCCAGCCCCGCACGCTTCCTCCGGTGCCCTGCGTGATGACGTCACCAAAATGATGTCATCGCGCCGGGAGCGGGCACGCACAGTGCGCGAGCGCGAGGTTGGACTAGGGTTGCCCCGGGCGCTGGCAACCCTAGATCCAGCCCTGGTGTATAGTTCTTGACCTGTGAACAATTTGTGAAGAAAGACCAAGGATTAGATTTTTAAATGCTCTGTATTCAGAATCTAAAAATCAAATCAGATCTGCTGATTTCTAGATTTCTTAGCTACCTTTTCTAAAAATACTATACCCTATCACAATCACATTTTCTTCTGCATAAGGGTAAATAGAATCAATTAAACTTTACTAAGTGCAACATGTTCTTGGGGTTTAGGACAAGTTTAGGTTTTGATGAGTTTTATCCCGAGTGTAAATTTAGCTGCTTTTGTCATGTAAATATCAGATATATTGATGTTGTGCAAGGGAAGGAGATGGGCCGATAATTTTACCAAAGGTAACAGAAATGATACGCAAAGCAAAATGTGTTTATTCCTTTGTGGTACAATTATCCAGGTTCTCCCCACCTCCCAACCATGGAGATTCTCCCAAAATATCTAATTAACATACTTTGATGAGGATGCAATCTGGATTACTGTGGTTAACAAATACAGTTCTTTGTTATTGAAGGGCTTATTGTCATCTGATGCATGGAATTAGAAAATGTTGCCAAAATAGAAAACTAAATAGTAGTGTGGATTTGATATAGGACAGTGTTGTAGATAAGATGCCTTTGTTGTCTTAAGATCTAGTCTAACTTCAAGCTGATCATCAGTCAGTTAGCAGCAAGTGGAATGCAATAAAGATTTTTTGATGTTTATAGGATTTAAAAAGCTTTTCTGATAAACTGATGGCAGAATCTTAGAGTTAAAAGAGCTAAGAATGTGCAATAAAAAGGAGGCTGACAACCCACTCAGGAAGTTTATTTTGTACTTTCATCTATTACTCATTTTATATACTGTGAAGCAGGAAAAAAAACCTTTGAGAGCACATTTGTTCCGTTAAAATTATTTTGTTTTGGAGAACAAGTGGTAGCAGTGGCCAGGACTGTCAATTCCATCTGATACAGATGCGGTAGTTCTTCCTGCTGCCCTCGTGCCTGACTGTGTGTGTATCCTCTTGGATTAATGATGGCAATATGCTTAACCTGGGATTAACCTTGAAGAAGACTTGGAAGCTTTAGCTAGTGCAAACTGCTGCTGCATTCCCAAACTGTCTTTGAAAACTATACTAGCTCTCAGTATAATTCAGAGTTCTGCTTATAACCTTTAAAGCCCTTCACAACTTATGATATGCGTACCTCATAGGCTGCCTCTCTGGGGTCCTGCTTATGAACCTCCGTCGTATTAAATTCAGGATGATTCTTAGGAGAAGTAGGACCTTTATGCTAGTGGCCTTGAAACTGTGGTCTCCTAAAAGAGGTTTGCCAAAATCATTATTTATGAATAGAGTGTAGGACCCGCTATGAAAAAGGAAGGGAATTCATTAGTGCCTGATGGTGAAGGAAGTGTATTAATGGAGATTCATGGAGTTTTATCCATATGAGGTGTTTTGTTTGTGATGTTCTATAGATTTGTTGAGTAGTACAAGTTGCCTTGAGTGTAGATCCTTGTTATTCATGTGTGACAGGGAACTTATGCTAGAAGACGAGAGCTTCTCCCTGAGGTGAAAGTTTGTACAATTTAGGAACCAACATGATAAGTCACAGGTTGGTCAGCTTCAAGTTCTTGAAAAATGTTTTTTTTTAATGTCTGAATTCCAGCATTCAGTATTCAAAAAAGTTGAATATGTTATATTCAGTAGGTTATAGGAAAACACAATCTTTTGCAATACATCCAATTTGATACAGATATATTTGTCTTTAAGTCTCAGGTGTTGGAGCTGCAACATGGCCTACAGATGTGCAGAAATGGATATGAAACAGAGTTACATTGATAGTAAACTACTTTGGAAGAAAGCCGATGCTAATGTGTAAGATCCCTTGATATACATGGACTAGCTCAAAGGATAGCTTTAAATATTGGGAACAGACCCTCATTATTAGAAAGCAGGAACACCAAGGGCAGTCACCTGAGCTGTAGATGTAGTAAAACAGTAGGCAAAATTGGGGGAAATCTAACCAAAATTATTTTCTCTCAGTAACCAGCATGCTGTTGTTTTGAATTTGTACACTGTGAAATAGACCAATGACCAATGAAGATGCCCTGCTGAGACCTATCTGGGACCACTCTTGTGGTATATCTTGGCAATTCTAATTGTTCAGAAAATTTATACTCTGCATCATCAAAGACATGCTCGGGGTGGTAAAAACAATATGGTAGTAATAAAACCAACAGCCTAAAAATGAAAAATAGAAACAAGCCATAGCATAAATACAGTATAAAACACTACTCAGTCCTTAGGATAAAAGAAGGCTAAAATCAATTGGTTAAAAACGGAACTAATTGATTAAAATCTTGAGTAAAAAGAAATGGACTTTGTGCACTTTTGTGTTAATGCAGGCAGGTTGATTTGGTAACCCCAAGAACATATGTGGTAGGTTCCACTTCAGTGACTTTCAGCTGCCCAAACTCATCGTTTACTGCTTTAATAATTTTGGACAAGGCAATGTATTCTCTTAACAAAGGCTGTACAGTGAAGCCAGGGTTCTCAAGTACCACATAAAGCTCTGCAGCACTTTCACCATTTCTTTTCAAGAAGAACCCTTCATGTTGCATCATAAATCATAATTATGTGACAGACCAAAGTATAATATGTCTGACTGTATTTCATCTTGTTTCCAACAGATGTAAATGTAAAAACTGTGTAAGAGAGATAAAAGCCTGAAATTTGCAACTTTTCAAATTAAAATGCACGCTGGCATAATGTTGTCACCATTGCCTGTGCTTAGACTGTTGCAGTAGACCATTTAACTGCTGCAGTCAAACACCGTTTACCACCAGCAGTATTCTTCCCAGCATTTCTGTTAAGGAAGATCCAGCAGTCTTTCTTGTCTGATACTGTAATCCCTCTTGTCTGCTCCAAAGCACTGAAGTTGAATGGAGCAGAGTTCATCACTGAGCATGAGGAGCATTTTCTTGCATAATTTCTTTGGCACCTCTGGACTTGGCAGCCATAGAGAGATGCTCCATCTTTTACACTGTTCTGACTCCAGTCCCTTAACAAGAAGGATAGTTAGCTGTGCTTGAAGGATGGAATCTGGAATGTTATTGAGTGGATGCTTCCATAGTTGTGTAAGTCAGCATGCTTAGACATGAGCAGATTTTATCTACTGGAACAGGCTAACTCTTTGCCATACCTCCTGACAGGGGCTTGTATTAGTGAGAATGTGTTTATCAGTCTAGAATGAGACCTGTTTGGGAGATGCAGAAGGGCAAATCTGCAGGAGCTATCTGACTTAGAAGCAAATTAGAAATGATGGGATGTTTAGTGGCAAGACAGGAACAAACCTCAAAAAAATTCAACTGCTTGTCATCTGGAAAGAGATTAGTCTATAAAAGATGCTTATATTCTAAAGAAAGGTCGTGGATATCCTCTAACGCTCTGATTATGGATCTGAAATCCAGATGTAGAGATATCAATAAAAGAATTTAAGAGAAGGCTCTGACCTGAAAGAAACATGAAAGAATCATTCTCACTTTGAGCTCTATTCATGTCAAACAAAAGTAACTCTGACTTCCTAATATTTACTCCAGGGAACAGACTCTTCATCCTAACTTCTAAATGACTCCAGCAGCTGTTTCGAAATTGTTTTCCATTCATGCTGTCATTCATTCCTGTACTCATCTCAATTACATTCTGTTTAGGCACCTGAGAATACTACACAATCTTACTACTGATACCTAGACAAAACAGTTTGTATTGGTAGACTGATAGATAGGCACACAGGCATTCTTGTCAAAAACAGCCGTTTCATTTCCATTTTGCACCTCAGCTAGACCTCAGCTAGGTCTATAATGCAGGAATTTTGAGACTACTACTAAGTGAAAACAACCCCTTTGGGGTGTCTGTACAGTATGTTCATCTCCCAGGGTACAGCCGCACTCTCATTAGCATTAAAAATGTTAGTCTTCCTTGAGCCAAAGGAAAATGCCTCTCAGCCATAGAAAACGTACTTCGTTCCACAATGGAGTTCTCTGTATGCTTCAGGCCGTTTTACAAAAGAGTGGAATTCCAAATAACTGAGCTCAAGGGAAGTAAAATTTGCTGAGACAAAGGCAGCTATTTGTGGATTGTTTAGCTCATGTTTTTAGAAGTCCCTCTCATAGTAACTGACCCACTGCTGATATTTTCTTGCAACAGTGGAGGAACCTCAGGTGCTCCCAATGGATGAAAATCTCAAACAAAGAGGCTGACCTCATTTCCATTCTCTTGGAACCAGAAGTTATGAAGTGGAACTTAGGCACAGCAGGGTTTCTGATCCTTACTATACTCGATCATACTTTTCATTCCCTTGCCACTTTATTCTTGGACAAATATTCCACTTTTTGCAAAAGTCCAGATATTGCAAATGCAGTAGCAAAGTAAATTGTTATTTGTTATGGGTACAAAACAAACTCTGTGGTCTCAGTTTAATAGATGTCTGATTGCCTTCCTTTCTAAACTGTTCTTGAATCTAATGGATTCATCTTTATCAGGTAACTTGGAACAACTTGGATCATTTTAGAAAAGGAAATGAAAATCTCTGGGCTCTAGGGGCTTCTGAAACTCTTGATTTAGTGCAGCAGCATATTGCAACTCTGTCACAAATTAATCTAGCCTCAATAATCCAAAAGTATACAAGTATCCCTATAGAATTCTGGCTTGAATCCCTAAAAGGTAAATGTATTAAAAGCACAAACTGTGGACCCAGTACTGCAAACCTTTGTTTCGTGCAAATAGTTCCACAGAAATTGTTAGAGAATTCCTAGGCCTTTTTAATCCCTTTTACAGTTTGATCAATGGATAATCCATATTCTCTTTCTGTTTTGATTTGCTCCACATAAAGCAAGGGACTTCTTAATGTTTATCCAGATCCAACCACAACTCTCCTGAGAGATCTTTTCTGTCAAATATGTTCTATAATTACTTCTGAGATATGGTGTTGAGATCATAGGGAGAAAGAGCTTGAAGTGGTATTGCCCAAACTTCTGATAGCTGACAGTGTTTTCTCCTGAATTACAGTTGGCATCTGAGTCTGATATCTACCTCACCCCTAATATTATGTGAGTGGAAGGGTACACAGAGCATCTACCATGCCTCCCCCAAGTTTCAAATGAATTGGACCAAGGTCTCCAGTTCTGTGGGGTTCCTAACAAGGTGCCCCCATCTACTACTTGCAGAGAAAAAAGATCTCTGCCACCACAAAGGATGGAGTAAAGGAAGCTGACAATTCTCTACAGTTTGTCTTCAGAGATGATTGGCTGGGAGAGCTCTGTGCTCCTCCCTTGCAAGGATCCAACAGGGAGAAATGCCATTGCCCAGAAAATTGATAGAATCAAAACAAAAAACAGGAGCTCCTACTACATTGCTTGTAAATGCCTGAATTTGGGGTGGGGTGGGGGGGAGAATCCTAGATTATTGGGTGGAGGAAGTTTTGTAATTCCCAAGCATCTTGGATTTCTTGTACAGTTTCAGAAAATCATGATAATGACCCCAAACAGTTATTTAGTCAGCTCAGGATTTTTTTAAATACATACCACTCAATGTGATAGCAAATACAATAAAGATTTATAAAATAATTTACAAATTGAAAATGCTATATAAGTTCTAATAAGCCTTAGCAAACTTTTTTCAACAGCCATAGATCTGTCTCTTATTACTACAGCCAGGTAGTGGATGACTGGGGACAAGTTGTTCCTCAGTTTGTTCCTCCAGGATATCCAGAACTGATTACTGCCATGCACTAGATAGTGTTGATCACAGGTCTGATGGTATCTGACATTTCTAAGGGCTGTTTTAAACATTAATTGGGAGCAACTCTGAGTTTGCCACCAGGTTTATACACAACTGAAATGTAGCCATCCTGTTTTCTTGGTCAGTGTACTTGCATGCACGTCATGCATATTTGCAAGTCCTTTTTCCCCCTTTGCTGCTTCAGTTTATGTTATTAGATGTACACCTAATGTGTTACATGTTCTTTTGGATCTTAAAGTTTGTTAGTTTAGCCATGGGAAAAACCATTTTCTTCTGTTATTCTTTTCTGTTAACCTCTATTACCACTTTCAGAACGACTTTCAAGGTATTAGGAAAACAAAGACACACCCCCAACAATGGATTTCTGTATGGATGCACCTTGTAAAGAGATTATCTTCATTCACTCTTTTTATAAAGTTCCCAGAAGGGTAAGCACTTTCCCAATGCACAGAAGCAATTTTTCTTTTCAATGAATCCTGTGGCTCAAATCTAAAAACCTTTGCTCTCCAAGGAACACTTTCCAAAGGTTTGCTTACTTCTTGAGTCCTGATAGACAGCTTGTTTTTTTTTTAAAGTTGAATTGCTGCTTTTGAATGTTGTACTGCTTTATATTTGAAGGGCAAGCAGCTCTAATTAATGAGGAAGCCTGCCATATTTCATTATGGTGAGTGATCTTCTGTTTAGGCATTTAGGTTCTCTTTTCCCCCCACAATGCAGTCCCAAATATGCCCTGACCTGGATAGCTCAGGCAAGCCTGATCTCATCAGATCTTGGAAGCTAAGCAGAGTTGGCCTTGGTTAGCAATTGGATGTGAGACCTTCAATGAAGACCAGGATTGCAGAGGCAGGTAATCGAAAACCACCTCTGTTAGTCTCTTGCCATGAAAACCCCACCAGGGGTTGCCATAAGTCAATTATTTATTGACGGCAGTCTCCACCACCACCAGCCCACTTATAGGCTTGCTGTGGGCACAGAACTAGCTCCCGTGGATCTCTAGCCAGGGAACTGTTGAGTCCTCTCCCATAAAGAAGAATTTTGCCTCTTTGTGCATAACTTGAGGAGAAAACTGAATGCCATCTATCTCAATTTTCTTCTGACTGATGCATTGTTAGAAGACCCATTTTAGTCTCTTGAGATGCGCTTCAGTATCTTTTTCTGTCTTCAACCTAAAGCAGCAGCAGTTGTAGCAGTAGAGTTTGTAACTAATGTAATTTAGTGAAATTAATGGGCTTATTCTGGAGTAATTCTGCATAGAAGTGCACTGTCACTCCTCATTATAAATTTTCTCCTGGGTTATCTTATGTGTAAGCCATGTATGGTTCAGCAACCTTTCTTCAAACATTATAAGTCCCGGGACTGCAGACACTCCCATCACCAGATGAAATAACTTTTGCCTTCAGTGATTGGAAAAGGCCTGTAATACCAAGGCCTGTTCATTGTAGTCAGCTGTCATGGACCAGAGTATGGACGACTCCTCATCAGGTGGAGGCCAGAGAATCAGAGGAGGAGGCCACTGGGCAGCTAACCATCACTACTGAAAGAGGCAATTGAGATACCTCAAGGAACCCCAAGATTGAGTCAGCCCACTCATCCAGGGATACAGCCCTGCCTTCTGATTTGAACTTGGACCCTGAACCATCCACCCCAGAGCCTGTTGCCGAACCAGAGGTTTCTCACCCACCTCAAGTCCTGAACAACCTTAGTCCTGTCTCAGTATTCACTGCCATAAGCTAGAGCAGCATCTTTAACTACTGGCAGCCTGCACACGGAGAGGGGACCTGTATCTCCATTTTCTTAAAACAATATTTTAAGATCTTATTCCACCATCAACTTTTGCTGAAACAACATCCATGCTACACTGTTGGCTTCCGCTGTAGTAACTCAATTCTTGCCTTGATTCCTGGAACTTAGCAAACCAAATAAGGAGATTTTATGCCTCTGAGCTTTACTCTGGGAAAAATCCTTGTGGCTCATATGATGCCATCTACCCCAGTCCATATCAGGTCCTCGGGCTTCAGTGTCTTTGTCATCTGGATCCAGAGCTCCATACATGGTTTCTGGTTGGTGATGGAGCCTCCACACATAGGGATTTTCTACACACTTCCTTTTCTGCACACTACCCACCTCCCCAACTTTTCCCTTCCACACCACTCAGCTGGGGGTATGACACAGAGAGCTTTTGTACAACAGTCCCTCCCATCATTTTGGCTCAGCTTTGTTTTTGCTATTCCAAATAGATAAGCTGTTTGTATGCTGAGGTAAAGTAGTCATAAAGAACTTTTACTAGCAAATGGTGAGAGTTCCCTGATCACTTCTGACATTATTTATTGTCTTTACTATTCTTGATTTTTTTAAAAAAATGTGTCCCAATTATTTGCTTTATGTTTATAAATTTGATGAAGGGGGGGTTGGAGTTTCATTGTGCAGCTGTGATACAGAACTTGGACCCATGCACTATATCTCATGGTAAGAAATAAAATTCCTCAAAATCAACACAACCAACAAAAAAAGTTTGCTTGATAAATAGAAAAAAATGTTTGGGGCTGTGTCCCCCCCCACACACTTATAATAAGCAGATTAACTGGGTTTAATAGTATGAAATTGTCACTTATCAGTTTGTCAGGGAGATCTCTGCTGCAAAATGACATACTCCAAGCAGAGTTGTTTGACAGGGGGCAGGTTCCTAACGAGAGAAGAAGGTGGGGATAAGGGAATTATTTGACACTTATATTTTGAAATATAATGAAGTGTGATTTATCTTCCTTTGCCAGTGTCTGCTACCAATTTTCAATTTATATTAATAGCTGTGGAAATGACAGCATTTACTGTCGTATACATTGGCTCATTATTAACGCTATGCCTGACTTGACAGGACAATTTTTCTATTGTTATTATTACAACTCACAACACACACATTTATATTAAATATATGTCAGCCATCTCGTCTGATCACCTTTGGCTCATCTGACTAGTTAATTTGCGCATTATCATATTTGGAGGTTTAATTCTCTCAACATCAAAATCCCACAAGGAGAAACAAATTAACACTCCACCAGGGACGCCTTTAGGACAAGAGAAAGACGACTTCATCTTTTATAACTAGAAGTCATTCCTGGTTTTGTGAAGTTTATGTATTTGGTGTTTTTTAGAGGATTTCCCCCCCCCCCTCTCTCCAAAATCATTTTGTCTCAATGGTATTTTAATTGTTCCAGTAATCAAGTTTGCTGAAGGAAAGGGCTCTCATCAAATTTACTACATCCGTTCTAGCCAAGTATAATACAAATGTGATTTATGTGAAAAAAACAACCTTGGATCTTACTCAATCACATCATCAGTTTTAATCTGGCTGCCTAATCAGTAGCAGACAAGAGGGTTGCTGTGGGTTTCCCCCCTCTTCTTATATGACTTTGTCTCCAGACGGTTGGCATGTTACCCAGCATGACGACAATATCTTTCCATTTCTCATCACTTTTGTTGCAAAAGCGTCTTTCTTGCTTTTGTAGAAAAGTGTTACAAAGAAAGGGATTTTGGGAGCCAAGACCTGTCTTCAGGCTTTCACTGGTATCTAAGGAACCGTCTCAGATACGCAGGCTAAAAAGCAAGGCCTTGTGTCAACTTATGTTTTATGCAAAACTGTCTACCCAATTCATGAAAAGTTCTGCGGAGTTCATAAGGAAGGTGATTTGGCTTCCAGCGTACAAAGGGATATTAATGCTTTTTAGGGTGGTGGTGGAGGTTTGTACTATGGCTCATTTGCACATTTAATTATTTTTAAATGTTTGAGCCCACCACATGGCTTCAAAGATGGCTAACAACACACAAAAATGATGACAAAGAAACCCTGTATAATAATACATCTATTCAGGAAAACCATATAATAACAATAAAAACCATTAACAACAACATATGAAGCTGCCTTATACTGGATCAGACCGTCAGTCTATCAAGGTCAGTATTGTCTACTCAGACTTCCAGGGCTCTCCAGAGTCTCATGCAGAGGTCTGACACTTCATCTTGAACCTGGTCCCTTCTGCATGTCAAGAAGATTCTGTACCTCTGAGATATGGCATCTCTCCTAGCCTCTATAATCTATTTATCTCCCTTGTAATAAATATATATCATTCTCAGCATGGCCACATTTGTGGATATATAAATCTAGAGAATGGGGCAATGAACAAACAAGACAGATCTTTCAACAAATCTGAAAAACAAACAAACCAGGTTTGCAGAATAATCTGAAATCTTAAAAAAAAAATAGAAGCAGTGCCTGTAGCTTTAAGAAACAAAGTCATCTGAAGTTCCTCTGGCAATTGTGGCTGTTGCTAGGAAACTACAGCAGTGTTGCCAGCTTTCCATAGTTTCTGTTAGTAAAAGACAGAGGGAGGGTATAGGGCCGTTTGCAGCGCTGTTTTAGCACCTGACAGAAGACTCATCAAGGCCAGGCCTGGCACCAGCCACCATACTACTTACTACCACCAGATTTACGTGACTCACTTGGGCTCAGCTAGTTGCTACTGTTCAACAGCAGCCACCCAATGAAATCCAGTGTTGTATAGTGGTTAGATCCAGAAGAGTTAGCCGTGTTAGTCTGTAGTCGCAAAATCAAAAAGAGTCCAGTAGCACCTTTAAGACTAACCAATTTTATTGTAGCATAAGCTTTCGAGAATGAAGTTCTCTTCGTCAGATGCATGGTGCTACAATAAAATTGGTTAGTCTTAAAGGTGCTACTGGACTCTTTTTGGTATAGTGGTTAGAGTTTCAGATTAGGATCTGGGAGACCTGGGTTTGAATCCCCACCTAAATATTGAAGTTTATTGTTGGTATTCTGTGCAGTCCTGCCAATTGGAAGTTTTTTGCAGCTTTAAATCTTCTAAGGGCACCTCTCCCCCTCCTGAATGCATGTGTGGCCATTTCCTGCTGAAACAGCCTGCATTCCAGGAGAGGTGGAGCTCCAGACCATCATTTCCTCTTTTGCCACCAGCCTGAGAGGTTCTACTGCAGCGTGCTCCTTTGTTTTTCTTGGCCCCCTAGGCCAGGTTTTCCTCTCATGCTGCTGATTGCTAACAGAGAGAGTGAGAGAGAGAGAGCTGGAGATGTTCAAACTTGGGGAAGGACACAGTGTGAACTAATGAAAACACTGCCAAAACTTCACCCCCAAGGCTCGGGCAGAAAGAGGCTCAAAGCCGTCCTGTGGTAACATCTTTATTGGAATCGACTAGCCCTTCCACGAAAGCTGCTAGGTCTTGCACAGCTAGCTGATTGGTTGGATCCAATTACACCATCTGCCCTGACATCGAGGGCCCTATGCCCATCAGCATTAACGTTGGCATCTCAGATCCAACAACATCATTCAGCTCCAGAGACTCGGAGCCCATTGGATCAGTCTTGGATTAGACAACACCATACTACATCGGGTACTCCGAGCCTCTCATATCTGACTCAAACACTTAGAACCTGATGGTGCTCGAAGTTGAGGGAATTGTCAGTTTTTCTTGTCATAGCTACACCTGTATCTTGGCTGTTCACTTGGATCTGAATGTAGAAATATCTAAATTAATGGAGGAACTGACTTTGGAATTCTCAGAGCCTCCAAGAAAGAAAGCCAGGTCCAAATTTCAGCATTCTTCCAAATGGAAGGAGACTTCTAGCAGGAAGGTTAATATTGAGGTGGAAGCAAATGAAGTTGAAATCATTGAGGCACCATGTACACCTTCCCTATGCTCAAAATTGCCCTCTGGCTATTCTTCTGAGGAAGAAGGGGAATTATCAAGAGCACCACTGGTTCCACTGATTCCAAGGCATTATGTTCAGAGGCAAGATATGCACCAGCCCTGCTGTACACGTAGATGTCCATCATGGTTTCATCAGAAGATGTTACCAGATTATGTCATTGATTTGGGAAAACCATACCAGACAGACTCTGTTGGATCCACCCTGGAAGGCTTCACACAAACTAAACCACATCAGCTCCAGCAATCCATTCCAAAATCTTCTGTGGCCTTCCCGTTAACGAGTTGGACACTGAACCTTATTAGATTGAATAGAGCCCAACTTTACCATCTGATCACTCTCCTGATTAGGCAGTGGGTGACATCAGATAGGTTTCACCCACTGATGGTTTTCGGCTATATGCTGAATAGATGCTCCATATGGACAGATTGCTAGACATTAATGTGTCTACTGATGTGTTATCTAAAATACTGCAGCATCTTTATTTGGGTAACCCTGCCAATATTGCTTTCCCTATGATTGAGGGATTTGTGGAACTAATGTCTTCTCTGTGAGAGAAACTGTAATCTACCCCACCCACATCCAAAAAAGTCGAGGGCCTTTATAGGACTAAAGAAGATAAATGCCCTTAGTTGTTCATCCAATCCCCATTGTGATCACTTGTCACTGAAGAGATGGAGTCCAGACATTGGCAGGGACCCCATTCCATACCTGCCGATAGAGAGGGGAAGAAACTTGGTGGGATTAGACAGAAGATCTACACTTTATTAGCCTTTAATATAAAGATTCCAAATTATTCTGTAATTATGGGGGCTTACCAAATATTTCTCTAGAACAAGATGGCAGCATATAGTCACTGTTTGCCAGAGGATCAGAGAGTTCTGGTCAAGGTGGTCCAGGAGGAGGCACTGAGGCTGTCCAAAAAGCAAATTATTGCTGGCAGGAATGTGGCCGACTCATCCACTAGAGCGTTGACCTTGGTGTTAGTGCTTAGGAGTCAAGTATGGCTCCGATCAATGGCTTTGCTTATAGAGACGCATAACAGAGTGGAAGATTTACCATTCAAACGTCAAACACTATTGTCTGTGAAAACTGATGATTATCTTTCGCAGAAGCAAAAGGATCAACAGACTGTGAGGTCTTATGGGGTCCTGTCACCAAATGAGCAATTGGGGTCAAAACCTCCCTATAGACAACATCAATATTACAAGAGCTGTTATTATAGATACAAGCCATATTAATACCCTCATGGCCACTTAGTTCTGGTCAACGAAGGGCGATATCAAAGACAAAAGCCATCGCCATAAGTAGAGGAAGGGTGCCCATCCTTCCTTGAAAAGGATCATGCTCAGAATCCAAAACAGTTCTAACTAGAACGGGAACAATATGTAGTGTTTTGTGATAGGCTCGTCTCTGTGCATTCAGCTTGGGGCCTTATCAAACTCAGATATTTGGGTATTGGAGATAGTTGAAAATAATTACAAAATTGAATTTGACAGTTTATCGCATCTGAGTCTTCCTCCTAAATCTATGCAGACTTCCTCACCTGCTTTAGCCATAAAGTGGCAGCATTATTAGAGAAAGTTCAGTGCAACAGGTCCCATTATCTGAATCCTGTCTGGGGTTCTATTGGCTTTTCCTAGTCCAGAAAAAAGATGGTGGTTTTAGACCCATTTTGGACTTAATGAAACAGATTTCATAGAATCATAGAATCATAGAGTTGGAAGGAGCCATACAGACCATCTAGTCCAACCCCCTGCCCAGTGCAGGATCAGCCTAAAGCATCTCTGACAAATATTCATCCAGCCTCTTCTTGAAAACTGCCAGTGAGGGCAGCTCACCACCTCCCTAGGCAGCTGATTCCACTTTTGAACTACTCTGACTGTGAAAATTTTTTCCCTAATATCCAGCCGGTACCTTTGTGCATGTAATTTAAGCCCATTGCTTCGGGTCCTACCCTCTGCTGCCAACTTGAACAGCTCCCTGCCCTCCTCCAAATGACAGCCTTTCAAATATTTAAAGAGAGTAATCATGACCCCCTCAATCTCCTCTTCAAACTAAACATTCCCAAGGTCCTCAGCCTTTCCTCGTAGGGCTCAGTCTCCAGACCTCTTATCATCCTCGTCGTTCTCCTCTGCACCCTCTCGATTTTGTCCACATCCTTTTTGAAGTGAGGCCTCCAGAACTGCACACAATACTCCAGGTGCGGCCTGACCAAGGCAGTTTAGAGAGGGGCTATGACCTCCTGCGATTTCGACGTTATGGCCCCTTTGATACAACCCAAGACTGAATTAGCCTTTTGCCACCGCATCACACTGACTGCTCATATTTAGTTTACAGTCCACTCTTACCCCAAGATCCCTTTCACATAGACTACTGCCCAGAAGTGTATCCCCCATGCAGTATTTGTGCTTCCCATTTTTGTGGCCCAGATGTAATACTGTGCACTTGTCTTTGTTGATTTGCATCCCATTCGCAACTGCCAACTTCTCCAGAGTATTCAGGTCTTGTTGAATTTTAATTCTATCTTCTTGGGTGTTTGCTACTTCTCCCAATTTGGTATCATCAGCAAATTTAATGAGCAGCCCTTCCGCTCTTTCATCCAGATCATTGATAAAAATATTGAAAAGTACCGGGTCCAAAACCAAGCCCTGTGGCACCCCACTAGACACCTCCCTCCAATCTGATGATACGCCGTTGACCACCACTCTTTTAGTGTGGTCCTCTAACCAGTTCCCTATCCACCGAACTGTCCTATAGTCCAGTCCACAGTCTTCCAGTTTGCCCATCAGAATGTCATGAGGGTTTTGTTGGGGTATGCAGATTTAGGATGGTGACCCTTAATATGGTTTTACATACCCTTAATATGGTTTTACATATTAATATGGTTTTACATATCCCGACTCTTGGTTTGCAGTGCTGAACCTGAAAGATGCATATTTTCACATATCCATTCATTCTTCCCACAGAAAATTTTTGAGTATTCTGTTTGAAGGGAACATACCAGGTTCTACCATTTGGATTGGCCACTGCTCCTAGCGTCTTTACAAAATGCATGTCAGTGGAGGTTGCCTAGCTTAGAACCCAGGGATGCTCCATATATCCTTACTAGCTTGATGCCCATGCTTTGATACGGTATTTAACTACTTTAAATCCAGTTATAATATTTAAGTGTGTCAGTTTCTGTTCCATGGATCTTCCCCAAAATATCTGCACTGATCAGATTAGGCAGAAACAGATTCAATAAACGGATTTTTTTAAATTCAGGAATCACAGTACAACCAACTAACATAAGGCAATTGCCGAGAATGACTGTTTAACTGTAACAATGCTGACTATATACTCCTTGCCCCTCCCTTTTCCTATGGAATGGAATTCTTGGCTTTCACAGCTTTTCAGTGCTAGAAAACTAAACTGCAACTATGTAACTTCTATCTTCTATGCCAGACAGGTTAACCCCTGTCTGACAAAGTGTATGTAACATTTTTTGGTTTGTGGGGTTTGTTTTTTAGTTGGTTTTGTAGTATAATAGCATAGTACCCAAGCTTCACAAAAGTGTTTGAATATAGCAAAGCATGTTGATGCCTAAAACTGATTAAGTGAATTTTGAAATGTAACATTTATTGAAGAGATTTTAAAAGGAAAAATTGTTGTGCAAGAAATAAAGTGAAAAATACGTACAACCGGTTTTCTTCTACTGAAGGACCTCTTTGGTAGTTTTCCCCTCAGGTGCTAGGATCTCCAGGCTGCTGGGTGAGCTCACTCAGGAGCAGGCCACATAGAACTGCCCATGTGAGAAGCAATCCTCCCTCAAGTCTATTACTGCCACCTTCAGTGTCTGCACCTGGGACTTGTTGGTCGTTATAGCAAAGCAGGCCTTGAGGGGGAACTGCAATCTCTTGAACTTGAAGAGGTAATCTGATGGTATGAATGGTATGTGTGGTCTGAACACCGACTCCCCGCGAGCACTGCCAGTGAACAACGTGGCCTCAGTGATGTTCCTGTGGAGGCTTTCATTCGTAGTCTGATGCCATTGCAGAGTTTGGGTGGGCTGAGGTTCTGGAGCAGCATCACTGGAGCCCCCAGTTTGAGGAGAAGCTTGTGGGCTGAGAAGCAGGAGGGTTGAGCATGTTGAGGAACTTCACAGGGTAGTGGACTGCATCATCCATTTGCACCACTGAGTTCGCAATCTGTACTCCATTTTTGCCCCTTCGAGGGAGTTAAGTTGTGTTTCATTAATGATGGCAGCCTTGTCATTCTTGGGGGTCAGAATGGCATGCTTGCACAGCCTGTCCATGGACTTCTCTGTGATAGTGATGATATCAGGGTATATCATGGCTGTTAGATCTGCTAGGGTCGTCACTAGTGTGCCCAGACCTGCAGGGATGGTTACCTTTCCCTTAGACTCGAGACTTGCTGGTACTTGGCCACTGCTGCTCAGTGCACCGCAGGAGTACGATGTGCATATTTCTTTGCCACATCTCTAAGTTACTTCCTCCTTTTAGCATCGGTATATCTTGCATATCTGCCAGGAGGCTTCTTGGGAGCAGTAAGAAGTGATGGCTGCAAGAGGTGTGAGGTGGAGTTGGAGTGAGGGAGGGGTGGGGTGGTGGGCACTTTGGTATGTTCATGTGAGAGGTTCGCATTGAAATGGCCCCTAGAAAGGTCTTGCACTATCTCCTCATGAATATTTAAAAACTCAGTTGCCATACTAACTTTTATATAAAATCCCTTTTCGGGAGTCTTGTACTGTCTTTCTTCAACTGTCTGCAGTTTCCTTTACCTGATTTTTACCTCAGAACACAGAGTTCCACAGCTGACTCATCAGGGAGGGGGAGGGTGTGAGCAGGCAGGAGCCCGCTAGCCACACTGGAAAGCCAGGCCCCACAGGGAGATTGGCAACCCTAGAGGGGAAGACTGGGAGGTGTATTTTTACCTCAGGACACATTAATTGACTCCCAATAGCAACTCTATACTCTTTAGAATGTTGGGGAGATGACCAATCAGACTGCATATGCAAATGACCTCAGGGAAGAGTGGCAGTTGGCGGGGGTGGGGGAGAGGAGCATCCTGCCAGCCACACACGGAAGCTGTATCCCTATGGGAAAACACATTTTACCCTTTTTACCCTCTTAGGGGGCGAATTTCTTAAAATCCCTTTCTAGTGAGCCTCAACATCACAAAAGGAACGTGCTCCCAAATTTTACATTTCTAGATCCAGGGCTTTGAGCTGGGCGTTGATGAGTCAGTCAGGAAACTTTTCTTTATATACATAAATTTAGACGATTGGTTTGATATTGGCTCATTCCAGAGATCTCCTACAGGAACAGATAAGATTGATAATAGAGATGTGCCAAAACTTGGGCTTCTTTTGTTTTCAATGAGAAATTTTTATTTTATTCGTAATATTAAGAGACCCGTAAAAAGGGCAAAGGAATAAAAGAAAAAAGTAAAGAAAAAAGAATACAAAAAAAGATAGACAAATGTTAGAAATAACAAAGAACAGTAATACCTGTTCCATTTTCCATTTTTCTCTACAACACCTGTCATATTTTAACACACATTATACTTTTAGTTTTGATATCTCCAAAATTTACCTTTTCTAGTACTGCTCCCCTTTTATTTATTTTTCCCAAATTTATCTTCTTAAAAATAACAGCCATAAATCATTAGTTCATTTTTCCTTGTCTCCCGCAGGAAGTCAATAAGGGGTTTCCAGTTAACCGTAGAAACAGTGTTTTATCTCTGATCATAACTGTAAATTTAGCCATCTCCACTAACTCCGTCATTTTCATAATCCAGTCCTCGATTGAAAGCAAATACTGTCCTTTTTTATTTTTGCACATATAAAAGCCTAGCTCCCAATTTCATATATAGAAATAAAATACCATGTTGATTTTCCAACTGTTTATCCATTAATCCCAACAAAAAGGTTTCGGGTTTAAATTGTATATTGATCTTCAACGGTTTTTGTATTAGTATAAGAATTTGTGACCAAAATTTTTTAACTTTAGAGCAAGTCCACCAAAGATGATAAAATGTTCCTTCATGTTGCTCACATTTCCAACTTTTGTTTCAATACCTTTACTCATTTTTGCCAATTTGTCAGGAGACATATACCACTGATACATCATTTTATAGAACCAAAACTTGGGGATTCTTAATAAATGTTAAGAAGTCTAATCTGAACCCTTCTATGAGGGTGCAATTGATAGGAATAGTCCTTGATGCTTCTCTGAACAGGGCTTTTCAGCCATCAGAGAGAGCACTAAATTTTTTAGTGAGATCCTTTACAGTCTGTAGATTTCAGCTAGTACTGAAAATTCAGACTATCCTGGGTCTCATGGCAGCTACCGCAGCTGTAACAACTTTAGGCAGATTGTAGATGAGGAGATTACAACTTTTGATTTCTGTTAGTTCACCTAAGATTGAGGCTACAATCACTACAGACACCTCTCTGCATGGTTAAGGGGCCCACTGTGGATGCTATTCTCCTCATGACGTATTGCTGGAAAATGAACAGAGATTACATATCAACATTCAGTTTTATCCACCTCACAGTATTGTTGTGAGGGATAAAAATGGAGACACTGTGATGTAGTGATTAGGATGTTGAACTGGGCTGACTGCCACCTCTGCCATGAAAGTTTCCTGGGTGACCTTGAGCCAGTCACATACTTTTGTCCTAACCAATCTCACACGTTGTTGTGAAGATAAAATGGACAAGAAGAGATCAGTTGCTCATCTTTCCAGCCTCTCCCCCTTCCTGTGCACTGATGGAAGAGGAAGATTTTGCTCTTGCAAAGTGTAGTCTCCCAACCTGCATGGCTATTTCTTCACCACTTGGGCTCTATGACCCCAGGAAAATGATAACTAAGAAGTATACGTTAAGAATTAATGCGCATGTTAGCTAATTTGTAGGGGATTTTTTTTTTACATAATTACAGTCCTAGTACGTAATCGCAGTTCAGTGTCAGTTGGACGCTTTATACAATTAATATTGGCTGAAAATTTCGCCACTTCCAGATGAGGGGAGCTTGTTTCTTAGGACTTGTTCAGCACAGTATCCTATCCTAGATACTTTTTTGAACTTGTTTCAGCCGTTTGTGCGTTCAGTCAGTAAATCAGCAGCTGACAGTGAGCAGGATGCACCAATGCCTGTTAAGGCCTCTTCCACATGAGATGAATGATTAATGATGATAATGATGATGCTGGATCCAGCTCATAGTATTCTGCTGTGTATCTGTACAGAACACAGTCGATCCTCAACAGCATAAGCAAAGATGTTCTAAATTAACTTTCTTGTGGGAAGTAGGGGTTTCAGTTTCTGCCCTTTGCATGAGCAGCCATCTGTGGAATTCCTGATCGTCTTCGTCCTTCTGTGCAGCCCCACATTGGGACTGCGCAGGCGCAGGCCAGCCGCGGAAAAGATTTTTCTAGCTCTAAGAGATGTGAGGGGGACGTTCGGATCCACCGCGCATGCGCGCCGGTGTTCCCGCCAATTTTGAATGCATATATATCCGAACGTCCCCGGCATTCCCTCAGTTCCTTTTTCGCCGCCGTCGAAAAGGTTCTTATTGTCTAGCGTTCGTTTCCAGCGTCTCTTCGGAGTTTTGGATCGTTTCTTCTGCTGGTCGGTATTTTCCCCTTGTCAGTCGGGAGATACCGTTCATTATGTCGCAGACATCTTTGTTTAAAAAGTGTCATAAATGCGGCACTAAGATGACCCATTCGGACGGCCATGAGCTCTGCCTCATCTGCCTGGGCGAGGGGCATGTTGTCGAGCGCTGCTCCATTTGTATGTCCTTCACTCCGAAGGCAAGGAGTGATCGGAAGGCCAGGCTCCGTGCCTTCTTGTGGGATGCCAACCTTCTCCCCCCCAAGCCATCGGGCTCTTCGGGAGATAGGCCGCGCTCCGCCGCTCCGTCACCGGCGCCGTCTCGTAAGTCGCCAGAGCCGCTCCCCTCGGAACCGACGGGGCAACCCGTTCCGGAGGCCCGACCTGATTCCGGTTCCGGGGATCGTCCTTCGAGCCGGAAGGCCAAGAAGCGTTCCGCTCCCAAGCCGAAGTCCTCCTCCAAGCCTTCGGTTCCGGAGGCTGTTTCGGAGCCCCCGTCCAAGAAGGCCAAGGCGAAGTCGAGGGCCAAGGGCCGTGCATTGTCCCCAGCTCCGACTGTGCTGCCTGGTTCTCCGGCCGAACCAGTCCTGATACCCGACGATGTGGTGAGTCTCCACACCCCGTCGCCTCCTTGCACGCCTCCTCCGTCGGTTCCCGAGGAATTTATGCCGTTTCCGCCTTTCCCGGAACCGTTCCAATCTTTTGAGCGCTCCCTGCCGTCCGCCCCGGCGCCTTCAGAGGCCTCCGTTCCACTGCCGTCTACCTCGTCGGTTCCGATGCCTCTTCGCTGGCCTGCCCCGGTGCCTGCTCCTCTGCCCCCTTGCCAACCGGTCGCGGGGGTTGGGAACATGACCTCCTGGCAGGATTTTGTGGCGTGGTTCCAGCAGTCGCTGCCCTTCCTGCAACATCCGTCGGTTCCGATGGTCTCCGTTCCGGCTCAGCCAGTCGGGCTCCCAGCACCCGCTCCTCCACCTCCGGGCTTGCCTCTGCGACCGCCGGTTCCTGCAACTTATCCGTCGGCCCCGACCGCTCACCGGTCTTCGGTTCCGACGCAAACCTCGCCGGAGTTTTCGGATTCCGAGGATGATGAAGGTCTGGCGTCACCGTCGGAGTGCTCTTCAGACGCGGCCTCGGATCCTTCCCCGGATGACACCGTGGGTGGGCCCCGCTCATCGTCCCCGAATGACGATTACAGGCTATTCTCCGAACAAATGGTGCGGATGGCCGCCGCGCTGGAGATAGACGTCTCCTCCACGACCTCCAAGCCCAAGAGTAAGCTGCTGGAGGCGCTGTATTCCGGGTCCCCCGCGTCGGTGGCGTTTCCCCCTGTGGAGGATTTTGTTGATAACGCTCTCGCGCTCTGGCAGACGCCGGCGTCCCTGTCCGCGACGGCAAAGAAGGTGGAACGGTACTACCGTTTAAAGCAAGATGATTGCCCGTACCTCTTCAATCACCCGAAACCCTCGTCGATCGTGGCTGAGGAGGGTCAGGCTCGGTTCCGTTCCGGTTCCTCGTCGGCCCCGGCGGACCGAGAAGGCAGAAAGCTGGATGGCGTGGGCAGGAAACTCTACTCATCCGCGTCTCTGGGATTCCGTATTGCCAACTTCCAGGCCATAATGGGATCCTATAATCTATTCCTGTGGAAGAGGCTGTCCTCTTACCTCTCCGACCTCCCGGAGGATCGCCGCCACCTGGTTAAGGCCCTCCAAGCCGAGGCCGTGAAGCTGTCAAAACAGCAAATGACAGCTGGCAAGGACGCCGCCGACTCTGCAGCGCGAGCGATGGCAACTTCGGTGGTCTTGCGTCGGCACGCCTGGCTCCGGTCCACGGCCCTGCCTCCAGAGAAGAAGGCGAAGGTGGAGGACTTCCCGTTCGAGGGGCCCCAGCTCTTCTCGGAGAAGACGGATGAGTCCCTCTCCCTGATGAAGAAGAATCAGCAGACGGCCAAGTCCCTCGGGGTCGCCCCTTCAGCCCAGTCGTCGGGTCCGAGGTATCGCTACGGTCGGTTCCGATCCTACCAGACCCCTTACCAGCCTTACCAGCAGCGTCAAGGGCGCTTCTTCTCGGGCCAGTCCTACGGTCACCGATCCTACTCTGCCCAGCAGCGTCACCCTTCCAGGCGCTCCGGCCGGTCCAAGGGCAGGCAACAGCCCTCTTCGCCCAAGCCTTCAACCTCGGCGCAGAAGCCCTCGGTCTTCTGACTACGCCTGGACGCTCCCCCGTTGGCCTCCGAGGGTGCTTCCTCTGCTGCCCAGTTTCTGGACAGGCTTCGACCTTTTTTGCCCTGTTGGCAACGTGTTACTTCTGACGCTTGGGTCCTGTCCATTGTGGCCCATGGTTACAAGTTAATGTTTACGGATGCACCCCCTCTCTCTCTCCCTCCCCGTTGTTCTCCATGTTGTGATGTTGTGTTACACAATAATGTTATGGAGTTGGTTACCAAAGGTGCTGTCCGGGTGGTCAATGTCTCTACTTCCCCCTGGGGATTTTATTCCAGATACTTCCTTGTGGATAAGAAGGGTGGAGGTTCCCGGCCTATCTTAGACCTTCGAGGCCTCAATGGTTATTTGAAGGCTGAGAAGTTTCGCATGCTGACCCTGGCGCGAGTCATGGAACTCCTGAAAGTGGGCGTCTGGCTGGCCATTCTAGACCTGAAGGATGCCTACTTCCACATTTCTATATTTGAGGGCCACAGGAAATACCTGCGGTTTGTGTATGGGGATTCTGTGTATGAATATACAGTGTTGCCCTTCGGGCTAGCCTCTGCACCCAGAGTGTTCACAAAGTGCATGGCCACCGTAGTGGCATACCTGCGGTCCCAGGGTTGCTTTATCTACCCGTACCTGGATGACTGGCTCCTGGTGGGACCCTCACCTGACTCTCTCCAGGCCCATATTGCCCTCACTTTGTCCGTGCTGGCTAGGCTGGGCTTGGTGGTTAATGGGGATAAGTCTATCCTGACCCCAGGCATGGCCATTAGGTTTATTGGGGTCCATTTCAATTCCCTGCTGGGTAGAGCCTACCTGCCCCCAGACCGGTTGGCCAGGCTTTCCGCTTTGGCCCGGCATTTTATGCATTGCCGGTATCAGACTGCCCTTTTGGTTCAGACTCTGTTGGGCCTTATGGCCTCCACCACAGGGGTGGTTTTCTTTGCGCGCCTGCGTATGAGGCCTCTGCAAAACTGGTTTGTCCGGAGGTACAACCCCCTCGCCATGGGTCAGCACCAGAGGTTTTCCATCCCCAGGGTGGTGCTGCGCTCTCTGGCCTGGTGGACTGTCCCTGGGAACCTGTCTGAAGGTTGTCCTTTCGGCCCCTTCCTACCTGAGGTCACGGTTTATACCGATGCCTCCAACTTGGGATGGGGGGGGCGCTGTGGACAGCTTTCGGCTCAGGGCATCTGGTCCCCATCTGAGGCATCCATGCATATCAACCTTCTTGAGCTTAGGGCGATCCGTTACTCCCTCGCTTCTTTTGCAGATGCCATTCGGAACAGGAGGGTTCAGGTCCTGTCGGACAATACCACGGCCTGCTACTACCTCAACAAGCAGGGAGGGACGGTCTCGCTCAAGCTCTGCAAGGAGGCAACGACTCTATGGAATTGGGCCATGGTCAACAACGTCCTTCCCAGAGCCGTGCACATTGCCGGGGATCTCAACACCTCGGCGGATGCGCTGAGCAGGGTGTTTTTGCCTCAGCACGAGTGGTCCCTAAACAGGGTTTACCTCGACCAGGTTTTCCGCACATGGGGCACGCCGTTGGTCGACCTCTTCGCCACTGCCCGCAACAAACAGGCCCCGCTGTTCTGCTCCCGGGCCGGCATTGGCCGCCACTCCCTAGGGGATGCCTTCCAAATACCTTGGTCCCCAGGGCTCTTTTATGCCTTCCCGCCCTTCCCGCTCCTGTACAAGGTTCTTTCCAGGGTCAGGGCCTTCCGAACCCACTGTATCCTCGTTGCCCCTCGGTGGCCTCGCCAGGATTGGTTCCCCCTTTTACTTTCCCTGTCCCAGGGGCGATGCCTCTCCCTGCCTCACGCCCCGGACCTCTTAACCAGGGACGGGGTGTGGCATCACGATGTGGCTGTACTGAATCTGACTGCCTGGCTTCTGGGCACCCGGGAGTGAGCCTCTCTTCTGGAGTGCTTGGGGTGATCTTGAATGCCCGGAAACCGTCCACCAGGTTGTCCTATCAGAGGAAGTGGTCACGTTTTTCCCGGTGGTTGGCCCTGAAGGGGGTTTCTCCCTTTAGTTGCCCGCTTCCTGTCATCCTGGACTACCTCCTGGAACTCTGCTCCCAGGGCCTTGCGTTTTCCAGTGTTAAGGTCCACATGGCTGCAATCTCTGCCTTCCATGAGCAGATTGATGGGAAGACAGTTTTTACTCACTGGCTTTCCAAGCAGTTCCTGAAGGGCCTGTTCAAGACCTTCCCTCCTAGGGCCCATCCCATTCCGCAATGGAGTCTCTCCCTGGTTCTCTCCCGGCTGATGCTCCAGCCCTTTGAGCCTCTATCTTCTTGTCCCCTACCTTTGCTCACTCAGAAGGTGGCTTTCCTGGTAGCAATCACGTCCTCTAGGCGTGTTGGGGAGCTGTCTGCCCTGCGGTGTGACCCTCCCTTCCTGCAGTTTTTCCCTGGTACTGTCATGCTCCACACTAGCATGGAGTTTCTGCCCAAGGTAGTCTCAAGGTTTCACCTACAGCAAAAGGTGTTCCTCCCTTCCTTTTTTCCAACACCTTCATCCCCAGGGGAACGAGCACTACACACGTTGGATGTAAAGCGTGCTTTATTGTTTTATTTGCACCGCACCAAATGTTTCAGGAAGTCTCCTGCCCTGTTTGTGTGTTACTCTGGCCCTCGCAAGGGCTCACCTGCTTCTGCCCAGTCCATCTCTCGCTGGATTGTGTCTACGATTAAACTTTGCTATCGGCATGCTGGAGTCCAGTGTCCCTTGTTGGTTACCGCTCATTCCACTCGAGCGCAAGCTGCTTCTGCTGCCTTCCTACGAGGAGTGCCGCTCCGGGACGTCTGCCAAGCTGCGACATGGTCCACTGCAGACACTTTCATCAAGCACTATTCTGTGGATGTGCATGCACGACGTGACTCGGCTGTGGGCACAGCTGTCCTGCAGTCCTTGTTCAAGTAGACACTCACACCCGCCCCCATTGGTGAGATGCTAGTTACTCTCCCAATGTGGGGCTGCACAGAAGGACGAAGACGATAAACAGGGTTTCTCACCTGTAACTGTTGATCGTCGAGTCTCTTCTGTGCAGACACACATTCCCTCCCGCCTGCCCCGCTGTGAGTGCTTGGTTTCTTCCATTGTTTCTCCGGCGGCTCAGGTGAACTGAGGGAATGCCGGGGACGTTCGGATATATATGCATTCAAAATTGGCGGGAACACCGGCGCGCATGCGCGGTGGATCCGAACGTCCCCCTCACATCTCTTAGAGCTAGAAAAATCTTTTCCGCGGCTGGCCTGCGCCTGCGCAGTCCCAATGTGTGTCTGCACAGAAGAGACTCGACGATCAACAGTTACAGGTGAGAAACCCTGTTTTTACTGAGGCGTTCTTAGTGTTCCTTGAGGAAATGATTGTGACTGTGATCCTGGCTGCATGTTCTTTGAGAACCTTGTGTTTCTCACATGGAGCGTCCCCGTTTCTTTACAGGGAAGATAACCAGAAAGAAACTTGTTGCAGAGCCAGATGATGCTACTTATAACGAGTAGCTCTTCATGAACAATCAAATAGGTATCAGTAAGAAACACTATGTATGGTGTGAGATTTTATTTCACTTTAGTTGGAGTATGGCAGTCTGTTGCTTCAAAAATAGCTTATTGCTGATGTCTAACTACTTCACCTAAAAGTAATTGATGCAAATCTCACCAGTGAATTTTAGTTAATTCATCTTTCTTTTTCATCCTCTGTTTGTCTTGCCTGGTATGACTTGTGTAGTTTTCAGACAGGAATCTTAAAATTTAATTTACTTTGATGGCCTGGTATTAGCAGCAGTAGGATACATGACTGGTAAAGGGCTCTCATATTACAGCGTTTAATTTAAAAAATCATAATTCTGTTTTGTTTATCTATTATTATTCTGCAGTATTAAGTAGTTCTAAAAAGCAAAGAGACGGGTCCGAATCCAGAGTGTTAGGGATAAGCCAAGGGCAAATAACCTTTATAATACTTTATAACAAGAGAGGATGCTTTAAAATCCTCAGCTGATTGGCAGGAGGGTGACAGGCCAGTGGAACGGGGTGGGGTTGTTATCCTCATGCCATGATACCACTTCCTGCACAACCATTGGGATTACGCCTTCATGTGGGAACCAGGCAATACAATTCACCAGACCAGGAAGCACCTCTATTTATGGTGACAGATGAAGGGAATAGCAGGGGACTGTTAGCCCCTCAGTCAAGAAAAGGCCTGGAGCCTAATAAACCAATAGTGCATGGCATGGCCTGATTTGTCAAAGGCTTCTGTGGGGAAGTAACTCGGTTCCCCAATACCAGTTTGGTTACACAGAACCCCCATCCACTTGGGAGGAAAGAGTTAAATGTTTAGTTTAGGGTAAGGTAGTCAAGTTCAGAGGAGGAACAGAGAGAAATCTGCCCAATCATCATTCAAGACCATCCTTTTGTTTATTGTATTTTCAGATAGGAAGGTAACTCAATAATTCAGTTCAGGGTGCTTTTAATTTTTATTTTCTTAGTTTTTTGTATCACCAGTATTCCATTCTACCGTGTGTAAACTCATCCCTAAGCTTTGTGCTATTAGTCTGTAGAGAGTGTTTATTAGTAATAAAGATATTTTATCTTGAAAAGATCACAGCATGCTGTTAAACCTCATCCAAGGGCCAAGCTGCTCACCCACACAGTAATACCAAACTGGGCTAGAGGGATTGGCTGGGACTACGGCAGAGATTAGTTATTCCACACACGTGCACACACACAACCCCCACTTTCAGTGAATCAGACCAATGAGGGATTTGGGGGGGGGGTACACACATGATTTATTTACTTGTCTATTTAGAACATTGTGATGGGTTAGTGAACTATGGTAAGGATAGAAAAGAGATGTGTTAGGCTTCCCCAACAGTGGGTTCAAGCCCCCTTATGCTCACAGATATCCCAGCCTCTTGATGACTCACAGCTTGGAAACCAGGCAGGGTTGCGGAGTTGCAGGATCAGAGCAGGTCTTCGTGGATTGCCTCCTGTAGTTTTGCTTGTAGGGGTCGCTCAGTATGAACAGCCAGTGGCGGTGAGGACAACGGGCATAGACTGCCCACTTTCTATACCATAGGTATCAAGGATCAGAGGCCATTTGGACCTTGTTTTTGACCAGGTAGTACATTCAGTTGTGCAGTCAGTCCTGCACCTATATTCTAACACTCTGTTGGCTGGGAAAAATCTTACTTCGAAAAATTGGAGGTTCCAGTTCTGATTAAATTGGGCTGCAGTACAGGCTCAGTTTGCCTCTTGAATGGCCACCAGGGAATTTGCTTTGTTTATTCCTTAAGAATATTTGCCAAGTGTTTCAAATCATCATTGAGAATGCGACGGAATTGTAAATGAGCTGTGTTTTGCTAAGTTGGATCGAATACAAAGGTCACATATGTTTCAATTTCCTGAGTGGAGGAAGATAACTCTCTAAGAATTATATGTTAAGAATGAATGTGCATGTTAGCTAATTTGTAGGGGATTTTTTAAACACAAAAACCACCCCAGCATCAAATTATAGTTCAGTGTCAGCTGGAAACTTTACAGCTAATAACACTGACGGAAGGCATTGCAACTTTGCAGATGGGTGGAGCTTGTTTCCTAGGGCTTGTTCTGCACAGTATTGTATCCTAGATAATTTCCCAAATTTACTTCAGTGGTTTATGTGTTCAAGCAGTAAATCGGGAGCTGATAGCAAGCAGAATGAGGAGCACCAGTGCCTGGTAAGGTCTCTTCCACCTTAGGATGAATGATTAATGGTGATAATAACCTTTTATAGGTTGAGTTCACAATTCAGTGGGAAAATGCAGTACCCGGTGGCTGGCCTAAGATGATGAGCAAGGGTGGCTTAGATGGCTTGTTTCTGAGATAAAATAAATACGCCTTTAGAGTGGAGGAAACAGAAATGTTAAAGCAATGGTGGAGAGATTATCCTAGGATGGAAAGGTTCACGCATTTCGAGGACTAGACATGGATGAAATCAAGGCACAGCCTTGAAAATTAATGTTTTTAAAAATATTTTACTGGGAGGAGAGTAGTTTTCTAGAAACTGTTTTTCTCAATGTCTGGGGGGCAGGGGTGGAGATTGAAATTAGGTTTAAATATTTGTTATGCCCCCCCATATTGTTTATATTTGGTGAGGTTAATCATTAGTTCCAGCACACTCTTGATGCTACTTTGCTTTCTTATAGGTTGCGACAGGATTACGACAGAGCATGGATCTGAAAATGATATGCCAGTGATGCAAAGGCAGTGAGTATTAACTCTAATTTTGCATTAAAAACTGTAATAACACCCTTTCTAGATCCTGTTTTTCTAATTCTTCTACTTGGGCTGTGTCTAGAAGGCAGCTTCCTTCCTAGGTGATTTAGGCAGCAGTCCTATGAAGAGTTACTTAAGCCTGAGCCCTCTGTAACCAATTAATTTAACCTTGAGTACCTCTACACAAGATCATACTTGTCAGTGCTATAACATAAAATGGAAACTGAGGGAAAGTACCTTGTGTTTGCAAACGGTACAGAGCTTTTGAACTTCGTTTGATGGTTTGTACTGCTTCTAGATTTTGATCTCTATATGAACTATGAGGGAAGGGCTCTGGCTTAGTAGTTAAAGTTTATGCTTTGCACGTAGAAGGTACCAGTTCAATCCCCAGCATCTCCATGCAAAAGGATTAGGTAGGAGATGATGTGGAAGACCTTTACCTGTGACTCTGGGTAGCCACTACCCGAGTAGACAATACTGACTTTAATAGATCAAAGGTCTGACTCAGCATAAGGCAGCTTCATGTATTCAGGTAAGCGTAGTACATAAAATACATATTTCCTGTGTAACTTATATATGTGATGTGTATTCTGCCTGAGTCTTAACTATCTGGAAGCACCCTTGGAGGTGGCCTAGGTGTGATGATATTTGCAGGAAATGAGAAGGTTGAATTTGCCACAGCTGCTGATTGATGAGATTTTCAGATGATCACACGATATCCACAGACATCAAGTGAAGGACATGGGTACAAGCCCCACATGTTTCAATATGTCTCATGTCCTTCCATCACGTTATGACATAGAAATAATTCAGTCAGTTGAGGCAGGAGACTACATCATTATGATGCACATGTTCTCCATTACATTTTAAATTACTGCAGTTTCTTAATGCTATTTTTGGCATTAAGTACCTTAATACAAGAGCAACTATATGCCTAGAAGTCATCTTGACAGAAGCTTGCAGGTTTTGGGCTTGCACTAAGTCCAAATCGAATGCTTTTCTGAATCTTTTAAAGAGTGCTGTGTGGATGACAAAGTTAAACCAGTAGAAGTTTGGATTTTTCAATTAGTTGGAGAGGAATTGAATTGTATATGCATAATGCGTTCTTTCGAGTCCCAGGCTTTGGAACTGGGGAGCTATATGTTTACATAAAGAGAGAATAAACAAATAACTTTCTAATTTGTATGCATGAATTAAGTGATTGACTTACATTTTCACCAGTTATCCCCTAGTGCTTTTTATTGTGCCTCTTACTTAATGTACTCATTGGATCTCTGTTTAGTTTCAGGTCAGTCAATATCTTGTAATGAAAAACCCATTGATTCCACCTTTTATTTCAGCCTGAGTTGATAGCTTTCATCAGGAACTATCAGATAATTCAATCACTGGCCATTGAAAATTGTGATTTAATCAATAGAGGAGACTGTTTTGCTTACGAGAAAGATTATTTGGGAAGAAGAAAATAACAAACGGAAGGGGAACAGGAAACAGAGAACAATGTAGTTGGAGTTTTTGGTCAACGTTCGCAAGTCTGTGTTAGCTTTTAGTGCTGCAGTGTTCCCATTTCCCCCAAAATTATACCAATTGCTCAGCTATTGACCAATTAACCAAAAAGATGCAAAATGATGTACAAGTTTTTCAGTGCGCCAGGACTATTCATTATGTTGGATGTTAAATGAATAAAAAACAATCGTTCCACCCTATTGAAGAGTTCTGGAGGCCTGAAAATCTTGTCACTGTTTTGCGTTGTTTTGCTTGGTCCTAATGAAGTTGTTACGTGAGTTTTGTTTTTGAATTGTGCTTTGCACCAGTGTGGCTACCCAGAACCATTGTTAAATAGAAACTGAAAGCATGGTCCTGCAGCTGCCCCATTTATAGAATACTGGTGGCTTAGTGTAAAAAGATGATTTGTCAGATCCTTTATGCATGTTTTTATTTTATGCTTTTGTGTGGCAGTTGACTTCAGTAGGCATATGTTTAGGAGAGTCAGGCCCATTGCACAGTCACATAGTCATTTGGCTGCTCTCAGTGAACGTCATGCACCTCCGTATACCAAGCCTTTACTACTGGCAACAGGGTGGGACAAATTAAAAGAAGCACATTATTGTACACCTGGCTTATACAACTTTTTCCATTAAGAAACATTGAAGAATTTTCAACGAAGGAAGAGAGTTGTTAATTGCAGCAGCTTTCCAGTAAGTACATAAAGCCAGTCCTAGAACTGATTATGTTGTTTCAGCAATTCCTCAACCCCATACTGGATCCTTGCTAATACTATATCTTCGTAAACTTATATTCTTTTACCCCATGACATTGTTCATGGAAATATTCTTGACACTGTATGGAAATGCCTGCCCTTGTCCTTACTACTGATTGTACTAATCTTACACTATGTAATCTGCCTTGAGTTTCAGTAAGAAAGACGGTATATAAATGACATAAATAAAATAAATAAATATAATAATAAATATAATATGATCACATAGAATGTTTGAGCTGAGCAGCCAAAAGGAACAGTGAGGACATTTAGTAGGCTCCTGTGCAAGATCTCCATTGTTGAAGGTATTACCATCAGCAGAGTGGGACTTGTCTGCTTGTGCACCTCATCCACTGCAGGCCCAAATGCTGTTCCTGGGGTACAGACCCTCTCCCCCAAAATGACATGAGCTGGGATGCTGTAAGTCTGTCTTGAAGAGGAACATTGGCAAAAATTGCACTTCCTCATTCCATCCATGGAAATTTCCTCTGACTCTTACTCATAAACTCCGTTTGGGTGCTGCAAAGGCAAGATTTTGTACGTTAAAATAATTCCTAGTTTATTCTTAATCCAATACTTCAAAAGTTAGGATAAATGGGACCCAGCAACTTTGTTCCTATTCTTAATAAAAAGATCTAAAAATGCTTGTTGTATTGCCGAGTTGCCCAATAGAAGTCCTGATTTTCTAAATCTTGGTCATCCAGATTTACTGTGTGTCATGGTTAGGGACTTCTAAATTTGTTGACACCAGCATCAATTGCTAGATTAGTTTCACCATTATCTTTAAAATGGTATGTGTGATTTTTAAAAACAAAATACAGCTCTTTTAATGAATGTGCTTCAAATACATCTCACTGATCAGTTTTCTTTTGATATGTATTTTCAACATTACTGTCTCAAATATTTTTTAAAAACTCTGAAATGTTTTGCACTGTGGAATGAAAGCCTCTAAAGATTTGCTATTCTGACTTATGAAAGTCCAATTCTGGCTTCCTATACAGTATATGAAAGGAATTACTTACAAATGAATCAACTTGACTCAAGCGTATTGATGGACAAAAGATAATAAATCATAATACCTTGTCTTGACCAAGACGGTCGTTTCTCCTTAGGGAAGTTTATACCAGAATCTCATAATAAATCCCTCTTTTTGGTCTCCTTTTGTGGCAGCATTGACATGAAATGCAACAGTTGTGTATGAAATCATAGAAGCTGCTTCACCATGGGCTAGAGCCGTCTTGAGGGACTGGCTGGACCAGAAATAATGCCACACAAATGTGTGTTTAGTGGGTGCAGGGTGAAATTGCAAACTGAATCTGTGAATTAGATTGTTATTCCATCTGGTGCTAATTTACCATGACCTGTCTGTGCAATTTTTATCTCACTGGTAATCTCTTTAATTGAAAGATCATCCTTATGTTTACACCGTTTATTAGCAGATTGGTATGTAGGACTGGTTTTATGAGATGCTGAAGATAGGAAGAATTACAAGCATTCCTTATTTCCCTAACACACTCTAAGCAATTACTGAGACATATGCTTGTAGATAAAGACTGCCATTTGGCTTTGTAAGTACTAGGATTTTACTATTTCAGTGTTTAAGAAATGTAATATAGGCATCTGAGTTTTATCATCTCCACCTAGTGCAGCTGGCAGTTGGTAAAAGTGTGGTATTAACACACTTGTATCTAGAGATGCTCAAGGACCATATCTTGCTCACTAGTTAAAAGCAGGGAGCCAATTTTTGTGCAAGCTGCTCAGATGTGTCTGAACAAATTCAAATGTGTTTGTTGCATGTGATTATAATGGTTTTTCAGACTTGTTCTGATTGTCAGCCTGTGTTCAAAACTAGTCCAGTAGCACCTTTAAGACTAACCAATTCAACGCAGTAAAATTGGTTAGTCTTAAAGGTGCTACTGGACTCTTTTTGATTTTGCTACTGCAGACTAACACGGCTAACTCCTCTGGATCTGTGTTCAAAACTGTTTGCTACGGTCACCTTAAAAAAATGAAATTGGTACTATTGCACTATTTTTACCTTTAGGCAGTATTTCTGGTGTTATGGTGTAATATTTTATACCATTGTAAATATGGTATACTATTCCGTCACTGATTATGGTGCTTTTTCTGCAGAAGCGCCCCCTCCCCACAGTGTGTGCAAAATGGCATACCATTAAAGCAAAAATTCTGTTTGAATTTCTGTTTAGGTTTCTGTGTGTCTTTGGTGGCTGCTCCTTCACGATAATTAATTTGCTTTTCCATACATTTACTGAGTTCAATTTTACCTTCATCATTTCCCCCCCAGTTTGAGTGGACTAGTGCTATTCTACCATGACATCAGGAGTATCACATAACAATAGAAAGAATATAATGGCATTATAGTGCCAGTGTTAATTTTTCTTTAAAAAAAATTTGATCTTGGTAAGCAGTTCAGGGATTTAACATGTGTAACTGCAAGAACTGTGTATGTGACAACTGGGGCATGTAGAATAAGGGTAACTGCGCAGACTCAAAGCTGCTCAACACAAAATTTGGCAACAACCATCAAAGTAATCTAATCAAAAGCTTGCCTCACATCTGAACTTGGGAGCTGTCTGATGTATTGTCTATGTTGAAGTTCACTACACACTGTTATATCGTGGCAAGTTGTGAATTTGGTGATGTTCCCTTATTGAACTGTTTTCCCTTATTGAACTGTTAAGTATTCCCCCCCCCCCCGATCCCTTAAGGCCAAAAAGCCTGTGTAGTGGTTTGGTTTAATTTTCCCTTCATGTTGTGGGCTGTTTGTTCTCTACTAGCAGAGGCCAGGGAAGGCCCTGCTTTTGTTCAAATAAAACTTTCAAACCTTTAAACATGGTGCACTGATGGAATTATCGCACTGGCAATGAGGATAAAGCTATTGTGACCATGGCAATGTATGGTGTGATGCTGGAGTTTGATGGAGTCAGTAACTGGTCTGAGTATGTGGAGAGGCTGGAACACTATTTTCTGGCAAATAAGATTGAAGATGCAGACCAACAGCGATCTATCTTTTTGACTGTTTGTGGCCAAAAGACCTATTCCCTGCTAAGGAAGTTGCTGGCACCACAAAAGCCAGGTGAGAAAACTTTAAAAGAATTATGCAGTTTGGTACAGCAGCATGTAAGCCCACAGCCTTCACCCGTGGTACAGTCCCTTAGGTTCCATAGCCGCCAACAGAATCCTGGAGAAACAATTGCTGACTTTGTGGCAGAATTGCATCTTCTGGCAGAATTCTGTGAGTTTGGACATGCCCTTGATCGAATGTTACGTGATCATCTTGTGGGAGGAGAATGTGATCATGCAATACAACTACGCCTCTTAGAGAAAAAAGACCTTGATTTTAAGGCCGCAGTGGGCGTTGCTTTGGCCATGGAAATGGTAGCCCACTGAGCTCAGGATGTACAGAAGAATGCGAAAAAGGATACAGCTGGCCTGCATCAAGTGGCTGCACGCAGCTCCAGGATTTCACCAAAATTATGGCTTCACTTCCCAGTTAGGGGCCGACAACAGGAAGTCTCTACCCCAGACACTACAGAGCACTGTTTTAGTTGTGGTGCCCTATATAACCCTGACCATTGTCAGTTTTGGGTCACAATTTGCTGGCACTGCCATTGCAGAGGGCATTAAGCACGTTGCTGCACAACTCATCTGCAGCCCCATAGCCTACCAAGGCGGCAGAAGTTTCAACAGAGGACTGCCATCCTTGTGGAACTATGGCAGGAGGAAGGTGAGGAAGACAACAATGGAATTTATGCTGTGTATACCTTGGGTGCTGGTCGCTTACCACCAATACGGGTCCAAATAACCATTGCAGGTTGTACTCTGGACATGGAAGTGGACAATGTGGCAGCATTCTCCATAATTGGGCAGGATGCCTTTGCTAGCTTATATTTTTGACTGCACTGAATAGAGTTCGTATGTAATTCAACACCGTGTAGTGTTTCTTTGGGTTCTGAGGCTCTATGCCCCTGGTTCATGTCAGTGACGTACAAGGGGCAGCATAAGAATTTGTTTTTGTGGGTAGTGCAAGGTAGTGGCCCAACCTTGATTGAATGGAATTGGCGTTGGGAACTGAAACTGGATTGACAGAATATTTTTTTGCTTCGGTCACGTTCATTGGAGGACGTGTTGGAGCAGGCTAAAGAGATTTTTACTCCAGAACTGGGAACCCTGACTGGGATGACAGCAAAGATTCATGTGGACCCAAATACACAGCCTCGTTTTTTCAGGCCCCGCTCTGTGCCATATGCTTTGCATAGTAAGGTGGACATGGAACTCCACGTCTTCAGAAGGAAGGTATCCTGGAACCTGTCCAGCTTTCTCACTGGGCCACCCCAATTGTGTCATTGGTTATAGCAGATGGATCTGTGAGAATTTGTGGGGATTATAAAGTCACTGTCAACAAGGTTGCTAGACTGGATCCCTATCCGCTACCTCGCATTGAAGATTTATTTGCATCCTTGGTTGGGGGGACTGTGTGTTCCAAGCTTGATCTCAGTCATGTTTATTAGCAGCTCCTTCTTGATGATGAGTCCAAAGAACTTCTAACCGTCAACACTCATCGAAGGTTATTTAGGTACACTTGTCTCCCATTCAGCGTGTCCTCTGCTCCTGGGATTTTTCAAAGGGCCATGGAAGGAGTGTTACAAGGAATTCCCAATGTTTTGATTTATTTGGATGATATTCTGATCTCTGGGGTAGATCAGGAAGCCCATTTAGATACGCTGCACGTGGTATTGCAAAGACTCAGGAAAGTGGGACTTAAACTACATAGAAGTAAGTGTTCTTTTATGGTCTCCTCTGTACAGTACTTGGGACATACTATTGATGCAGAAGGCCTCCACCTAGTCAGTGATAAAGTGCGGGCCATTGCAGAGGCCCCCAAACCGACATCTGTTTCAGAGCTGAAAGCATTTTTGGGCCTTTTAAACTATTATCATAGATTTTTGCCCAACTTGTCCACAGTATTGGCCCCTTTGCATGAGTTATTAAAAAAGAATGTTCCATGGAAGTGGGTGAGGGCTCAAGACATAGCGTTTCAAACTTCAAAGACTTTGCTACAATCCTCCAGAGTTCTAACACATTTTGATCCGAGATTACCCATCGTGTTGGCTTATGATGCCTCCCAGTAAGGGGTGGGGGCAGTTTTGTCACATGTATACCCAGATGGCACAGAGAGACCAATTGGATTTGCATCCTGCACCATGTCTCCAGTGGAAAAAAATTATTCTCAGCTTGACAAAGAGGCTTTAGGAGTTGTTTTTGGAGTAAAAAAGTTTCACCACTATTTGTATGGCCAGGCGTTCACCATCCTTACAGACCATAAACCATTACTCACACTTTTGGGTGAACACAAACCAATTCCTGTAATGGCCTCCAGCAGGATGCAGTGGTGGGCTCTAACATTATCGGGCTACCAGTATGAGATTTGATTTCGGCAGGGTGGACTACATTCTAATGCTGATGCATGCAGTAGGCTTCCCTTACCTGATTTCCCAGCATAGGTACCAGACCCAGGAGATATGATCCTGCTTGTAGATTTGCTCAGTGGCACACCTGTGACGGCAGAGCGCATCAGCCGTGAAACCCGTAGAGAGGTGCAGTTAGCACCTATTGTGGATTGGGTGCAGCATGGATGGCCTACCCACGTCTGGGAGGAGACCTTGCAGCCATTTTTTCAAAGATGATTGGAACTAGGATTTCATGCTGGATGCCTCATATGGGGGAGCAGGGTGGTAGTTCCCCATAAACACAGAAGGCAAGTTTTGAACCAACTTCATGATACACACCCTGGTATTTCCAGGATGAAAGGAGTGGCCCGTAGGTTGGTTTGGTGGCCTAGCCTGGATCGGGACATTGAGCATTTGGTGGGATCCTGTGCTCGTTGTCAGGTCAGTCATCCGACCCCACCAGCTGCACTGATCCATCCTTGGGAATGGCCCGCTCAACCCTGGGCTAGGCTGCATGTTGACTTTGCGGGCCCGATTAGGGGCAAAATGCTGATAGTGGTGGTGGATGCCCATAATAAATGGTTGGAGGTATGAGTAATGTCTTCCATCATGGCTGAGGCCACAGTGGTACAGCTGAGACAAATATTTGCCACTTTTGGCTTACTGGAAATCTTAGTCACTGACAACGCCCCGACTTTCACAGGGGCCACATTCAGGGAGTTTATGGAACACAATGGTATTCGGCACATCCGCACTGCCCCCTATCATTCCTCTTCTAATGGATTGGCAGAACGGGCAGTGCAGTCAATGAAATTGGGATTGCAACGCATGGGGCAGGTACCTTTAGAAACTCAGTTAGCCAGATTCCTCTTGCGGTACCGAGTAACTCCCCACACCACAACTGGGGTCTCCCAAGCAGAGCTTATGTTTGTTCGGTCCCTCTGCTCATATTTAGATTTTTTGCGACCAGTAGTAGGCACTAAAGTGCATCAGGGCCAAGCGGCTATGCATCATGGACGTTCCCCTCGACCTCTTCCCTGTGCTTTTCAGCTGGGAGACCACGTCTGGGTATTGGCTTTTTGGAAAGGGAGCCGATGGGAGTCAGGGGTGATAAAGGGGCAAACAGGGCCAGTATCCTTTCAAGTAGAGCTGGCTTCAGGACAGATAATTAAAAGACACCTGGATTAGATCTGCAGGATGTCATCACAGCATCAGGAACACCAGGGGATGGCAGTAGCAATGCAGGATGGGTCAACATTGAGGGGTGGTGGGGAGATCTCAGGCATAGCAGAGGAAGGGGACAAACCCACCACAGGGAATGATCAACAATCACCAGCAGTTGCAGAAGAGCCTCAAACATCAGGAGTGACTAAGGATCAGCCCCCCCCCCCAGGTGATAGAGGTCAAGAACTGCCACAGACGAACTCTGAGGTGACTGGCCCCAGGAGATCTGGGAGATTACGAAGAAAACCAGATAGATTAACATTTTAGATTGCGTCTTAAAGGAAGAGGGGTGTTATATCGTGGCAAGTTGTGAATTTGGTGATGTTCCCTAATTGAACTGTTTCCCCTTATTGAACTGTTTAGTATTTTTTCCCCTAATCCCTTAAGGCCGAAAAGCCTGTGTAGTAGTTTGGTTTCATTTCCCCTTCATGTTGTGGGCTGTTTGTTCTCTACTAGCAGAGGCCAGGGAAGGCCCTGCTTTTGTTCAAATAAAACTTTCAAACCTTTAAACATGGTGTGCTGATGGAATTATCACACACACCTACTTGAATGAGTTCAGTTTTTAAATGGGAGTAGATTAGAAGCCCTGATAAAGTCCAGGAACAATGCAAAATTGCTTATTTGAAAGAAGACGTGGTTGAAATTTACAAATGTACATTTTCTATAAAAATTTGTTTTTAAAAACAAGACAACCTGTGAGAACAAATCACATCTATGCACTCTTATTCTCTGTACTATCATCTCAGAGCAGAACCACAAGTGACAAAAGGCACAGATTGGACACTTGTCAGCTTCCCTCAAGTTTTGATGGGAAATGTAGGCAGCTTGGCGGAATGTTGGACAAGTGACAGTTGAAAAGGCGATTGGACAGCAGTCAGAGAGCGAAGCTGCGAGACCAGGATGCCTACATTTCCCATCAAAACTTGAGGGAAGCTGACAAGTGTCCAATCTGTGCCTTTTGTCACTTGTGTTTCTGCTCTCAGAATACCTAGACTGTGTTCTTTTTCAGAAGAGGTGGAATCAGACCATTAGACTCGAGTTATCTACAGTCAGAATTACAGAGTCATGAAATAGTCTGTGGTGCAGATATAGCAGAAGTCCTTTTTGATCATTGTAGGGCTGGTATAGCATAGTGGTTAGAGTGTCAGACTGGGACCTGGGATATGTGGGTTTGAATCCCCACTCTGCCACGGAAGCTTGCTAGGTGACCATGGTTTCATCACAATCTCTCAGCCTAACCTGCCTTCACAAGTTTGTTGTTGTGAGGATTCAGTGGAGGAGGGGAAATGATGCAAAAAGGCAATTTGGGTCCCAGTTGGTGGGAGTAGTGGGATATACATTTTAAAAAATTTAAAGAAGAGGCAAGGCAGTAACAGGATTCTTTTGCCAATCCTGGAAGTAAATTTCTAATTATTTTTAAAAGGAATATCTAATGACACATAATATTTTTATTAAGTCTGAGCTGAAAGAAAAGATTCTTTCACAAAAGATTTTATTGCCCCAAAAGAGTCCCCCTTGGTCATCATTCAAGGGGTCATTCAAAAGAGGCCAAAATATTCACATTCTTTAAAAATGGCAACTGTAGTAGCCCGTAGATACTTTAAAGGGGGTGGTGATCTGTAACACTGTGTGCAGTATGATGGCTTCCTCTCTCATGGTAAACTGCTTGCCAAGAAAGGGGAGGGGTCATGCTTGCCATTGTGTTGTGGATTGTACCCTTTAACTGTCTTGTCTGTCTGAAGGGAACAATTTGCAGCATGGCTAACGGAGTGGTACCTTCCTCTGTCTTGGCAAGCATGATGCCAAGAGAGAAGGAAGATAACTATACTGGGCAAAATTCTGTGCAGTTTTTGACAATCACTTTTCTGAGAAAGGGGGCAGAGATCAATTTTTCAGGAAAAGTTTATTTTTCCTAGGGGAACATTGCTCTTTTCGAGGAAACATTATGTTCCTCGAAATGACATACTGTGCAGTAAAAAACAGACCATGGAAATACTGCATGGCCCTGTATTTGATTTAATTCAGCTCATTTTCTGCTTGCCTCACCATACAATCCTAGTAGTACAGGCTATTGTCTGATTTTTAGCCAAATGTTCCGCTATGTTGCAAAGTAATGAAGAATGTAATAGAAAATTATGTAAATACAGAGTGCAGTGAGACATTCCTGCGTCCCGCTCACAACAATCTGGGTAATGATAGTACATGTGAAGCAAAAACTCACACCACTTCAGTTCTTCTCCTGTGTAAATGTTCTCATTTTCTGATGTTTCAAGTAAGCAAGATTTCCTGGGCTAGTTGTGCACCAGCTTTATGTCTGTTTTGTAGATATAGCAACAACTTTGATAACCCCCTGATAGTATAACGATTATGCACCTTTACATATAAAATGTACAAATAATACATAGCTTGCAAGTATATACAAAATAATTGGAGCAGCTTTAACTATTCAATTGTATTTAATTTCCATTTGCTTAAATGTAAGGTATCTTGCCAGTTTTTTGGTTTTTGAGGGACTGACTGGAGTGGCACATTATTCTCATAACTGTTTTATAGTACAAAACAGAGTTATAATTAAATGGTAAGGCTCTAACCTCATGGCAGATGTGCATATGATTTTAGAATGGGTGAGAGTATAATAAAACTACAAATTGAAAAATGTGTTTTTCTTTTTACTCTTTAATTTTAATGACAGTGTGGCATGCCACTTACATATTTGGCCGTTTTGGGTTAAGGTGAATCCTGACACATGGGTTCCTCTTTTGATAACTGCTGCTGTAACTAACATTTTGCCTGTGTGAAACAGCCATCCCAAACCAAACACTATAGATAAAGCTTTTGTATTACCTGACATCTTAGGGTTGCCAGTCTTCAGGAAGGACTTGGAGATCTTTTGGAACTACAACTGATCTCCTGTCTACAGAGATGAGTTCACCTGGAGAAAATGGCTGCTCGGAGGGGTGGGGTGTGTGGACTCTATGACATTATACTCTGTTGAGGTCTCTCTCCTTCCCAAACTCTGCCCTCCCCAGGCTTCACCCCCAAATCTCCAGGAATTTCCCAGCCCAGAGCTGGCAACCATACATCAATTCAGAAAGTACAGTCCTTTTCAGCAGTGGAAGTACACTGTTTGAATGATGCACAGGCATGTGTGAATTGGCTTTTAGTAGCCTTGTTTGAAACCTACAGTGGTCAGGCTAATAAATTATTATATAGCTCTCTTTTTTTACTCTGTATCTCTCTCAGGGTTATGTTTAAAATTATTGTTTGCAACTTTTGTTTTTCAAATGCAACAGGATATAGAAGGCTTGTGTACCATTAAAGTTCTGTAGATTTTGTTTTCCCTGATCTATGCATAGTGGCATCATTAACACAGGCAAATTACTGCACTTTATTGTACTCTCTCCATGGTACATTAAAAGTCCTTCCCCATTGGTAAAATTGGCCTATTCTTCTGTAAAATGAGGGGCCCATTGGCAGTTCTTTGGCAAGCTTGACAGAGAGTCTGTTTAATGAAAGGGAGAGTGACTTAATGGGGGAGAAGAAATTAAACGTGACAAGCGCAAAGGAAGATACCAGAGGACTGATGACTAAACCCTCCAATAATTGCAATGAAAATGAGTATATATTTTGCTGATGGGAACCACTTAGACTGGGACAAATGAATGCAGGAACAAGACAAACGGAGAAGAGTCTTAGAAACAGCAAGTGCTCCCCCCCCCCGCTTTTCATTCTGTGAACTTTTCATTTTTAAAATAACATAGTATAGTTTATCCCTCGCTTTGGACTAACCATCTAATCCAGTGTTGGTGGGGAAAGGTTTTGCTCCCCCCATAGGTTTTTCAGTTTAATAAGGTGAACCTAATTAAGCAGGAAGATTGCTGCCAATGGCATTTTACAAGCAGATAAAAATATATTGCTTTTTTTCTTGCACCATGTCATTGCTCCTCTTAAGTTTTCCCTTTTTCCATTGCTGCCACACTGATACTGAACTACACAAGTAACTGATTAATCCCCAGAGATTCTCTTTCATAGGATACTGGTCTCTCCCCCTGAGCTAAAATAAATTTATTCTTCCTTCCCTTTTTCCTCATACTTAACTGCAGATGTTTTGAGAGCTGGTAGGCAAAAAGTGAAAACTCAGCCCCATCAGCTGTGAACCCCGAGTGATTTCATAGAGAAATTGGCAAGCGCAGGCTTTCTGAGCTAATCAGCGATGTCACATATACAGGTGTGAATGAGCAATCACTGAAGAAAGATCTTCGGTGGGAGAGAGATGGAGGAGTTTAGAAAGAACTGAATGTTTCCTGGGGCTTGTTGGCTGTAAAAAAGAGCTGGCTAGGGACCATATGTACATGGAAAGCAAGCTTCTGTGTATCTATACCCTAGCAGGCTGGGAAACTGTGTGCTGCACATGTGATTCCCCGGTAGCATTTGCACATATGTACCCCCTTCTTGAAATGTGAAATCCTGTTGATTTGCTGCTCATGAGAGGGGGTAAGGGACTGGATTCTGTCCACCTCTTATCCCTCTCTGCTTTCTCCTTCCTTGCCAAACAAGTTGAATTCCAGCTCGTCTGTGCATTGGTGTATGCCAAATGTTCTTCTGTTTTGATTTTTTGTTCTCAAAATATGCTGGGGATGAAGAGGAGCTAAATATTTTCCCTAAGTATTCTTAATTGTGAGAATGTTTGTCTCTTTATGTACCAGTTCACTGACATTGGTCCCCCAATCTTCTGTTGCTTCAAACTTTTTTTGTGGCTAGTTCTAGTTCCTGTACATGACATCCATTATATGTGAATGAAGTTGTGGGCTTAGACAGAAAATTAGTAAATAAACAAATGATTCCATTGCTTGGTTATAGGCATCAATTTAAAAACAAAAGATAGATGAAAAATAAGTGATTTCCCTCCCCAAAGCTGGGCTCAGTTTTTGTAGTTGCCCACAATTAAGATGAAAATTGGTTTCTGGTGAGCCCTAATGTGTCTCATCTTAATTGAATGGTTGCCAGTGTGGGCTCCATTGTCAGAGTACATAGCTCAAAAACTTCAGCTCATGACAACATCATCAGTTTTGTTAGTGCAGATGACACATCCAATATTCAAGTTACTACTCCCCAACAATCCTGCAGAAATCCTTTCCTCGGCTAACAAAAAGCATGTTTATTTTTCTGCAGTACAGAGGGCTTGATTATAATGTTCCAGTTTTTCTGAAGCTGTTTCAAATAACAGGACCTTTTGTTAGGATAATTCCTTAAATAATTCTCACAAGTATAAGTAAAGTAAGACTGTTTGAGCGGAGGCAGGCTATTAACATTTAAACTTTGCTGCATCATGAGTCAGCTTGAAGTCGTTTATGAATATTTCACAGTTTCTCTCCCACATGTGGGAGTTAGATTTAAGGAGTGCCTTCTGAGTTTTACACAGCTGCAGAGTGGTAGGTACAAGAATGCACACCTTCATATGATGTCCTCCTAAAGAAGTTTCACAATTATTTTGCTTCCTCTCCCCCACTGGTATTCTTTCAGGTTTTTTCTGATGCTTGGGTGGGTCTGTACAATCACAGTGTCTCACTACAGGAGTACCCCAGCACAATTTCTCCTCACAATGCACTGTTCAGTGGTTTACTCTGACCCAGAAATAATCCTATATGTGCTTCCCTCTTCCATCAAATCATGTACCCATTTATTGTGAAGTGGTTATGGAAATAAATGACTGTTTGTTATGAAACCACAGTTGCTTCCATATAAAGTTCTTTCTCCACGTTCCCCAACTACACTGGTTTTGGGGTGGGGTGGGGGACTTTCTCACAATATTGTGCTGTTGTGCACCTGGGTTTTCCCCACTCTACTCTACAGTATCTCAAATCTGGTATGATTTTTCAAAGTAGATTTGGTTCTAATATCAACAAGGTATGGCTTTCTGTACCTCCCTATGCACTTCTGGCACCATCTTCTTTCTGCTCCCAATATCGGCTTTTTGGCTGTATTTTTTTTTTATTAGTGGTATGTATATGATACAAATAGGCCCAAGGTGGGGACAGTGAAGAAGGATGTTATAAAGGATGTGGTATCAAGAATATAGACAAAGGATTGGTTCCAGACTAACTTTTCTGCTTACATAAGTCAATTCTTTCAGTGGAATATAATGTTTCTGCCCCATCCCCCAGCAACCCACTGATCTCTCAAAAATGCTACTCCTGAGGGACAAAGGACCCTCAGATGGAGGGTCAGCAGCAGGAAGAGGGAGTTGGTGGAAATTATCTTACCTCTTCTGTTCGTGAAAGATTTGGTCTAGATCCAACCCAAACACAATAATCACTTGCATGTATCCCTTGAAATGGTGGTATAGATATTTTAAGATCTTTTTCGTCTCTGTGTGTAGGAAAAGCTCCCTGTTTGTAATACCAAAATAACACTTCATTATAGTTAAGTCTGCCCCAGAGTTTAAAAAACAAAACAAAAAACCAACCTGCCCAGGAACCCATAACTAGCACTAACTTGAAGGTAATAACTCTGTCTCTGGGTTTTGTCATAGAAATTCAATTAAGGGGGATTATATACACAGTTGTAGGTCTGTTTCATTTACAGTTGCAAATGAAACACAGGCCACACACTGATAATTTATAGAGAAAGAGGGTGGTGTGTAATTTTGTGCGATTCCGTGTAGAATTATCTGAATGTTCCTTTCTGCTATTAAGCTTTGTTGTGGGGGTGTTGTGGAGGGGCAAGGTGCATTCTGGGGGAATGAATAAATAGGTAGTAGAAGGGTGGGGAAACAGGGTAGCAGGAAGAAAGCTGTCCCCTACTGTTATTCAGTTGGAGGCACACTTCTCATGTACACATAATAAACTCCCTGCAGAGGTTTATTCCTTTTAGAAGCATCTCCTGACAGGGAAGATTAAAGAATTAGTTATTTTTTGCCCCTAAGAGTGAGCTTATTCTGTTTTACTAGCCCTCAATTGCATTCAACTCCTGGATCCAATGGGGGGCTGGGGCAGTGGGTGGGCTGGGGTGAGACATGCAGAATTACTTTTATTTTGGTCCCCACCAGCCAACTTTTCTCTTTTAGCTTTTAGTTCCTTTCCACCAGCAGCTAATTCCTCAGGTAATGTTAGGGGGAGATAAGTAAAAATTGAGGTCACTTCCAAGCCTAGAGTAAAACCATATTGGCAGCTGGAGACAATGCTTTCCCCTGGTGGTTAGCTGAAAGGATGAAAGAACTTTGTTGGGTGGGTGGGGGGAATGTTTGTGTAAACAAAGGCAAGGTTCATTGTCTTTTGACAGAGATGTATTTGCATCTCTGAAGGAAGAATGCAACACATGCACACACTTTCTTCCCAAAAACAATCTTGGCAGTTATAGAGCAGACAGACATATTCTCCAGTCATAGAAAGACAGAGCATTATTCTTTTCATATATTTTCTTACCCCGTCCTTCTTTGCTTTAAGTAATGTTCCTTCAGTCTGTGATCATGTGTCCTCTTGGTAGGTAACTCTTAGATTTTCAGTACCTCGATAAGAGCTTAGAGACAAGATTGAGAAACTTGTAAGATCTATTCAGGTAATGTGGGATGTATTTGGTAGTTCATGGTACAAAATACACATCTTGGTTAATGTAATTGAGAAATATGGCAATTTAACATTTGGGAAATACTGGGATGCTTTATTTTGCCACCTGAGCGAGAAACAATGCCCTGCATAATGTGCTTCCAGGATATTTCCAAAAAAGCTTCAGGACTCATGAGGCATTAACAGTTTAAAAGGTACTTAAAAAAGAGAATTTTTTAAAAAGCCGTCATGAATTTATGGTTCTAAATTTGCTTCATAAGAACATTTTGTTTGTATACGGTCTTCCTGTGTAGTCCCACATGGGACTGTGCATGCGCAGGCCTGCCGACTTCGGAGATTTTTATAGCTCAAAACCACTAGGGGGCACCCTCGCCCCTCAGCGTGCATGTGCAGCTGCTTTTCCCACCGAAAATGGTCTCAAGAGGCGGGACGCCCACGAACGTACCTTCAGTTCGTCTTTTGCCGCTGACACTGGAGGTTCTTGCTTGTTAGTTCAGCTTCATTGGAGAAAGATGTCTGAGAAGGCCCTGTTTAAGAGGTGTGTCTCCTGTGATAGAAAGATGACCAGATCTGATGGTCATTCTAACTGCCTGTACTGCTTGGGGAAGACCCACAACACACAGGATTGTAAGCACTGCCATACCTTCACCCCGAAGGCCAGAGCAGAGCGGGCTGGGAGGCTACAGGCTTCGTTATGGAAACGTGCCATGGCTGCTACCAACTCATCGACCGTGGCAAAGACTCCTGCCTCATCGGGGTCCTCTACCTAACCTGGTCCGGGGTCCTCTGGTGCTAAAACACCACACCTGTGTTCATCCCCAGCCCAATTTTGATAGAGAAGCCCCCTACTCGATCAGGACGCTCTAGATCACTGTATCAAGCCTCTTGATCGTCACACTCTTCCCAGGAATGAAGATGACGCTCCAGATGTCGAGTGAGCCCTTACTTACATAGGGAGGGTAGCCCTTACTTGAGGAGTTTCCATGCCAGTGAGGAAGCGGCTCTGTGCCGTCACCACAGAGAGGGCTCCTATTATTCTGCACGACTGGTTAGAGACTGCTCCAGATCTCCTTCGGTGAGAGCGTATTCCTACACCAGCTCTAGATTAACCCCACATAGTTCATAGATGGGCTTTGAGGAGAGCACTCTACATCCTAGACCTTATGATTCACCTCCGTCTGACTCTCCAGGTGTGATTGGCCCTACTGAGGATGCCTCGCCAACTGATGATTTCCATGTGTACACGGAGTTGCTTCAGCGCATGGCCAAGGCTCTTGAAGTGGATATGGCCTCTACAGAGCCAAAGTCGAAAGACAAAATTCTGCAACCCATCTACACTGGATCCATTCTTGCAGTGGAATTTCCGATTATTGAGGGCTTTGTGGATCTCCTCAACGATCTGATCCTGAAACTGGCTTCCACTCCTGCCACTAATAGGAAGACCGAGAACCTTTATAGAACCAAGGACGACCCTTGTTCCTTTCTGTCCTTGCATCCTCCGCCTTCATCTCTTGTGACCGAGGAGATGCAGGCCAAGCCTAAGCAGGGGTCTCTGTCCATACCCTCGTTCAAATAGAGCAGGAGGATAGATGCGATGGGGCAAAAGATGTATACCGCGGCCACTTTCAACATTAAAATAGCGCTGCGTGGAGGGCAATCTAAACTCCCCTCTGTCTGGAGATCAGGAGGCAGGGCCACCAGCTATGTGACCATTTTCTCCGAGGGCAACCCCCTGAGTTCCACCACCTCTTTTTCCAGAAAAAAAGCCCTGCTCTCAACAACCCTGTTAGGATGGCTGATTAGGAGTGTCTTGAGGTTACCCAGTAAGGCTTGTGGCTGTGTGTAGATTTGAATTTAGGTCTCCCAAGTCCAAGATTTTGGCTGCTGTGTCATAGTGGTTCTCTGAAAGTGTAGAGAATTTCACACTGCCCTAACATATGTACTGGTATTGCAAGGTTGTATATAACCTCTGGGCAGAAGTCAAATTGCAGATTAACATAACTGTTCAAACTGTGCTTGAGTTGCTTCTCTTCATTTAATAATTGATATGCACCAGTTATCTGGGCCTTAAATTCAGATGGCCTGAATTAGAGGGGCAACCTTGGTGGCTAAACTGATGATCTTAAACGCTCTCACCTGCTCCACTATTGAAATATAGGACTTCTAGACTAGGGTCAGAACAATGAATGATGTTTATCTGAAAAAATGCCATAGGTTAGTTCAGTGACATAAGGAATGATTCAGTGGCAATATTTAATATATACAAAAGAAAAATCATGGGTTGCTTCTTTCACTCACTCAGTCACTGTACATGCAGTTATCTATATAAATGATTAAGTGAAATTCCCGTGCTGTTTTCTCTTCCTCTTACCTTAAAAAATGAGTTTCAACTGTTTGCCCAAGAGACTTAACTGGATATATTGCTAGAGAAGAAAAAAAAAGTTATTCTTACTTATTAAATGTAGATAGAATCATGTCTGAAAAACATTTATCTGTATAAAAATGTAACATTGCTGAAGTCTGAAGGGATAAGAGAACTATTAATTTTTGAAAACATTGAGGGTATCGTGAAGTGTTAATGATACATCACTGGGTGTTTTTGCTTCATATCCCAAGCTGGTATTCTGCCCTGCAAAGAAAAATGTATATAATTAACAGTGCCATTCTAATCAAGTTGCCATCCTTAATCCACTGAAGTCATTGGGCTTAGAAAGGTATAATTCTGCTTAGATGTCGCTGCAAATATATAGAATGCACTTTACAATTTTGATTGTATCTATTTTTTCATTAATCACATTATTTAGGCAATTATTTACTTTTTGGGAACAGAAAATGATGGCCAGCGACTGTGATACGGCAATAACAAAACATGAAGTTGCTTCCAAATCCTTGATTAGAACTGTACCTGTTTGTCCAAAAAAGTAATTTCCTCCCCTTTTCTATCATAGTTATTGTAGGTTTGTTATAATAATAATAAATTATGGTCAACTATATGTGCTTATCTTTTTCTGCTTGGATATTGGTACCAGCACAAATTACAGACTCACAACTTGTCTGCATGGCTGCTGACTTAGAGGAAGTCAGTGGTATGAATATGATTCTTTCCAGATGTTGTCTAGACACGCCCCCAGTCATGTATATGTGTCCCATTTCCTCCAATATAGGAGCCCAGGGAGCTGTCCAACAGTACAATGCAACCTAAGGCTGGTGTCGGGTCTGAGGGTTTGAATTGCTGAAAGAGCAGGAGACCTATCCACTGTGTAACAAGGAGCTGCACAGAATATGGCCAAAGCACATATGATGAAGATCAGTGATTTGCTTTTTTCCCATGTGTCCAGTAATGTGTAATTTAGTGTCAAAAACATAAGGGAGCAATATGGATGATGACTCCAATAGAAAGTGGTCCTTCTGAGCACAATACAGAAAACAGGCACTATAAGATACTGGTATTTTTTCCTTAATTGGGCTAAAAGCAAGCAAAAGGGTTTTAAATTGAGGAAATGCCTTTGAGTTAACCCCCCCTCTAAAACCTTCATCATGTTCTATATTGTACCCCTTGCAGCTGCTTTTAATGTCTAAATTACATGTTGGGGGGATTCAATAAGAGATCACTCTCATTGTGTGCTCTTCAGTCCACATCAGAAAGAGATTTCAGAGCATATCTGGATCTCATCTTTTTGTGCATCTGAAATGTTTGTGACAGAATTTTGTCTTTTAGAAGCTGGAAGAATGAGATATCATGATGATGTGCTGTCTCATCTTGGCTGTCATCGAGATATGCTGTCAGTTGCTGCTGCTCCTGGAATCAAGGGGGAGATAATGGACTGTACTGTATCACGGCAGGAGGTTTTGCTTGGGTCAGGGGATGCATCTTGACGTTCCTTGGTTCAGCAAGGTCTAGAGGTAATATGTTCTGCATAGCAGAAATTTCAGAGCCTCCGCTAAGAGCTTCGGAGCCCTCCTGGCCCCAGCGGGAAAAAAATCAGGAACTACCAGAAACCCGAAAGCGGCAAGCCACTTTGGGATTCTGGTATTTAGGTCACTTCAGTATGTGCCATAAAGATTCGTAGCATACTGAAGTGAGGGGGAGCAAACCCCCACCCCTCGGGGCAAACCTACCCACCCACCCCACTTACCTGTCCAGCAGGGAGAGGGGAGTCTGATCAGTTGGGTGGCGGGGAAGCCCAGAGGTGGGTCCTTTGGGGCCTGCGCTGCCTCCTCCTCGCCTGCAGTGGCCAGCTGGGTGGCAGGGAAGGCTGGAGCTGGCTCTTCCAGGGCCCGTGCCTTCTCCTCCACCGCTACAGTGACCAGCAGGGCGGCAGGGAAGGCCTGGATCAGCAGCTTGGTGGGGATCTCCCTGCCAAACAGCTTATCCACAGGTATAAATGTTCCTTTCCATGCTGCTCACAGCGGCACAGAAAGGGGCATTTAAACCCCTTCACCCGAAGCTTCCCGAAGCAATACAAATCGCTTTGGGAAGCTTTGATTCGGGGTTTCTGAATCATTGCTAATTCAGTCCAATTCGGGTACTTTACCCGAATCTGAAACCTGAATCGCACACCCCTATAATGGACTTTTCCCTTCTTTCCTGAACCTATTCCTTCAGACTTCGACTTAAGAAGTTATTAGATTCTAACTCTCTGAGTCCAAAAGCAATGGAGTTGCATATGGTTTATGACATCTGAGAACAGGGGAAACTGTATGTTTTAGGTTTATTTGGTAGCCTTTCTGCTGCAGAGTATTAGTATTACATTTGCATCAGTGGCATGAAATATAAATTTTATCAAACTGCTAGGAAATGTGTAAACTGAAGGATATGTTTAAAGGTTCATATAGTCCAGTTATGATGATCTACGTTTTGCATGTAGGGCTTTTAATGATGTTTGGCAATGTTGCCTTCTGAAGCCTTTTAGTCAAGGAGTAATCCTCCCCAGTCAGATTGCGATCAAAGTCGAGATACCTGCTACCTGAGTTTTTTAATCATGTATATGAGTTTCTCTTCTTTTTGGTGGCAGCTGGTTTACTGCAAGCTGGCTCCAGTTCAGCACTTTATCAGGAACTTTCTGTGAGTCTTTTGGAACACAGTTTGTTTACACAGTAACATTGATGGGAAAAAATAGAAATTGAGACATAAACCTATATAAAAGGCTGCAAGGATGTATTGGATTGGGATCTCTTTTTCCAGCCAACTAGTGACTGTATCTGTTTATAATGGAAGAAGGAGTGGGAAAGACAGAGCAGAAATGCTCTCTGGATCCTGAGAGAGTAGTGAACTGAAGAATTTCTTTAATAAGAGAATTGAAAACTCTGAACCTGTTTTATTTAAACTGTCGTACTTCAGGCAGAATGAAATGCACAGTCGCCGTTAACTTTCACAAAGTCTAGAGAAAACAGTGCATTGTTTGCTGGCAAGAAAAGTTTCTTGCTTTAAAGGCAGAAAAGATCATCTGAGTTGTAATCTCAACCACATGTATTACAAGCGATCTCAAATTATGCCACTAAAAGTATATACTTCAAAGTAATTACCAATAGATCATATACTTACAGTCTCTGATACTATGCTTGGGATCATAATAACATTGGCACAAAGGCTCTATATACAGTGCAGCGCAAATTTCTGACTGATCATGTAAAGAACAGAGTATAAAATTTATTATTCAAGTGTGAGAAGGTGACACTGGTTTTGTTGATAGCTGCTAATATTCAGGTACCGATACCTGAATTCCCTTCTTTGTGAGGAAGAGGCAATAGAGGAAGTTCTTTACAAGAGAAAGGTTGCTGGTAGATGGTTCCTCTGCTTGGCCAATCTGGTGAAGCGATTCAAGATGAGAAAATGACATGGTCAGGCTTTCAGATGTGGTAAATTTGAAAAACAGAGACTGTTGCATATCTCTTCTTTGGTTATAACTTTGTTGCAAAAAAGACAAGTGCTATGTGAAGAAATAGGGAGGGGTTTTGTAGCTCAGTGTGTAAAGCACCTGCTTTGCATGCAAGAAGTCCCAGGCTCAGTCCTCAGCGAAAGGATATCCAATAGCAGATGATGGGAAGGAATTTTTCTGGTTGAGACCTTTGAGAGCTACTGCTAGTCAGAATAAACAATACTGAGGTAGATGGCCTAGTGATCTGATTTGGTGTGACGCAGCTTCAAATATTAATACCAACAGAGAATTGGGGGAGGGGGGAGGCATGTGTTGGCTATCTGTTTGCTTTATATGTATTCAGGGTGTTGAGTGCAAACATGAATCCCCTGCATTCATCCTAAATGTCTATGTATGAATTTGTGGGCTCAGTTGAAAGCTGATCTGACCTTGGTTGGGAACTTGAATTCGTTGATGTTGGTTTCTATGAATGGTAAAACAGGAGTTAAAATGCTTGCATGGATTGAAAATGACAGAAGGTTTGGAATTAAGGGGTAAGATTCAGCCTGCCTTAAAAACAAGAGGATAAAAGGACAAAGGGTGTCCATCTGCTTATCAAATAAATAGGTTTATTAGAATATCATGTGCTTCCGTAGTCAGCCTTGTATATCTTCTGTTTCATCTCTCTGAAAATAAACTCCCTTTTCTCTTTAAAAATGCTCTGGTGTACTTCTAGCTAAAGTTCTAATTTAGATTATTTTTACTGTTAAACATATGAAAGGAGGAAGTTGAGGCTGGCAGTTCTCATCATTTCTGGGGAAGCAGGAGCTCTGTGGAGAAATGGATGCTGCAACTCATAGAATGAGCCTTTCCAGGGAAATAAATCACAAATCAGTTTAATAACAAGCCTCTTCCTCACAAGCTTGTATGGAAGTCTGACTGCAGGTCTGAACTGTAGCGTGAGTCTCATGTCTACAGTCGTAGCAGGATTTATTATAACAAATCACTAGAGAGGAAAGCATTCTGAATTATACGACATCCTTCTGATTAATAGATATTTTTTCATGAATCAGATCCTCCCTGTGTTACAAGGTGACTTGATGCCTTCTCTGAGGGGAAAACATTGAAAGTTTCCTCCTCTAGCAAGGACCACAAGAAGTGCAATATTCATAACCGCAGTAAGGAAACGGTAGAATTTTAGGAAAGTTGATCACCAAACTGAGAATTTTGTGGCACAGGTGGCTTTTCCCTGTGCTCACATGAGGCAGAAGGACAGAAAGGTGTCGGTCACTTGAGTACAGAACTGTAATAAGTTTCCTTCAGCTCTTGTGCAAGTGAAAAGATGTTTTCCAGAGGTTTTGCTATGACAGAATCCATGTGCCAAAAAAGCAGCAACACGATGTTATGGATGGATTCCCATGTTTTATAAAAGAATCAGACTTGTCCTGTTTCGAGTTTGTACTAAAGGCAAAACTTCCCCACCCCCAGATTGAGGGTGGGGTGGGGGGGACAGTATGCAGATTTCACACCTTGGTGTACCCACTGTGGAATCAGTGAATAATTTTCCTAGTCTACCACCCCAGAAATCCTTCTTTTTGCGCCTGACCCACTCTTTGCACTGCACACTAAAGAATGCAAGGAAAGAACCTTAGAATCCTGAGGGCAATAGTTCCATGGTCAAATTCTCCTTTGGCAGGAAGTTTTAATCACTCCACTTGTGCATTGGCTCAAAAAGCAACTTCTTACTCTTGATAAACCCTGAAATATGGGATCCTGAGAAGCAAGCTTTTGATACGTTTTGCAAAGCCCAAATTCCTGCCAGGGCTGAAGTGAACCTGATCCGTTTCTCAGTATGAGAGACGTATGCAGACGGTGTTAGTCCTTAGAGACCTTAGAAATTTGTTTGTTTTCTGTATTCTGTACTGGTTTACCTTTGTTGATTTGTCCCAATATGTTTTTTGTGTGCATAGGAATAAACCTGTACAATTTGTACTTTAGACTTTGAGATTGTCTCTGGATTATCTCCCACACATTGCTGATGATTTAAGTACGTGTCTGCCATATCAACTGGAGAAGGGGGAGGCTGAAAATCCTGCTCTTTCTTCACACAAGCAAACAGACGCATGTTCAAGGAGTAAAGGACAAACTGACTTGGGGCAGTTGGTCTCAAATCCTTTTAAATTCTACCCCGGGAAAACTACTGGAATTGTTTCCCTGGGGACCAAAAGGACTAGGCTTGGGCAGAGAGATAGTTGTGTCATCTGTATCTTATTCTGATCCAGGACCTTGGCATGCGGATCGCTACATCCACTGACTGGGGTCAGGTACAGATTAGGGAGATGTTTACACAAATCTAGGTCAGCTCCCAGGTTTGCAAACCACCACCACCCCCCGCCCCATTTTAATCTTGTTTTAAATGTTAAGGTGGTGGAGGAAAGGGCCGTCATTTTGAGGTGGAGGAAATTCTGCTCCTTCTCTTTTTGCTGGGTCAGTTGTCCTTTGTGAAATAGGTGGAGAAGCCTCCCTCAGCCACCCCCATCTCTTCTCTTCTAAGAGCCAGTCAGATGTTGGCAGCTGCTCAACAGGTGAATAGGTGGACATGCTGGCTGGCAAGTGATCAGCCCAGCAAGTGAGTGAGTGAGGGAAGTGAGAAGTGGGGGATTCTTGACTCACAAGTGTACAGAGGCTGATGGAGATTAGAAATGCCAGAGATTAAGGCTGGAATCTCATTCATTCATTCATTCATTCATTCATTCATTCATTCATTCATTCATTCATTCATTCATTCATTCATTCATTCATTCATTCACATTATAAATGTAAAGCATAATTTCTGCGGCAGAGATATTCCTCCCATAAAGATTAGTCCTCTTTGAGCTAGTTAGCCTTTGGTTTTAGTACAGTCAGCATGCCTGCATCTAACAGTCAAAGTTCAGTTTCCCTTCAAGAAAATGAATTATATTACAAATCTGCAGCACTGATTTATGTTACATAAACTATGTGGGGTGTTTGCATTTATGTTTTTGCAGGTGAAATTGGCTTATTGGTCTCTAATTAAGGTTCCAACACCTTGTTCTATCTGGTAGTCAATACTAGGGTCTAAATAGCCACTAAATTCCGGATTCTGCCAGCTTCCAATCATAACCCACTAGGCTGGGTTGGTTATTTTAATCTAGCTGAACAATGACAGAGATGCTTCTTAGTTTTAAAGGATTCTAGCAGCTTCAGCTGTGTACTGAGCATCATTTCTGGTAGCCAAATGTTAGTCTGGCATATTTATGAGTTTCCATTTATATTTCCTTTGTGTTCTCATTAGCAGAACACTAACAATAAATTGAAATGCTAACAGGTCATCATTTTTGCCAATAGGGATGTTATTAACAAACTTGATAAATATATGGAAGTGCAATAATTTTAAAAGTGCATTTTTTTCTTTAAGTATTGCTTGTAATTGTCTCATTTATAGTGTGTGTAAGTTTTACCACAATTTTGCAGCAATAAATGTTACTACTCTTTTCATTAATTTCTTTCTTCAAAGCCTATTTTCTGTGCAAGATATTTTTTCAGTAAAAGCACAGGTTGGTTGTATTCAGATATGACTACAAACAATAATTTGTTGTTAGAAGTACTCATGTTTGTACTGCTCTTCCCCCCCCCCCTTCTTCCCTGACACGCTGCTCAGATATTGAAGACATTCTGATGTACAACAAATTATAGTTTGTTTCATTCCAACCATAATATCTGGCTTGTTTCTTGCCTACAAATCAGGATTGCCAACTCGGAATAAGCTGTGGTCTGCAATCCTGGTTTGTATGCAAGAAACAAATCAGCGTTTGTGATTCAGACATAACCCATATTTGAGAGTCTCTTTGGGGCAGGTGGTACCCAGCAAACTGGAGGGCCTCAAAAACCAACTTATGAGGCAGTGAGTCCCAGCACTGATTGTATGATTCTTTCACTAGTCTGCTTCTTTAAGGGAAGCAGAAGGAAGGGAGAGGTTAATGAACACCAGGAAAGGGTAGTACCCTGAGGATGATGGCCACCTCATTTGAAATCGTTGCCCTAACCTACCTCACAGGATTGTTGTACGGATAAAAGAGGAAGAGAGGAGAATGTTGTAAGGCACTTGGGGTCTTTATTGAAGAGAAAGGTGGGGTATAAATGAAATAAGCAAATAAATAAAAATCCAGACTTGAGTACTGGGCAGTATCCTGTCACTCTGTATGTAGTTCTCCTATGTTTTTCTCCATTGCTGCAACACTTTTTGAACCCTGGAGGGATCAGTCCAGGGGTAGTGGGACATGTGTGGAGAAACAGCTGCTCAGGTGTGTGAGCTGGAGTGAGAAACTGATCTTCTTCCTTGTTTTGTACACACGCGAACACACCCAATGAAGGGATGGGCAATTTCATCCCTTTGTCCTTTCTTATCCTCACAGCTGTTCTTCTGTGCAGCTCCTGCAAGTGATCTTTCTGGTAGTTCGAGAGAGTTGGAGATGTTCCATATGTCCCGGTGTATCAACTACAGCCTCAGGCAGCCATTTGCTGGATGTCTCCGTACTTAGGGTGGCCCGTCTGCCATTGACCAGAGCACAGACCTTTTCCATCATGGCTTCTGTTCTGTGGAATGGGCTCCCTGAAGAAGTGAAAGGGGCCCCTCCTTGGAGATTTTCAGTAGACACTGTAAGGATTGCTTGTTTGCCAGGGCTGTTGAGGGGTGTGTGAATGGCAGGCATCTTCTAAAGTGGGGGGAGGGGGGAGGAGAGATTTGGGGTGTATTATTTTATCTTGGTTTTAATTTGTAAATGTGTTTTAACCATTATTGTAAGGTTCCATGAACCCCATAGAAAGGTAGGATATAATTTTTTTTAATACATGCATATAAATAGTATGATGGAGGAGAATGAGTGAAAATTCCAGGTGCCTTGCACTCATGGATAATATGATACTGTCTATTGTTTAGTAAACACGTAAGAGCGCAAAGACAAGACATACCATCTTACACCAAAAGTCCATCTAGTTTAGCATGCTGTTTCTCACGGTGGCCAATTTGATGTTCCAGGAAGCTCACAGTTCTAGCAAGAAGGCACCATTCCTTTCCCTGCTGTTAGCTCTCATTGTATTTGTTGGCATATTGCCTTTGAACGTAGAGGTTCCATTTGGCCGTTATGGTTTATAGCCAGTGCTAAACCTATGGCCAGCACTATATCTTTTGACAGCATATTGCATAAATTAATTATGCTTTACGTGAAGAACTATCCTGAACTTATTACAGATCAACTTCATTGGGACATCTCCCCCCCACCCATCATATCGTATAGGATTGGGGGCCAAATTTCCTTTAAATCATTGCTTTCCATACAATGCATAATTATAAAAATCTGCCCTGCCTCCATTCTTGTTTCTTTAGTTTAAAAAGCACTGAAGCCTTTTCTCATAGGGAGGATACTTTGGTTGCCATTTTCCAACTCTCTGATACTTTTTTTGGACATCGGGCCACTAGAGCAGTACATAGTATTCCAAAAGAAGCCAGACCATAGATTTATATAGAACTATTATAATGCTGACAGTTCTTGCTGTCACTCCATTTCATAATAATTGTTAGCATGGAAATACAACGAATGAAAATAAAACTGTCAGCATTATAATATAGCCAAGGCAGGTTACAAATTGATAAAATACATCTGTATACTGCTTTACCAGTGCAGCATAGGATCCAGTCATGATTAAAGTGGTGACTGTACAACACCAAGAACACTGGAATCAAGTCAAAATTGTTTTTATCATTGTTCCATAAAGGGAGTTGTGCTAATGTATTAGTTTTTGCCTGTTTACATGAAGGTTCTGTGTTCAGATTTTAAATGACTGTTCTTTTTGGAAAAAGCAATGAGTACTCAGCAGGATTATACTGTCCCATCTGCCTTATGCATCCCCGTCCCAGAAATAGTTTCCCATTTCTTCACGGGTGCCAATTAAAATTGTGGACGATTGCAATAATCTTGCACCCCTACACATTTTAGCTGTTTTCTGTGCATGCAAATATTCTGTTACCTCCCTACTGCCCAGAGTTTTGTTAAACTGTTAGGCATTTCTCAGCAGGTTGGTGAGATGTTCCAGTTATATCATTGAAGTAATTATCATGTGAGATTCTCTGGAGGATTCTTGTTGTATTGTTAATGGAAGAAACTTGATATGCTCAAGTAAGGATTTTGATGGGAAGGCTTAATATTGGTTCAGTTTATTGCTCAGGTACAGTGCAGAATGTTATACCTTCAGAAGTTGACACTCTTGATAAGCAGACACTGACTTCACAAGTCATCACCTTTTAATACATGGATTTGAACCAAGGGTGTTCATAAAGGTCAGATCAGATTAACAGAAAATAGTAATGCCATTGGCTGTTAACCAAAGGCAACCTAAAACTAGCCTTTGAACACTTCTTTTAAGCTGGCCTTAAAAAAAAGAGAGAGAGACTCAAGAATTGTGAGAAAAATGGCATATAGAAACAATTTCTAAGGTTTTCTGTACTTAATATGATCTTCACATTTCAAAACCAAAAAACCCTCCATTCCGTACAGCATGTTTGCTGCTATAGCTGTGCATTTTGTTTTGTTTTGTTTGTATTCTGTCACGTACAGGGAGCAAGTTGTGGATTCTGACTCTACCTTATTGTTTCCTACTCCACCCCTTTGGCCATATGAAATGTTAAGCATGTAACTTGGCAGATACTTTGTTACTGAAGACATGATCTCATTCATGTCTTTGACCCTTTCCTGATTGGCTTTTCATAAACTGTGATAAACTGTGGTGAGCTCCATGTTACCATTAGGCACTCCAAATATTGTTGGGCTCTTTTACAGCTCCTTTGAGAACTCACCGTCTTTACATTGGCTCCAATGCCAGGGTAGTGGATGCTGTTTGCCAATAGTGAGTTTTCCAGCTAATTCAGTCGATCTGTACATAATGAGATTCCTTGGTGAAATGCAAGTTTTCCTGGAGCTGCTAGACACATGTAACATGTGGCTGAGTTCATTTTGAAGCAGCTCGAGACAGATTAACTCTTCAAGCCATGTGCATGTTTTGGGTTCTGCCTGGGTTTGATTCCCCATTCCTCCACTTGAAGCCAGCTGGGTGACCTTGGGTCAGCCACAGCTTCTAGGTCTCTCAGCCCCAGCCACCGCACAGGGTGTTTTGTTGTGTGGATAATAATAACATACTTTGTAAACCGCTCTAAGTGGGTGTTGAAGTCATCCTGAAGTGCAGTATATAAATCAAATATTATTATTATTATTGATACCGTAACTTTGTGGCAATGTAGAAAAGTATAAACATGAAGAATCTTATTTTTATGCTTTCCGCCAATGTTGGAATTATTTGTTCCATTTATATTTACCCAGATTCACATTAAACCATGCTGCTGCTTTGGCTTATGCTAAACAATATACTGACAAGATTTTTTTTGAGATTTTTATAAGAGAATATAAATTAAATGTCTTGACTTGGCTGGATTTATAGAGTTTGGTGAATTTACCTCATCCATCTTCATTCTCCTCTAAGGTCCCACCTCCAAAAGTGTTGGCATTGTATCTACTGCATGCCTCTACTGAGGCATGCATAAGCTCAATTTCTGAAGAAGCATGTCTCTTGCAGACAGCCAGATGTGTATTATAATATCTCACATAGCCAGGTGAGGTCATCTCTGTCTACATCTGTATATAAAAATCTTCCTCTTCATGTGGCTCGTTTGTCAGAACTTCTCATTGCATAAGTGGACTTTTTCTTAGTTGGACCAGGTTTTAGTACCTTTCTCCGCTGAGTACTTTTGCAGTCTTTTCTCTCTGGCCCCAAAACCTTTCTGCCAATCATATTTGGAAACATGTTCACTTCTTCAGGAGATACAAATAAGAGTCTCTTAGTAGATCTAAGGTAAATCCTCTTTAGTCTGTGAAGATTCCAACTGGAACAGGTTCTGACTATGATGCAAGTTTTGGGTTTTCCATGTTCTTTCTTGGAACTTCTTGTGCTTGAGAGCCATGGCAGGTAGCCATCTGTTCCACTAAATACTAAAACCAAAGGAAATGGCTTGAAACCAAAAAGGGTCTTGAAATCATGCTACTTTATTTTGTAGCCTTTTTCTGTTGTTGTATCTTTAGCCATTTTTAGTTTTTATTCTTTTTACTTTTAAGCACTGTGGAAATGCTGCTTTTCTTAAGGAAATTAAATATGCATTATGCCTTGGAGTTTTTAATTTACTTGTCTACCTATGTCACTGTGGATTTCAAGTTATCATGCATGTTCTCTAAATATTATTGCGTTCTTTTTGTAAGTAAACGAATAAAGCATCTCTGGAAGCCTGAATATCTGGAGTGGTGGAAACATACCAAGTTTTTATACTGTGATGAGTTGGAACGCAGGGTAGAAATTCAGAACTCTGTATGCCTAATTGTCCAGCTGGGAATTAAGTCATGTCTGATGTCTTAGTGAATGAAGTGATAGTATAACTACCCATTTTGTGAGTTTCTGGACAATTTCGGAAAAAATGGGTTGGATTCAGTGCAGAGTTCCAGAGTTCCCCTCTCTCACGGGAACAGGATTTTAGGGGCATTGGGGCTGCTGTGGGAGGGGTGAGCTGAGAAAGTTGTATTCTGTGGGGGAGAAATTTTTGCAGAATTGTTCTGGATCCAATGCAGGGTCTGGAATGTAAGTTGAAGAAGTTGGGGCAGCCGCTGCTTGTCTTCTATTTCTGCAACTAGATCTGAACAACTGAAAAATTGACTTGGTTCTAACTTGTTGTGGGAGGCCATGCATCCTGTGGCTGAAAGTCTTTGAGAACATTTTGGAAGCTTTGAATGGATTACCAGAGACTAGCTTCCTGTATAGTGTCTGCCAAAAACAGAATACCAACCTAGGTGGTGACCTTGATCTGAATAATTAAGGCTCCTCTTACGTTGCTAACATTTGTGTAGTGGTTATCTCCCCATTGACTGTATTTGGGAAACCAAAAGGTTCTTTTATTTCTGGTCAGAATATCCATTATATATAGCTTGGGTGAGCTCCAGCAACCCCCATCCTTGAGTGCTGTCAACTTGTTTACTGTTTACTGCGCAGACCATAGAGTTCTATAATGAGACGTGGTTTTTTTTCATGGCATCAAGTCCATCACTTCTGCTCAGGCTGCCAAATAATCTTTAGAAGGAAGATGTAGAGCTTCCCAGTGTTGGAAATTGTATCAAATCCTCCAGGTAATTGGCTTCAGCTGCTAAAACTTTTCACCTTATTTCTAGACCAGACTTACCATTTTCAGCTCCTGATTACTGGATCTTGTTATCTTGTGGCTTATGTACATGGAAAAGACTGAAAGTTGAAATTGTGTCTTCAGAACTATAGGGTATATATGACAGTACTCTTCCACTATAAAAAGCGCATCTGGACATTGCATTCACCATGGAAATATTTTTGTGTGTCTTTCTATGGGAAATAACTTGGGCTTCTGTGATCAAACTTGGGTGTCTGTGATCAAAATTAGTTATACCAGTGGTATTTTACCAGTGTAAATTGTACCTCTAGTTTGAACACACTTTCATTATAGAAAATAAGAATTGTACTAGAACTAGTGCTTTTTTTGTTTTTAAAAAAGGCGCTAGTACTCATATATGGGGTTCCGCCAATTTTCCCTCAGGACTTGGGAGAGTCCAGAAAAAAGATGCTGGTGTTCAGTACCATCACCCCAAAGCCCTGGTGAGAACATTTACAAACCCAGTAAACCAATGGTTGTATTTGGTCCTGTGAATGACCTTCCTCTGGAAGACTAGACTTTCACATGCTACATCATTAACAAGTCAACTCTTAATTTACATTTTCTTAACTTGCAAAATAGGTTAAACATACAGGTCTGTGTTGTGTTGGAATCTGAACAGATTTATTTGATAAAGTTGTAGTGGCTGGTTTCTTCCAGTTGTTTGTAACTACCATCTTCAGTACTGATAGAGTTACTAATTCCACAATTCCATGGTGGTTTGACCTTGCTTCAATGGCATGAGTAGATTGACTGAACACTGATTTGGGGGAACTTTTGAGTTCATCATCACCCTTTGCATCATACACACTTGATAAACATGCTGTTGTTAATATCAGTATCTGTCAAAAAAAGACCATTAGCAATAAGCCTAGCATTAAAAAAGGTTTTGGATTGCAGTGGAATATTGAAACTCAGTGTTGTGGTAAATTATATTTACAGACAAGGATGTAATTTACTGTGTTTTCTTTTAATCACTTCAGGCTTGCCTTGATGCATTACAATTGCAGAAACTCAGGGTAAGATTACTGATTTGGACAAAACTTCTGTACGAGCAGTTGGCTAGTGAAAAATATCACTGAGGAAAGTTGTAAAATTAACTTATTTAGAAGTTTTTAAGAAGCCAGGTATAAGAATCTTATGACTCAACTGCAGTTGCCATGAGTGGCAGGCAGGGCCCGGCAAAAGAAATGTCTAGAGTAGAGATAGGCATGAATCGAAATACGAACTGAAATTCGTCACAAACTGAGCCACGTCATGGTTCGCGAACTAGTGGTTCGTGGAAGCTCATTTCTCATGAAGCATAATGAATTTTAGCCCAGTTCTCATGAACCATGATGAATTTTAGCCCAGAATGAGCATGTTCGTGAACCAGAGGAAGTTCGTGAAAGTTCATGGTTCGTAAAACACGACAAACCATGAACTGCACGGTTCAGAATTTTCCTGGTTCATGCCCATCTCTAGTCTAGAGTTTCTGTGGTCACAGGTGGTCCATTTCCTTATCCTTCCCCTCTAGACACCATATTTAGCTTCCAATTCTTTTCTTTCTTCCTATCCCCCATGACTCCTCCTTTTCACTTTATGGAGAAGGGAAAGTTTGGATTTAAAATATGGTGTCTTTTGGGAAAAGGATCAGTACAAAGGAGGAGGAAGACCACTGGGACCTGGAAACTCTAAACTGTCCCTCCCCACAAGTCGTTCCTTATGTGGGAGAAATATCCCTTCTCCTGTCTACATTCATGACTGCTACAGTTTTGGAAAACACTATTATAATGTTTGCCAGTTTTTTAATACCTGGACTCTTAGATTTCTGAGCAAGATGATTTTATACCTGGACTCTTAGCACAATGATTTTTCAGCTTTCCTCAGCGATATGTTTAATTTTTTAAACAACTGTCCTGTCATCTTTCTAAATTATTATCTTCTGCAGGAGAAAACAAGCCTCACCTTAAAAAAAAGTTTCAAAACCTATGGTTTAGCTTGCTATTTCCCATCTCATATCCTGATCCAATGTTTATGCAGAGGAGCGGTCTGCATGCTGATATACACAAGGATCACCCCTGATTGCCAATGTCAGCACCAATCACATTTGGCGAAGATTAAACTGAATACCTGGAATAGGTGCCCTCCATCATTTCTGAAACAGGTGCTCAATCTTAACAGTTGCAACCATGTAATCCACATACAGCAGTATGGAAAGGATCTACAGATAAAACACCTTTTCTGCAACATGGTGTTGAAGTAGAGGTTTCCTGCTCTTTATTTATTTTTCAGCCCTGAGAAGCAAGTAAGGGTTTTGTTTTGGAGAGTTGTGCTTGGTAGAAGAAAAAAGCAGGTTTTTGTTTGAAGCAAGGGGAAAAGAAATGCATTGTTTGCTGTTTGTAAACAGTAGTACCTATTGTATCATGTTACCACCAGCATTCACATACGGCTGAATTAGCATTTTCCTTACAGGTCCATTCTGTTGTATGCAGGACTGGTATGTGTGTGTGTGCGGGGGAAGAGACGGGACTGGTAGAGGTTGGACTAAAGAGAAAGGATGAGTTGAGTACCCTTTTAATCTGAGTACCACAGGCATTGCTTTTATAATAATAAATCAGACAATCATCTGTAAGGGATATCAAATGAACAGAATGTCCCTTAGCTCAGTTCAGATGTCTTCTCTGGACTGCTACATTTGAATAGAGGAAGTTTTCGTCTACAAATACAGACAAACAGGTAACATTGGACTGTACATTTTGAGGAATGATTTGAAGTCATTGGATTTCCCTGGCTATCTAGAAATAGTGTATCGTGAAGTGTACTGTAATACAAGACAAAGGATGTATGCTGAATAAGTGTCATTCTTTAAAAATGCTAAGCTGATTAATCTTAAAGGAATCCTGAGAATGGAATTTTTGTTGTTTTATTGGTATTCTGAGGGAAATCAAAATATGTTTCAGGGCAGGGCTACGTTACACAACTCCCCACCCCCACCTCGGCCTCAAACCACTATGATTTTACCAACTACTCTGATTTCAATTTTACCTGATCCTATTAATTCAAGGGCAGATATGCACTCTGAAGTTGTCAGGCATTGAAAATGGGAAGCAGAGGATGATTTAGTGGTGATGTGCTCAAGAAGTTTTTCAAGGGGCAAGGAAGGGATGGATTGCAGAATCCCCTAGATGGCTACTAGCATAAATGGCTCTTAAAAATATTAGACAAATTCATAGAGGTTAGATCTATCAACAGCTGTTAGCCACGACAGCTGATTGGAACCTTGCGTGTACAGAGGCAGCTATGAATATCAGATGCTGGGTGGTGATAAATGGAATAGCTGTTGTTGTGTTCTGTCTGTGAGTTTGTGAAAGCCGATTGCTGTTAAATACATAAAGAATGCCTTGAGTAAATAGTGTTTGGGGTGGGGCTGTGACTCAGTGGTAGAGCACCTACTTGTGTGCAGAAGGCCCCAGGTTCAATCCCTGTCATCTCCAGCTAAAAGAAGGTAGTAGATGATGTGAAAGACAACTGTGTGAGACTCACAGGCAGGTAAAGTAAACAATATGATCTTGAGAGACCAGCGGTTTGATTAACTGTGTATGTGTATTTGGTCTTATGAATGCAGCAAAGCAATTTTTTCCTTTGGAAAAACAAACTATTCTCAATATCTGACAGCTTTTGTGTTTGCATGTGAATGCCTGCATGTATGTGTATATGTTGGTGAGATATAATAAAAGGGGTTGCATGTTTTTATTAGCAGAGACTAACCATGTGTATTTTTTTCAGAAAGTCATAATGGCTTTGTGCATAAATAGAATAGTTGAGTCCCTCTAAATCTTTTTGAGCTATACATGTGTAACAACATGGCAAAAAGAGATATACCCTTGGTCATCTGATAATAGCCAAGGGTATCCTTTCTCTTCACTGAACATGTCTAGTCCTTTTTCAGCAACAGATTGCTTCTTTTTGCTTGGTAGGTTTCATTTAGTTGCTATTCTTGGTTCTTTTTTATTGTGCTAATGTTTTAGAAGTGTTAATATACAGCAGAATCATGCCTCTGTTCAGCCCTGATTGGTCCACATAACCTTTAGGTGCCTTCATCCACTCCAACTAGTATTGTTATACCAAGGTTTAAAAAAAGAATTTGAGAAAACGTGTGTGTGTGTGTGATACTGATTCATCAAGAAATTGGTGGTTTATTTTTAATTACTTTGGAAATCACTGTCAATTTGAAATATGGGGACCCTAGTTTATTTTAATTTCATTTTAAGTATCTTTTTATAGTAACTAAATTTCTTGCCAAAAAAGATAGTGTAGTAATAAAGTGTTTCTGTTTTTTCCCTTGCACCAAAAAAGAAAAAATAGGTGGCATGAAATGGGAAAACTCAGCCCAGAGTGAGACTTATTGGCTCACTCACTCTCTTCTCACAGCCATTCATTCCTGGAGCTGTTTCCTAAAGCATATGTGGGTCACACAGGGGAACTCTCCAATTGCAAAGCTTCTATTCCGCTTATGGTTGGGCTGATGTGGGGCAATGTCCCTTAAACCACAAACATAATTTTTTATCTATCCCTTTGGTAATTCATTACATAGTTGCTAAAGGGGAGAGGTTTTTTAACATGAAAATGAAGAGAATCACTTCCAGCTGTTGCTAGAAAGGAGAAATCTTTTGCTGCAAGTGGCACATTCTTCCCTCTAGTTGAAAACATTCAATAGCTTCCCAGACAGGCAAAGATTTGATCTGTCTATTTTCATCACTTTTGCATGCACCTGATATTTGGGCTTCTGTATGCCAATACTTATGGGCCAGCATTGCCCAATGTTTTCTGTGCCTATTTGTGGTGTCAGAAAAAAATGATGGGGGGGGGCAGAGGATGGGGGAAGAATGCGTATGGGAATTTGGCTAAATTTTGCATGTGGTATTAATTTGTATATTTTTTAATTTTAAATCATTTTTCATTTATAAAAGAATACATTTCTTCTCCCTAAGTGTAAAAATTCTGCCAACTTTCTCTTTCAGCCCCACAGATAATCAATTTGAAACCTATACCAAGGACTTCCACTATATGCACAAGTTGTCTTAATGATATCTTATTTTAAAATCTTTTGCTCAGCAAGACAAACTACCAGCTCTAAAGTGGGAATGAGTTAATTTTTTCCATTTCCTTCTAACACTTAATATGAATTGAATTTCAAACAATCATATTAATATTCCCAAAAAGGAGGCTGCTACAATCTAGTGCTGTTTTATTAGCTCTAAAGGGTAACAGAATAATTGATAAGATAGGGAGAATTGTTTGGATGAAGAATTTCCTCCAATTTGTTTTAATAACAGAAGTGGTGATACAGTCTTGGGTGGGGGGGGGAGGGAAACAAGGTACAACTTAACCCTTTCCCATCTGGTGGTAGTTGTGCTCAGAAGCATTCCCTAACCCAGGGTTTGACAAATCCCAGTGCTAGCTGACCTTGGTGCCTAGAAATTTAATTCTGGCACTTAGAGTATTCATCAGTGATTTTATTGTAGTGTTTGTTGGTAGAAGTAAAAAGCTTTTAGGAAAACAAGGTATTTATAATTTTAAATTCCATAAATACGCCAAATAGTAAACTTTTACATAGTTAAAACAATAAAATAAGTTTAGTTTTGATAATGAACGTAAGTACTGCATATATTCCAGTTTCTTCCAAAGTTCAGTTTTTCCCAGGGGGAGGGGGTATATCTGTGGATTCAAAATTTTTGCACATTTTACCTCTTTGTCAATAACTAGAAAATATGGTCATTAAAATACAAAACCCTGAAGGCTGAAAAATGAGTTTGGCTCCTACAATCAAAGAAAATTTGTCAAGGCCTGCCCTGGCTGTTTTTTTTTCCTTTGCAAGGGGAAAGATACAGGAATCCTTCTATTTTACCATAGTAAGGAAAAAAGTAGCCTGAAGGATTTGGAGCCAGAAAAAAATGGCTCCAGATAGCTTTTTCTCCATTCATCTACTTTAAAATTGCAGCCTTTTTAATGCTGCTTTTGATTTAGAGAATAAAGTCAGAGGGGAGTTCTGTGCATCTTGTGTTACACTGAGTTCTCACCTCTGTTCAAGCATTGAGAAATGCATTGAAAATATTAAGAGCCTTCATTCTAAAGGACCCTGACAGCAGATGGCAGCATTCTTTGTCAGAGTAGTGAGAGAGGCTATTCTATTACCAGTTTTAAGGAGTATGCAGTTGCCATGGAGGAGATGCTAAAACTTTGAACTAGAGATTATTTGTAACTAATGGTCAAGGTGACTGAGACCTGATTCGAGAAGGAACATGGCAGGAATCTCTTAGAGGTCTTTGAGCTTTGGTGCTCAGGGCATCTTGGTGCTCTAAAGTGCTACATAATAATGTTGTGGAACTGGCCCTGAAGTTCCACCCCTTCCAATCAATTTTATCATGTCTTGCCTACCTTAGGCCACAATAAATGGCAGTCCCTATTTCCTTACTTGAGCAATGCTGCTTTATAATATATGTATAAAATGTCACACAATCTGTATTTTCAATAATAGCCGTATTTTTTAATAATAGCTGGTCATTATATGAACTACAATTTATCCAGTCTGTTTTAAGACTGGATTGCCTCCGTTTCTGTTTTTGTTTTCATAAGTGAAACTACAGCACCAATCCAAAACATTTTGGCATGCCAGGCTTGAGATAACACAAAAATTCCTGTATAATTCAAGGGAACATTATGGTTAGTGACACTGTGGTGATATAGCAGGTGGCATGTCCCATTCCTAGTATTTGTTAGTTTCAGCAGTTCTCAGGTTTGGACTGGAGGGAAGATTTTTTTGCTTCGGTGCTGAAAAACCATCTGGCTTAGCCACCTTGGAGTCCAAAAGCATTCTGCTTCTGCTTATATACGAGATCTGCCTGAAGTGTGAGGAGAGCAGACCAGATGGCTAGTGAATCAGGCCTTTTCCAGCCTCCTAAGAAGATACACCATAAGGCCCAGCGAGAAAGGTGTGGAAAATGGAGCTTTCACTTCTGGACCCTCAAATATAATTGCCAAATGATGTCTATAAAAATTTGGACATTAATAATTCATCATTTAGAGTCACTGTTGACTATGGTCCAAACAAGAATAGTCTTATAAATATTATAGTTGTGTCTCAGGAAACTTTTAGCACCAACAGTATAATAAAAACTTGGCAAAGCTGTACACTTGAGAGAATTTACCTCAGACTTTCAAAACAGAGTAAACATTGAACTTCTGAGGTATAAACTGATCAGTCAACTAAACATCCTCCTCACAAGCTCACTGTCAAAGTGAGAGTTCTTGCTGACAGATTAACTTCTGGATGACTGACATTTTAAGATGGCGTTCTTATCTGTTCAGTGTAGATCCCTGCTCTCTAGCTAATTTCTAACAGGGGCCATATTTTTAATTCAGAAAAAAACTGCAAGGTCAGGAACATTGGTTTTGCCCACTGCCTTAGCCTGTCACAATGCTGACACAGGTAAAGTTAACTCCTTCAATGTGAATAGCAAGAGAGTATGTCAGACTTCATCTAAACTATTTCTTTAAGTGGCATCCTTTTTCATCCTGCGTACAAAAAAAACCGGCGGAGAATCATGCATCTGATGTAACACATTCATCCACAGAAAGATGAAATCTGCCGTGATCTGTCCCACAAATTCTGCTACACAGAACCAGTGTTGCATAGTGATTAGAGTGTTGACTTGCATGGAATAATCAGGTTTGAATTCCTAGTCTGCCATGGAAGTTTGCTGGGTAACCTTAGGACAGTTCCACATTCTCAGCTTAATGTACCTCATAGGGTTAATGTAAAAATGAAATGGAGAGATTACCAATGTAAGCCACTTTGGGTTATCATTTGGGAGAAAGGCAAGGTGTAAATAAAGTACTTAAATAAATTGTGTGTAGCAGTGAGCAGCTGAGGTAACTAACACTGCAATCCTAAATAGACCTACTCATAATTCTACTACAAATTTAGGGTTGCACTGTAGGAAAAGTTTGATAAATTGGAATTCTCATGTAGGACCTGATTGAGGTCCAAGTTTGCCAAATGCCTTATATCCATAATTTTTTTGGCAAAAATGGCCAGAAGGGCTATGTATCCCTTTTGCTGGTCTCCTTAAACTTGCAGACTCGGATGAAAAATGTCAGCTGAAAAGTATCAGAGAACTACAATAGCATGTCAAGTGAAAGCTGTACAAATAATAAATCTCTAATCCTTAAGTGCCAGTAAGTCTGAAACTGTGCAATACTTGCAAATTTATGAGAACAGAACTGAGAACTTCTGTGTGCCTCAAACCTTGGCCATAGAAGCTTGAAATCACATGCAACAGCTCTAAATAGTTGGTATGATTAATAATAAAATTAAAACAATGCAGTTCTTAGAAGCTGCTTAGGCGCTAATTGGGCCTTTTGTTGTTTTTCCAACCTGAGGGAACCACGTATAGAGAGAGCAGCTTTATTCACTGGCATCACCTGTACCAAAGAAACTGATAAAGTGCAGTTTTGACACTGCTGTCGTTTTGGCTGTCTTTTAGCATGAGAAGTGGAAAACAGGCAATAATAATGGTGTATTGAGTGTTTTAATTCTGTTAGCAGAGCACAGCATCTGAGATTTAAAGCCAACAGGACAGAGTTATTGGGTTAGATCTCACAGATCCATTCTGCTAATGGTAGCAATTTCTTCTGGAAAATGGAGCAGCCATACTGCTAGTACATTTTCCCTCTTGTCATGACTTTGTTAGGGTGTTGTGTTTATGTATTCCAGGAATAGAAAGGGTCAGGTTTTAACAACTATGTGTCTTTTCTATTTTTTATAAAAAGTCAAAGTCATGACTGTGCAAAAAAAGTTATTTAAAGATTTAAGAAAAAGCACGCAGAAGCTGGTTGGCAGCAGATACGCAATCTGCTTTTCATGTTCCTTAGATGACTCCTTCTGTCACAGCTGGAAACCTATAGTCAGAAAAAACTGACAGATGTGGTTGAAGGAACTGTTTCACCTTTTAGTTTACTTCTTTCCCCCCTGTAATTTTTTGCTCTCTCATTTTAATTTATTTGCAGCATTTTCCAGATACAACCTCTGTGAGTTCCGTTGCAAAATCTAAACATAAGCTTCCTATGTTTGAATTTTTTAAAAAAAAACCCACTGGCCTTCATTTCCCTCCCACTACACTCTTTATACATACACATTTAGACTGTGAGTTGTTTGCAGCAGTAATTTTTTTCTAATGTTCACAGTGTCAGATCAGTAGTTGGCAGTTTAGAACTTAATTTTTACAGGTCCTCTTGCCATCAACTGAACACATGGTTGCTTAATAAGAACATAAGAACATAAGCAAAGCCATGTTGGATCAGGCCAGTGGCCCATCCAGTCCAACATTCTGTCACACACAGTGGCTAGAAATCCAGTGCCATCTAAAGGACTGTCAGTGAGGCCAGGACACCAGAAGCCCTCCCACTGCCTTCCTTCCAGCACCAAGACAACAGAGCACCACCTCCCCACAAAGAGAATACCATCTATCTCCTGTGGCTAATAGCCACTGATGGACCTCTGCTCCATATATTTGTCCAGTCCCCTCTTGAAGCTGGCAATGCTTGTAGCTGCCACCACCTCCTGTGGCAACGAATTCCATGTGTTTATCACCCTTTGTGTAAAGTAGTATTTTCTTCTATCTGTTCTAACCCGACTGCTCAATAATTTCATAGAGTGCCCACGAGTTCTTGTATTGTGAGAAAGGGAGAAAAACACATCTTTCTCGACCTTCTCTAACCCGTGCATTATCTTGTAAACCTCTATCATGTCTCCCCTCAGTCGTCTTTTCTCCAGGCTAAAGAGCCCCAAGCGCCTCAATCTTTCCTCATAGGGAAAGTGTTCCAACCCTTTAATCATTTTAGTTGCCCTTCTCTGTACTTTTTCCAGTGCTATGATATCTTTTTTAAGGTGTGGCGACCAGAACTGTACACAGTACTCCAAATGAGGCCTCACCATCGATTTATACAGAGGCATTATGATACCGGCTGATTTGTTTTCAATCCCTTTCCTAATAACCCCTAGCATAGCATTAGCTTTTTTTATGGCAGTCGCACACTGTGCTGACGTTTTTAGTGAGTTATCTATCATGACTCCAAGATCTCTCTCTTGGTCAGTCTCCGCCAGTTCAGACCCCATCAACTTGTATTTATATTTTGGATTTTTGGTTCCAATGTGCATTACTTTGCACTTGGCTACATTGAACCTCATTTGCCACATGGATGCCCACTCTTCTAGCCTCGACAGATCCCTTTGGAGTGCCTCACAATCCTCTCTGGCTTTCACCACCCTGAACAATTTTGTGTCATCTGCAAATTTAGCCACTTCACTGCTTAATCCCAATTCCAAATCATTAATAAACAAGTTAAAAAGCATTGGACCCAATACCGACCCCTGTGGCACCCCACTGCTCACCACCCTCCACTGTGAGAAGTGCCCGTTTATGCTCACTCTCTGTTTCCTATTAATTAGCCAGTTTTCGATCCACAAGAGGACTTGGCCCTTTATTCCATAGTTACTGAGCTTACTTAGGAGCCTTTGATGAGGAACTTTGTCAAAAGCTTTCTGGAAGTCAAGATAAACAATATCTATCGGGTCTCCCTTGTCCACTTGTTTGTTCACTCCCTCAAAGAACTCTAACAGATTGGTGAGACAAGATCTTCCCTTACAGAACCCATGCTGAGTTTTCCTCATCAGCTTTTGGTCATCAATGTGCCCACTAATTTTATTTTTGATAATAGTTTCCACCAACTTACCCGGTATTGACGTCAGGCTGACTGGCCTGTAATTTCCCGGATCTCCCCTGGAACCTTTTTTAAAGATGGGGACAACATTAGCTACCTTCCAGTCCTCAGGAACAGATGCAGAGTTTAATGACAGATTACATATTTTTGTGAGGAGATCTACAAGTTCACACTTGAGTTCTTTCAGAACTCTTGGATGTATGCCATCTGGGCCCGGTGATTTATCAGTTTTTAAATTATCTAGCAGTCGCATAACCTCCTCTCTCGTCACCTCAATGTGACTCAGGTCTTTCAAAACCCCTCCCAAAGTCAGTGCTTCCGGAGTGGGCATGCACTTCTTATCTTCCACAGTGAAGACAGAAGCAAAGAACGCATTCAGCTTCTCGGCCATTTCCCTATCACCCTTTAGTAATCCTTTTACGCCTTGGTCATCCAAGGGCCCCACGGCCTCCCTAGCTGGTTTCCTACTTCTAATATATTTAAAGAATTGTTTATTGTTTTTCTTTATGTTCTTTGCAATATGCTCCTCATATTCCCTTTTTGCCTGTCTGATCACAGACTTGCACTTTTTTTGCCACAGCTTATGCTCCTTTTTATCAACCTCACTCCGACTAGTTTTCCACTGCCTAAAAGAATCCTTTTTACCTTTTACAGCTTCTATTACATTGCTTGTTAACCATGCTGGCCTTTTCCTAAACCTATTTGTGCCTTTCCTAACCAGCGGTATATATTTAATTTGAGCTTCCAGGATTGTAGTTTTAAATAGTCTCCAAGATTCCCCAAGTGTTTTGACCTTTTTTACTTTCCCTTTCAGTTTCTTCTTCACGTACCCCCTCATCTCAGAAAAGTTACCCCTTTTGAAGTTAAACATGGCTGTGTTGGTCTTATTTGGCAATTTCCTATTTATACATATGTTGTACTCAATAACATTATGGTCACTGTTCCCAAGTGGTGCAATCACATTTACATCTCTCACCAGGTCTTCAGCATTACTGAGGACCAAATCCAGGATCACCTCTCCCCTAGTAGGTTCTGTAACCATCTGTTCCATAGCACTGTCATTGAGACAGTCTAGAAACTCACTTTCTCTCCCCCGATTCGAACACCCATTGGCCCAGTCAATGTGTGGGTAGTTAAAATCACCCATTACAACACAGTTTTTTTGTTTAGCAGCCATCTTTAATCCTGTCATCATTTTATAATCCTCCTCTATTTTCTGATCTGGAGGGCGATAACAAACTCCCACAGTTAAGTTTCCATTTGGGCCCGTAATTTCAACCCATAGCATTTCCAGAAGCGAATCTAATTCAGTTACCTTCTCAATCTTACTGGAATGTATACCTTCTCTGACATATAGAGCCACCCCACCACCAACCCTTCCCTCCCTATCCTTCCGATATAATTTATATCCAGGAATCACCGTGTCCCACTGATTTTCCTCATCCCACCAAGTTTCTGATATGCCCACAATGTCTATGGATTCGCCCAACACTAAACATTCCAGCTCCCCAATTTTACCTCGGACACTTCTAGCATTTGTATATAAACACCTGTAACTTCCCCAGCACACTTTGCCTCGAGACGTAGTTAGGTCATCTGCACTGTTTGTCTCCATCTCAGTTGACAACTCTAATCTATCTCCCTGTAGAAGTGTTATACCTAGCCCTTCATCTCTCTGAGATGAACCATCCTGAACCAGAGACACTTTATCTCTTGTCGGCTTTCCCCTAGCATTTAGTTTAAAAACTGCTCTGCCACCTTTTTGATTTTAAGTGCCAGCAGCCGGGTTCCTTCTCGGGACAAGTGGAGACCGTCTCTCTTGTACAGCTCCCGCTTGTCCCAAAAAGAATCCCAGTGCCTAACAAACTTGAACCCTTCCTCCCTACACCATCGTCTCATCCACGCATTGAGACTCCTGATCTGCGTTTGTCTCTCTGGCCCTGCGCGTGGAACAGGTAGCACTTCTGAGAAGGCTACCTTGGAGGTCCTGGCCTTGAGTCTCCTGCCTAACAGCCTAAATTTTTGTTCCAAGACCTCACGACTGCATTTCCCAACATCGTTGGTTCCAACATGGACCACGACCGCTGACTCTTCCCCAGCACTATCTACCAGCCTATCTATAACACGTGTAATGTCCGCTACCTTCGCACCAGGCAGGCAAGTCACCATACGGTCAGAACGCGGTTGTGCCACCCAGCTATCTACTTGTCTAAGGATCGAATCACCAACTACCAAGAGCCTCCCTCCCGCCCCACCCAGGGATGGTTCCTTGATGCGAAAGGAAACCTGCTCACCAACTGAAGAAGAGGTCCCTTCTGAGGGCATGTTCCCCTTATCCTCAATACGGTGCCCTGATTCCACAAGATCCTCATTCTCCTTGACAACAAGAACGCTGCCATTTTTAGAGTGGGACACATCTATCCTGTCCCTGAGAATCTTGTCCTCGTGCCTATCTAACTGTCTCCGCTTCTCCAGGTCAGCCACCTTGGCCTCAAGGGTACGTACTCGTTCCCTGAGAACCAGGAGCTCCTTGCAGCGAGCACACATCCAGGACTTCTGACCAGAAGGCAGATAGTCATACATGTGACACTCAGTGCAATACACTGGAAAGCCCCCAACCCCCTGCTGGCATTCTGACTTCATTATTCTGTTTTAGGAATAACACACTAAGAGGAAAGAAAACGGCTATGATCCCCCGGCTAAGAGCCACAGGCCAAGAGCCCTTTAGCTCTCGCCCTTCGGCTCGCCAAAGGCTTGCGCCCCTGCCCAGCAGTTGCCTTTTCAATGCAAAAGGTCACTTCCTGCTAAGCACAGGAGGTGAGCACAAAGGGGTGTGTGGCTTGTACTCCAGCAACCCCCAGCAGCCTTACAAACACACTCACCCTCAAACACAATCAAGCCCAAACACACTCAGCCTCAAAACTACACTCAAATCAACACAAAACTACACACAAAAAGCCCCAAAGCTAGAGAGGACCACCCTTAGCTTCTCAGCTTAACCCACCACAGCCAAGAAAGGCAAAAAGCCCTTACCTCCTCTAGCAGCTGCAGACCATGTGCTCCTGAGCCCAGGTGACTCTGCAATATTTATTGCTTTAGCATGAACTTGACCCTGGGAGATCCTGTGTTGAGTCATGGTCTTTGTAGGGTGCAATACAGCTAGAGTTCTTTGTTTGCTTGCAAGCATAAGCCTCAAATGAAATGTAAGTTTTGCAGTTGGAAACCAGGTTGGAAACGGTAATTGATCACAGTGTTTTAAAACTAGGCTAGAGAAGAGCTTTAAATAATAATTTAAAGTCCTGTGATGCTTTTGCTTTTTTTAGTACCGTAATAAAAAAAGAATTTGTGATTCAAATAAAGATTCCAGATTATTAAACTGGGTTTTAGAGGATGTTAATAAATGAGAGGTTTTAATAAATGATGAATGTAGATTATAATACAATTGAAAATAGAAAGAATCTTTATTAATTTTGACACATTCAGCACCCACCCGCCTGTTTTTATGCTGCTTATGTAACTGGAATATGAAATAATAGCATGGAAATGTGCTGATGGAATACACATTTGGGCAACCCACAGGCAGGCACAATGTGATCCAGAGTTTAATTAATGTGTGGGAGGGTTGGAGAGGGGAGATGGCAAAAAAGATGGACAACTAGAACAAAGGCTCTCTACTGCACCAGTCCCCAAACTAAAAGCTACCTAAATGATCTGATGTACATTCGTTGCTCCCACAGGCAGACAGTCACTCAAATTCCCTGCATGGGAGAACAAACATACACAGTACCTCAAGCTACCTGTAGGAGGGCAGCCCCTCCCTTGAAGTTACCAGTAGGAATGTAACCCCTTCCAACCCAAAGCCCTTCAAGCTATTTGTAGGAGCATAGTGTCTTCCTTCAAACTGCTTGTAGTATTGTAACCCCCTTGACATGCATTGGGATGTCAGTGGGGTGTAGTGGCTAGACTAGGATCTGGGAGACCCAGGTTCTATTACCCAGTCTTCCATGGAAGCTTACTGGGTGACCTTGGGCCAGTCACATATTCTCAGCTTAAACTACCTCATGGGGTAGTTGTATGGGAAAATGTAGGAGAGGAGAATTGGGGAGAAAGTTGGGGTATAAATGAAGTAATATAAATATGAGTAAATGCATTCTCATAGCTATCTGCAGAAGCCCTTTGCCTCAAGATTCCCATAGGAATATGCATTTACCAGATCACGCTCTCCAAGAGTGGCTGCTTACTCAGAGATTTTGATATATTGTTAACCACAGTATGTATTTATATGTGTGTTTATTTTTACACCATCAATGTATATGGTGTGCTAGAGAGCAATGTAAGCAGAACTAGTCAGCTCCTTGCTCTAAGGAGTTTAAAATATAAATTACAATAGTAAGACAAAGAAGAAGCAAGCAAGAACAATAGCTGAGAAAGATGTACCGAAGTTCAGTTTTTAAAATCTTGTTACGAGCTGTGGTCAAACAATTTTTTTAGATTCTTCAAAAACCAGCAATACATGTTTGACTAGAGACAATACAAGAATAGAACAAATGAACAGGTGTACAGCAGGCAATAGTGGCTCAGTCACCTGTCTCAGAACAGCTGTTGTTTGTATACAGCCAAGGTTATGCCCCTTCTTTTCAGAAATGACCCTTTATTCCAGAACTTATATAGTGCATGCAAAGAACAGTTTAGCCTCTGGGGCTGATTTTAACTCACCTAAGCACAACTGCAGCCACCTTGGTGTGAATGGGAGAAAGGAGCAAAAGGGTAGCCTTAATAGACCATAGACTACTTTGACAGCGGTCCTGTAACCTTTGTAAACCATTTTGGCTGCTGGTTGCTAATAGGGATTTTTGGTACCATTTCAGACACAACTGGTTTGGCTGCTGATTGCTAATGAATTTTTAATCTTTTCAGAAAAATCTGCTTGCTTCCCATTAGCAACGTGGGATTGAGCTAGTTTTTTTTTTTTAATGGATATAAATGCTGCTTGAAACTTGTGTCCCCACATCGCTTTACATGAAGTCAGGGCATCAATATATAACAACCAGGTTAAAACAGAAATGTGAAAGGGACCAATATTACTTACCTAGATGATTTGTAAGACTCTCTTACATTGAACCATATTGTTATGGAAAAATTACATTTAAAAGCGGACCAACAAAAGATAAAATTAAATTGAATTAATGTTAACTCACTATCAGTAGCTTTTGTCTTTCTCACTGACCTGGAAGAGAACAAAGGCAATGAGAATAACATTTACACCTTTTACACTGGATGCATATCTTATTCCTTGCTGTTATGCTACAACAAGAACACTGGGACTACAAAAGGCACTTGGTAAAATTCTGTGGCTTCCTTGGGCGCAGGGCAATTGCCCCATCACCTCCTTGATTTAAATAAACGATGACAAAGCAACGTAATTTATTCTTCTGCTCTTTGTTATACCTGATTGGTGACTGCAGGTGCTCATTAAGAGTGGACTGAGAAAAGTATGATGCACTTTGCCACTTTTATGTATGTGGTGCTCGCTCTTTCAGCTAGCATTCTATTTCAACCTCATTTCTCTGACTTATTGGCACTATGGGATTTCTGTTTGGAGGATTTATTCAACCAGATGTTAGAGAGCACCTGAGTTACGAATTTGTAGAAGACTAATACAACAGACTAGTGCTTCAGTATTCAGTATTGCCCATTCTCATTGGAATCCAGTATACAATGTTCTAAAGTTATGTACTCTATATATATGATGATCAGTTTCCATTACAAAATACTGCTTGCTATTGAACTGCAGATGCAGGCCATTCAGTTCTTAAAACTATTCAGATTTTGCACAAAGATTATTACTGTAGCCTGGATTCCATAACCATATATGACTTGTGATTTCTGTAGAAATCTTCTGGACCTGTCCATACACTATTGTGTCTATACATTCTGTTGAAACTTTTGGTATAGATCTAGAGAATTGTGCACAGAACAGAGTTTATGGAATAGAACTTGATTGATTTCACGTTCCCACTGCAAAGTCCTGTGCAACTTCTAAAAGGATTGGAGGATATTTAACTATAGCATGGAGTGGAGAATAAAGAAATCACCTCTACACTTATTCTTGCATGCATGGGGTAATGGTATTTCCTCCTCTTGCCACAAATGGCTTGTCCAAGTTGGATGATGTTATCTCGCCACCAAGCAAGACATGGAAGATCCTGCTTTCTCCTTTTGGTCTACTGCCTGGTCAGCAGTGTATGAGCATTCTTTGCCCTTTCATTTTCAACTCTTCAGAAAATGTGCTTCCTTACAAGTGCTGTAATCCATGTTTTCAAATACCAGTCTTGCTTACTGGCATTTGCAGATTCCCAGCTCCAAGACTTTTAATATTTTCAACCTGACAACAGAATCCCCCTCAATGGAAGTGACTTCTGCAATATTTGGCCAAATGACCGAGAAGAACTTTACGTGAATCATCTAAGCCAGTCAGCACCCTTAAAATGTTAATAAAATAGAGGCTATTTTTCCCCAGGACTCTAGTAATTGATGGAACTCATTACACCTTAATATAACTGCTTTTCTTTAATCTTATCTGTAATTACTATCGTGTATCAGTAGCAAAGCTTTAATGAAAATTGAAACGACTCTTCCTTTCTAGACCTCTATTTTTGGCTGCTTTTAGATAAATTATCTTTCTCTGGGATAAAACTCCTGTTGAGCCAGAGAGGAATGGCTTCCAGTAATTTGGATAGAAGTCTTATTGCTAAGTTTTATGGCTGTGAAGAAAATACAAAGTAGCCTGTCTTCATTGCCTTTGCCCTCATTGTGCCTTATGCTGTGATAGTCCTCTGTTTTTAAATGCAGACAGGTGGTAGAATATCAGATTGCAGCATCTCATAGGTGGATTTCCTCATCAGCCTACAGTGTTTGTTGAAGCTATTGCCTAGCTTCTAAGCCTTCATTCCTGCCAATTTATCTGGCTGTTGAATTTATTTACCCTGCACCCTCCTTGATCTTTTCTGTATCTGACTCTTCCTGTCCACTCCTAATCCTGCCTAACCTGCTGTTATGTCCTTTGCAGAATGTTTTGGGCTAGTTCCCAAAAGACTGCCCATGACCCGGGCATTCTCTCTCCATTCATGGCACATCTCCAACTGTTGATGAGTTTTAATGTGACACTTATTAAAAATTTCTCTGGACAATGCTCCGTGTGCTCCTCTGTCTACATTTGTATCAAATCTATTACAGGACTTTATCTAAAACACCCTAATGATGATACGATTCGCCATTTTCAGGCATTATCTGTGAAAAAGGGCAGAGAGGGAAGAAGGAGTGGACAGGTGACAACACTCAGATTGAGAAAGGGCAGGGAGATGTGTACTATATTTCTATTAAATCTGTGCTGTGTTGCAGCACAGATGAAGTGAAAGTTCGAAAAATTATTTGGCGATCCAGTTATTTCATAAATAGTCACTTAAAGTGGGGGTTTACTTAAGAGCTCAGTTTGGGGAAGCTTAAAGAGAAACCCTCCAGTTAAACCCCTGGATAAACCCCTTATAGCGTTGCAGTAATTCCTTGAATAGAGTTCCTGCTCTGTGATTTATGTAGAAATTTAACTGTTGGATATCCACATAAAAACAAAAAAGGCATAAGAACATTAATATATGGTTATTGTTTATAGATCATTTCAACTCTTGTCTTTTGGAGTAGCTAAAGGAAACTGCTTTAAGACAGTGAATAGTGAGCCTGTGTAGTGTAGTGTTAATAGTGTCAGATTAGGATCTGCCATATAAACTTGGGGTGATCTTGGGACTGTTACATAGCCACAGCCTAACCTACCTCACAGTATTGTTGTGAGGATAAAATGGAAGAGAGGAGAAAAATGTAGGCTGCTTTGGGTCCCCATTGGGGAGAAATGTGGGGTAAAATAAGTAAATAAATATTTATGATCTTATACAACATGCGTTAGTAGTGATGAAGAATGGGTAGGACAATAGTCTTTTCCGTGTGTTAAGCTGTGTCTGGTAGAATAAGACCCAGCAGTCTGCAGTATCATAGTTTTATGTTTGAGGCTGCATACCCCTAAGTTACTGAGACAGGCACATGTGCTCAGTTAATGCTCAGGGAAGGAGAGCAGGAGTGAGTGAGCGAGCTAGCTCTGCCCTCTGCCTCCATGCAATTGCCTGGTTGTGTTCTGGGGCAGCTGTGTGGGGGAAGTGGCCATGTGAACTCTCCCTCCCCTTGATCAGTAACGTTCCAAACCCAGTGTTGCTGATCACAGGGAGGAAAAGTGTTCTAGATCACTTCTTCCTTAGGGCTGTCTCTGCAGACAACCAGGTGATTGTGCAGCGCAGAGGGCAGGGCCAGTATCCTCACTCCTGCTCTTCCTCCCCATGTGTTCACTGAAAGTGGGGCTATAGTGTGCACTGGGCTTGAATTTCTTGCGAATGACATTAAAAAATCCTGGTTAAATAGCACATTAATCCATTTGCTGCTGCTTATTATGGGACTCTGGCGATCCTTACTTTGAGGAGTAACCATTGAGAATTGCACTCCAGGCCTCTTTTCTAACAATATTAACTTTCAGTAACTTGTCTGCTTGGTCAATCAGCCTTATTGTGGCTGATTCATTACATATCTTCCTATCTATCTGTCTCATGCATTTTTATCTTAGCCTTCCTCTAAGGAGATCGGAGCAGTGTGCGTAGTTCTCTCTTCCATTTCTTTTTTCCTTATAACAACCCATGAGGTAGGTGAAACCAAAAGTTTACCTAGTGAGAATTAGAAACTGGGACTCCAAAATTCTTGGCCAGTCATTGTACCACCTTGGATCTTTGATTGTGACCATGATTATTATTAGCCAGAATTTTCCAGGATTTGTATGCAGGGACGGGACTAGTCCCAGGAATATGTGAACATAAGAACATAAGCAAAGCCATGTTGGATCAGGCCAGTGGCCCATCCAGTCCAACATTCTGTCACACACAGTGGCTAGAAATCCAGTGCCATCTAAAGGACTGTCAGTGAGGCCAGGACACCAGAAGCCCTCCCACTGCCTTCCTTCCAGCACCAAGACAACAGAGCACCACCTCCCCACAAAGAGAATACCATCTATCTCCTGTGGCTAATAGCCACTGATGGACCTCTGCTCCATATATTTGTCCAGTCCCCTCTTGAAGCTGGCAATGCTTGTAGCTGCCACCACCTCCTGTGGCAACGAATTCCATGTGTTTATCACCCTTTGTGTAAAGTAGTATTTTCTTCTATCTGTTCTAACCCGACTGCTCAATAATTTCATAGAGTGCCCACGAGTTCTTGTATTGTGAGAAAGGGAGAAAAACACATCTTTCTCTACCTTCTCTAACCCGTGCATTATCTTGTAAACCTCTAAATTATGCTTTAATATATTTGACCACATGCAGGTGTTCCTCCCTACTGAATAGCAATCATACCTATACTTCTAGGATTAGGTGAAAGATTTTCAGGATAAGTATGTGAGATATGTAGGTAAGAATGAGTGCCTGGTGTTTTTTTCCTCCATCACACGCTGGAAACAGGTAAAATATAAAAATAGCTATTTTATTATAAAGTAAAAATAAGAATAAATGAGGGACCTAAAAGCATCTTAAATAAGACTAGCATTGATATTTATTTGATGCATAACATTTATGGAAATAGAGCTGTGTTCTGAATACTGGCAAAATGAGTCAGGCATATGGGCTAGTCTGGAAGAACAGACAAACAGAATTAGATGAAGAAAGCAGAAAATTTTAGGAGCAGAAAAATTTAGGCATTGTCGGAGTCAACTAGCATCCCAACAGTTTAATGTGGATTTTTTTTTATTAATCCACTTTAGTACATATTCTGGACATGTGTCTCTGAGGAATTTTTGTTATTAAATAGAAATACTATCTGGAGAGTCTTGCTGCCCAAGAAGGCACATGTTGCTAAGTAAAAAAAAAAAAGAGTCCAGCAGGAACATTTAATTGAAATCCTATCTGGCTTTTTAGGAGAAGCAGGCCTGTGGAGCAATAACTTCCCTGGCTGTGAATAATTTTGAAAGCTGCGTGTGCAAGATCATACACTCTGATATGAGTTCAGAGTAACTGCCACCTCTGCCCTGTACAATCACTAACATGGTTTAGAATTACCATTTTGTCTCAAAGCAGAAAAAATAAGACTGATAACATTGTGTTAACTCTGTGCTAATTTCATTCACTAAAATATTTTCATTTGTGAGGATCATGTTTCTGCTGAACAATAGTAATTAGCATTTGTTGCACATAGTCTGTAACAGAAGCCCTATAATAAAAGCCTAGAGATGTAAAAATAAATGGAAATCTTGTGTCACTTAAAGACTAACAAGACTAACAAGATTTTGTTCAAACATATAGTTTCGTGAATTAAAGCCCACTTTGCCAATGGCATATATTGGGTCCTCACTGGGCAGATAAGGTTCCCAGATCCAGCTTGGAAAATTCCTGGAGATTTGGAGTTGGAACTTGGAGTGGGTGGTATTTGGGAGAGGGAGGTACCTCAGCTGGGTTATAATGTCCACTAGGGTTGCCAGGGACTGGGAGTCCCTTGGCAGGGAATCCCCAGGTCCCTGTAGTCCCTTGGCAGGGGGCTGGGAGCCAGCACTTAACCTGGCTTCCTTTCTCCGCCTGCGCGCATAGCACATGCGTACTCCTGGCTCACGTGATGATGTCACAGCCGTGAGTGACATCATCATGCAAGGGTCAAAGGGCGCCCCGGATCAAAGGGCGCCCTTGTAGTTGCTGCCGCCGCTGTCCGCCCACAATCAGCCCAGGGGCCGCAGCAGTGAGCGGTGGCAGTGACATGAGCGGTGTGCTCTTGCTGCTGTTGCTGCCCGCCCACTTGCCTGTCTGCTCACTTGCTCACCTGCTCACTTGCCCAGCCGCCCACCCGTCTGCTCGGCCGCCCGTTCACTCGCGCCATGACCGCAGCCCACACAGGGAGTGTGCCTCCCACCAGCCAGGTAAGTGGGGATGGGGGGAAAGGGTGGGATCTGGGGATCCCCTGCCCCCAGTGAGGGAATGGCAAGCCTACTATCCACCCTTGAAGCAGCTATTTTCTTCAGGGGAACTGATCTCTGTTGTCTGGAGATCAGTTGTAATTCTAGGAGATCACTAGGCTCCACCTGGAAGTTGGCAACTCTGCCGAAAACTACCCAGAGACCAGTTCTGCCTTCAGATACTGACTGTGTTCAGCTATGAAAAACACTCAGGCAGTACTGTTACAGGACCTAACAACATCAGCTGTACTATTTTGGGCTCATTTGCTTATCTTCCAGTGTCATACATGCCATCATAGATCAACAATGCCTTTTGCTCGCTACATAGGACAAACAAGTTAGTCCCTACCCTTCTGACTTTGTCAGATGTGTGTAGTGGTATTCTCTTTATGTATAATAGGCTGTAAACAATAAAGTCAATGAGCTATAAAACACATAAATTATAGGGTGAGATGTAATTATTCAAAATATAAATATGATCCAGAACAATATATAGATAATTCAAGATAGCCATAATTGCTGATAATGCAATCTTCCTTAGTTATGCTAAGCGTTTGCTTTGCCTTTTAATAATCTGCTTGCAGGCTTATGAGCAAACATAACCTTTCCAATGATTGTTTCTTAAGAATAGGTCGTCTTTGTGACTGGGTACTTTGAAGCACTCACCAGTTTATTTCACTTGTTACAGAACATGACAGAATCTAAGGCTGCCTCTTCTAAATGGCTTTTAGTTCTTCTCTGGGCACTGACTACTTCTTCATCAACCATAATTGGTTATCTATATCATGTGTCTTTAAGAGCTGTCAGTAACCAAGTAGTGTTTGAGAGTTTAGAGATTTGATTTCCTTGTTCTGGTCTTCAGTTTATGAAGATTTTCCTTATCTTTCTAATGGTTTATGAATTTTCTTATTTAAAAATGTTTTATTTAAACTTTGCAGTGACCAAACCTAGAGGATTATTATCTCTCACTAATCAGTTTTAACTGTAATAATCATGGTGAAGTGATCAAAGTAGGGTTGCCTGCACTGGGTAGGGAAACTCCTTGAGATTTTGGAGGTGGAGCCTATGGATGTTGGGGCTTGGACAAGGGAGGGTATAATGTCATAGATTCCACCTTCCAAGGCAGCCATTTTTTCCAAGGGAACTGATCTCTATCACCTGGAGATCAGTTGTAATTCTGGGAAATTTCCCGGAACCACCTGGATGTTGGCAACCCTAGATCATAGTGAATCCACTGCTTGCTTCTGCAGTTGTTCACACCTCAAAATTTATATCCTTAATGCTATATTAATTTTCAAGTTCTATCAAGTATTTATCTCCCCCTTTCCCCCTGTCTTCGCCTTCCGGCATTGCAAACTCCACCTGGTCTGTTCAAGGATTCTGGAAGCAAAAATGTGCTGGCAATTCTTCTTGTAATAGATGGCTGTAATGCTCAATCAAATGCAATCTGTTCTTTCAGAGTTATATTACGTTGACAACACATCAGTGCTGAAAATGTGTTAGCAAATGCACATACAATTTGTAGTACAAAGACTGTGTCACTCCTGTCTATCCTCACCTCAGAACTTTTAATGTTTATTCTTAATAAGACAGAGAGAGTAATTCACAGAAAGTAGGCTTATACATTGTTTTTAGCTATAGTAGCTAAATAGAATACCCATATTGAGAGGCATTATACTTCTGCATACTGCATGTTGGGAATAAACCACAGAAAAGGGCTGTTGTCTTAATGCACTCTTAGTAGGCTTCCCAGAGGCATCATGGTAACCACTGTTGGAAACTATGGTTGCCTTCCTCCGGGTGAGACATGGAGGTCTCCCAGAATTACAACTTATCTCCAGACTACAAAGATTAGTTCCCCTGAATAAAATGGCTACTTTGAAGGATGGACTCTGTGGTATTATACCCTGCTGATGTTCCTCCCCTCCCTAAACCACACTCTCCACAGGCTCCACCTCCAGATCTCTAGGAATTTCCCAACCCAGAGTTGGCAACCCTATTGGAAACAGAATAATGGTCAGGGTAACTATTTTATGCCTTTCCTCCCATGCCTCTAATTGCTCGAATGGTCAGCAAGATACAGGCCGAGGGAACGAATGCCATTGTAGTGATTCCATTCTGGCCTTACCAACCATAGTTCCATCAGGTACTACAGCTAGCCAGGGGCAAATTTCAAGAACTACCCATGGTTCCTGATCCACTTACCTACAGGAGAATCCAAATATCTCATACCCAGACTCAAACTAACAGCCTGGCTAGTCCTACAGTAGGGAAGCTCCCAGATGGGGTAGCTGAGGTTATTTTAAATGCAAGAAAACCAAACACCCGAAAGTCGTATGGCCTTAAATGGGACAAATCCGTAAATTGGGCCAGGGTAAGGGCTTGTACCTTGATGATTGCCCCTGAGCCCAGATATTAGAATACTTACTTAAGCTTAAACAGGAGAGTCTCTCCATATCGTCTGTCAAGGTGTATTTAGCTGCTATCTCAGCATTTCACCCTCTTATAGACAAAAGGACAGTGTTTTCTCACTACACTTCTAAATTATTCTTTAAAGGATTACATAGCATGATCCAGCCTGTTTCCCAGATTGTTCCCGAATGGTCATTACAATTACTTCTAGCAAAAATAATCATGAGGCCCTTCAAACCCTTGGCTACTTGCCATTTTATTTATGAAGGTGGTACTCCTAGTAGCAGTCACTTTTATGAGAAGGGTGAGCTGGCAGCAGTTCAGCCTTGCTGAAGGTGTCATGTTAATCACACATTAATTCAAGAAAGGTTTCATCTATGTATTTGGCTTTATGTTAGTTTTCAAATTTCCAGCTACCATATCCCAACTGTTGATCATATTGTATTTTTGCTCTGTGAATGTCCTAGCTATTGATTATATTCACTTGCAGTATGTAATCCGCCTTGGATCTTAGTGATAAAGGTGAACTATAAATAGACGACGATGATGATAGTAAAGTGCATCCTGGAATATCACCAAGAATGTTAATGGAGTGAAGTTTTGGTTGCATACCTATCAGAGTATTTATTACCAATTAATGGAATATCTACAGTCCCTTTTAACTGGATCATTGCCAAAGGTTCTAGGCGACACTAGGTTTAAATCTTTATATTTGAACTGACATCTTACTGAGAAGAGACAGCTATATCCTCCACTGTAAAGGTCGGCAGAGAGGGGCTTTCTTAAACCACTTCCAAGAAAGGGAAGAAAACAAGTTTTAAAGAGTTGGAAGATTAAATGTAAATAAGTTATTCTATCTTTCTCTCACCATTCCTTCTCGGGGACTGTATTTTATTTTGAATAACAGAAGTTTGAGCATACTTTCTGCTTCTTGTTCCTGCCAGATTGTTAATGTTACTGCTAAATGCTTCTTCCCTCTGCAGTTTATAGGCCATAATTGTTTTCAATCTCCTTACTTGGCTACACATGTAATAATGAAAGGAAGGTAGATCATTGGGAAAAAGAGAGAGACAGAGAAACGGGCACAAGTTTGGAATAAAATCAAAAGAAAAGCCATCATGTAATTCAGCAGCAGTTGCTAAATACACTTAACCAATTGTTGTATTGATTTCTAACTGAAGATGCAGCTTCTTCCTTGATCCTTATAAGCTGGACAAGCAGTCTATATGTAAAATGGGAAGTAATGAAAAATCCTTATGAGAAAATCTTTTGTGAGTTATTTCATTTGCCTGTTGTAGTCATAAGAGGTGAGCCCCAAATCTGAAATGAGAATAAATTATTCAAAGCAATTTTTGCACTGGTTTGAACTAGCTGTTTTTCCAGTTTTATTATTTTTGTTGGAGACTGAAAAAATGGAGTACAAAGAATAGTGGATTGCACAGATCTCTCTCTCTCTCTCTCTCTCTCTCTCTCTCTCTCGGTGGAGGGGGAGTAATGTGGTGCCAGACCAACCACCAACTGGCATGAAGCAACTTTTCTATGCAGCCAAAGCCCAGGGTGCTGCTGCAAGAAAGAAGGCTCCATAGGGGTGCAGGGATCACATCCCAGAAAGATGGACACAGTAATACCGTAGTCTGGCAGTAGCTGCAGCAAGCACATCTAGTAGAACAATTTGTTAATTGGTCTCCAGACACTTTAAGGTTGATCTTAGGTAAAGGGATGTGCCCCAGCTTTCCTGCTGGAATTAAACCAATGGGATAACTGAGGACTGACATTGAAAAACAGCAGAGATGGGGAAACCCGCTTTGTTCGTTATTTTGTTCCTCACCCTGGCTGATGGGGTGTGGAGAGCTGTCTTTGGGGGCACGTCAGTCCAGACATAAACTAGCATTGCTAAGAGTGTGGCTAGCTGAGATACATTGGTTTTCATAGCCATTTTTTTACAATTGTGGATTTCTGTCTTAGTTCCCATTGGTTCTCAAATTAGATCTGGATGTATCCATCTCCCCCTATCATTCCTCCTTTGTTTGTAAAGCTCTTTGTGTTTATTTGGAACAAGTGTTACTACGTTTGCCTTGTGAGATGAATACGTGCACAGGGCTCTTAGCCCAGTTACTATGAAAAAGCCCAAGCTGATTTGCCTCTGCCACTTCCCCTTCCCCTTGAGTCCAAGGCTTGAATAGGCCCCATACAAGAGGATGATGGAGAGAACAAGTTTGTCTGAGATCACTGATGGAAGTAGCAATCCCTTTGGTTGTTAATTGCAGCTCCCATTTTTACCCTTCTCGTTGACTTGAGGGCAAACTCCATCCCCAAGGATATCACAGAGAGGAAACAAGTAGGTGTAGAAACAACTCCCCCATCAGTATTAATTAACATTCTTTATACATAATAAATTGATGATGAGAATACAAAAGAAAGATACGATTGGGTAAAATTCAACCAAATTCAAGCAACTTTGCATATAGAAGCAACCAGAAAGCCATGACCCTAACTGTGGGGAGTGGAACCCTTTGTGGTCTGCTTCCAGAATCCAGCTTGTAGAACCTGACTTTACTCTTAAAGAAGACTCAGTCAGTTCACTTGTATCTGGTGCCTGAATATGCCAAAACACTAAATCGACTCCATGATTGCAGAGCGTAATCTGGATGAAAGGAAGACAAGGGCGTAGACTGAATCAGTAAATTTGTGCTACATTTCTGCATAGAATCAACCAGTTCACAAGATGGAGAACAAAACATAAGCCTGCAAGATTTTTCAGGGGAAGGTCTGGGGAGATGGCAAGCAGATGCTTATTGCTACCATTTGGAACCTCCCTCACAAAATTTTTAGTGCAGCTCAAAGTCTGACCCACAAATACCTGCTGGATTCTGTCTCTTTCGCCCATGATGGCCACAGGGATTTCTTTGCAGGTTCTTGCCCTGCTTCCTTATCTTAATGACTCAGTGATATCTTATGTTCAGAGCGCCAGAAGGTGCAGAGTGGACCTACTTCCCCCAAACCCCATGCAGTTAGTTGTAGGGATAGGCAGGAATGTCTGAGAAAACAATGACAATATTTTGGGTTGAATCAAGAAACTCTTTAGCTAAATTAATTTTACTATTGAGCTCTTCCTACCATTGAGGCAGCTTTTCTTCAGTGGAGGAGATTTCAGTGGAGAACTTTTTCACTTAGCAGAAAGGAGAGTTTAGATCAAGATGACTACACCTTTATAAAGAGATCCTCATTTCCAAAAAGGAATAATCTAGTTAATTCTTTATGTCAAGCTAGCATTTTACACATATACCCAACTAATCACTGGTGATCCTCAAACCTTTACTCACATTTTCTCTCCACTGCTGTATGATTGCTGTTAGTCCAAATAAGAACCCAGGTGTCCTCAGTCTTAAAATAGCTGCTGCTCACACAAGAAAAATGGAAGCAGTTTTTTAAACAAGAAATTCAGATAGTATTTGGCAAACTTGCATAGATTACCATATAATTTACCGTGGAGAGCAATTATGCTAGGAGGTATTTTATAGGCAGCGTAGCAGAGGAGAAGGATTTCTGTATTTTAGACCTTTGTTGCAGTCAGCTTTGGTCTTCAATACCTTTTGCATTGTTCACCACAAGTAAAACTAGAGAAGCTTGTGCCGCAGAAGTGGAAAGAAAAGATTCCAGGAAGCTGCTATGTCAAAATGCACACGTCATTAATAAAGTGATGGTGGTAAGTGCTGTCTTAGCTGACTTATGGCAACCCTTTCTGGGGTCTTCAAGCAAGACACTAACTAACAATGGTTTGTCATTGCCTGCCTCTTCAAAGCTTTTGTTCCTTGGAGGTCTCCCATCCCATTACTAACCAAGGCTGACCCTGCTTAGCTTCTGAAATCTGAAGAGATCGGGGCTTACCTGTGCTATCCAGGTCAGGGCCATTAATAAAGTACACATTGCTAAAGTAGACTGTGGTTATAGATCTCAGTTTTTGGTATCCATGAATCTCCAGTTGGCTGATGTTAACTGATCGGTCAGCATTTACCTTAATGAGCACTTACAGCCTACTGCGGATGGTGAGGAGGAAGGAGGAGGCAAGGCGACAAACTCAGACCACACACTTGACTGGAGTGAAAATAGGCCACAACTTTATTGAAACATCAAGTAGGAGCATTGGCAGTCATGTGGATCAGATCCCCCCAAAACATCGGCTGACCCACCTGCCAGCTGATGACCCCTCCCCCCTCAGACCCCAGCTGAGGGGGGAACCAAGGAGTGGCATTAAAGGGGGAAATCATATGGGTGTACACCCCTGCATGATTCCCCTGCCACCTGGAAGTGAGTGTGCCCCAGCAGTCCCCGAGCTGGGCATGCACCTCCATCACTCACTCCCAAGATTCCTTATGGGAATACCCTTAACAGGGAACCTGGGCACACAGCCCTGGTTCCCCCCAAAAGAGATCCCCTCCAATGACCAACCGTCATAGAAAGTTGTGACAAGAAAAGCAATGCAACACAAAAAGAGGGAGTGGCTGGATTTCGCAGCCAGGAGCGAAGTGCAGAGATGCAGGGCGGCTGCAGTTTAAATACAAAACTGCCAGACTAGAGGGAAGACTGCTTCCCTGAGGTCCGGTAGCAAATCCCGCCCCCCCTGGCTGTTCATCCCCCGGCTGCCTCTGATTGGGCGGCCAAGATTTGACTTTCATTGGCTGCCGGTTTGCCCAGGGAACACCATGCGAGCCAACATGGTGGCCGCCATGCCTCGTCCTGCCTCCCTGCCCACAGCAGCAAACCATCCGCCCGGTAAGTCGGGTGTCCGTGCATATCCTCTGAAAAAGTAAGATTGCTTTGATTATAGTGATCCTGATTGTTCTTAGTTCTTAGTTATTAGATTATTCTTAGTTATGCAACATCTACCATTTTTTTAAAAGATCAAGCCTTAATTTGTTGCATACCTGATTATTCAACCAAACATGATCTCTGACAGACCCAAGATTATCATGGAATTCAAGAAGTCCTCATTTGCCTTAAACTATTTGACAGATAAGTTTTGCCATTAACTAATTTAAAGCAATGATCATTTTTAAACGTTTTATGTTTTAGTATAGCATCTTTATCTTAACATTTGTCTTGGAAACCGTGAGACCTAGTAACTCCCCCCACCACCAATAAAACCTTTTTTTCAGCTTTCTATCTAATGTTGTTGTTATTAGCACTATACAACAACAACTATTATGGCTGTATCAATTTTAGAATTTTAATCTTAGTGCCTTTTTAGCAGGGTAAAACAGTCATTCTTTTAAGTGACTTTGAAGTTTCAATTACACATATATCCCAGAGGGACACAGCAGTGACATTGTGCTGATGAATTCATAATGAGGTTATCTGACAAGAAAGGTAGGATTAATAACAGACATGCTTGCTTGCTTACAGAAAAAATGACAGCTTTTTTAGCACCCTCTGTTTTATTCATCCATATCTCTTCTCAAGTACGTTCAAATAATCACAGAGAGATCCTTGTTGCTCACAAAGGTAGCCTTTTTTATTTTCTGCTTTCCCAGAAATCTGCATTAAAAATAAAACCCTTACTGACGTTATCAAAGCTGTTGTGGCAATCAGCAAGGTAGGGAGCACATTACTCCAGAGGCTGGTTACTTGCCATCATGTGAAAACTTATTTTCTCCAAACAGTCAAAAGAATTATCTAAGTTGTTAAAGAGAAAAAGAATAAATCACTGCCTGGGGAAGCATGTAGGTTATAGTTCTTGGGTTTCATCAGAAAACTGCCAGTTTCATTCTACCTTTAGTTTTCTGAATTTAGGTGTGGCACCCTGGGTATTATTTCTAGGGATCTACACAGGAGCTCAGTGAGTGTGATGGTGCATGTGCAAACTTGGTATGGCAATGCTTTTTTCTTTCTCTGACCCCTGTAATGCTGTATTCTGCTACTTGCCCACTCATGATCTTTTCCTTGGGTTGCTCTCATGTTGTGGAATAGCCTTCTTGAAGTTAGTTGGCCTACTTGTAAGACAGAACTTTTTAGGAGAACCTTTGGTTTCTCAAGATGATTGTTTAATGGGTGTCTTGAAAGACCGTGGTTTCTGTTGGACTTTATTTTTTACGTTTTTTGTTGTTTGTTTTTATTCTGTTCTTTTTAGAACTATCTTTTCATGTGCTGATTTTATCATTGTTACCTGCTGTGGGTTCCAGTTTTCTAGGAGAAAGATGGACCTGTAAATATTTTTAAATAAACAAACTCTTCTGTTGGGGACTTTGCACATCAGAACTCATCATGTGAACAGACTGCTCCAGACTGCTTCAGAACTGTAGTTGTGACTTGGAGACTATATTGAGAAAAGCATTATCTGAGGTCGCCAAAATTACCCTGAGCTCGACTTCAGGTGTAAACATTCTGTCTCCATGCTTCCAAAAACCTTCTCAAGAATTTCAGTAGTTTTGTAGCATAAGGAAGGCAGAGATAGAGAACTGACGGTCTGTAAGTCATCTTGAATGCAATAATACTTGGAAGAATATCAGCTTATATTCCATATGAGAATCTCAGATATCCATGCATGTCAGTGTCATGTAAAAAACATTTCACTTTCTGGGTATCATCTTCCATGAGCATAAAGAAGTAGATCTAAAATAGGCCAACAGAAAGGAATGGAATAGAAAAAAGTATTTGGAATGCTAGCTTTTCCAATAATTTACTATTTTTCTGTACGATTAATGAGATAACACAACTTTCCCTTTGGTGTGTGTGTATGTAACACTTCCTTTTAAACCTACATGACACATTTTACAGCTGGGTTGGTGGCAAATAACACACTTAATGGAAGTATTTGGCATGTAGGTGTTTCATTTCTACACTCCAGCTAGACAGATGGTTTTTGGTTTATAGGGTTGAAGGTGAAAATTCTCCCGAGTTGTCGCAGGGAGTCTTGGCCACATCCACTGTTACTAATTATAATGGCCCTTGATAATTAACTGCCAAAGGCTTATAATCATCTCTTCCCTGAGTTGGTGTTACTGGCAGTTCCGTTTCTGATTTCTCCTACACAAGTGAAAAGCAGATTGTTTGGGTTGGAGTTTGACAATCATAGGTGCTTAGCAGCTGTTACAGACTTTAAATTGTTAAGTTTTGAGATTGTTCTTTTCACAGTTTATTCTGAATGTGGTGAAGAGGAGGAGATAGATCAAGGAGGACAAGACCTCCTTTCATTTGGCATTGCTAAAGTTTTTGCTTGGAAATGGCACCCAGTTTTAATATGTGTGTGAAAGATTTGTATCAGACTTGGCTGTTTCACTGCACAGTTGCTCCAAATCCATGTAGTGCTGATAAACAAAGACAGCTTGATGTGTGTTGGCTCTCACTATAAGTAGTGATATAGAGCTATTCCAGACAATCATTTTATATTGCAGGAAATCAGCAATATGCAATAGTTTATGCTTGCTTATTGTGAAGGATATCTGTCTTATCTTTAGCATTTCATATTTACATTGTTGGTGGAAAAGCTTTCATAAGGTAGGAAGACCATTGCAGTAGTGTTTGGAATATTGGTCTAAGCATACTGTACACAACTATTGTATAGTGTTTATAGGCATCACTGGTGAATGCTACAGCTTCTCTGCTGCTCTGTGATGGTAACACCACTGTCTATTGCACAGAATGGTAGGATGGGGGAACATTAAAACAGAAACTGGCTGCTTTGTGGGAAAGTATGGAGAACACTCAACAGTACTTTGCCTTCAGTCATCAGTGTACAAGCTGTTACTTAGTAACCAGGATGTGGTCCATTGTAGCCTCGTTGATGTTTTAACAAATGGCCCGTTGATTTACTCCTAGGCCTGCACAAAACCAGAAGGTTATCAGTCCCCTGGCTGGGCTGTCCTGTATGACTAGTGGTCTGTCTTTGGTTTGATGGGTCACAAACAGTACAATCCTAAGAAGAGTTAAACCAGTCTAAGCCCATTTATTTCAGTTGCCTTAGATTGGAGTAACTCTGCTTAGGATTGCACTGAAAATGTACAAGTTTACTTCAGACCTTGCTGCCAAACTGAAACTGATGAGGGACTTTGCCAAATCATACCCTGAAGCTAGTGACTTTTGCATGAGTCTGTTTCTACAGACTCTCTTTGGCAGTCTCTCGAGAGTGATTAGTTACTATTTGCACCCAATCCACTTTAGGGCCAAATTAAATATGACAACAGGAGATTCATGAATACATTTCCCAGTGTTGTTTAAAGTTTACACTGAAGCTGTGTTGGGCCCTGATTTAAATTGGAGCCATAGTGTGTGTGTTACGATTGAACCCTTTCTCCCTGCATTTTCATGCTCAAAATCGGAAATTATCACTAGAGATGGGCACAAACAGCATTACGAACTTAAAAAACCCACGAAATTGGCGATTGTGTGATCGTGATCCGGCGGTTCGTGATTGTCCACGGCAAACGAACCAGCGTTTGGAAGAAGGCTGGTTTGGTGCGTTTGGCCGCGGTTTGGGAAGCCAGACAGTCAGGCGCTATCAATCAGTTCCCCTGGCAACGGAGCCAGGGGAATGCCTGAACTCTGTCTGCGCTCCTTCTGTCGCCCTGGAAACCCGAATGGATGCCCAGCTTACCTTGATCGGCTGGTCTTCCTTCCAACCACGGAGCTGCAAAGCAGTTACAAGTTGGGAGAGGACACCCAGGGGAGGGAGGGGGAAGGGGATGTACTGTAGCCATGGGTACTCCAATCCTATCCCTGCAAACCCTGATAGGCAGCTCTGATGGCCAAACACAGACCTCCTGCGTTGCTCAATGGGACCTGTGCTTATAAATAGCCGTGGGCTCTCAGGTTGGGTTTCACTTTCAGTGAGCAGTGGAGTGGGACAGAGCTCTTGCTTGCCACTTTCTATCCTTTGGGGAGAGAGACTGAGAGTATAATTCACCTTGAATTTGGGGGATAGGGATCTCCTCTGGTTCCAGGGCTGCTGCCAGGCCCTGGGGCCAAGCTTAGTGGGCACCTTGGCTGAGGGCGCACAGTATTATCACTGCCTGATCTGGTGATCAAGCTTGTGGGTGTGCTGCTGGGCTAGGGCTCTAGCCTCAGCGTCTGGTGCCAGGGCTGCTGCCAGACCCTGGGGCTAAGCTCAGTGGGCACCTCGGCTGAGGGCTCACATTAGTGCCTGATCTGTTCAGGTCTGTGGTGGGCTAGGGCTCTAGTCCCTCCCTCCCTCTGGTGCCAGGGCTGCTGCCAGGCCCTCGGGCCAAGCTCAGTGGGCACCTGGCCTGAGGGCGCACCAAATGATTCTTATTATTATCACAATCATTATCATTTTAATTCTTATTCTTATTATTACTATTATTATCCTTAGTCTCTATGCCTGTTCTCTCCAGGCATCTTGGTGTGCTGGGCTACGGCTGTAGCCCCAGCCTCTGATTCCAGTGCTGCTGCCAGGCCGTGGGGCCAAGCTTAGTGGGCACCTCAGCTGAGGGCTCACACAGTATTATTAGTGCCTGATCTGGTCAGGTCTGTGGGAGTGGTGGGCTAGGGCTCTAGTCCCTCCCTCCCTCTGGTGCTAGGGCTGCTGCCAGGCCCTGGGGCCAAGCTCAGTGGGCACCGTGGTGGAGGGCACACACAGTCATCTCCTTTCCTGTCCTCCTTAATTCTAGTTTGGTGGCACAATGAGTCTTCCTGTTGTGTTGGCCGCCAAGGGTGGTTGTGAGGTGAAGTGCGATGGCAGTCCTCCTGGTTCATTTGTGGAAGGCAATATTGCCTGTGGCTCGGGGGGCTGCAGGGAGTCCTCCCGCTCCCCCCAATTCACCTGTGTGGGTTGTGGAGGAGGCCAAAGAAGTCTTTCCGCAGGGGGGAGAGAATCTTAACATTTTGAGGAGGGGTGGGTGAGCACTGGATCCCTGGAGGAATGTTATGTATGTTCTGAAAGATCCCTCCTGTCCCCATCCCAAACTTATGACAGGTCCTCTCCCTCCCATCCTTTCCGGCAGGGCAGGAAGGTGGGTACTGTTGGCTGCCGCCACCGCCACACTATTCCTCAGTGGGACCCTCGGGTGAGGACCCGCAGTTGCTGAGGGATCTTCCCCCTCCCCCTCCTCATGATGACATGTCCTCTCGCTCCCATCCTTTCCGGCAAGGCAGGAAGGTGGGTTCTGTTGGCTGCCACTGCTGCACTGTTCCTCAGTGGGACCCTCGGGTGAGGACCTGCAGTTGCTGAGGGATCTTCCCCCTTCCCCTCTTCATGATGACATATCCTCTCCCACCCACTCCAGGAATACCAGCACGCTCCTCTTTGGCCTGGAGGTTGGGGGGGGGATCTTCCCACTTACTCCCCACATGACAGGTCCTGTCCCTCGCATCCTTTCCAGCAAGGCAGGAAGGTGGGTACTGTCGGCTGCTGTCAAAATTTTCCTTAGTGGGACCCCGAGGAGAGGCCCCACAGTTGCTGAGGGATCTTCCCCCTCCCCCTCCTCATAATGACCTGTCCTCTCCCTCCCATCCTTTCCGGCAAGGCAGGAAGGTGGGAGCTGTTGGCTGCTGTCAAAATTTTCCTTAGTGGGACTCCGAGGTGAGGACCCACAGTTGCTGGGGGATCAGGCCCCTGTCCAAATGTCATGTCCTCTCCTACCTACACTGGGAATACCAGCGTGCTTCTTCTTGGCCTGGCAGGAGGACACATGGGGGGTGCCGCTGGTGAGTGGCCAGACCCCCTCCCCCCTGAGGGGAAGAGGCTCGCTGCCGCCTGCCCATGCCCGCCAGGCCCGGCGGCCGCTGGTGGTACCCACCTTTCCTGCCCTCACTGGGAATACCAGTGCACTCTTCCTTGGCCTGGCGGGTGGGCACATGGGGTGTGCTGCTGGCGAGCGGCCAGACCCCCCACCCCCTGAGGGGAGGTGGCTCGCTGCTGCCTCCTCGTGCCCGCCAGGCCCGGTGCCTCCGGCGAGCGGCTAGACCTTATGCCCCCTGAGGGGAGGCGGCTCGCGCTGCCTCCCTGTGCCCACCAGGCCTGGCGGCCACCGTCAACACCCACCTTCTGTACACTGGGCCAACGTCAACCAGTGGCTCTAATTGTATCGAGTGGGATTTTCCTGGGGGCCTTGGATTGGAGAGGGTATAACTCAAGATCCCTTTTGCAATCTTTTCCAAACTTGGGTGATGGGTGTAGGAGAGCCTGCAAAAGACTCCCCGGGAATATGGGCTCTCTAAGTGCCAGGGGGGCCGTTCCGCACCCCACAAACCGCGAATTGCAAACTGGTTTGGCAACGGAAAATGTTTGTTGCGGTTCGCGACCTCGGGATCGATGTCGGCAGTGAACCATGAACCACAGATTCGCTACATTTTTTTGGTTCATGCCCATGTCTAATTATCACTCTCCATCAATGCTGTTTGCTCTTAGAAAAATACAGGTAGCCACATCTAGTTTGGCCTTCAGGGACTGTACCCTCAACCCACACAATGCTTGTGATTACTCTTCATGATAATAGTTACGTGTACAAGTTATTGATCCCACAGTGATTTAAAAGGGATGGTGTGTACTGTAAAACACATGAAATGCAAGGCCTCCCCCTTATTTGGTCCAAGATTACAGAGAAAGAGCATCTGAGCTTGAAATTCTGGATTGTGTGAATAGCTTTTGATTGCTGTATCAGGCAAGTAGCAGCTGACTGTTGAGAAATGGTGTAGGAGTTAGCAAGAAGAGCTAGCCACACACTTAGTTTCCAATGTAAGTTTTGTAAGTTTTGTTGTTTTTTAAAGAACAATCCAAATATTTAGTGCTTCTTTCTAAAGGCTTATCTGCTAGTCTGACTTACATAAAAGAAATTGTCTTTTAATACATCTGATTCTAAAAAAGAAAAAATCTGCACTCTCACTGCTTGACAGGATTCTTCATAAATGGCAGTAGTCATTATCTACTTTCTGCTGTTTGTGTAAAGTACACAATGCTCTTTGGGGTCCAGTAATGTTCTGCATGTCTGTCTCTTCTTTCTTAAGGCCTGCATGAGTTGTTAATTAAACCAGGTCTAAATGCAGAAAGCAAGATTCCACTCCGCTTTTGTTGATGAATTCAAGATAAGGTATTTTAATTCATGCTGCTTGTATTTCTAAGTCAAATCTATAAAGCAACCACAAACCATTAAAATAGTTTTGTCACAAAAAAAGTTTTCAGATCTTTAAATATCTGGTGAAATGCATTTTATAGTGCCAGCTTAAGAAAGGTGTTTTCAAAGTCACGCTTGGGCAAGTTAGTTTTAGCAATAAAAATATGTGGTAGGTTGTTCTAGTTGTGAGCTCAGAAGTTACAAAAACAGCAACCTACATTATACAAATTTAGCTATGTTATATTGTACACATTTGACTCATTGGGTCTGACCCATGTAATGCAGGCTGCTAAATTCGTTCTTCCTGTTGTTCTACCAGCACAAACCATATGCTTTAGAAGTGAGAGAGTTCTTTGTGACAAAAACGTTAAGTTGATGACTCCCACCTAAGGTATGCGCCAAGACCAAAAACAAGGTGGTAGACTTTCAGTGCACTCCTAAACAAACTTGGACTCTCCTAAGCTCATTGACATCACTGACCTTAGAAGGTTGTAACTCCACTTAAGATTGTGCTGTAAGTCCAATATATTTTGTTTCAGACTTAAATATTTGAATATCCCAGGTGTTATCCACATGGGAAGTAAGGAATAGAATATTTGAAAAATATTGCTATGGGTTGTATCCTACTACTGTACCACTGATAGAAGATGCAGAGGAGTTAGCCGTGTTAGTCTGTGGTAGCAAAATCAAAAAGAGTCCAGTAGCACCTTTAAGACTAACCAATTTTATTGTAGCATAAGCTTTCGAGAATCAAGTTCTCTTCGTCAGATGCATGATACAGAGACTGTCAGTGTGTCAGTGTCTCTGTATCATGCATCTGACTGATAGAAGAGGTGAGTAATGTTGCCCAGATGTGCTTTTGAAACTATTTTTCTTTACTGTTATCTTATATGACATTCCAACTCCTAGTCTGTAAATCCTAAGAGTGTTTAGGAAACCTCATCACTTGTCCTCCAAGAGAACAGAGGAAATAAAATAAATATGTCAGAGTATGTAGCTGTTGCTGATACCGTTCCATTGGCAGGAGGTGCTAAAGGCAGTAGATCTCCACTGCTTTTCTTTCCTCCCAGCAGTCTCTTCCAGCTGTTAGAAATTTGATTACCACACTCGTGTGACCTGTGTAAAATAATAATAATGCAGATTGGTGGTCTGCAGTGAAGAAGAGCAATGGAGTAAAATTACTCTTTCTTTCTCTTCCATCAGTGGAGGTTGGTGGGAGAGGCTGAAAATCATTTTGCCTCCTTCTTTTCACTTCAGCTCACTTACCCACATGGTTGTTACTCCATACAGGTCCCACAAATCCAGGAATCAAGGAACCAAGTGTCAGAAAGGACTACAGGGAGAAGAGTAAAGTATGGAAGTTCTGTATTCCTTGTGTGAACGGATTGCTGTAGTTAAAAACGCCTTCTTCATGTCTCCTCGCATCCAGATTTTAAATACCCAATTTCAATTTTAATTTACTTCTTGACATATTTCATGACTTCTTACCATGTCTGGTTAGTACTATTCACACTTCTCAGGTTCTCTAAATCCTTACGGCCTTTTCATTCCTACACTGTGGTGTTCATTAATATGGCATTCCTCTTTGTGATCTCTATTTGTATTGTATGGGATTGTTCCTGTGCAGACCAGAGACAGTAACTTCTAGGAAGCTCTTGAGGAGAGGAGATATCAGTCTGCTTACTGTGATCTAGTGTACATGGATGATAGTTGAATTTTTCATGTAGTTTATGACTGTCTTATGATAAAATAACCTTGTATACTAAGCTCTTAGCATTTAAAACTAGCCTTTCCATTGGCTGGAGGACTGATATTTTACTATCAGCATGAAACTGGTTTCAGTGACAGCATTGCTTGTGTGAAATTAATCATTTATGTTATTTCAGATTACTCTAGTCATTCATAATTTCACTTATGTGGTAGAGTTAAAATGTGGGTGTAAATGTGACCAGCACCAAATAACAACCAATGGTGGCTCTATGTATGTAACTGTAGGAACATGAACCAAACGGAATTCTAGTTTTCCTTTTCCTAAGTTATTGAATGCCACCTGCATTTGGTCATAGTCCTGTACTCCATGGTAATTTATCTAGAATAAAAAACAACCCACAGTCACTAAAACAGATTATAATTCCTCTTTTACTTGTAAGAATGCATTGAAGAAGTGGATAAAGCACTGTTTACCAACCCTGTTACGAGCACAGATGAAAAGTCTGTTTTTAAATCCCCAAGCGAATAGGGAGACTTGCCAGAGGCAGTTTTTACTGCCAGTTTCCCCCCTTAGTCCTTTTCTCTGACCCTTCTTCCATCTGCTGAAGTAAAGCAGGTAGGTAGGCAATATTAACTGTGCTTACATACACTCTTCTAAACAGATTATTGCCCACTCAGAGTGGTGAACAAAGTCTTTTTTATTATCCCAACAATAACATCAACAACAGTGTTCTTATATACCACCATTCTATACAGATTAGTGCCCAACTCAGAGTGGTGGACAAAGTCAGTGTTATTATTATTCCCATGATACAGCTGAGGAGCTGTGGCTGAGAGGAGTGGCTTACCCAAGGTCACCTACTGAGCTCATGGCAGTAGTGGGATTCAAACCAGCAGAGTGCTGATTCAAACCACTATGCTGTAGCAACTTTGGAGATGCTATGCTTGTGTAATTCCTCATTTCATTGGGGAATCTAAAGGTATACTATTAATTTCTGGGTTGTGATCTGGCTCTCCATGTTATAAAGATGCATAAAGAGCAGCTAATTTGCACCTATTATTTCTAAGCATGCACCTGCTATGGAAAATCCCACCTGTGAGGTTGAATGTTTTGCCTAAGAGATTTCTTCCCTAGCCCATATACGCTGATGTGCTCTCTGATAGAATGAAGGGAAAAGAGAGAATAAGCTGTGCTGGAGAATCCTTGCATGAGGTACCTGCTGATGTTCTGCTGGCTAAAGCCTCTGCCAAACTGAAAACAGAGTGGGATTTACATAAAAAGGAAAGAAAAAAATCTATATCCAGTATGCTGAAAACTGAAACCAAACTGAGGGCAAAGATCTGCATCTCAATCTTATCTTTGTGTTTAAAGGAATTGTACCGACTTTGCCGAATGGCTATGGCAAATTGTGAATAATTCATGAAAGAGAGAGCGGGGACGAATTGCCTCTCTGGGCCTAGAGAGAATACAAACAGCTGTGCTGTTTCTCTGTGCTCTGTATACACAGCTACACAATACTCACTGGGGAGATTCCCTCACGACTTTCTTTCCCACTTTGATACTGTCCTGGAAAATGCGAGATGATATATTTTTGGTCACACACAACCTCACATTTTCTAATGCGGCTCATTTCCTTTTTCTTTTCTATTCTCCCTGGCAGCCTGCCAGGCTGAGGTAGAGAAATGAGAGACTTACATGAATGACCCAAAACAAAGAAACATAAGCTTTGCTAAATCCTTTATGAGGGAGATGTTGGTGTTCTTTTTTTTAGCCCACTCTTTTCTTAATATTTGAGGTGTCTTTAATGCTTGTGAAAGAAGTTTGTTGCTTTGCCGTTGTCTACATAGAGGCTATGAAATGGATTATGATCTCAATTTCATCAGTATTAATCGGGATGTTTTCTGCATATTTCAGTAGAATTATTCCAGATTTAGGTGGCATAGAAGGTATTGGTATAAACAGTTCCTCCACTGAATCCTTTTGCCCTAACTATGGAAAAACACTTCCTTGGTTCATCTTGGTCTTACTTTCAGCAGGAAAAGATGATTATGTCAATATTTGCAAGTGGGGTCCTGGGGAATGGCTGTATGTTCACCAAACATTGAAATGGAGGCCACAGAAGAGTCTTGCAATTATTTCCCCCCTCTCCTCTCCTCTTGGGATGTATCTTGCAAGGGCCAGAGAAAGGTAGATTTCTCCAGAGAAGATGAACTAATGAAGTTTCTGATTGCCTTTTTAAATGTTGTTGTCAATGTTAATGTAAGTAAATGAATTAAAAATGAAGTAGACTTGAGCATTTCTCCCTTTTCATACTCATAGCCAAGTTGAGCAAGCAAGCAAGAAGCTGCTTTTTAAATACTTTGTTGAGTTTCAGTTTTCAACTTCTATATGATGTAAAAGATTTAGGTGTGGGTTAAAAAGATCTAGATTCTTTAATAAGAAATTTTAAATACAGCTTTCAGAATCAGTTCTGCAGAATTTAATTAATTTACTCTGATTCCAGTATTTGAGATTCATTTAATCTGAGTTATCTAAAAAAATCTGATATGATAGAAGGCAAAGAAAGTAGTGAGATATGAGCTTACAGTGCCATCCTAAGTAGAGTGCCATCCTAGGTAGAGTTCTAAACCTTCAATGGACTAAGAAAAGGTGAAACTCTTACAGTGATAGCACTGTAACAGTGTGAGTTTATGGACCAGAAATTATGGGAAAGAAACATAAAACAGTGGAAGAAGACACTGAACCCCTGTTTCCTGGTTGATTTACTAAAAAGTCTTGCCCTGTGACCAAGGATGCCATGTTCCCCTGGCAACCAATAGGGGTTTGGAAGAACTTACCGAGTTGCAGAGGAACTTGCTAATGATGCCGTTATGTTGCCAGCGACATGCTTATATCACTCCCTGGAAGTGATGTCAGCACTTCGTTGGCAGATGTTCAGGGACATTCTAGCATATGGGGGAAACTATACAGTTCCCCCAAATGCTGCAGTGCTGCCAGCATCCACCGATGACACACTGACATAATTTCTAAGTTCATGGGGAGGGACATTGGTGCATCAAGACACTGGTGAACATCCCCCCCCCCCAACCAATCCTGCTTGTTTTTGCTGTCCAGCCAGCTCAGTAGCGATAAAAAGCCTCAGCTGGTGTTGGGTGATCACCTGTTCTGGTCATGGGAATGGTAAGCCTGGTCATGAGTGTAGTAATCAGACCTTACTTGCACATTATTCAAAGTTTAACCAAAACAATAATAATACAAAATAATAGGTAATATTTATGTTGTGTGCTTACCTATCAAATTCATGACTTAGATGAGATTTAAATTATCAATTTTTCAGTTCCCACATTTCGCCACTCTGGACTATGAGATTAAGGATTATTTTAATTCAAAGAAGCTGTGCCGTGCTATGCTGTGGATGGACAGAGCACAGTTATTTTCTCCTGTATATCTGTTTATTTAAAATATTTATAATTTACTTAATATTTGTGAGGTTACAAGAATAATTATTTGAAAAATCAGTAAAACAATAAAACAACATAAAAGGGTAAAAGCAATACCTGACAGAAGCATGTAGAACAGAGCAGCATTGGTTAAAACCAAGAAAAAATATTAAAAGTGGAGTAAAAGCAGGAAAATCTGATACAACTACTATTAAATCCACACAGGTGGGAAGGTTTAAGGCTTGAGAGAATAAAAATATGTTCACCTGATACATAGTGCTTGTAATTCGGTACTAGGTGATTTGTATTCCAGAGTTTGGGTACCACTACAAAAAAGTCCCTGTGCTCACTTGCCAACTTGTGAGAGTAGGAGCACACAGAGCAGAACTTTTAATGTAGACTTCCATTGGTAAGCATTTCATACAAAATGAGGCAGCCCTTCAGTTACCTTGGTCCCAGGCCTGAAGAACTTCAAGAAGGAGGCTTGCACCTGCATTGCATCACCCAGTGTAAGGAACCTTGGATGGGAGAACATGCAATACTCCTGATTTGTTAATTAGGATCAGGCCGGCTGCAAGCAGCGTGGAATAAAGCTATGGCTTTCATTTAAACACCCCCCCCCTTCTGTGGCTTGTTGGTGGATCCCTGCAGTACATGGTTTTGGGATCTGATTACTTGGACTGCAGCTCTTGGATTTTGGATTTGTCTGGACTCTGCTTTTAACTCGATAAGGCAACATTTGTGTCAGGGGACTGGAGTCTGTTTAGTGCTTGAAGATAGTTATTTACCTTATTTATGTCCTAGAAGGGAAGGTGAAACTGACAGAGCCTTTTTGAGGCAAAGATGAAATTAACAAACCCTCTCAGTGAGCAGGGATCTCCCTGGCTTTGTAGAGAGGGGAAATTGACAAAGCCTTCCGATCTCTTTTAAAACTCAGCTTCCCAACTAACATTGCGACGTCCTTCACGTGCTCCTCCTTGTGTAATTTGTCTCTTGTCGTTTAGCTCTCATTTAGGCTATTGGACACTAGCAGCTTAGCTGCCAGAATTTGTACTAGCTGAAGATTCCAATCATTCATAGTGGGATTGAGCAGCAGTCCCCCCCAAACTATCAATACGCAACTTAGCTGATCAGTGAAGAAGGATGGTATGGATGTTACTGAGAGCATCTGAGGAGTATCAATAGGATTGCAATCCCCTTGCCTCTCTCCCAGCAAAGGTCATCAGCCAGTGTGATCTAGACAGTTTCTGGTCTGAAACCAGATTTAAATGGATCTGAATAATAATTTTTTTATCCATAAAAGCCTAGCAAAGTCTGGCCATCACATACTTGAGCACTTTGCCCAAGAATGGGAAATTGCCACTGGTTGATAATTGTTTACGGCTTCTGAACTGGATTCCTGCCACAGAGGCAAGGGGTTTGGGGGCGGCCCTTTTAAGGGTCCAAGGAATGAGGAATAGTAGCGAGAGTCATTGAGCCAAACTTGGCAAAACTTCTCCATAACCGAATGGCAGATGGGAACCAAAGCAAAACCAACATGAGATTTACTGAGGTTTGCCAACTCTGGGTTGGGAAATTCCTGGAGATTTGGGGGTGGTGCCTAGGAAGGACAGGGTTTGGGGAGGGAGCTCAGTGGGGTATAATGTTATAGAGTCCACCCTCCAGAGCAGCCATTTTCTCCAATGGAACTGGTCTCTGTTGTCTGGAGATCAGTTGTAATTCTGGATGATCTCTAGGCCCCACCGGGGGGTTTACACCAGGTTAATTCACTGTCAACGCATCTTCAGATAAACAGGCTTGGATTTTCCCACATATATATATATGTGCGTTTTAGATAACCCATTTTATTGATTCATTCTCAGACATGAAATGTGAGAAATATCTTAGGGTACAGTCAGTCATCTGTTGTATTGTAGTTAAAAAATAAATAGTAGCAGTTAAAAAAATAAATGGAGATTTGCTTTCTTTTTCTGTTTTTCTTGTCAGCAAAGAGATCTTTTGTGGTTCTCTTTTCAGAAAAAGGAGGCTGTGATGGAGCATATCCGTAAACATTCTCACTACTCACTATAGGATGCCGGAAGTTCTTACTAGGTGTAATTTGGGCTTTAGTGTGGAATATTTATACTCAGCCTCATGGGAGAGCTTCTGATTAGTGAAGGAGTGACCTTATTGGAAACCACCAAGCAGGTCTGCTCTTAATTAGAAATAATACAGAACTCATTTGCAGAGCCCTAACAAAGGTGAGTTTTTTTCTGTGTAGATGAAGTTGTGTATTTTTATTTAACAGTTTAAATTAAAGTAAAGAAGACAGATGGTGTACCTTTTGCTGCACTCTAAGAATACCCACAGAGCGACACATATTAACTTGGGGCCCAGGTCAGGATTAATGGTTTAAGAGCAGACAGTCTGGGATCTGCAATTAACATCTGAAAGAAATAATGAACTGGTCAGGCAGGGTCAGTAACAGGTAATACTGCGTCTCAAGGTGGGGGCAGACAGCTTATGGAGAGGTATAAGGAAAGAAATTGTGGGTTTGTTTGCTTTTATCAGTGATTTAAAGAAGCTGAGTTAAAATCTTTATTATACGTTTTTCCAATGATGCAAATGGATAAGCAGTTTTATTCCACTAATTCTAACCTCCCCACCCCACCCCCCCACACAGTATTCTGGATATGGCTGAGGCTGTAATGATTTGTTTAGAAAAGTTTATGGCTTGTCATTTTCAAACCGAGGAAGATACATTATTGAAGGATAATGGAATTATTAATCCAGATTTCATTAATCAGGGCAGAATTGTGCTAAATTAGACTGAAGATAGAGAGATTGAATTTAGAGCATCATTAATGTCCTCAGATAAAAATCCATGAAAATATTTGATACTTTTTTTTATCTCTGTGCTGTATTTTTTCTTCCAGTCAACTTGCCATTTAAAAAGAAGAGGCTGAAGAATAAAAAGAGATAATGCTTGAAATTTAATCAGTCAAGTGCTGTCCCAAACTTGATTTATTGCAGACAATTCTCCAAAATTGGTTTCGGTTTTATAAGGAACTATAGGGAAGTTTCCTCAAGAGATTCGTCAGAGAGAGCTACAGTTTATTATTTGGAGTTTTGTCTTAGCTGAAATGCAGTCAGCATTAATCACACCCTTTGCCATGTCTGATTGGAAATTGCTTGAGTGTTGGAAACGCTGATAGGACTTTGTTCTGTGAAGCTGCTGTTAAAGTGGAGCCTGGGGATTTTTTTCCCTCTCTATTATTATTATTCCATCCAGAATGACATTTTTATTCAAGTAATGGCCAATTAGTGAATAAACCTGAAAATGACTACCTACCATCCTGTTTTGCCCTTTCAAACCCAGTAAGACTGTTTAGTTCCCAAGACAAGCAGAAGCTACCACCAAAACAATTGTGAGCTTCTCTCTCACTCTTTTCATTCTGTTTTATGTATTTCCTCGTGCAAAGTGCGAATTTGCCATCACCATATACCAATCAGTTCAGAACACTGATGGCAACCATGAGGCCCAACACACACTCTCTCTCTCTCTCTCTCTCTCTCTCTCTCTCTCTCTCTCTCTCACGCACACTCACTCACTCACTCACTCACTCACGTGCACGTACACGTACACGTACACGTACACGTACACGTACACACAGGTCTCCAAGCCAGACTGGGGTGTGTGGGGGGGGGAGCAGATTCATGAGCGGGATAACAACAAATTTGGTTTATATACCACCCTTTAGGATGACTTAACACCCGCTCAAAGTAGTTTTCAAAGTATGCTATTATTTTCCTCACAACAATAGACCTGTGAGGTGGATGGGGCTGAGAGAGCTCCTAGAAGCTGTGACTGACCCAAGGTCACCCAGCTGGCTTCAAGTGGAGGAGTGGAGAATCAAACCCGGCTCTCCAGATTAGAGTCCCATGCTCTTAACCACTACGCCAAACTGGCTCTCCCCATGAATTTGTTCTGTGAGCAGTGCTACTTTCCTTGAGTGTAGGGAGCGTTTCCCTAATGCAAGTTTTTCCGTCAGCTTCATTGAACTTCATTGAACTCTGTAAAGAGAGTTTAGGAGTGAGGATAAAGAATCTGAAATTCCATAGCTTAATCCTCATCTAAAAAACTAATAGTTTTGGAACAATGATGGCAGTCAAAGTAACTGCTCTTCATTGGAGAATGTCATCTTTTAGAACCATGCTAGACAACCAGCAGAATTGCATGATTATACTATGACTGCAGATGGGGTTTTTTTTGTGTTTGAATGCTGAAGCCCATGATTCTAGTTATGCAACTAGGCTGTCTGATGGAAATGCTTGTGTGTGGGGGGGAGGGTCCTGGTTGCAACAGTGCGTAGGATTGCTGCTTGCTGGGAGGGCTGGCTTGGTGCCCCTCCATATTTGGGGTAGGCTGGAACCCTAAGCAATGGCCTTGGTATCTCCAGCGGGTGGGCTCGGCTGCCCCTGAGTGTTTGACTGGCCTAATGTACTGAAGTGCTATTCATCATCTGCCACAAATATTAAATGGGACTTTCCACTTATTCGTGTGGGCACAACACGAATAGAAAAGCTATGCTTTTCATAGGGCCACTAAGGGACAGGAGATGGTGGACAAAATTGAAAAGGATCCGGTCATGTACTTTATTTCCATATTTTGTTTGGGTTGAGTGTAAGCGGTGTGTATGTGTGTGTGTTCGGGAGCCCAGTGAGAAACTTCCCCTGGGACGCATGATGGCTGTCAGCAAATCTGCCTTTTCATATGAATAGAAGAAAATTTCTGAGTTCGGGAGATCTCCATTTCTGAAGAATTCTCCTTGGAACTCCCATTTTTAGTTCTTCCAATTGTTAACCTTTATAAAGAAGTTGAGGAACCTAAGAGGGAAAAAGGGCCATTCATATAAGCTAGGGTTTTTTTTTTATAGTTCTACCCCCTCCCATCTCCAAGGGAGACTATGTTACATATTCATTGTATTACAGGATATTCAGGCAGCAGGTTGAAAACTTGTGAGCTTTTGCTTTTATTGTGGACACGGCAGGCTCTGGACAATGCCTACTTTTTAACTTATTTTAAGAGAGAGCCTTGCATCTGCATAAATAGTCTCACACAGAAAGTGCTTTATCTTCACTAGTTAGTGAGTCAGTTGGGGGGGTATTCTTTTGGCAAAAGCTTTCAGAGAAATTATGCATGGTAAATTAATGAAGGCCGTCTGAGGTATTATTTGTCTGTGAATGCACATGTCATAAGAGTCAATGGCTGGCTGAAAAAAGTTAACGGTCATTAAGTGACTATTAAAAAGAGCCGGTGGACACAGATTCTCTCGCTTCCAGGGTTCTGGTTGGATTAGGTAGTGACGGAGGTTGTTCGCTTATACGCCGAGGACTATCCAGTCACAGGACTTTTGTATTAGCCAGCTTCTGTTGGCTCCTTTCTGTTACTGGCAGATTTACAAGCGTCTGAGTCTCACAAAGATCATCTTCAATCCAGGTAAAACTCTTCCTGATCTCTACCCCCCCCCCCCATAACCATATGAAAAACTAAACATGCAATTCAAAAGCGGAATCTGTAAAATGTGTAATTTCTTTTTAAAAAATTAGATGTGTGTTTGTTTCACTGACAGTAAAGTTTTAATTTTCTGAGAGCCAAGTTTGAGTTTAGATTCTTTAGCATGCTGGGGGTGGGGGGGTGGGGTTAACTTAAATGCTGGTGGATCTACGTTTGTTCTAAAATACCCAATCTGTAACAGTTTTACAACCAATGCTAGTTATCTAGCAGCTTCCATATGGATACGGCTTTAATAATCCTTTTAGGAATGTTTTATTTTTGATAACTAGCCTAATGCAACAAGAAAGTAATTGGAAAAGTTCACACCGGACAGAAGAGCTTCAGTATACTTATTCCCACCCACCTCTTAGGTTTTGCACTGTTATTTCCTTTCTGAGGCAGCGCAAAAGTAGTGAGAAATTGATTTAATAAGCATTCTGTAAATATAGGACTTTCCCTCGAGGTTATTTGTCTTGTCTTTTCCTTACTCTTTTTGCATGAAACTTAGGCTCAAAAGCAGAAACTCAGCTGCAGGTTTGTTGCATGCAAAATCTATGAGATGGACACAGCCTCCTTTATTCCTTGTATCATTATTTTTGTAATCTTCTCCTGGGACAATACTGACCTTGTTTAATGATTGGCCAGGGTTAGACTCAGTCAGAGGACCATTCAACTTGAAGTAAAACAAGCTAAATGGAAAGTGAAAAACCCTATTGGTGACTTGATACCTCAAGACTTCTGAGAAGAGTAGAATAAAAGGATCTTTGATCTTAAGGGCCTTCTGAAAGTAAACTTGACCAGTTGCTGATAGGTCTGCTGTGTAGAAATGTAATTAGTATTGATCAGCATTCCATTTTGAAACTTAGAACAAAGACTCCTTTAAGAAGAACTGTACAGTGTTATGGTTTATGGTCTCTTATGCCTAGTTATTTATACATTTTGCAGTTGGGGTCAAATGTGGAAAAGGAAAACAGCCAGTTTGAGATTAACAGACACCAGTTTTACTAATTTTGTGGACGCGACTGTTCTCCATCCCTGGCCCACAGAGATTACCTTAGACAGATGCTACTAGTCACTGTTATTAATATAAAGGTACGTAATGTGTTTTGTACTTGAGAGCTTGTCTGTAAGCTTATGCTTACACCATCTCAGATAGTACAGACTGGCAGGAATTGCTGTGAATAATGACTTTCCCGTGACAGCTTTATCCTGCCAGTAATATGTCATTGTGTATGACTTTCAATTAATCATGCAACAACAAAAACATTGCTTCTGGTGACAATGGCTCATCCATTAATAGTAGAAGGAGACTTGGCTTTATGAACACAAGTGCCGTCTCTGACTCCTGGCTATTCAAACACTTTAATCAGTAAGTCCCAATATAAGGAGGAACATTCTTCCCTCTTTGGCTACTGCTGTGATCTATTGCGCTACAATACATAATATCCCTCATCTCTGTAATAGTCATGACAATATGAGGTTTTTAAATATCTTATGAATTTAACTTTGAGTTACTGTTCATTGACCTGGCGGTAATCAAGGATTTTTTTGCCCGATTGTGAAATACGGAGAATAGTGAGTTATTTTTGGATGGTGTGTATTCTGTGCATCATATTGTAATCTCATGAATGCAGCTAGGAAGAGCAGAAAAACATTATTGGAAAACCCCTAATAAGGAGGACCTGAACCCACATATAGTTGAGGCTCCCAGGTTGGATATATTTAGGTGATTGGGCAACACTGGCCTCATTGGCTCTGATGAATAGCTGTCCACTGCTGTTGTATGCTTGATCACAAGAGTTTTAATTGGGTGTATTGTTAAGTAAGCCAGTGGTGACACACAAGACTTTCTTTCCCTTAGTAACTTCAAACTTGGTATGTGCTGGATATCACAGAAAATCTCAGTGTGTTAATCTTCTGATCACTGCAGCAGCTCTTTTGGGGTGGTTAATTGCTGCTGATCTACTGCTAAAGAATGGCCTGTAGCCAATGAGATCTCCTTGCAGAGTTTATCTTCACAGAGTGGGGTTTTCTTGCTCTTCCCACCTGCTGCAGACCACTGAGTCCTCCACCCCTGAAATTTTGTTCTAGATGTCAGTGGAGTGGACCCTTAGGAACAGCATAGGGGGCAATGAAAGGGTCTGTGGTAGATGGAGGGGGATCAGCAGAAGGAAGTACTCTTACATTTTTGGACTTAAGAGGTAGGATATACCTCAGTATTTCAGATACTTTTAAGACATGTACAATGGTTGACTTCCCTGAAATGATACTTTTGATCAGAATACAAACACAAACTTGGTCTTTACAGGGCTTTGGATTTTTTTTAATTTAAGGAGGAAAAAAGAGTTGAGAAATCCATAGAATTGGTTGAACGAAATTTCAGGCAGAATGTCTTCTAGGCCCTGTTGGTGAAGGCTTTATTTACCTTACTTAATTTTGTCCTCTTGAGCGAAGATAGTAAACAGTAGTTTCAATTGGGAGCAATGTTTTGAATACATTTTGGTTTCTTGTCTCTTGTGAACAGCTTACACTCCTGCACCAGAACTTTCATTGCCATGCACATACCTGGCTGGTTCCGGAGGGACAGTCATCTTTGCCTGTTGCAAAGAAAAAAAAATGAATTTTGTGGTACCTTGGAAACAGACTTGTAAAATAATATTTTTTTATTTTTTTCAAATAATAAGCTCAAACAAACACATAAAACATGAACTACATCATATAATCATCTAATTCATATCTCTATAATCATCCACTACTTCAGTCATCAATAATCATCTAGGTCATATATGACCCTAAATACAACATTTAAACTCTATAAAAGAAAAATATAATAAATAATTTTTTATCATTTAAATATATTGTTGTCATTAGTTAAATCATATATCTATATAACATTTGCTTATATATATATTCTTAATTTTTAACTTCTATTTAAATATCTATCTTAATATTTAATAATAATTGTTCTTAATTATTTTTAGTTTCCAGCTACATAATCGAAAAATACTTTGCATTTTTCTTGGAATTCTGAAATCAGCCTATTTTTGCCATTGATGCATATTCATATAGCTTATTCTTCCATCAAATCTGAACATCGTTACGCTTTCTATTTTGTTGCATATACTACTCTTGCCACAATTACCATATATTTGAATAATTCACGATGTAATTTTGTAATACTACTTGGTAAAATATTTAATGACATATTTTGGGTTGTAATATTTTTTGCATTTCTTCATGTATTTCTATCCAATATTCCCTTGCTTTCTGGCAACTCCACCATATGTGATACTATGTTGCATCTGTGTTTTGGCATTTCCAGCACTTTCCATTGTAGTCTTTGTTCGCTTTTGTGATGCCCTTGGTAATAATATACCATCTGAAGAACATTTTATACTAATTCTCTCTTAAGATTTGACATTAAGTTTTGCATCCATTTTATCATACCATTTTTACTGGCTCTGATTCTGTATCATATTGCAATAATATTTTATATACTTTTCCTAGTAGATGTTTTGAATTTCCAATAATTAATTGTTCAAAAACTGTCTTCTCTCTTAACCAGCCTCCTTCTTTGATTAATTGTTCTTTGAATGTAGTCACTATTTGATAATACAACAACCATGAAATGTTTTTTCGTTCAGCTTGAATTTCATGCCATGTTTTTATTTTCCCATTTTTGTCTATCATATATTCATAATTTATATAATCAGTTTTTTAGTTCTTATAGTAATGTCACAATAGGCATCAATTTGAGATGCTAGTTGCAAAATTGGCAGACTTACTCTGTTTCTGCATTGAAACCGTATTCTTAATAGTCCATCCCTCAAAATATGAGTGCCATCTTGACTTTGAATAGTTTTTAATGATTTCTTAATCCATAAATAGTTATGAATTCCTTCTTTAGTATCAATTATCTCCAATTTGATGTGATGGAGGAACAGATTTTGTGGTATAAGCTTTCATAGACTGGGGCTCGGTTCTTGAGATCCTTCAAGCATGTATTCTGCAGATTTCTGCATTCAGATAGACTGTCAGACAGACAGGCTCAGGTATAGAACTAAAATGGTAACAGTGGGGCAAAAGACGATGAAATGCTAGATATATAGTTCCATGTAAAACACAGATATGTAAAAATCTGGTAACCATTCACAATGTTTACAGGTTTTTGCTGTCTCCTTCATTTTCATAAGGTAATATAATACCTGTATTGACAACATTCATCGAGGCTTGAATCAAGGCAAGGCATTGCTCACTTATATACATTCCAGTTTTACATCAAAATGTCACAGGCTGTAGCTCATGTATTTAATGGCCTTTTGATCCTACTGTTCACAATGTTTCTCTCCATACTTCATACTTAATTCCTCTGCTGAAGTAGATTCTTGTCCACAAAAGTTTATGCCACAATAAATCTTTTCGCCTTTAAGGTGCACTGCTATTCCTTTACCACAACCCCCCCCCCAGCTTTATTATTATTTCCAAAGAACATGTACTTAATGTGTATGGTTGCTAACTCCTGGTTGGGAAATTCCTGGAGATTTGGGTGTGGTCCCTGGGGAGGGCAGGGTTTGAGGAGGGAGGGAACTCAATGGGATGTAATGGCAATGGGATGTAATGGCACAGAGTCCACTCTCCAAATCAGCCATTTTCTTCAGGGAAACTGATCTTTGTCAACTGGAGATCAGTTGTAAATCCAGGAGAATCCAGTTCCCACCTAAAGCTTGGAAACCCTATTAGTATGGCAATTTAAAGTTAGTATTTAAAATCAACCTCTTGACCCAGTAGATTATCCTGAGTGAATGGCATAAGGGGGAAAAGGATCCTTCCTCTCTCTCTTTGGGAGTAGAACTTTCCTCTAATTGAGGAAAGGGAAGTATGAAACAATAGAAATGAGGGGGAATTAAATTTTATTGCTTGGAGCCTGGAGATACATTTTGTTAGAAACTTATAAATAATAGTTTCAGTTAAAATAAGGTTAAAAAGAAATTAGAGGGAAGAAATTTATAGCCATGAACTGTACCATAAGATCATACTGGAAAATATCCTTGGGTACTAGGCATTGGATCTATCATACCCAATGAAATACAATACCATCTCTATTGTATGAAGCTATCCTTGACAAAGTAAGGAGTATTTGGATCCCATTGCCTTGTACAAAACCAGTGTGTGCATTCTGAGATACATGAATAATGTAATTACTCAGTATCCCTGAGGTTACTTGTAATATTCATGTTGGTTAATAATATTAATTCATTTTAATCATTTATAAGATTTCTTCTGCTTCAAATTAAGCATTGTATTTCAATTAACTGCCGACCAATGACTTTGATACTCTAGAATGAGAATATCCAACTTTCTGCCTACAAGCAGGATGCACCCATTTTTTCTGACTTCCAACCAAAATACTTTCAAATAATGCTATATAGGGATTGCATATTTTGTTACAACTTCCTTTGGCATTTTGGGTGTAATAGGTGAATATAAGCATTATTTGTAATGCTGTGCTTAATTCTATGTGCTGCACAAATGTGAAGCTTTCTCCTGGATGGCAACTTTTTATGATGGTGGTGAACTTTTCTGGTCCCTGGAATGCTGCATAGAGGATCAAGTAGCTTTTGAGAAGACAGAATGAAAGTACTTTTTAAAAATTAATATTTTATTGTACCGTGCTAAAAATTGAAGAGTGATTGGGAGCCCTACTAACTGGTATGATGACCCTGGCCTTTTCTGCACAGATGATGTACTCTTCTCTTTTTGAGCGATCGTTTCCCAAAGATCAGAGTCATTTTGGCCACCTACCTCTCCACATGCCTCTTTTAATCTTTCTGTGAGTACTGTGAAATAAAGAGGATTATGTGGTGAGGTGTGGATTTTCATCATTGGCATCGCTGTCGGCATCACTGGTGTCATCACATCACCGCTATCCTTTTAAAAAATGTTCACGTATACCCAGTCAGTTTGTTGTTATATTACGACATTATGACGACCAGAAGTGCCTAACACAAAAAACAAAAAAAGAAATGGAAGGAAAAGGCAGCAGCCCTGGAACCTGAAGGGGTAGATCCCTATTGCACCACACACAAAGAAAATTCAAGCTCCAATGCACTCACCCTGTCTCTCTAACAGCAACTGTCTGTCCCTGAAAGCCAGAGCTGGGAGTCCCCTCCCCCCTGGTATTTTCCTCTTGTAACAAATTTGGAGCTCCAGTCCACACTTGGAAGGAAGACCTTCCTATCAAGCTAAATTGGGCTTAGATTAGGGTTTCCATGGCAACAACAGGAGTTCAGCCAGAGTTCAGACAATCCCTTCCTATGTTGCCAAAGGAATTGATTGCAGGTGCCAGACTGTCTGGTTTGACGAACAGCAACAAACGAAGCTTGCAACGACGACCTGTTCGTTTAGAATGGGGCCTCACGAACAGCTTGTTCACGAACAGCAGATTGGGCTGTTTATGGCCTTTTGTGTTCGTATTACTGTTTGTGCCCATCTCTAGTCATGGGCCAGCCAGGGTTCAGCAACAGCAAGGACTCCTTAGGAGAAGAGGTGCCCCATGTAGCCAATTTTGAAGCAGCAGATGCCAGCAAGCAGGAGGGGAAGCTGCAGGCTGATCAGTGTTCACTGCTAGCACGTGGGGCAGAGCTGACACCCTCCAGCCCTGGTGCAACAGGTGAAGCCCAGTCAGCATTTACAGGCCTCCAGGATCGCCCGCTCCCTTGGACTGCTGGAGACGGAGTCAAAGAATGGAGCTCCAGGAGAGATGGCACAGCTCATGCCTCCTGAGAAGTGGCCTGCAGAGGGGAGGAGGAGGGCAGAACAGAGGGCAGAGAGGGGAAAAAAGAAAGAAAAATTGTGCAATTGAAAAAGCCAACTAAAACCACATTGAGAAAAACGTCAGGAAATAAACACAGGCAGAAAATTTGAGAGATCATTTGGAAACACCGCATTGAAATTTGAAAAGGGAGTTAAGTGTCTGGAATACGGAAGGAAACCCAAGGCAGTACAGGGCCAGAACTGGCAAAAATTTCCATTGAAGAAAAGGACCCCCTCGGCTGTGTTTCTTGAGGGAGTATCTTTTTCTTGCAACATTATGCAAAAAGGTCACATTTCCAACATACTGGAACCATTTCCTGAATCTGTGATCCATTTTTCTTTCTTTCTTTTTTTTTTAAAAAAACCAAACTTTTAACATGAGGTTCATGATGTTCAGGCATCCCTGGTGGACATGCGTAAATTAATCTTGTAATAATAGATTCAAAAGAGATTTGGAGGGCAGTATTTGCATAAAAGCCATAATGAGAAAAAATCCTCTGAGGCCCAAGTGAATACCTAAGCCTCTTGAATAACTTATATCTTCAAGCCAATTTGGTTCCAAAAGCAGATGGAAAAGATCAGGCAGAGAAAGGAATCGAATGGAAAATATGCCCATGCTAATAATAGGGCATAGTTGGCTATTCTGAATTATTTGTTCCTGTTGAGTGCCTAAAGAATCTCTCTCTCCCATCCTCTTCCTTCCTTCCTTCCTTCCTTCCTTCCTTCCTTCCTTCCTTCCTTCCTTCCTTCCTTCCTTCCTTCAAAGGAGTTCAGGATGACATGCATGGCTCTCCATGCCCCTGTTTTATCTTTACAACAACCTTGTAAGTTAGGTTACGCTGAGACATATTGACTAATCAAAAGCCACCTGATGAACTTCATGGCAGTGTGTTGATTTAAACCCTGTTTCACATCTTACTTTGGCATTCTGAGCATACACCCCTCTGGCTTTGTGATTTCATCATTATGCAGCCTATCTCTTATGACACATGACTGCAAAGTATTATGAAAAAAACTAATGCATATATGTTTATCGATACCTACAGCCTCAAGAGGTGATTTGTGAGTGTGAACGAGGCTTTCCAGATCAAAACCATTATGGGCCAATGTGCAGGGGCGTAGACTTTCCAATTTCCCGAGGGGGCTGGGGCGAGGTCAGAGGCATTGCTATAGCAGGTCCTTAAAAGAACTGGGCCCCATTGACATCACAGGGAGGGGCTTCCATTGCCACCATCTATGGAGGTGGGGCCATGGGGGATTTAGGGAGAGGCTAATTATACATTCTTAATAAACATACAAATACATACGAGCAAAAAACGAGCAAAGCCCCAAAGAATAATGGAAATTGTAATATGATATAACAGGAAGAGTGGAGAGTCCTGTGCTTCATCTGCTATTGTAACTGAGTCCATCATGTGAATTTGTCACTGCTTGACACCCCCCCCCAACCCCCAGGCTCGAGCCCCTCAACCCCTCCCCCGTAGTTAATACCTATGCCAATGTGGTATATTTTCCAGTGCTGAACGAGAGCGTGAAGACCTGAGTTCAATCCGTATTCAGCCATTATATTTACTAGGTGACTTTGGGCTGGTCATTTTATCTTCACCTGACCTACCTCATGGTATTTTTGTGAGGATGGTATTAGGAAGGGGGGAAAGAATCCTATGAATTCTGCCTTGATATCCTTGAAGAGGGAGGGGGGATAAAATCTAATAGAATTTTCATGTCACCTAAACACACTACTTTTTAATGGATTCAGTTCACATACATTATGGAATGGTTCATAAATTCTGAAATCTGGAGTGGCACCATACATACAAAAAGCTGAATTAAGTTAACAGATTGCCATGATGATAGGCACAGCTTTATGTTTATAGGGTAGTTCTGGTTTTCAGCAAAAGTGATGTCAGCATGCTGGAATGACACCGCCACTCCAGTCCCCACCCTCAGAAAGCTCCTAGGGATTGCTGGCTGTGGTTTGACAACTCTATTGTAAGGCTAGAATGAGGAAGGGAGAACCATATATATTGCTCTGAGCTCTTGGAAGAGGGATAGGATAAAATTGTGCTCGATAGAGGATTCTTCCTGCTGTGTAGTTTATCTATAAACAAACTTCTGAAATGAATAAAAGTTGCTGAAATTTTAACTGCAAATTTGGATTTTAAATGATGCTGTACTATGCATATGGCTGTGTTTGGTTCTTTTTGACATTGGTAGAGATGTAGACCATCACTGCACACCGATTGGTTGGGTATGAATAGTGGGTTTATGGACCATATATTCAGATTGTTTAGATATGATAGGAAACCTGTTTTATTGGTATGTGAACAAACATGGACGATTTTTTGTGCTCTCCTCCTTGCATATGGTTATCTATTACATATGTCTGCTACTGCAACAAAGTATTCAGCAGCCCATGAATTGCGCTTTGCCTTGAGAACCACAGTTCCAAACCATAAATAAAACTGTTTGGGTATCCTAATTTGTAGGGGAACTGCCAAATGACAAACTGTGATTTGCCACAAAAGCAGAAACATCTGGTCATGCACAAGGGGAGGGACAATGAGGAAGTACATAAACCTGAGAATCCCCCAGACCGCAAAATGTGGTTTGCTGCTATTCTTGAAACAAGCAATTTTCTGGCCCTCTTTTGTGTTCATTTTATGAATTTATAATTTGTACTGGTCCAGTGGAATTACTTGTTGCTATGGGAAGCCAATAACCCTAAATAATTTGATGGATAATTTTACAAGCAACAAAATTGTATGCTGCAAAATTAGGTTTCAGAAGATTGTTTTTTTCTCATAGAGGAAGAAAAATTTAAAAATGGTTGCATTCAGTCTCAATTTCCATGAATACAGTGTATGCAAACATAACTATGAGGTACATGTGCAGTTTCTTGAGTGGGATTTTTAACTCGGAGTTCGAAAAACCTCTAATAAAGCCTGTTAAAACATAATGGAATATTTAAAAATCAGTGAAATTTGTTCACTTTCTAGTTGCCTTCTGGTTTCCAAGCCTTCACAACATGTTTATTATTGTATGTTAAAACTTATCTGTTTGGCCATGAGGGCTATAAACTTTATTTTCACGTGAAAGCCAAGATTATCTGGACTGCAAGTCAGTTTTGTGAGTCATTCAACAATACCTTCAGGTCACAGCCAGTCCAGCTGTATTATTGTGCAATGGAAAAGAAATCTCAAGTTTTCCCTTTGGGAGCTAGAAATTGAGACCTAACCTCCCCAATTTA